>NC_135785.1:81283333-81902500 GCF_051106095.1 Pogona vitticeps
CTCGGAAACCTTTTCTTCTTGCGAGATCCATCAAGAATGCTCTCCGTTTGGCTCCCATTTTCCTCTCCACAATAAAAATTACTATATCACTGAACTGTATTTTGTAGCTGCTCTGGGGAGCTGAAGGCTGCATCCCTTTCTGCCTTTTCCTCTTGGGAGTCAAGTCTGTCATTCTGATTGTATTCATGGCACAATCTACACTCTCCCTTGTTTGTTTCAACCAGTGCTTCACTCAGGAAAGCATATGCCACAGCCAATTCTTTCTGCCCAGCCCGACAGGCTGTTTTTGATGCCACCGTTTAGTGATGTCATTTTCTTGCCTTCTTCTCCCAAAGTTACAAACAGAAAGCTATATGGGGCAAGTGCATTAGTAATGTTTCAAATACCTTGTGATTCAAACAATGTTTACAGTGTTCTCCAGAGTCATGAAGAAGAAAAAGTGAAGTAGGCACTTTCGTTTTTGTTTGAGGACTTCTTAACAACAAGGATCAAGAGAAAACTTTGACTATAGGGGTTTTGGAGTTTGTTTGCTTTGTTTTGTTTTTAATAGTAATATAGTTGTTCCACTGAACTGCAGCAAACATGTTTCTGCCCCTCAGGAAGATATCTCAACCAAAGGGCTAATTGATTCAGTGGCTAATTCAAGTATCCATAAGACCTTTTCTTGAATTTCAGATATCTAACACCGAGTACAAAGTGTCTTAGACTGAGACCATGGCAAGCTTATTCCACAACTTCATGTTTAAATCTATACACAGTCAATGAGCATAGAAATGGATGGTATATTGTTAACATGGTTTTCTAAGCCATATTAGCTTTTTTGAGGGGTCCAGTTGAATATTTAGAGGCCAAAAGCTGCCTCATTCCACCATGGCCTCCAAGCATTTGGCAGACAAGATATGAAGTGTGTTTCCATGGGTAGGGCCAGACAAGATGGCACCCACTTCCCATTCTATGTACAGAAGGCTGGCAGTTGACTCTCAATTTGATAAGTGATGAAATCATGTCACCATCACACCAGAGGCTAATTAAGGAGGCCCAGGAGAGTTTGTAAGACATATTCAGCTCTATTCTCAAGCACACACGCACACACGCACACACACACACACACACACACACACACACACACACACACACACACACACACACACACACACACACACAGAGCTGAAGAACTCAGAACGAACAGCCAAGAGGTTGCCCCTGCTGCCCCACAGAACCTGGTGCCTGAGGCCACTGCCTCAGTGTACCTAATTGTAGGGCCAGCGTGGGCGATATGCTTTTAAATCAGTCTCCTTAATGATAACT
The DNA here is from genome assembly GCF_051106095.1 of Pogona vitticeps. Lineage (NCBI taxonomy): Eukaryota > Metazoa > Chordata > Lepidosauria > Squamata > Agamidae > Pogona > Pogona vitticeps. The sequence goes on from NC_135785.1 coordinate 81,284,642, forward strand.
CCTCATTTTATGGAGGTTTCTAAGTGCATTCACTTGATGCAAATGTTGAGCTAGAGCTGTCACAAATAAAGTTGGTGGAATATTCTCAAGCTCAAGATCCTCCTCATCACCCCACATCAGGGTGCAGGCCAGCTTTCTTGTGCTTTTCTGCTTTGGCTTTTTGGTAAATACAAATATGTCTTCTGCAGACCTGCATGTTCTTTTTAGATTTTCTGGGTCTTCAGGCAGCATCCTCCTGAGACTTGCAGGGGGTCCTAAGGGGCACAGGGACTTGGAAAACAAACCCACAAGCCCCTGATAGTAACCTTGGTGCAAGAACCTTTTGGCTTTCACCGGAGCCTTTTGGCTTGTCCTGGGGATCAGGTTTTCTTTCTCCTCCATCTTCTCCAAGCCGCACCAGTCTCTGCAAAGAGCGGCAAGCCCCAAAATTACCGCTGTGGCGTTTCAGCAACCGTTGTGGAATTTCAGGCCCAGACGGCCTAAGGGAATTCCAAGGCATGCCCTATGGCCACCCCTTTTCTAGCCAAACCCCTCCAACCTCTACCCATTGGCCTACAGGGCCACGGGGGCAACACATCACTTTGGGGCCAATCCTGCAGTCGTGCTCTGGTCATGGGGGACCCCCATGTCTATGAACCCCTCCTATAGGCCCACAGTGGCCTCATCAACCCCCTGCATCACCCTAAACCCCCGTCCACCCAGCAGGAGGGCCCTGGGTCAATTCTTGACCCTTTGTCCCGCCTTGCAGGGGCAGTGCACCTGTCAAAAGTGATTTTGATGAGTGTTAGGTATTACTTCTATTCACCAGGCTAATTAATGTCTGAATGGGGCTACTGTGTTTTTTAAAAGGGAAACACTTGAAACCTGAACAGAAAAACAAGTGGTGAGAAGCCATGCCGTGCTTGGCCCATCTACGCCCATCAATTCTCCCTTGCAGAACACTCATGATACTCTTTCTGTGCCACAGCTCATTTTAATCACCTTCTCAAGCTAGGTTACTAGCTCGAGAGAAGGAAACAGAACTGGCCCTCCCATTAGGCATAGTACTTGGGATGACATGAAACAGCAGCAAAGTGTTATTTATTTTGCCACTGTTGTATCTTTCCCTTGAGTGACAGGGAGTGATGTCTGTGTCATTTCTGTGTACCAAAAATAATTTGTCTGCCTCTGAGTATCACGCAGTTTGATGACTGGGGGAGAGGTTCCATCTGTGATCCAGCCTCAGACAGCAAACAGTCTTAGACTATCTTTGGAAGGGAAATAGCTTCAGAGGGAACGATTTGTGGCTAGAGAAGCATGGATGGTTAAAGCATGTCTCCCCCATGCAAATTCTCTGCTCCCTGTTTCATGTTCTCAAACATTGCAGTTTTGGAAACGTGTTTACTGCAATAATGTCTGGTTCCACCCTGGCACATTTTGCACTGAATTTTAATGGAGGCCACTCATCAATAGTTCATCAAAGAACAGCCACCTCAAACCAGAGATGGTCACTTGAAAAATCCAAATATATGCATTACCATTGTTCAGTACTTTTAAAAATATTCTCAGATTGCAATTATTCTTAAATTGCTGTACATGCTGTACTCCTGCAGAATTTCCATTTCGGATTTTCTTAACATGCTTTATCTGGTCCAATATGATATTCCCGTTTGTCAATAAATTGTGCCATGTCAAAGCTGGGAAAAGTTACATTTTTGAACGACAACTCCCAAAATACCCTAATTAACACAACCACTGACCATGCTGCCCTGGGGATTCTGGGAGTTGTAATCCCCAAGAATAATGTTTGCAAATAAGGAGTGCTACACACGACAGTGAAATATGTTCTGCTACGTGAATTTTCTGTACAATCTCATTTATGCAGACTTGGCCCTGAAAAAATAAAGGCAGTTACACTCCCAGTTGCAATTCCATGTTGAAAGAGTTGAACGTTACATCTGAATGTTTAAAAACACTTTTTTTTCCTTTATAGTCATTTGCAACGGGCCTGTAACCATTTACACACTGCCTATCATGATGCCAGCCTAAGGCAAAGCTATTTCTACAAAGCTTCCCGTTATCTGAGTCACAGTACCATATGCAATATCTTACTCTTCGCTACCCATGGTTAGTGGTACAAAACCATCTTGGCCACAGAACGGTTTGTGGTACAATGTACGTCTTTGACTTCCTTTCAACCTTTGCAATTGTCTTTGGTTCGGAAATATGTGCAGCACGGGGATGAGAAAGAAGATCCCTGCATGTTCAGAAGGAAATAGCAGGGCTGCAGAAAGACAAAAAGGCTTCCACAGACATTGGGAGAACTGAGGAATGAATAACCGTTCCGTGTGGCTGTATTTCATTCTCCAACTTCTTTCACATTGTACATTATAGAAAAATGTGATTCTATACATCCATAGGAACATCCAGGAGCTACCATGTATCTGATCAGGCTGTTTGTCTAGCCCTATTCAGGCACTCTGGAATGTTAGCAAAACAAACAAGCAGGAGAGTCTAGTCTGGCCTTCTTGCACATTTTCTGCCACTCTTCTCCTCCTCTTGAATCACTGCCATCTTCTCCACACTTACTTATTTGGAATGCAAACCTGAATTGTCTCATAGTATAAGGCTTTGAATTCAGTGTCACGTTTGAATCAGTGGCCAGAATCCTGTTATTTATGTCCAGCGGCAGAAGTGCATCAGTATAAATCTCAGTTGCAAATACTTGCTGTTTTACATCCGTTGTGTGATTCAACACACAACAGCAGATGCGTACAATGACTTCTTGTGGCAATGCACAGCTGAAATTTACACCAATAGACCTACATTAATAGAAACACAATTAGATTTTGTTCACTGCCTTTTAAACACAAGTGGGCTTATTTGATTCAACATTCACCTTATAATAATAATTAGCACTGTCATATGCAGAAATTGTTTTTAAAATACATTCTATTAGTCCATCAAATAGTGTCTGAAATGTACCAGTTTATATTAAAACTGGAAAATCTGGGCAGATTACCATACATAGAGGGCCTGACAATGTTACTTTCCTACTGGTCAATCTATTTATGGCTCCCTTGCTTTACAACTGAATTACGCAACCTTCCATCTGCTAGAGTTACCTGTGAAGACATGACTCTAACGATCTTGCACAATTGTCATCTCTTTTTCTGAGATGATGTATAAAGAAATTTGATATCTTCTTATTTCTCAGAATGCCTTCATTGTCATTTCTGTAGCCCTTCTGTTATTACATTTTCTTATGAGACTTGATGTTTGCTTGACTTTTTTTATTTACTGCTGAGCATTCCATCTGTCACTGATGCCAGTTATACCAAAGCCTATATTTTCAGAAGCATCATGCCACTGATACTTTTCTTTGTCTTTGAACAAAATTCTCCATGGAATAGATTCAGAAGAGAAGTACCTGTGTTATATAAACACATTTTAATATTGACTTTGAATTGCACAAACACACACACAGAGAGAGAGAGAGAGAGAGAGAGAGACCGACCTGCAAACAAATAAATATAACTGGGGTATAAAGGCAGATAAATAAGATGTGCTGTACAGTTACGCACTGTCTTGCTCTCAATCTCTCTGTTTTTGGCAGGGGGGAGGGTTAATTTACTATCACTTCAGGCATCTGTTCTGATTACCACCAGGGAATTATTCTGCATTCATTACAGCTTGAAACTTCTGTTCATAATCCAACTCTGTCTGGGTAAAGTGTTAATTAGTTGTAGTCGCTGTCATTGTTAAGTTGGCAGCCCCAGGCTGCCACAAAATAGAACCACTGCATCAGACTCTAAGGGTGCGGATTGCACTAGGCACACACATGACTTATAGCTCTAGTCAGAGGTACTGGACATTAATTGATGCATCATGAAACACATTCCCCGGAAAAAAAAACACATCATATGTATCTATTTCTGGAGACAATGTCTCCCAGCATCTTCTCAAATAAATTAGGATAAAGTACGCACAGAGTCAATATACTGTTTAACAAACAAAAACAAAGCAAAATAAAACGCCAGTGAGCTGTCCTACTACTTTAAAATAATTATAGGCTCAGAGATGAGCTGGCACTAAAGATGAGCAGATACTGCCAAATATACTAAGGAAACATAGCTTTAAAATGAGGATAGGGAATAAGCAAGCCCTCAGGGTTTTTTGGGGGGGACTACATTACCCATCATGCTCTATGCTGGTTTGAGTTGACTGAAATTGCAATCTGACATCATCTGAAGAGCCGTAAGTCTCACAACTCCTCCTGAACAGGATGCACTGTTAACTATACCTCATGCTCTTTTGAGATCTCATTGCCAAAGAAAAGAAAAAAGTGGAAAGTCTCAAAATAAAGGTTATACAAAATAACTATTGGGGGATTTGTTCTAGGTATTTCTCAGAAGATGGTATCAATTTGCAGGACTCCAGTGAGTATGGGAACTGCACAATAATGGAAAATATCAGCAGATGATTTTTGTTTGTTTGTTTGTTTTTAACATTTTATTAGTTTTTCAATCTATCTGCATTGGTTTGTGCTTGTCAAACATCGTGTTACATGCTTTGCTTACAATTATTTGTTTTTTACATCTCCGTGTCTTCCTGGTTGTCCCCCCAAATTCCAGACATTTTTCAGACATTCAAACCATTCATATACATATTTTAGTATATAATATGACTACTATCATAATATAACTCTCATAGTGTACAATATTCTCAAGGTCTTCTAATAACATTCTTATTGAAAGTGGTTCCAGATCCATGCCCCAGCTTTATATCTAGTTTAGTTTACCTAAAATGAAAACCCACCATATTACATCTTTACCCTGATTAGGGCTTCCTTATTTCAATTTAATTCTCCTTTTTAATATAAAGGATATACCCCTTTACAACTCCCGATGTTAAATATATACATGTTTTTCAACATTAAGGGGCCCCTTCTTGTTTTCCCCTTTTTCATCTTTCTAAGGAATTCCCACTCTCATTTCTCTTTTTTCACTTTGTGTTTCTGTGTCTCTAAGCATTCTGCCATCTTTCATGCCCTCTGAAACCATTTTGTGCATCTGATTTATGTCCACTAGCTCTTTATGCACTTGGTCTATCTTCAATAGATCTTCCAGCTTTTTTTGGTTAATTTTGCTGATTTTCTCCCCTTGTCTTCCCTTAATACTCTCTTCGGATCCAAGATTGACGTTGTTTCTCTTAGGTTTTTCCCATTAATTTCCTCCAGCTCCTCTTTTGATTGGCATACATCATCCGGCACACTCTCATTTCCTTCTTCGTTGTTCCCTGTCGCTTGTTGACTATAATTCTTCAGATGTTGATTGAATAATTTGCCTCTTGGTAATGGGATCTCACTATTTCTAGTATTGTTTGAAGGGTATATTTTGTTTCATCCCAAAACTGTCCTTGTTGTGCCATTCTATTCCAGCTACCCAAGCGCTTAAGCCAAAATTCGAAGTCCTCAAGTCTCACAGTCCAGATCGATGATTGTATCTATGTCCTAATTGATCCCTGGCAAATTGATGCCAGCTAAACAGATATTCCAAGTTTCCAGAGTCATTTCAAAAAGTCCGCTTTGGCTAAATAGGCCTGAACCAAATTTAAACCCCCAAAGTACCAGGGTAGAATGCAATGGTTGTATCCGCGGCCTGATGGCCTAATTCCCACAGGTTTACTAATTCCCAAGGCACAGTTTTTTAAAAGTCCACTTTAGGGTTAATTTTTCCAGCCAGGCATAAAAAATCAAAAAGAAATAAACAGGTTTCCAAGCTTTAAGCAGCAGTAGAGTACTCAAGGTCACTGTCCTGGGCTTTATGCCAAAAGACTTCAGGTAGACAAAACAAAGTCCAGACTTATCAAGTATAACTTACGAGAAAATTTCTTAAGTTTTATAACGCCAAATTATAATGTTCTTGAAGTATATTTTAAATGTATTTGAATGAGTAGTTAATGTCTCATTAATCTTTAAATTATTTTCTTTGCATGAGCTATCCCTCTCTCCAGATTTTCTGCTGCTGAGATTGCTGAGATTGATAGCAGGTTCTTTTTTCTGTATATAGGAATTGTCTTCTCCAGGGGTAATCATAAGCAATTAGTTGTAAAAATATATCTCACCCAATAGTAACACTGATGCCAGATAGCTGATTCTTGCTTCTCTTAGCCGGCTGCCAATGACTTGCAAGCGAGCTTCCAAGCTGCTTGTTTCTGCCCGTTGGCTGATTAGGGAGTTTCCTGGATCAAACAGGGATGACTGCCGTCCCCCTTGTGATCAACAGGCTGCCCCCCCAGTTCACCACCTCTTTGAGGTGGTTTTGACACCCTGGGGTGTCCCAAACAGGTCAGAATTCAGCCCAGGGGACAGAGCTCTGTCCTCCTGCTGCTGTCTCATCACAGCTTCAAGCCGGAAGTCCCGATTTTTGTTTGTTTGTTTGAATGGCCACCCATCTTATTTCACAAAAGACAGACCCTTATGAGAAGGCTGGCCAGAAGACATTCTGCTTTTTGATGAGGTCCTCATTTTGAGAGGCTGTCCAGTCTAAGTCTAATCTAAAAATCAAGAACCACAGTAATCATTTGGGCAGTGGATTCAAGCTGCATATATATCATCAGCAGACAGTCTTTCTCTCTTAGGTAAAAAAAAACTGCCAACAGAAGATTAAAATCCTGATTTAAGTTGTCCATTTTCATCTCTGCCAGTTTTAATTCTGTTGTGAAATTACTTGAATCCCAGTACTGAAATCAGTATATAAGTCAAATAATAAATATCTACATGAAGTGCTGCATTCTGCTTAACTTTGCTCATTATCAATTCCAATCCTCTACATACAGATTAATGCCAAGAGACTGATCTGCTAGTTATTGACTGTTCTAAATAAAATCCACATCATTGCTGCATCTCCTGATCTGCATATTCAGTTAACGTTTGCAATAATTTTGTACAATATTTCTTCTGTGTTATGGAGTTATTCTTTTTCAGATTAGTGGGGCTGTGTGAGGATACAAACAGTGACAGATTATACTGTAGTATGTATCACTGGCGGCAGAAAACATGCTGTATTTAATAAAGAAAGATGCAAATTAATTAGCAAAAATGAATAAAAGATGGAAAGTGTTGGCCTTTAATAATAAACATGACTTGTATATTAAAGAAAAATAACATCTTGTTGTCTAAATAATTTTTAATCTGCAGTAATCTGTGACAAATGCAGCCTTCTTTATCACAGATTACCATAAACAAGAGCGGAGAAACTTTGGTTCTCCAAATTTGACTATGGGTCCCACAGTCCATTACCATTGAACTATATCACATATACAGGATGAAAGATTCCCCACCTCTGCTTGAAATGAATAATATTACAAGGTAAACAAAAAGATCCCCACATCACAAAGCTAGCCATTATTGTGTCCAAATCAGTAGCAATATCTAGTTAGTTGTTAATTCCTCTTCTTAGAGTTGGCACTGCTAAAAATAAAGCAAGTGTTTGGTTCCTTTTACTCGTTGGTTACTAAGCAAAAGTGCCAGGCTGTAGTTTAACACTAGAGTGAGTTCTAACTGATGGTGTTGTTTGCTTACACTTTGCATTCAAAACAGATAGCAGAAACTACAAGAGTGAGGTTTAAAGCCAAATATACATCCCTCCAGTAGTCTCCAAGAGAACCAAACTGGTGTTCAATTGTAAGATGGGATAGAGTTTTTTCCCTCCCAAATGGGGGGTCCAAATCAATTAACTACTTGTGTTATTCTATACATACAAACCAAAAGACCTTAAAAAAAACACTGAGGACACCAAAGAGGCACAAAATCTTGTTAAATTTCTTGGAAAACAATCACTAGGTGCACTGCAGTCTTCACCACTGTATATCCAGGTCTTTGATCTTTTCAAGGAAGGAATTAATTTAATGTTGAATTAACTGCTCTGCAAGAAATGTAGCATGTCATTACTGTGCCATTATAAGAGAGTATTTAATTTTTCCAGCACATTATTTTTAGATCCCTAGTCACAGCAACACAGTAAGTAGCATTCTGTCTTATGCAAGCCCAGCCCTATGGAAGCTTTCTCAGAAATGTCCCATTTACTTCCCTGGAACTTACTACCACCACCCCCTGCAAGGATTCATAGAAGACTGGAAACTAAAGGTGCTACAAGGTTGTTATTCTGATGCCACTTAAATTATCAATTGGTTTACAATAGGGATGGACAACATAAGGCCTATGGGCAACACCTGCATACACACAGTCGCACTTCATGCTCCCAAATTTCAGTGTCAACAAATACCCGTACACATAGAGATTACTATTGGCTCATAGGCAGCAACACATCTTGTATTCAAATTGAATCACAGTCCCCCAAACCTCCCAGAAGTATGATCAGCTCAAAAACAAGGTGGATATTCATCACATGATTTAATTTAAATATCAGTTACTGAGTTTTTAAATAGCTTGGGGGGGGTTGCAAATTCAGCAGCATGATGACCGAGTAGTGTGCATCCCCTGATGAATTCAGGGGACAAATTCACTCCAAGAAATTCTTCATATTCTATTTTAAAGTCAATATCCCACTTGCTGATGATATGCCCACAAAATCAAGTAGACTGTAGCATATGAAATTGCAGAATTGTAGTGAAGATCAATTAAAAAACATTGCCATTCAAGATAAAAGGAACCAAAGATTGAGAGAGACAAACAAACCAGGTAATCTCTAAGGAAGCAATACTACAAACAACATTAAACTACAATAATTTGTTCAGAAAGATTCCACTGAGTTCAGTGACTTGGGATCATCCAATGTATTAAACAATTTTCCACTTGTAATGTGTATAAACTGAGATATAAACAACCCAAACCATATGGTCAGTAAAAAAAATCCAATAAAAGCAACAATGAACCAAGAGAACAGAACAACAAATGGCAATAAATATGTAATTGCATGAACTGTATATCCAAATGAGGTTACTGGATAAGAGCTGAAAGGCTCTGACAGTTCGACTGTGCAACCTTTCCTTGTTGGCAACACCTGCCCAACAACCATTGCAGAACAATGTTTGTGACCTAGGCTGCAATGTACCACAACAAGGGAGCAGATGTACTCCGGAACATCACCTGCAACTGCCCATAATTCCAGATGACTCAACCCAAAGCAAGTGAACAAAACCACAGAGTGAAGAGAAAAGTGGAGAGCAGGGTAATGCTTTGTTACCACATGAGGCTAATGCAAATCCTATTGCTGGATCTAATCCAACCTGGTGTTTCTAAATGCATGATGGGAAGCATTAACAAGAAGGTGTAATGGGGGGCAGTTAAGGGAAATTCATACAAAGTGGCATGAATCAATTTGTGCCTATCTCTAGTCTCTTCCCCCTTTACCTACAGAAATAATATGGAAAATGAACTCGTAGTCTTCTTCCAAATTAGTCAGTAAAATATACAGCCAGCCCATGACATTTTACGACATAAAGAAATGATAATGATGGTCCATGGACCCAGTAGGCAGGCATTTCATTCAAATATTTGGGGGCCACACCTCACTCGAGTCATAAGCCACAGGTTGAGATGTTTCGTTCCACATTCCCATTCCATGTACAGAGCTGAACAAATTGGTAATTCAGTCTTACTACATATGCGCTGATATGTATCACTACATCTGTGGCCAGCAGGCAAGTTTATAGAGCGGAGGGCAGGTCATGCAACAGGTACGTAGCTCTGTCCTCAAGCAAACAGGAATGGCTGGTACCCTGGCACTCCGGCTCCCACACACACCTCAGTATCTACTGCCTAAGGTATCTGGCTCCCTCTGCCTAATGATAGGGCCAGATCTGAGTGTTCCAGTTCTAACAAGTGGAAAACATTGGAAAGATTGGGAAAATGAAGAACTTGAGGTCTTAACACAAGAAATAATGTTAGCTGAAACATGAAATGAATGGTCAGGGTGAAAGTGACAAGGTTAGGCCTTTGCCAGGGGCTCAAAACTAGCAGGGAATCTACAATGCTGTTATCCCTGGTTGTCTGGTATAATTAGATGCATGGGTGGGGAAAGTTGCTTTTTAAAGAGCCTTGTGGTCCAGTTGTTATACTGCGGTACTGCAGTCAAAACTGTGCTTATGACTCGGGGTTCAATCTCATGGTTGACTTCTATCCTTCCCTGATCACTAAAATGAGTACCCAGCTTCCTGGGGGGACAACATGTAGTCTGCATAATTAATTTGTAAACCACCCAGAGAGTGTTTAAAGCACTATGAGGCAGTATAAAAACACATACCTTTTTTTTTGGCTTTAATTTTTTTTTTAAAGTTCAACACAAAGATTATGAAAACATACAAAGAACAAACGAGTAATACAGTACAATGACCTTGGTAGGGCTACATGGTATAAATACAAAAGTTAGAGTTCCATTCAGTAAATCCTCTCAAAAGTAAATATGCACTGCAGGTGGTGAAAAGGCACAAATATTTGAATTGTGTAGTTGGTAAATGAAAATCAAGTTGTATAAAAAATCATTTTCATTACACATGATTTTTTTTAATGTGTATATATGAGCAATGCATTTCCACACCAAAACTATATTGGTCAAATAACCAAATCTTTCAGATGCATGTTTCATCTGTTTTCTGAGCAATGCTTTGACAGCACTTTAAAAAAAATCAAAGTCTTGCTGATAACTTAGCAACAAGTAAAAAGAATTTTAAAATAAGATCCTCCCCTGCCCTCCAAAGGAGAGCTCTGATGAAATTTTGAATTGAAATTTTCAATTAAATGGCTTCTCCAAAGGGTTATTGAGAGAAATCTTTCCTTTTTCTTTCTTTCTTTCTTTCTTTCTTTCTTTCTTTCTTTCTTTCTTTCTTTCTTTCTTTATTTATTTATTTATTTATTTATTTAATTTATATCCCACCAATTTGGTCAATTGACCACTCTGGGCAGCTAAAGTGAAAGTGAAAGAACATCTTGATTGTGTTAAACAGGGTCGCTTAAGACCCAGGGTGATCTCCTAACCTGAAACCACCTATTCTTCACATGTAGATACAAGGATCACACCATACACTTTTATCCAATCTTAACCAGCCTTAAGTGTCCACTTAATTGTCCTTGTAGTATTTGACAGAGAGATTGTGGTGCTACCTCCCCTTCAATACACCTACCCTCTTGTAGTTTGATTTCACTTTGGATCCCACTGGAGTTTGGAGTGGTGGAGATGCAAAGTCAGAAACTATGCTTCTGCTGATGTCACTGCTGACATGTCTACACAGTCCCATGTTAAAACTCATTCAAGGTGAGCAGAGCATCACAAATGAGGCACTATCGTTAATGCAAAGTAGCGCACATCATTGCATGCCAATCAGCTTTCAATCTGGAGTTAACCTAAAAGAACCCCTGGTCTATTTCATTAGAAATGCTAATGAAGCCATTTACTTCCAGGTACAAATAGTAATGATCTTACCTGTGTTGCCAGCTATATATGAATGCTCTTACCATTGGTTCTCAGTTACATGTGTGAGACACAAGCTACAGTTACAAAATTGGGGTATACTTCGTGCTGCTTACCCTAGGTGGGTACCACCCTGTCCCTTATTCAACACAAAGAAGTCTGGGATGTTCATGGGCATCATCTGGAAGAAGTAGGTAAACTTGGACAAAATGACCATTCTAATCTTCATTATTCTGGCTAGATCTTGCTTCTTCCTATTTCTTGATTTAGATGGCTAATGAGAAGTTTGATGTTTAGATTCATCATTGCTCAAACAACTTGGCCCAAATTGAACCCAAGAATTGTGGATTTCAAAATATTATGAAGGCCTCTTGTTACTAAACATAAAGAAAATGCCGCAAAGAGCATTGATTGTTTTTTTCAGAAATAAGAAGCATGAGCTTTGGGAAAGTATAGAAATAGTAAAAAAAAAGACTGCAACTGGTTGTAACAATGAAAATGCAGTGACAGCCTCATTGGAAGTTTCCAATAGCAAAAATCGAAAAACCTCACACAATAGCGGAAGAACTTATATTACCTGTTGTAAAAATCATGGTTTCTGCATGGATCAATGAGAAAGCTGCCAAAGACCTTTCCTTAATATTCTTGTCAACTGACACATGAGAAACTTAAATAAATAAATAAATATTTGGTCGACTTTAGGGTTTTAAATCTTAAGTCTTGGTGGATTTACAGCAACAAAAGGTATTTAAAGGGGGCCCCGTGGTGAAGAAAAGGTTAAGAACAGCTGTTCTAGGATTTCCTCTGATTAGCTTAGCAAGCGACTCTGTTGTGAAGGCAAGCTGAGGAAACAGCTACTAGTACTCTCCTAGACTTTGAAGCAGCAACATCGTAACTACTGAGTTTGGTGCAAATCAGTAATTGGGAAGGGTCACCCCAATGGTGAGACTATCAGAATAATGATACTTCACAATCTCCTTTTTATAATGATGTCTATCTCATTCATGTTAAAGATGTCACTTTGCGGGACTCCATTTCCCAGAATCCTGTAGTCAGAGCCATGCTAGATGGGAGGATTCTGGAAGTTGGGGCCTCCAAAAGTGACTTATTGAAGCTCCAGGATGTGTCCTCAAATAGTTTTTCTGAGGTTCTTGGAGGCAACACGGTATTTTTCCAGCTATATGATTCCTCATTTAAAAGCTTGCTGTCACAGAAAAACTATGTTGGGTCCTGTCTTCTGATACATTGGCTTGTTTAATTTCACATGTTCTCCATTTAAACTGATGTTAATATCCATCAAGGACTTGCATAGACTTGCAGTCGTTATATATACTGGACAACTCCACTTGTTTTCACTAGTGTACTTCTCGAGTGGAACTCTGGTTTCAAATAATTCAAACAAAAAACGGTCTCGTGGCTTTATAATTTAGAGGCAATTTGGTTCAGCAGAGCTGTACCTCTTGGTTTTCCCCTCCCGCATTGCATCATTATAGATACAGTAATAATTCATTATTCTTCTTTTCATTTGCTCTCAGCAGAGGTATCATGGGACATACAAATAAACTGCCCTTGAAAATCTTGGCTGACACAAGCAAGAATTCAACATGTGGCTTGACTAAAATGAGATCCAACTTATTTTCCAAGTGCTATAAAACAGGTGAAAAGCTGATTTGTATCCCCTCCACAAGACACATACACATATAAAATGTGTCATTAACTAAAATAGAAATGTAGATATAGTGTTGTCCATATAATTTGCAAGTAGCGTTTGTGACAAAAGTGCATAACACCAGGAATAATAAAATGTTCTTCCTAACATTTTTCCAGTCTCTGTGGCCAGCATCTTCAAAGGACAGGAGATAGAACTCTGTGATCTGGTGAAGTGTGTGACATTGTTGACTATTTGTAGCTGGGGATAAGGGTTTTTTGTTCTTTTCCGAAGACTGGGTATTTCCTGTGATCAAGGTGTTTTTTGTTATGGATGTTTTGTTGTAATAAGGGGGGAGATGATCTGTCATTGTGATTGATCAGTGTCATTGGCTAGTCTTTTATATGCAGTGATCACCGGTCCTTGCGGCTGGGTAGAGTGATCAGTGATCACTGCACACAAAAGATTCGCCAACAACACCCATCAATATAATGACTGTTCTCTATGCAAGTCCTTGATGGATATTAACAACAGTGGCAGATCATCTTTCCTCCCCCCCCCCTTATCACAACAATACACGCATAACAAAAAAAACCACCCTGATCACCATAATCACCCAATCTCCTGAAAAGGACAAAAACTGATCCTACAGCTAGAAATACTCAACTATCTCACACACTACACCAGAACACAGAGTTCTATCTCCTGTTCTCTGAAGATGCCAGCCACAGACACTGGTGAAACATTAGGAAGAAAAACCTCCACAACATGGTCAAACAGCCCAAAAAACCCCACAACAACCATCAGATCCCGGCTGTGAAAGCCTTTAAGAACACAATATCCAGTTCCTTGGAAAAATCAGTCTTTTTCTTTGCCAGCTATTGTGAAGATTGCAGCTAAACTCAGAGGAAACAGTGAAGCCTGAGTCAGGTGGCAGATAATACAATCATCATCATCTTAGAACTGCAGAGCTGGAAGAGACCCGATTGATTATCATGTCTAACCCTTGTCAAGGAGCCACAACGGGGAATCAAATTTCTGGCTCCACAGCCAGAGACCTAAACCATTGAGCTATCCAGCAGTTTGTAATCCCTGCTACCCAAGAAGTCCTATGGCTTTGACCCGTTTTGTCATGCAATCACACTGGTAGACAAAATATTACTAGGGTTACTTTTATCGAACCAGTAAAAATAAGAATGTGCTCACTCTTCAATTTCCTATTAACATCTCCCTGGAAGCCAAAATGTCCCCTCTCAGACCACCTCAGGTGGAGCAGACTCCATGCATGAAGAGAAAACTGACTTTTTAAAACTTTTTCCTAGAACTGGACTAAAGGCAGGAGTTTTTGGCAAAAAGACTGGGAACAAAATTGGGGGAACATTAGCCCTCCACAGTTCCTGACAATTGCACATGCAAACAGAGGGGACTTCTGGGAGCTGTTAGCAAGATCCAGAGCTTGGAAACAACACATTTTCCAATTAAGGCAAGCAAAATCCCTCCGCTGAAGGAAACCACGCTGGCTGGAGCATTCTGAGAACCATAGCCCAAATATTTTTCCACATTTCAGTCAAAACACTTGGGGAAGAAAATACATCTAGCAACTAGAGAGACTAAAATCTGTTGGCAACATATTCCTAACTTTCTTTTTTCAAGAAGAGGAGTCCATGACTGTGGAAAACCAACCCCACTCCCAGTCTTTAAGAAAGAGATGTGGGAAAGTCGTTCCCAGACTGATTTCCTCATTCACGGCAAGTTCTTCCCATGCACAGCCAGGGCTGTCCCTTTCATGGGTATTAAATGGCACATCAACAGGAATGGCTACAGGTGACTGTACCAACGTCCAGGGCTGCGTACCACTGTACTCTGTAAGTCACCTTGCTTTATCTGGCACAACTTACATATTTTAGAAAACATTTAATTATGTGCCAGGTAGCTGTGTGTTACAATTATAATTGCTTTTACCACGAAAGGAAGAGTCGAAATAATTGACCAATCTATTATATATTGTGCAGATGTTTTATGAGACAGAACGGTGTCAGCCTGGCACCTCAAGCAAAGGAAGGGCATTAGCAGTATTAATTGTCCCATGGCATATTTTCAGAGATGAGTATGCACAATGCTAAATTATCTTCTGCCACTATAAATTATATTTGCCTTATGCACACCCTTCTGTGCCCATCTGGTAGGTCACTGACAAGTTATGCTGGCACTCATATACACGCTATCAGGGTTAAATGCCCTCAAATGTGTGTTTGTGTGCACTCCCTCACCCATGGGTCCCTTAGCACCGAGGACTGTGAGGTTTCTTTGAAACTGTGGAATAAGAAAAATAAAATGCCGCCCAAAGACTGGCTGAAATGGAAGTCGTGCGAACTAACTAACATTATAGTTCCTTTTGCAATTCTTGTAAATATAGCACAAACAGGACAGTCTGCTGTCACACTTGTCATGGATATGTTTTCCCAGTACCATCATTACACAACAAGGGAAAGTAATTATTTCTTTCAAAGCTGTTTTATAAGTTTTTTCCATGTTCTCTTATTGTCCCTTCAGGGCAGGATTTAAAAAGCAAGTGGCTTTTTTTAAAATAACATGTAATTAGTTTTCATTGTTTGTTGGGCAAATAGCTATATGTTACATTACTTACATTTAGTAACTAACTTATTACTTTCAAATTGTTTTTTGAAGCCAAAATACCTTTCGAATCCTTAAAAACACAAAAAAGCCCTGAAATTACCCCATATGATACAAAAAGGAATAAGCAATGAATGGATTTTACTCATGGTATACATAATAAATATATTACATAAATATTTAAAGCTTCAAAACCTGAACATCATTACTGCTCATACAAAAAAGGAACTTGTTCTAGATATCATAATTACTTGAAAATATATTATGTCTAACTGGTATTTTGCACCTGGGAGCAGCTGGAAATGTGGCATAAATACCCAATATGGTGTAGTGAAAAGAGTGATAGACTAGGAGTCAGGTGATCTGGGTTCAAACCCCAAATGCCCATGGAAACGCACTGGGGGAGTGGAACTGATAAAACCTCTCCCTAAATACTTCAATTACCGTTAGTGTCTTGTTCCTCTGACTTACGACGACCCTATGAATGAGTGATCTTCAAAATGTCCTGTTCTCAACCAACAGCCATGCTCAGCTCTTGCAAACTCCAACCTGCATCTTTCTTTAGAGAGTCAATTCAGCTCTCCTTTGGTCTTCCTCTTTTCCTGCTGCCTTCAAATTTTTCCAGCATTATTGTCTTTTTGAGCCAATCTTGCCTTCTCATGATGTGCCCAAAATAGGTCAGCTTCAGTTTCATCATTTTTGCCTCCAAAGATAATTTAGGCTTGATTTGCTCTAGGATGCACTTGTTCATCTTTCTACAAAGCTCTCATCCAGCACCATATTTCAAATGAAACATTTTTCCCCCTGCCAGCTTTCCTCACTGTTCAGAGTTCACACCCAAATGCCCTATAAGAGTCATTATAAGTCAGTTCTGACTTGACAGCATATAACATACATGCAGATTATACATCAGAAATACAAAAGACACACCTCTTTCATCAAATGTGCATAATCCCAGTTAAATTTCTGCTTATTGGGCAGAAGTTCATAGGCCCATTTCTTCCCAAGTTGTCATATCTGAGTGCATAAAAACCATACACTTGTTCATATATGCAACCATACTTTTAATTGCATGGATTTTGTCTTAGAGTATTTATTGAGTTCATGTAGGATCTACACTGTAGGTTTCTGAAAGGCCTACACTGGATCGATTCCAAAAGTGAGACCAAGTCAAAACAGGGAGTAGATATCTAGGCAAAGGCAGTTCCAAAAACAGAGTCTATAAGCATTCCAGTATCAAACAGAAACACAAGAAGAAGAGGTGGTTGTTGCTATGTGCCATCAATTTGCTCCCAACTTGCTCAATGGCCCAATGACTTAATGATCTCCATAAGGGCCTGTGTCTTTAACTTCTCTACTAAGGTTGTGCATACTCAAGGCTGTTGGTTCCTTGTTGAGTCAAAGAAGAAGACAGTCACAGATACTGTTATGTCAACCTTCCCTTCCTCAGACTGAGGCTTGTAAGTCTGAACTCCTAGAGCTGTGCTTAACTCCCGGTCACAGTCTTCGTTGCAAATTGGCAAGCAGAGGCCCCTCTTCTGAGAACACCTTGCTCACAAGAAGTCTTCTAATCACAGAGACTCTTCATTTACAAGGAAGCTATCTCATAGCCTTCAAAGTTGGGATACAGTTGAGCCTATTCCTCTGAGTCTGGAGATAAACATCCTTCTTCTTAAGAGAATGATCTATAATCCTCTCCCCAGGACACTTCTGGGACAGCTTGGAAGTCCATCAGCTAGGCAAGACTTCCTTCAGCATGTCTTCAATACTGACATCTTACACGTAGTTTTCAGAGAGTAAGTGCCATTAAGCAGAAAAAAAATCAAACTGACAGAGTTGATCTGTGAGGGACTTTAAGATATTTTATGTATTATTTTTATAACACCTCCCACCATTGTTCTGTTTCAAAATGGAAAAAAATAAATATGTAACAAAGATTGAATTTTCAGGATACAGTCTGTAACAACGATGGCGTCCCTTTGGAATACAGCAGATCTAACTAGCACACTCAAATAAAACATAGCCTCAGAATCAATTTTTGAAGTGTTTCATAGCTATTTAAGTGTAGTATATAAAATCAGTTGAATCAGATAACAAATATCATTTAATATAATGTTACTCGTAAGCTCACATACATACTACTTTTATTTGACTTCTATGAAGAGCAAGAATCATGTTTAATGATTTAATTTACTACCCTTCAGGAACATATAAAAGCATTAGTGCTATCACCTGGTGGGCGAATTTGCTCTGATTTTTAAATAGCTCTGCCACAGCAAAAAAAAGGGGGGGGAGGGCTGTTTTTATTTTGATGGAAATGAACAGAACAAGCACACGAGCTCCCCTTTCTGGTGCTCATGAAACCTGCACTTGTCTTTTTGAAACTATTTCTTGAATTTTTGTGGCTCTTGAAGAAAGTTAGTAAAGGACAGAGAATAGAACATTACACAGAAGGGATGGGAGCCATCCAGATATTATGGCTTCATTGCTGCCATTTTCTCCCCACTTTATCTCTACTAGGTAGTGCTCAAGGCAGCTTACAATAATCATAAAGCATAATTTAAAATGTCAAATAAAAATAGATTCAACTGTAGAATCATGAAAATCAAATAAAATCAAACATGACCATAAAAATAATTAAAATATAAGAACATAAGAAGAGCCATGCTGGGTCAGGCCAAGGGCCCATCTAGTCCAGCTTCCTGTATCTCACAGAGACCCCACCAGATGCCTCTGGGAGCACACGAGACAACTAGATACCTGTCTCTTGATACCCCTCCCCTGCATCTGGCATTTTGAGATACCTTCCTTCTAAGCCTGGAGATTATACATCCCCATCATGGCTTGTAACCTGTGAAGGACTTTTCCTCCAGGCATCTGTCCAATCCCCTTTTAAAGACATCTAGGCCAAATGCCATCACCACATCCTGTAGCAAGAAGTTCCACAGACTAACAGCATGCTGAGTAAAGAAATATTTTCTTTTGTCTGTTCTCACTCTCCTAACAACCAATTTGACTGGATGTCCCCTGGTTCTGCTATTTTATTTTATTTTGTCTTTACCTGATATGCAAGCACAGACTAACATGGCTACTTCTTCTAAAACTATTACTCTGGGAGATTAGTAAGGAAGATGAAGAGGGAAAGTGAAAGAAGGGGTTGGCTGGGGTACTTAGGAAATGCATGTAACTATTCCCTTCTCTTGAAAAGGAAAAACAATGATTTGAGGGAGGAGGAAAATAATGGATGGGGTTTTCCTATGAATAGGCAGAAGCTGATGTTTGAGTGGACCAGGCAGATTGATTGGTTGATTAGTTAGTTGACTAAGATCAGAGAAAGACTGAGAAAAGACTAGAAGGGGAAACACACACAGGCCACCTGACAGTCTGTCTCTCCATCACCCAATGCTCAAATCACTTTTCTCCAACAGTCTTAAAATTGTTGACAGATTAAATCCTTAAAGAAGACTCTTTTCCATACTGAGAAGGTTACGTAATGGGTGCTTCCCTACAGTAGAATGAAAACATTCTGAAAAGTAAATCCTTCTGTGCCATTAAGACAAAAGAAATAAGAGAGTTAAAAGAGAGAAGAATGGGTATTGATATTAAAGAGTCCCAATGCTATTGGTTTTTGTAGAACAAAACAAATCCCTTCACATTGATTTTCCCAACCTTCTCTAGCTAGTTATTCATTGATTATCATTTTGTGCATTATTACACAGAACATCAGCTAATGAACACAACAACTGGACTTGTCAGGGAAGAAGTAATGCTGCAAATGCCCTGGTAATATTGGGAAGTGCAAGGCAGTAATATTTTTTCATTATTATTATTAAAATCACTTCTTTTCTTTTTTTACTATTCTTGTAAAAAGTCTTGGTGAGGATTAAGGGTATTATTTCCAACGCACTGTTGACACAGCCTTTTGAATGTGAGTTGCTGAAGCATGAAGAAGCGCATGGTGCACAGGCAATCAGAGCCCCTTTAATTCCAATTCCCTGGTTTTAAAGTGCTATTTAATCAATCAAAACAGTGTGTTAGACTCTGTATGATTTATAATCAAGAGCTACATGTCATCTTTAAATAAAATTTTACATTGAAAGCTCATTTCAAGCTCAGTAAATGTTTTCCCACTGAATCAATATCACTGATGTGGAGGGTGTCTTTGAGCAACGACAGAATGCTTCCAGTACCAAATTCAGCATGTTGCAGCATTTTGTAATGAACAGAGGCAAAGAGTACCAAAAATGTGTGCAACAGAATGCATATGTGTGCTTTAAATGATCTGGATGTGGTTGCTAAGTAAATGAAAAGTCTGACAAGTTCAGTGATTTGATTCCATCATTAATGGCTGAAATGTGCCTAGAGGATCATAAGAGGAATACACAGCACCATCCCAAAACATTCTGTTGCAAGAGGCATGAGGCATTATGCCCCCCTCCTTCCCCATACAGAACCCAACCAGGCTTGTAGTAGACTATCATTTCAATACTGGTCATACTGCCCTATAACCTGAGGGTAGCAGGTCAACTTTTAGTGTGAAAGACAGGCTGTGTATCACTTACAGTTCTGTTCCTAGACCATTTGCTCTGGTTTGCTCTCAGCCAAGCTCAACCTCCACTGCCTGAAGTACCGTATTTTTTGCAGCATAAGACGCACTTTTTTTCCCACAAAACAGGGGGGTGGAAAGTCTGTGTGTCTTATAGAGCGAAGAAAACAGATTATATTTTCTTGTTTTCTTCTCCTAAAAAATTGGTGCGTCTTATGGAAAGGTGTGTCTTATGGAGCAAAAAATATGGTAATTCCTTCATTAACCATTTGGGCATAGGAGAACTTAAAGAAGCTATCTTCTA
This sequence comes from Pogona vitticeps, assembly GCF_051106095.1. Taxonomy (NCBI): domain Eukaryota; kingdom Metazoa; phylum Chordata; class Lepidosauria; order Squamata; family Agamidae; genus Pogona; species Pogona vitticeps. Next base: position 81,305,185 of record NC_135785.1, read on the forward strand.
TCAATGGAAACTCTTGAACCACCCTGTTCAATAATATCTACATTGACTGACAGGAGATCTCCAGGTCTCTTCAAATGACATTTCCCAATCAGTTTTTGAAGTGCTAGGGACTTCACCCAGGACCTTCTGCATGAGAAGCATGTGTTCCACAACACTGAACTTCTGCCCCTCTCCTAAAGTACCAAGCAGTATTTTGCTTCCGAACCCAGAAAATAGAAATGTTAGTGCTTTGGCTTCTAACTCCTGGCAGCCCAAGAAAGCATTGTCAATGGTCAGGGATTATGGCAGTTGAAGAACAAAGCTTCTGGAGATTGGGCACCACTCCTCTGAACCTTCCAAGACATTTATGAATAGTTGTTTTAACCAATGAATTGTGATTGGCTAAACAAACAAACAAACAAACAGATGTATCCTTTCTGCGCACATGAGGGGATGATTGGAGTGGAAAGCTTCACCAGCCTGAAGTTCACTAATATAATACTAAGCCACATAATATTTGGAGTCCCCTTCTGTATAGGGAGGTGTCCAAGGGGAAAAAAAGCATTGAAGGGTGAGCTTGCTGCTTCTCCAACAGAAACAGAGAGGAGCTCATGTCACCTCACCAATCTTCCTTGCTACTCTGACCCTGTCCTTAGAGAGAAAATCAGGGCATGTAAAAATATTTTAAATAAATAAAAGGCATAGAGCACCACTCATTTCAACGACAAAGCACCCTCTTCAGCAATGTTGGAAGCTGAGCACCTGTGCTGGTGACAAATAAGCAGTAGGGGGCAGTAGACAATAGAGGCCTCTGTAGCTGTTTCTTCCTATCTTCATAACTACTTGTCAATATATACAGTAAATAGTTGCTCTTAAGCTTTATTCCCTTGCTGTTGCTTCCAACCTGTTCTTTCTTCATCTTAGAGAAAGGCAGTTATATTTATCCTCCGTGATGACTGCAAACACGAACACACACACACACACACACACACACACACACACACACACACACACACACACACACACACACCAAGTCTACTTTGTTATCTACATTAAGATTTCTCTTCTGACCAGTCTTTGAATGGCATTCCAGAAAAAAATAAAGGGCATACTTTCGTTTATAAGAGTATTTATAAGAATATTTGTTTTCTTTCAATAGACACACATGGATCAAGCCCCAAATTCTTGTATTGCCCTCAAGAAAGCCAAATTAATCTCGTGCCCCTCCTTGATTATTTCTATCATGATGTTCTTTCCTGCCCTGCGTAAAAGATAATATAATCCCCCGTTGTCTGCTAAGCATTAGCTCCTGTAAAATGTATCCATTGTCCCTCACCAGGATGTTGCCACATAAGTGATTCTGAAACGGCACGGCAACACACTCTTCTTTTTATTTTTGGAAAACCTTTGTGCCTCCCCACCTCTCCTTTACTATCATCAAGCCCCCTTTTAACAAAGAGGGGAGGAACCAATTATCAATATAAAATTAAAAATAAACACACAAACATAGTAAAATGTTTAAATAATTGTAAAATAAAATCATGTGTTTTATTAGGGTTTTTTGACACAAAAAATATATGTATACAAATGTCATTTACCCTAAGAAATAAAAGGAATGAAACAAATTTAAAATGAAGGGATAATACTGCATCATCCTTTATTATAACCCCCTTGGAACTTCCTAACACACCCAGTTTGAGAATCAATGCATTACAAGATTTCATTTCTGTGGTCTGTGATTGGCTGAGATCAGTCTAAAAGGAGAGATGGAAGAGACAATAGAATTAAAGCAGCAGAAGCCTGGGGGCACTATGGATGCGGAAAGGGAGTATCCTCTGAACTGCAAAGTCTACCCATAAAATGTTAATCTGATAACGTTCAGCACAGCCCATTATTTTCATATTATGTTTTTCTCTTTTATCAACGATTTTGCAAATGCCTTCTGAGTGGTGTTTTGATATCAGAAACTGCCACAAGCTGTATACATAACAGAGAAACTAAATGCCCCAAATAAAACTGCAATTCATTATCTCTGACTGTTGGCTCCGCCAGCCAAACGACAAATACAATTCAAAGAAATTGCCCAATTAAATGGAAAAAGCACACTGAAATCCTCACAAAAGAAGCAGCAACCAAGTGCTTCATTCTCAACCATTCAGAGTGAAAGATGAAAGAGAATACATGAAATGCAGGTAACGAATCTGACAAGCATCCTTTTCTTTGTTTTATCCATATCAGTTAAGCCATTAGGGATCTAAACCTATACACACATACTATGAAGGAAGCCCCATGGAACTCAAAGTTACTTTGGTGTCACAATGTCTAGGGTTGACCTGTACAAATAAAAGCATTGTAGCCAATTAATATGTCCAAAAGCATACAAAGAAGCATCCAGCAATCTAGTCAGGAACTTTTGGAAAAAATATTTTGTTGGGAAATATTTTGGTTTCCCCCCCCCATTAAGAAAATGGGGAAGGGGACATCATCCTTCTGCGAATGTCCTGAAGTGCCCTATACAGAAGGATTGATGTATGACTCAGCATGGCCCTTGTCGCCCTTGTTACTGCCCCTGCCTTACAGCCCTCTGGGCCTTCATTAGGAAAGCTGCACATGCATGCCGTGGTCCCATCCACCACCACCCCTTGCCCGGAGCGGGACTCACTGAAGGTAGGAGTAAGCTTGCCAGGCTTCTGAGCCTCAGGTTTTCACATCCATTCTCAGATCACAGACTTGGGACTTAATGGGAGGCTTCCAACCTGGCATCCCTAGATTGGTTTACTTGCACGGCTCAGAAGCACCCTTGTCTTTCTCATTACCTAAATATCATAGAGACACTTCTGGTAAAATTCATACATTAGCCTTTGAATTCATAAGGCTCCCATCAGTTTTTACATAAGGTTTGCATAAATCACCACATCAAAGAGATAAGGATAGTATTTAGTGTGGTGTACTGGACAGAGTGAAGGGCAAGAATTTTGGAGTCCAGGGTTCAAATCCATACTCACCCATGGAAAGTCACCGGGGGAGGTGGAACTGGTAAAACTACTCAAATGTAACACTTTTGAAATCCTTATTAGAGTTGCTATAAGTCAGTTCTGACTTGACGGCACATAACTAACTCACAAATAGACTGTGCTGCATCTCACTCATGTGCTGGTCACACATCTGCCTGTGCAGCTGAGATGCATCCCAGAAACTGGTTAATTGGCTATAAGTTACATAAACTGTAAACAATTGAATTTGGCCAATATAAAGTCTTCTCATTGTCCGTTCACTGCAGATACTGCAAGATGCAATTGTTGCTGAAGAGTACCAAATTTGGAATCAGGGCCTTTCCCAGTGACTCAGAACAAGAGACAAAAAGACCCCACAATCCCTTCTGCCCCCTTCCTGGCAGTAAAAATACAATCATAACAAATTTAGTATCTTAGAGTTTGCTCCTCTTTCATGACACAGTCTTTTGCTACCTATGACTACCGTATTCTGCCTGATTTTCACTGTGGCATTGGGAACTTAAATATAGAATTTGTGAACCACTTCAGCAGAGCTTGGAAAATTACTTTATAAAAGTAACTATTTGCATTTTTTTAAAAAAAATGGTTTACTTCCCTCACAAACCCTCTCCTTCCAATTACTTCTTACATTACTTCTTGGCCAGAATCTTATTGGTGTCTGTGCACCACTTCAGTAACTTGCCACAGCTAATTGTGGCTTATTGAAGAGGTGCTTGGGAATATTTGGGTCATGAAAAAGGCACCCCAGTACCTCATTGATTAGGCTCAATTAGCCATAGCAAGTTATGCAGATCTTGCATGAACACCAGTAGGATTCTTTCTGACCATTACTTTTCAGTTTCTGAAAAAAGGAAATGCTGCATAGTCCAAAATATTTTTTCAAAACATTTTAATCCTCAAAAAAAAGAATTGTTACACAGTGAACAAAAAAATAACAACATTACCAAATAGCCCTTAATTTAAACTGGGCCCAGAAAATGTTGTTATGCTCAGAACATAACTTGATGCTCAGAAAATAACATCACTCACTTTCATGGTCTGTTCTTGAAATATCAGTGAAAGCCTATTGGCCAATATTAATGAAAACAAACATTACATTTCCTCTTTCAGGAAATTTTGTGCAGCTTGTTCTGTGGCCTAATTTATAATTTGAAAGATTTTTCATGATTCCCTCACTCTCAGCATAGTGTGCTTAGCCATCATTGTCTGAATGCAAAGAAGAGCAGGCTTTCAAAAGAAGAATGGATATAAGTAATCACTAACAGTTTCATACAAGACGTAAAATACCCAAGCAGTATGTTGATCTTTAAATGCTTTATATGCAGGTTTCTGTGGTGCTCAGCCAATGTGGTGTGGTGGATGGAGTGAAGGATTAAAAGACCTGGGTTCAAATCTCCACTCGGCCATGGAGACTCTCTCTGTGGGGGTGGCAGCACTGATAAAATCACAACTTCAATTTCCCATGTACCTTGAAAATCCCATTAGGGTCACCACTGTAAATCAGAAGCAACTTGGCAAAACCTAATATGCTCATGCCAACATCCATGTATTTTTGTTAACTACTACATTTCTTAATAAACTACTTCATGGACTGACACAAGAAATACTCACAGTGTCTTGTAAGTTGCTACTTGTACAATGTTTATATTGATTTTAAAGGCAGTTGCATATTTCTTATGATAAATGATAATACACATGGGAGCAAGTTGCTGCAGCTTTAGCAAGTAAGCTAGAAGTCTAATTTCCAATTAGCTTCTGCTTTATTGGATACAGCAAGACCTCGTCTTAATGACCACGGCAGTCAATCCATGTAAACAAAAGTTGGAATTTGCTTCCTGTAACTGGAAGTACGGCATGAAAGAGGGAGTTTTCAGAAATAGCCTAAAATCGCTCATTCTTTGCCTGCAGAGACTACGGAAAATGCCAGACGATGAGGAGCAGACTTTAAAATAATTACATACAACTTTATCCTTAAAAATATATTAGCACATGGAGAAAAAGTAAACAGGAAAGAGGAAAACAGGATGCTGAATAGAATATCCCTGCTCTCCAGTCTGTGTGGAAACTTTTACATTTGTTGTATCAGAGTGACTCAGGATTCCCATGTGAAACTAGCAGAAGATCATCAAAAGGATGCCTAGCTTTACTGCTGCAGTTTTGTTTTGAAATGGTAAGGCTCTGTTTCATCATTTTATTTTATTATTTTATTTTGTTTAGCAAGAAAAGAGAAGAAAAAGTGATATACCTGTTACTGAAAGCTCTTTACAAAGGAGAATTCCGGTAGCCCTGTAGTTATAAAATAGAACAAGACCACAGTGGGATTTCACTGTGGCTCCTGTGTGACTTTGCCCTTCTCCTCTCTCCTTGTATTGTTTCTCGATTGCTTGTTTTCTGCTGAAAACTCTTCAAGTTGTCCAGCTCTCAGAATATCCTTTTAATATTTTTAAACTGCAACCATCCTTAAATTCATATGTACACTGACTAACTCTGTAAACAATCAGGATCTGAGTTTTCTGTTATTGTGAATGGGTTTCATTTGAGCCAATATATATATTAGGGGGCATCAGAGCTTGGAAAAATTACTTTTCTGGATCACAACTTTCTAAATACCTCAAGTATCACCACTGCCAATGCTGGCTGAGCATTTCTGAATCCAAATAGCCTTTCTTATCTCTGATGCTGTCCAATATACATTGATAACACAATAAATACATGTTTATGTAGTTACAGTGGTACCTCGGTTTACGAACACCTCAGTTAACGCAATTTTCAGTTTACGAATGAAAATCCATTGAAAATTTGGTTTACGAATTTTTTTCGCAATACAAAGCAAGTTTCCCCAGGATGCATTGCTCCTGGGAGGTTTATAGCACTGCCTCCATGCACGCTGGCATCATTGGGTAGCATGTGGCGCCAGATGTGGAGGTGTTGGAGCGGCTTTTGCATTGAGTTTTAGAGCCATTCTAGAAAATTTTTGCAGTGGTTTGGGGACTTTTTGGAACTTTTTTGGTGCATTTCTCAAGCGGTGGAAAGGTAGGGAGCTCAGCTTCATAGTTTGCATGCCTTTTACTGTGTGTTCTGCATTGTGGGCTGGTTTAAAGTGCACTTTATAAAAAGTTTTGAACAGATAAAAGACTTTTTACTTTTTTCTGACCTTCTGAATGAATTAATTGGTTTTCAATGCATTTCTGGCCGCCTAGAGTAGTCCACCACGACTAGATAGGCGGGATATAAATTAAATTAATAATAATAATAATAATAATAATAATAATAATAATAATAATAATAATAATAATAATAATAATAATAATAATAATAATAATAATAATAATAATAATAATAATAATTTCTATAGGAAACCACATTTTGGTTTACAAACTTTTCACAATACAAAGCATCCCAAAGAATGCATTAAATTATATTCATAAACCTATGTACCACTGTACATTTATACCCTGCCTTCCTTTGTGTGAGTGTGAGATGATAGACATGCAAGTTCCAAAGATAACTTGCACAACAATGAAACTTTTCCATCTTAACAGAGCAATTCTTGGAGAAAGAACCCAAAAAATACATCTCAGTATTGTAGCCTCTGACCTACTCATTGCCTTGCTAAGTTCTTGCTTGTAGGGCAGAAGTCATGAGGGTGTCAGACTTCCCTGTTTTCCACTTCTGTGGGCCACATTTTAGATTTTGCTGTGTTCTTTTTGAAAACTCCCATTGTTCAATATACTCCAATGTACTAACACAGCTCAATGTACTTATTATTGGTAGTGTACCATTAGGAATAAGCTGAGGACAAAAGAAGCTATTTCCACCAAAGGCATCTCACTGACACAAAGGACATGCTGTTTATCAGGTCTAGAGATCTAATATTTTTGAACTTTGCAGTGAGTTGGCTTTAACATCTTGGCACAGTCATCAGAGAAAGATAGGGAACATCTTCTGAAAGTATGAGTAGAATTATTTGCATTAAACTCTGTGCAGAAATTCTTATACAGTAGTGACATTCTAAAAGTTTGAAAGCCGCTGCATCTGTAATTTAAGCAATGATGACCACGAAGGGGGGGGGGAAGGAGTTGCAAGGGCAACTTCCTCTAATGACTTCCAGAATTCAGTGCATGATGTTTTTTCTAAAGTAGACAGTTTTAGTATTACAAGAAGCAGACCAGTTCTTCCTTGTTAGACTCCAGCATGGCCACAAAACTACCCTTTCGAGAAGAATGTGAGAGCTGGACTCCTTTCCAAGTTGCAGATCTCCTGAGACAGGTACTGCTCTGATATAAGACTCCAGGCATTTGACTTCCCAGGGTTCATGCAGTAAATTATTTATTTATTTAACGGTTATTTATTTAACCGTTTATTTATTTATTTATTTATTTATTTATTTATTTATTTATTTATTTATTTAATGGTTATTTAACCTTTTCATTTCTGCTTTAAGTCCAAGCAAGAAGGAGTGTCTCTTACCCTGTTTCCCCGAAAATAAGACCGAACCTGAAAATAAGCCCTAGTAGGATTTTTCAGGATCCTCGTAATAGAAGTAATATAATTAATTTGCTCAAAATTAATATAAGACCCCGTCTTATTTTTGGGGGAAACACAGTAGTTGCAACCAGGAGACATCCTGTGAGCAGAATTGACTAATTATATTCAGTTGTTTTAGAATGCTGGATATGTGCACAATCCACACTGTAATCAGAAGGTCAAGAATAGCTTGACTGGTATGGATTTTAATATGTAAGTTCTTTCTTTCCTTGCTGCCATAACTAGCATGTATTCTTCCTTCTAGAATCTCTCTGGGTCTCCCAGTCTTCTCTGTGTGTCCTGGGATAGACTCCATTGTTATTAACCTGGCACATTTTAAAACAGCAGGTTGGATCATGTGGCAGATCAAGAATAGGGAACACATGACTGTTCAAATGTTGCTGGACATCATCCTTTAATATTGACAGTGCTGGATAGAGCTATAGCATAACAACAACTGGAGAGCCACAGGCTCTCTCATCCCTGGAGCAGCTTCCTAGCAAGTAGGTTTATTGCAAACACCACACTGTGCTACTTGCCCCTTACAAGCAAATGAGTGCTTGTGGACCCAGGAGATGGGGGTCGGTCTGTGTGGCCAAAATGTTATGAAATGTCAATGGACGTCTTTTAATCCAACTCTGACCATATTTGTTGACAATTCTATTTAGCTAAGTCCTGGATTTCTGAGAACTTACTTCAATTAAATTTGTGCTTAAAGCAGCTTAATGATAATTCTGTACTGTCAAGTCAGTTCTAACTTAAGGAGAGCCTTTTAAGGGTTTTCTAGGTAGCAAGTACTGAGAAGTGGTTTCCCATTCCCTTCTTCTAGTGGCATTCTGGGACTGTGCTGCTTGCCCAAGGCCACACAGGCTGGCTCTTTTTCTGGGGTGTACAGTGGGGAATTGAATTCCCAGCCTCTGGTTCCACATCCAGATATCTAAATCACTGAGCCATTCCACCAAATAAAGCAGCTTGCTATTACAGAAACCTGCCAAAAGATAGGAAATAAGTTTGTGTATTTTATTGTACTGTGTAGAGCCCCTTCCCAGTGTTTTCAAGCTTGTTTGTTTGCTTGTTTAAAACACATGCTTCATGTTTCTTTATAAACCAGCTCAGACCTTGCTCTCCCCAAAAATCATGCAGTGCAGACCAGGGAATAATACACTTCATGTCTCAGTGAGCTGTTTTAAATTATTAAAAATAATTTCCCATAGCAACTTGCTTCCATTTATCCATAAAACACAACTTGCATGTTCAACCAACTTAAATTGCACATTGTTTTATTGCCCATAGCTTTTCAAAGAGTAGAGGGCTGTATCCGGATATATTCATACTTAGAGCAAACAAACTTAGAGCAGACTCATTGAAATCAATGAGACTCACATGAGTCAAGTCTAACCACGGATTTCAGTGGTCTGCTCCAATTATGACTAAGTCTGGAAACAACCTGTAATTGGAAATTTAGAAACAACTGTTTGCTATTGATACCAATTCAGTGTTAAAAAGATGCTTTGTGAATGCTGTTTTATTGTATACAATGTTCTCCTAAATATACATACTTCTTAATGGATTAAGAATATCATGAGGGCAAACCTTTTATTTTTAACTTTTATGTATTTATGTAATGATTATGTATGACATGACTGCTAAGAATCCCATTACACTGCATTTTCTTTCATCCTTCTCCTTTGCAGTACATACATCCCTTATGAAGCAGTCCTGTGTAGAAAAGAAAATTGAGCCTGCAAACTGACACTGTTATGATTCATTCATTATAATCATGTTAATTCTATATATATGGCAATGATGTCACTTTTATGCTTCATTACTTGCCACCATGTACATTAATGGCATGCAGATAAAACTCCCACCATTTCAAGGCAGTAGTGTGGGGGGGGGATGCTAACCTTGCCTAACCCAAGTGGCAAGTCACCCAGACAATTGAAAGTAAACCTGCATGATAGGTTTGAGTAATGCACAGGGTGAATTTAATCAGCTGGATAAAATCCACCCGTTTCTGGTCTGTGCCAGTTCTGCATTTATTTATTTAAATATCCATTCAGTCCTGTTCTGTTCCAATGTGTAATTTTTCTTTTAAAAAGACATGCACTTTCATTTATTATCCTAAACTCTTTATCCTCCTAATACATGTGCACTCGTGTGCTGTTTCCTCTAGTATATGCATTCTGGGTTGAAGCCTGCCTTCCTGAGAGACCCCTTTTTCACTTATAGACCCCCATCACACCTGAAATCTGTGCCACAGCTTTTATGAGGAAGGGGTTTAGTGTGATGGCCACCACTCTGTGGAAAACTTTTCCCTCAATTATTAGATTGCGCCAACAGCTCTTGGTTTTAGACACATAACTGAAGACAAGTCTTCTCAGCATAGTTGAACAGAAACGCCACGAGATTTTAATGAACCATTTGTAGTCTGTTCTTACAGGCAGTTCACACATTGTATATTGATATTGTATACTGTTTTTATGTTATATGCCTTGCAGTCATTAGGTGTAAATGGTTGAGTATTCATAAATAAGTGAAATAAACTCAAATGACTGATGATTCTCATGCACATTTTGAGCTGAGAACTGCATTGCAAAATTTGGAGAAATACGCAGTCCTTGAGACAACAGTTTTCTAGTCCGTATTTTACTCAGGAAGTGGAAATTAAGTTAGTTATGTTTAAAATGTGGAGCAAACAGCAATTCCCTACATCCATGCTCAGCACTAATCACCTTTTAAATTAGGAACAATAGCTGCCTCTGATAGTCAACTATATTACACCTGAAGTTTTCAATTGTAATAGATGTACTCCAAAATGAGAGCCTGGGTTAGCACTATGTTCTTCCAGATGCAACCCAGAGAAGTCTGCCTGCACAGTGTTCTTCTTTCCCTGTTCCTCTTCTCCCTCACCAAAACTCTTGCATTTGGTATTAGTCCTTCTACTTTCCTTCCTGAACAGTTTTCATAACACCTTTTTAGCTGCTACTTCATATTTCTGAAAGAGGGATGTAACAGATGTTTAAGCGATAGGAAGTCAACACTGAAAGGTGAAATCCAACTGTTATCCATAACTGGAGAAGACCTACTGAGTGAGTTAACATTCACATGTACCATTGATTCAACTAGTCTTCTGTCACTGGTATTCATTAGTGGATTTAATGCATAACAGGTTAACCTACAGGAGGAGGAGACAGGAAGCAGCACTGCTACATAACACAAACCCTTGGGATAAGAAGAAATGGAATAATATGTCATGACATGACATGATGTGACATAAAATACTTTTTCCCAGAATAGGGCAGTACAGCCATAGGCACATGCATAGCTGAAACAGAAGGTCAGAATGACGAACACAGAAACACCTTCACATATGTGCAGGACCACAGCTCATTGTTAATGGCCTGCAAAGACAGAAATTAAAACAATGCACCTACAAGAGTATATTGGACACAATATTGAGGGCTCAACTACACTGCAAAATACCGTCAGTTTTATTCAGGTTGATTGTAAGCTAATATACCAAGCCCACGGCCCTTTCTACAGCTGACATTGTTTTAGCTGTTCACTCGGAAGTGTTTAATGATCTTGTTGTAGAAATCCACACTGTCCCTTTCAACTTATTTATCTATTTATTGAACATCTAACCTGCCCATCTAGTGGCAAACCACTACTCTGGCCAGCTTACAACAGAAATAAACATAAAGCAAATGATAGGCATTTGCCCTCCCTACCCCGGAAAAAAGACACAATACCAAATTATGGATTAAACACAGCCCACACTTTATTAAATTAATCATTGTTGCCATCTTTTGGCAAAGGGGAGTCCTGCCATAGTGCAGAATCAGGTTTAAGCATAGATGTCTCAACAGACCCCTTAACCAACAAATGGGCAAGTCCCTGGCCCCAGGTTTTCATCGTTATAAAGACATAAGACATAAGACATAAGAAATTTATTTGTCATTGCGCTCACAAGTGGGTGCAACGAAATGAGGTGCTCTTCCCCAAGGTAAAACTGGACAACACTACAAAAAAAAGTTAAAATATACACAACTTTCACCATCCAAATATAGATACCCCGTTTTCTCTCAGCAATTAAAATTCCACCAAAAACCTATGGCCCCGCATTTAAACTCAATACTGCACTTGGGTAAAAACTGTTCTTGAATCTGCTTGTCCTTGCTTTCAATACCCTGAATCTCCTTCCTGATGGTAATAGTTTAAAGAGCTGATATCCCGGATGAGAGGAGTCTTTCAGTATGTTAGATATCTTCCTCTTACATCTGTTCTTATACAATTCTTCCAAAGAGAGGAGTGAACAGCCAATGATGTTTTGGGCCGTCTTAATCACCCTTTGAATTGCCTTTTTCTCTGCCACTGTGCAGCTCGTGAACCATACACAGAGACAGTAGGATAATATGCTCTCAATCGAACTCCGATAGAAGGTGATTAACAAACTCTCAGTCAATTGTTGCTTTCTAAGAATCCTTAGAAAATACAACCGTTGTTGTGCCTTCCTGATTAACGCAGCGGTGTTTGCACTCCAAGTCAGGTCATTTGTTATGATAGTCCCAAGAAACTTACATTCAACCACCTGTTCCACACAAACTCCATCTATATACAGTGGCTGAATGTCTGCTCTTTTTTTCCTATAGTCCACTATGAATTCCTTGGTTTTTTGGATGTTAAATAAAAGATTGTGTTTTTTTGCACCAGCGGGATAGCTGTAATACCTCGTCCCGATACGCAAACTCATCATCCCCAGAGATAAGTCCTACTATTGTAGTATCGTCTGCAAATTTGATAATCCTATTACTGGGATGGTTATTGGTGCAATCTGATGAATAAATGGAGAACAGTAGTGGACTAAGGACACAGCCTTGTGGAGTGCCAGTGCTGAGTATCTTGTCAGTAGAGATGTAGTCATTCAGTTTAACCCTTTGTGGACGATTTGTTAAAAAATCCAAAATCCACAGACAGATAGAATCTGGAAAATCAAGATCTTTAAGTTTGTCTATTAATCTGTGGGGTATAATGGTGTTAAAAGCAGAGCTAAAGTCCGCAAACAGCATTCTTACATAATTCCCTTGTGTTTCCAAGTGGGATAAAGCCATATAAAGCACAGTATTGTTTGCATCCTCGGTTGATCTATTTTCTTTATAAGCAAACTGAAGCCCATCAAAGGGATCAGGAAGGCAGGAGATAATATATTTCCGAACTAACTGCTCAAAGCACTTCATTAAGATTGAAGTTAGTGCCACCGGCCTGTAGTCATTCGGACTGTTTGTAGGCAACTTTTTAGGCAGTGGAACGATGACGGAAGCCTTGAGACAGACGGGAACTGCGCATAGTGTCAGGGATCGATTAAAAATTACAGTCCATATCCCAGCTAGCTGATCAGCACAGTCTTTTACCACCCGACCAGGAATTAAGTCGGGTCCAGCTGCTTTTCTGGAGTTAACCACTTTCATAGTCTGTCTCACATCCTGCTCATTCACAATGAAGGGGGGACTCTGCTGAGTAAATGATGGCAAATGAACAGTTTCAGTTTGATTGATCTCGAATCGAGCAAAAAAAGTTGTTCAACTCCTCAGCCACCTCCACACCTCCGCCCGAGGAAACCTTTTTTGCTTTGTAGTTTGTTAGTTGTTGAACCCCCTGCCAAACTTGCCTCATGTTATTGCTGAGAAAGCAGTCTTCAATTCTCCTCTTGTATTCGGCCTTAGCTTGCTTAATGCCTCTCCTCAAATTCGTTCTTGCTGCACTGTAGTCTAGATCATCCCCAGACTTAAAAGCCTTATTTCTAGCATACAACAGGCGTCTAACCTTCCCGGTCATCCAAGGTTTTTGATTGGGATAAACCCGGATACATTTATCCACTGTGACCGTGTCAATACAGTGTGCCATATACCCTAACACTGCAGCTGTATGTTCTTCCAGATCAGGATGGTCAAAAACTTCCCAATTCGTTTGTTCAAAACAGTCCTTTAACTGCTCCATTGCTCCCTCCGGCCAGCTTTTCACTGTCTTGACTACTGGCCCTGACTGTTTTCTCAGAGGAATATACTCCGGAGCTAAAAACAGGGACATATGGTCAGACTGGCCCAAGTGTGGCAATTGTAATATCCTGTATCCATTTGCAATATTCGTGTAGACCTTATCTAAGGTGTTCAGCCCCCTAGTAGCACACCTTACATGTTGATGGAATTTGGGGAGGACTGCACGTAGATCTACATGATTGAAGTCTCCTGCAATAATGTATACAGCATCCGGAAATTTACTTTGCAAGTTGCCAATTTCATCGCCCAGATGACCCAGCGCCAAATCCGCATTTGCATCCGGCGGAATATAAACAACAAGAATAATAACAACGCTGAATTCCCGTGGAAGGTAAAAAGGTCTGCATTGAACAGACAGATATTCCAGCTCCAAAGAGCTATGACGTGTTATAATCTCTGAGTTTGTGCACCAGCTCTCTCTAACAAACACACACAATCCTCCTCCTCTGCACTTCCCCACATTCCTGTCTCTGTCCAAACGATGTAATAAAAAACCTTCCATATCAATAACAGTGTTTGGAATAGTGGGGTTCAGCCAGGTTTCAGTGATTAACAGCACGCAACAGTTTTTTACAAACTTACTTGAGGAGACCTGTAACCTTAAGTCATCCATCTTGTTTGCCACTGATCTGGCATTAGTCAGAAAGAGACTTGGGAGTGGTAGTCGCTTTGTCTGTTTTTGCAGCCTATACAAAACACCAGCCCTACAGCCCCTTTTCTTCTTCCTCTCCTTACGTTTCCTTTTCCTTCTCACTCTCGCTTTTGTCGGAATTACAGTCCACAGAGAGCCAGGGGACCTTGCAATCTCTGATGGTATGCCATGTTTCCAAATAAACTTAGCTGTTATCTCCTGTTTACATTGCAATCCAATCCTCATAAGTTCACAATTGCTGTAGAGTATATTCACTCCGCCGGAGGTATTCACAACACCAGATAATACACACAAAAACATCCATAAAGAACGCCAAGTCGGAGGCGGGGCTTTGTTGCGGGGAGGCGGGGCTTTGTTGCGGTGCTGCCAGCAACTCCAGAGAAGAGCTCTCTGGAAAAAACTGGAACCCTCCGGCCCGGGATCCCCCTTTTGAAATGGGGATCAAAGGAGAGTCTAGAAGAAGTCTCTCTGAAGCAGATGGTGAGCAGCAGAAGGAGAAGAAAGGGAGGCAGACCCGGACTTTTTTCTTCTGAAGAAATCACCGTGCACGGACTGGAGCGGGCGCCATTTTTTGGCACTGAGCCGCGAGGAACCCTTTACCGGGGGAGAGGAGAGCAATCAATATAAACTAATAATATAAAACAAGTAAGTAAGCCGAAGCCTCTGATTTATGAAACAGCCTCATTAAGCTGAAATAAGAATGAAAATATTTGGCTGAAAGAATAAATGCAGCGGCGGGTTTATCTTATCAGTCTGACTCAAAAGCGAAACTAAGCTTCTCCAAGTGAACTCTTAAAACACCAGGCTGATTCTAAAGCCGAGAGTCTGAGATGGAAAAATAAATCTTATGTTTCTGGAGAAGAATCCCAGACAGCAACACCGTCTGACTGGATTTAAGAGACTTCGGTGGATGCAGTGTGGCTGGGATACGTTACTCTTTGCCTTCTCTGGACTTTGGGAACTATAAATAATAGAATCTGGTGGTTTTCGGGAGAAGGAGCTGACGTGGCCGACTGGACTAAGGAGCATTAAGGGGTTAATGAAGATCACAAGACGAGCTCCAAGGACAATCTACTGGACAGTTTGAGACTTTATGATTGTTGTTTTGTTTGTCGGACTGCAGACCACGTGTGTCTAATAACAGAAGCTTGCTGAACCCAGGAGAAGAAGAAATAACTGCGTCACGGTTCTATTTGATATTGTATTTGCTGGGCTAAAAGTTGATTTTTATATTACAATATTTGGATAAAGATTGGAGGGAGATCTAAGGGGAGGTTTATGATGAGGGGTTTGAATTGTTGATAAAATTGTGGAAACTGTGGAAGGATTTCTAGGGGGTGATTATTGTGGTATTTATACAAACCCCAAAGCCTGAGATGGACCCCAAAAATTCAAAAGAACAAATGGAGACTTGGTCTGTTCAATCCCAAAGTTCTGGAATAGTGGTGCAAGAAATAGAAAAGGAATGGCAGATTAATATACAAAGGCTAATATTAACAGGGTTCCAGCGAGTGAATGCAGGTCTTAGCAAAATAGAAGATTTGATGAAAGGGACGAAAGAGGGGACAGTAGATGCCAAACAAAGCTTAAATGAAGTTGACAAACTTTAGAATCGTCTGTATTAGACATGACACCAGGTAATATGAATGCAGTAGAGAGTTATCCAGTGACCCATGCAGCTTCCAAAATTAAAAAGCATTATGACAAAAATCTTAAGGAGGCAGAGATACTGAAACCAGACAATCTTATGGTGAAAATATGGGAAGTGAAAAAAATGGATATTCTGTCAGATGGGCTGAAAGACTGTTCAATTCAAAAAGAAACTGAACGATGGGATGTATTGTATAAATGGCAGCAGCTACCAGACAATGTTGGAATAACATAGAATAAAATTAAAATTAAATGATAAGATAAAAGCAGGAGGGTAATCAAACTGTGAAAAAGCAAAAAGTTGATATGTATTAGTAATATGAATTGATTGGATGATGTTATACTTTATGCTCTCCTATTCCCCAAAACCATTTTTCCTTCTCTATCCTCTCTTTCTTTTTGTACCCTTTATCCCTGTTCATAAATAAATATATAAAAAAGGAAAAAAAAAAAAGAACGCCAAGTCGAAGAGCACTGAGCTGCAGCACCTGAATGCGTGGCCATTTCCAACTGTCATAAAGACAGTGAGAACCCAGCTGGCCCCAATTTGACCACCCCCCTGACCTCAAGCCACCTTCTCCTTGTTCACTGTTGGCCCAGGTGTGGCCCCAGCACATATTTCCCACCCCAGCACTGTAACCGCACGATCTGCAGCTCTGGAAGTTCAGATGAGCTACACCTTACCTGAGACTGCTATGGGACTCACCAAAAACCTGTATTATCTGCACTACCCACCACAGCATAGGGACTAGCCATGCTAAGTCCCATGCCTGCCATTGAGCCTATTGAGCTCAGCAAGCAGGCCCCCCCTTGATGTCTTCCAAGAAGATATCCAAACCCAAATCGGACAGATGGACACCATCGTTCTTAAAAAACTCAATCACCAATCCAAGGCCACTGCAGACCGCTCTGCAGACTTCCCCACTAACACTCCTGTGGGCAGCGTGAATGGGCAAAAAATTCCGGGCACCTCGCCATGCCAACTGAGGGATGATCGTCAACCGAACAATGCTTATAGTCAGATATTTGGCCTTTGGCCATGCTAGCTCACATAGCATATCCAAGATCAAGGCCTTTCCGCTATGCCTTGCCAAATCATTGCCACCCAGGTATATAACACATCTGGAGGAAACCAGCCCACAGCAACCACTCTGAGCAGCTGGCACCACTGCATACCACGCAGACCTCTCCATTCAATGTGAACTCTAGCACTGAGGCCCAAACTGCTCCCCCAAGGGGATGCAGCTGCATAATGTGCCACCCAAAAAATGTAACTGTGGCCACGATCATAACATGCTGTCTCCTCAGTATCACCCCAAGACCTGCAATGATAAAACAGAACCAGGCCCCTGCCTAGGTGGATGATGACCACCATCCAAGCCTTTTAATTTTGTCTCAGTTGTACGCTAGAGTTGCAGCAGTGGATGCCACACCAATTCTAAAGGAATGTGTGCCAAATCTCACTCCTTGTACGCCAGCCCTGTTCAGTGCAAGTCAGTTAGCTTCCAAAACTGGTATTTCGCCAATGGTAGACTGTCCCTATGTATAAAGAAATAGCCTTGTTGCTGTCCCCCAATCTCCATACATGCCTCAGTGGCCCTCACTGGGCAAATGTTTTCAAACTGACAGTGGGCTAACCAAAGGTAAGCTCCCCTACCTAGTTGATTGGCCTTGGATCGGCGGATGTGAATCCGGACCAACCCGTCGATTACCCTAACGTCCTACCACTGTAATGCTACCATGGTTTTATCTCCTTTTCCTGCAGCAACTGCCTCACTAATCCTAAGGGCGTCAAAATTTTTAACAGTGACACTACTTTAAATAAAATGATTTCATAATCGTCCCCACACAAGAGTTCCCATTGCGCACAAATATTTCCCAATAAGGCCGGTGATGTGGGAGCTCTAGTATCTTGCACTCTACCCCTTTCCTTATATGGTAGTCTGAAATATAATCTGGATAACCATGAACCCTGGCGTAAAAGGCAAGCGCTGACGACCTACTCTGTATCGATACAGGTGACAGTCCCTTCCTATTCAGGTGAACAATAAATTGCTGAATGTGCTCCACCAGGGCAGTCCAAACTGGTTCTAAATCAACTAATTTCCTAAACTCCTGAAACTCTATACTCGCAGCCAAGTGCCCTTTTCACATCCTCGGTGCCAGGGCCAAGCCTATTGCCCTTTCTGCATCCTCACACCAACTTACCAGACCTCTGGGGGCAGAATCTCCAGGAACTCATTGGCTCCTGGGTCTAGTTCCCTGAACCGCTCGATCTGTTGGCGTGATAATGCGTCAGCTTAGCTATTATCTGTGCCTGGAATGTGTTGCACCTGAACCAATATATTAAATTTTAAAGCCCTCAGGGTAAATGCCCTAACCAATGCCATGACCCCATTCTGAATGTGACGTACGATTACTTATCATATAAATCACTACTTGATTGTCACACCAAAACCACATGACAGGGTTTGCCCATTCTTCTGCCCATAGCCATAAAGTGCTAACTATTGGGAAGAATTCCAGGAATGTGAAATCCCTGGTGATCCCTGCTTGGTGCCAGTCATCTGGCCACTTACCGGCACAACATCTGCCTCTGAAATAGATACCGAACCCTAACAAGCCTGCAACATCCAAATGGACCTGAAATTCCGCCTTGAGCCTTACGTCCCCTCTCCAGAAAGATACTCCGTTAAACTCTTCTAAAAGCTGACTCCAAATGTGCAAATGTTCTCTCATGTCATGTGCAACTTTAGCCCTATGCAATGGACTGTGTAGGCTTTTCATTGCTCCACAAAGTCTACGTAAAAAGGCGTGCCCAGGCTTGACCACCCAACAAGCAAAGTTTAAGTGGCCCACAATCTCTTGAAGCTCTCTAAGGGTCACCTTTTTCTTTTGCAACATTGAAGCTATCCTGATTTTTAAGGCAGCTAATTTGCTTCCCGGTAGCCTAGAGGCTTGTTGTACAGAATCTAATTCAATACTGAGAAATGTCAGGGATGTTGCTGGTCCCTCCGTCTTTTCCTCAGTCAGGGGTAGACCTAGTTCTTCTGCCATTGATTGAAAAGTGTTCAATATAAAGCTACAACGTCCTGTATATTCCATTCACCACAAAAAAGGTAGTCAACCAAATAATGGGCCGTGTATTTACAGCCCACTCTACATCTGAGATGTCACTCAAGAAAAGAGCTGAAACGCTCAAATGCTGCGCATGAAATAGAGCATCCCATAGGCAAAGCTCTATCCACATAGAATCATCCCTGAAAATGAAATCCTAGCAGGTCAAAATCTTGGGGGTGAACTGGCAAAATATGGAAAGCTGATTTTATGCTGCATTTCGCCAACTCAGCCCCCACACTGCACTTGCGCACTGTGCGTACCACCTCGTCAAAGGAGGGGTGATGCACAGTGCAAAGCTCCTGAGGAATAGCATCATTAACTGATGCCCCCTCTGGGTAGGACAAGTGGTGTATTACTCTATACTCCCCCTGGGCCTTTTTTGGAATTATCCCTAAAGGTGATACCCTTAAAGTCTCCAATGGAGATGTTGCGAAGGTTCCTAGTACTCTCCCTTCCTTCACCTCCTTGGCTATCTTTTCCTGGATGACGCCTTCCATTCCTTGAACAGTGACTTAAAACAGATTTAAAGTTCTGTGCAAAAAATGCCTTACACTTTCCAACCACCGGTATGCGAAAGCCATACCTAAAGCCTTCCAAAGTAGCTGGCATCCTCTCTAATTGGATAATTGTGCAACCGGGTTTCTAAGACTTGCACCCTATTTGGACTGGGGCCATTTTCCCAAGTTATTCCCATCAGTACTGGGTTTTTTACTGCTTCCTGGGCCTTTACTCTGTCACTGGGCCCCAGCCCTGAAACATGAGACGTTGGGATGCTGTCCACCGCATGCTGAGCACTCATGTGTGAAACGGCATGGCTTCCTAGCACAGACACCCCTGGCATTGTAATCCCAGCAGAGCAGGCAAGGCTGAACCACCTGCTGCGCTCTTAGATGGGGATTCTGAGTCAGGGCCATTTTCTGGTTAAAATGTCTGCTATCAAACCTATCACCTAGGTTGGGCTTGGCAGGCATCATATACTGGAGCCAAAGGCCCAGTAGGGGCTCATCCAATGAAGGTTTGGGTGAAGCACACTCCACATACGGAATGATTCATCATAATGAAGCCACGGCTGTCCCGCAAAATCTACATAAGCCCTATATATCAAGTCTAAATACTGAAAAGTGATAGAGCTCACCAGGGTTTGGCTTTCACTACAATGCCAGTGTAAATCACAAATCCAGGCAACCACTTTGCCCATGTCCTATCTGGTTTCTTTCTCCTACGTCTCTCTTTTTCTTTCTCATCATCTTTGGTCACATCCTTCTGTTCCACATTTCTATTTAGCAATTCAAATAAATCTACATATAATTCTTCTATGTCTTTTCCTTTGTTGCTGGTGTCAAGTGATCACCCAGGGAGCTTTATTTCCCCTAAGAATCTTACTCATGCAGAGGTGCATTTCTTCTCTTGGAAAAAAAAAATAAACTAACTGGTGATACAGCCCTGAATTGATATTACAACAGGAGATGATTGAGACCACTGTCTTCATTCCTTTCTCTCTTTCTCCCCCTCTTTTACTTTCTATCTGAATGGGATTTTGCTTGCTTCCCTGCCCCTTCTCCTTCCCTTCCTGCCTCTCCCTCTTTTGCTTCCCCTTTTAGCCCCCTTTTGCCAGCATCTGACTCGCATTGCTGAATATGATACAGTGCTACATTTGACAGAACAATTATTTTAAAAAAGCAAATCATATATGGCAAAAACCAAAACAAAGGGATGCAGCTGGAATTTTGACCCAATAGGCATATGTAGTTCCTGTTGGCCATTCAGGATACACAGAATTCTCAAAGCAAAAAGCTGAGTTTCTGTGTGCTTAGCTTTGCCTTGTGTAGCCATTGAAACACACTTCAATTTTAGCCATGGTATCAGGCATGGTGATGTTGCAATGTAATAAAGCCCCAACAAGGACAGGGGTGCAGGGAGGAAGGAAAGTTCTGTCTTCCTGTTCTACACAGCAGCCACTTCTCATATCCTGGCTTCTAAAACAAGAGTTTTATGTATGAGTAAACTAACCACATCCATGTTAGATTCACATTTCTAACAAGTGATTAATCTCGCAATAGGTTGAGTTCTACTTATTATAGAACTACTGATATTCTAACATGTTTAGCAGCATTTACTTTCTTGGTAAGTTATTGGGGGGAAGGAACCATAAACACTCTTATGTAACTGTGCACATACAAAAATACATTTTTCCAAGGATGCCACAAGAAGTAGGTTATTTAATTTGTTAAATGTTATATGACTATTTTGAGCAATACATGTACTTTCCACTCCACAATCTTTTTCCTCCATATAACTCCAAGATATACATAAATTTTGCTTTTTTAAAAAGCATTGATATCACTGGCATATTTATCCCTGACTTTGCTTTTTCCTAATTTGTTTGCTGGCTTTACCACAAAAAAAAATTCCATTAGTCTGAACTTCCTCTTTAAACCTCAACATGCCAAATATTGGAAGAAAATTCTTCTTCTTGTAGGCATCCTTCAGTCTCGAGAGACTATGGTATCATGCTCTGTACGGAGGTCTTGGAACAGCGTCTGGTGTGGCTGAGAAGGGCAACTCGAGAGTGACAATCTCTTCCACACTGAAGACAAATCCAATCAGTCCCCTGTCCAGCTCCCTGGTTTTGCTCATTTCAGGACTGCTTCTTTGCCTCGGCCTGCTGTACAGAGGCCATGATGCACCGCCTGCCTCCAGAAACATTAATGCAGGGGAAGGTGGACCCTGAAATAATTTTTAAACTGCACTGTAGCCATTTCAAGAATATGAGAATGTTTCTGTGTATGGAAATCAATCCTTCTGTAATCTCCTGTGACAAGGATAGGAAACCTTGAAATTCCTAAATACATTAGACTACATTTCCCACAGTACCTTACTTTCAGCCATGTTGATGGGACTGATGTGTACTGAAGACACCTTAGCACAATTCCCAAAACATCTGAAGGGCCAAGGGTTCCCAAGCCCTGCCCTGTGATTACATAATGTGGCCAGGTCAGCAAGCCTAAAGAATGGGGAAACAGAGAAAAGTATGGTAATGAAGAAAAATCTGGTTTATCATTTTTTGAGGTAAATCATTTTAGTAAAACATCAAATATGTCATTCCTCATGATATATTTCTAACGCCATGCATACATGTGTATTCCTACACTCCAAATGAAATACAGAAGTTGTTTTCCACAGCCATGAATGGGATGAATATAGAGGTTTGGAATAGAAGTCCATCTTTCAAGCCACCATCAGTTTTCTGACGGAGAAATGCCTGTTTTTATTCCAGCCTTCTCAAACTTGATGCCCTCCTGATGTGTCAAATCACAACTTCCAACATCTAGTCATCACAGCCATCCCTTATGACATATTTGACCATCTGCCATTAGGACTGAAACTTGAGCATAGCAGGACATCCCTTTCAATAGAAACTTCTAAACTTACCACCTATTGACCAGAATCCAAGCTGTGTGACCCAAAATGGTCAAAGTCTTGAGTTGTGCAACTGCAAATACCTACACTGGCTTCTTCTGACAATTCACCGCTGAGATTCACACTGATAGTTTTATGCTGGGGTAAAAACATAAGAGAATTCTAGCCAGTAGATGTTCATCATAGAAACATGATAGACTGAAAGACATCCATCTAAAACAGGCATAGACAAATTGTCACTTTCCAAATGTTGCTAAGCTGCAACTCCCATCTTATCCCTTACCACTGAGTGTGCTGATTAAGGCTGATGGGAGGTGTAGTCCAATAACATGCAAATATCCAAAACTTGCTCATTCCTAATCTAGTAATATACAACACAACCAGAGCATCATCTTTTCCTTCTTCTTCCCTTTCAGTGTGGAATGCATGACTGTGCCAGAACAGTGGAAAAATTAAAAATAGACGGAGCTCGATTTTTGGTAAGTAATTTTTATAACTCCTCTTGCAAAATGAACAAAAAGATTATCTCCCTTTTTGGGAGGGGGAGAGTGCTTAAATTATATTGACAAAGTATGGCATTGGTCAAATTTTACAAGATATATAGTCTTGGGTGGTAAAAACACCACAAATGGAAAAACCCAAATATGAGTTTGAAATGAATACAAGTAGAAGAGCCTAAGACGATTGTTTTCAAACGTTTATGTTCTCAAGTGTTTGTGCAGGTGTGTTTGCCATCCCATCAACTTCTTGATATTATGACTTTGAATTCATTTCTGGTTCTGAGATAAAGAGCAAAGTGAGGGAAAAGAGTCATCTGCCAAGAGATCAAGGGTTTTTGTTGGTTCTTAAAAATTCTCTGTCGGTGCTTAATAAGATCAATCAAGCTGAGAAGACAATGTGGAGGAAAACATATGCCAGGTCCAACTAAACTGAAGTTAAATTTAATTTACCAATCCTGTACTGTGATTTTTGTTGTTTATTCGTTAAGTCGTGTCCGACTCTTCGTGACCCCATGGACCAGAGCACACCAGGCCCTCCTGTCTTCCCCTGCCTCCCAGAGTTGGGTCAAATTCATTTGGTAGTTTCGATGACATTGTCCAACCATCTCGTCTTTTACTGTCCCCTTCTCCTCTTGCCTTCACACTTTCCCAACATCAGGGTCTTTTCCAGGGAGACTTCTCTTCTCATGAGATGGCCAAAGTACTGGAGCCTCGGCTTCAGGATCTGTCATTCCAATGAGCACTTGAGGTTGATTTCTTTCAAAATGGATAGGTTTGTTCTCTCTGCAGTCCAGGGAACTCTCAAGAGCCTCCTCCAGCAACACAATTCAAAAGCATCAATTCTTCGGTGGTCAGCCTTCTTTATGGTCCAGCTCTCACTACTGTGATAGTAAAGTAGGAAAGAAGAATTTACTTTCCATCACTATCATGTCCTCTACTGAAGCTTTCCCAAGTGCTACTCAGCCTGGTCTAGGAAGAATCCTTGGCAACATGCTATGATATGTCTGAAAAACACTTTGAAGGTAAAGTCACTAAGATTATAACTTGGACTCCACAGTACACGCAGTTCCATTAGGAGAGATGCTACAGAGCACCATCCGGCTGAGTTTCCTTGGGTGTCTTTCAGTTGTTGAGGGCTGACAAAGTGGATTATCAAGTCCAGTCAATCACTTGCAATGCTCAGACTTTGCCAGTTTGTTATATCTAATAAGGGAGATATGTCTTTCTGGATCTAGGACATGAGTCCTTTCTTGAAAGAGGGAGTGGTGCTACCCTCTTAAAAGTAGTCCATACATTAATTGCTCTGTGCTGAGTTGTCTTTCATATGTAGATGACACACATTTATAGCTATTTTTCCCCATAAAATACTGCTGAAGAAGCAAGGATTCTCAGTCAGTGCTTAAGTCTTCTAATGGATTAGATACAGGCCAATAAATGAGATTCAACCTGTATTCATGTGTTAGGAATCTGAGATGATTCCTAGATCAGACAGGAGCTTTGCAAATCTGACAGCACATTGTTCTTCCAAGGACTGTTATTTCCTTAGACCTGTGTGCTTCAGCAATCAGACTTTCAAATTAAGCCCATGTTTACCTGCCTATGATAAACCACAAAATGAAGCAAGCTACTTTACAAGATTCCGGAAGTGAAAAAAAGTGTCATTTTACTAACAGACTTCTATTAATACGTAAAGGAGCTGTACTTCTAAATGCAAAGCTGCTTGGTTGTCTACTTTGTTCATAAGTATTGTAAATATGAAAAGAGAACGGCATACTAGGCTGCCCACTTCTGACGTCTTTCTGTCACCCTCTACAGAAGGAGGATGACTTTCTGAAATGGAGACCCTCATCTGTTTGTAGAGCACCTCTACATGATTTGCAATGTTGTGCTTCCAGTTTTCACAAATTCACTCAGATTCCTAATGCCTGAAATAGGTTTTACTTCAGACAAATTTGTATCATCCTACTGCTTCACCTGGCAAGTTAAATGGTATTGCCTCTCTCTTTGAGGTGGCTGCACTACTTCAAAATCACTGGGGTCGTCCTGAACTCAGCATTGCAACTAGAGGCACAAGTGGCTAGAGTGCCTTTTATGATATGAAACGGATGAACACACAGTAAGAGCAAGTTTTTTTAGAAGGCATTCCACTTCTGGAGGCGGGGCAGGAACTGACACCCCTTGTCTATATAGGTCAAGGTGCATAATTTGTTGCAAAGTTTAGAATTTCTGGTAAAGTTCTCTTTTTGCTACACAGTAGAAGTATTGAGATTCACAGAGGAGAATAGCTTCAAGTTCCTCAGAGTCCACCTCTTTCTCATTACCTAGCAATTAAAGTCTCAATAGCTTATGTTATTGAGGTAAGTGTGGTGTGTGTGGTCCAGTACAGAAATGGAGAAGAAAATTTGGGGATTCACATTTTCATACAGAAATGCCAATTTTGCAGTTCCCAGGACTAGCAACAGGAGAAGTATGTCTTGCCTCAGGAACCACATACTTCTCAGACTTGGGGTGTGTTTCAGAGGGGGAAACGTGCACAGAAAATGACACATTACAGAAAAACTGGAAACAATCACATTTCAAAATTGCTCATAAAGACGATGAACTCAATAGGAAAGATGCATTCACAGATGTATGCATTAGAACAATGTGTGCAAGAAAGTGCATTCTGCAAAATGGTGTACAAATATGCACATGAATTTCCATGTAGAGAAAGAGAATCCAGTGCTTAAAATGGATAGGGGACACCAGTTGGATTCTTAGGAACACAGCCAGAGTGAGAGACTTGCATTCCTTGTACAGCCTAATTCAAATATTGTTTTCTCCCCATATAAATTGGTACATACATTCCTCCAATGCCAGGTTTTTCTTCTTAAAGCAGTGGCTAGTTCAGAGTTTCCAGTTTGAAGGATCTTTCATACCAATGGAGTTCCTTCAAGCATCTGCTTGGTTACTTAAGAATCGTTGTGCTCATCAACAAGGTTCTGTTTTCATATTCTACATATCTCCGTGACTTATTCCTCCATCTCACCGAGTCTATTACTCTACATAATCCATGCCCTCTCCCTTCCTTTGCCATCCCTTGACCCTTTCCTTATACAAATATTCAGTATACTGCAAAACCCCAAACACTGCCACCCAATTAATTCTGCAAGGGAAATGTTTGCGCATGTATCAATTCTGCTTTAATTATAATAATGAGTGCAGAATATCATTACACTTTATTTCTTAACTTAAATTAGATTACAAACAGCTCTGGTTTAGAAGGCATTTTCCAAATTGGGAGCTAGCTGAAGCATTTCAAAGGGTCTGCATGCCAAATCGGGACGCTGCAAATGGCCATAGATCTTTGAAGTGCAACCCTAAACATTAACTACTAGGGAAAGGCCTCTCACTAAGAAAGCTAACATATAAACTATTGCTAAGGGAAGCTGTCATTTCCAATCATATGTCAAGCATTGCATGTTAACTGAAAATGAACAAAAGCCATGCAGTCATCTAGTGTGCCATAAAACAGACCAAAGCATCTCCAGTTACTTGAGTCTGGATTTTTTTAAAATCATAAGACTAGTATCTGCATTCTTATAAAAAGAAATACAAACTTAAAAGCATTGTAGTACCTTTGTTGCGGTTGTTATGTGCTGTCAAGTTCCTTCCTATTTATGATGACTCAAACAGGGCTTTTGAGCGACATGAGATGTTGAAGAAGTGTTTTATCATTCACATTCACACACAGAGAGAGTGAGTTTCCATGGCCAAGTGGAGATTCGAACCCATTTCTTCTGAGTCTTAGGATGACTCTCTATCCCTTATACCACAGTAGCTTTCAAAACACTTTTAAGATTAATCAAGTGGCCTTAATTACAAGTGGCCTCTAAATATAAAGAAACTACTGCCTTCTGCTTCTGTTAACTTAGCAGTTATGTTCTGGTAATTTTATGGACCCTCTTGTATTTGGACATCATTTATGGCCTCAGCAAGTCTTAATCGAGCCCTGCTTCCAGTGTTGCTTTACCACTTTTCTTAGTCCCCACCCCCATTAAAAAGTAATTTAAGGAAAACTTGACAAAATTAATGCATGCACAGTGCCTCTGGATTGGTAGTGTTAAAAATCATCCATTTGGAAGCACCCTAACTGAACCACTAAAAGGGTCCATTGAGGTGATCTGTTTGGTAGGTTATTCACAGAGGTCTACCCTCCAGTGGTGAAGAATATAATCACATGTGATTTTCCTCACCCAGACGTCTTGCATTTAGTGTGCATACATGTATGTGTGCGTGATAAATGACAGGAAAGTAAACACATACAGTTGCAAGTCTGACTGATAAGGTATGAAACTCTGAGGAAATCCCATTGTGGCAGGGAAAACGGAGAACAGTCTTTCCCTTTAACGCCTCATTTGAGGAAGATGCAACTGACTTTGAACTTTGTAATCCCCAGTATTTGAGCTGCTGGCTGCCTGAAGATCAGACATAAGATGAAACAGTGGACTTAGCAATTATGTTTAAAGCATACTTTTCTTTGTTCAGCTGGTACATTTCTCCTATGCTCAGTTTGTATAAAATGTTATTTTTAAAGATAACAAATACAACAAACCTCTAGTGACTCCTTCAACGTGAAATTAGAGGAATTTCTCCATTCTAGAAAAGAAATATGAGAACAAAGAAAGCAAAGAGATTTAGAAAGTATGTTTTTGCCTGAAAAACAAAAGCAAAACAAAAATCATGATGTGCAAGGAATTTCATCATTTTCTTTTCCATGAAAACAAAATGGATTAGCCCAAAGTCCTTAACAAGCAATTAAATCTAATTGATTTTCATATGGCACCAATGGATGGGATCAGCACCTAATTTCAAGACAGCTGCATATGAAATTCAGAGCCGTTCTACCATTGAGTACAATACAGCAGCCAACAAAGGCAGTAGCTTTTGATTGTCATGAAAAGAGGATAAATGGCTAATTATTTAATTTTTTGTAATTTTATTTTTAATACCAGGAAGAAGTATTACTGGGATTCTCTGCCTTTAATGCTATGAGTGGATGTATCTTGGGGGGGGGGGGCAGGATAGAGACCACAGACACCATCCTTGTGTCCTCCATCACATAGTAGAAAACTCGGAGTCAATGTTCCAACAACAAACAGAATATTTATTATGAACAATTTACATTACTTTCCTATAACAAAGTTTTCCACACAAAGCCATTAATAGAGGAATCAGCTATAGTCCAATGTGGAATACTGCCACCCTTTGTAAACTTTCCAGCTTCCCCTCCTTGATGTCCTGGTGCAAACATTAGAACTGCCTTTCCTAGTGCAAACATGATGCTGGTTTGCAGCCAAGCCCTCCCGGTTGACCAATCTCTTGTTCAGCACCTCTCAGGCATCGCGCAGCTTGTCTTTGCCTCTGGGGGCCCCCTTTGGCTCTTCCAGGCTAAAGTAGCTCCTACAAATTAAAAAGATCAAACTTGCTTATCTTGAAAGAGAGTGGTTGATCTTCTGAAAATGCCTTTCGAAAGGGAAAAACAACCACTTTGTAATATAAAACAAGTACTGAGCACGTGTAGAATAGGTTTATCAGCAAGATAATTCCAAAGTAGATACATCGTTGTAGCTTCATGAGTTAGAAGGGAGATGTTTGGAGGGCAATGAAAGGTCACAGAAACAGTCAAAAGACAGGTTCTCTTTGAAGAGTCAAGAAATATTCAAGATATGAGGCATATTCAAAGTATTTCTGCATTACAAAAGCACAGAGCAATTGTTTGTCCCAGCCCTAGTGCTTTCAATAAACACTCCCTCAGATTTTCTGAGACCAGGCTCCTGACACAAGTCTTCAAAGTGGAAAACAGCTCTAGGTCTGGGGCAATCTGAACTTTTGGCTCAGTGAAGACCCAATTAGCTGATTTTTAACTCATTCCTGGCCAAATAGGCATTAGTACAGTGGCGCCTCGCAAGACGAATGTAATTTGTTCTGCGAGAAGCACTGTCTTGTGAAAAAATCATCTTGCGAAAAGCAGTTTCCCATAGGAATGCATTGCAATGCATTCCTATGGGAACCTCGCAAGACAAATGAAATGTTTTCATCTTGCGAGGCATCAGTCTCGGGGAAAAAACCATCTTGCAAAGCATGTCCATAGAAGCCTTCTTGCAAGGCACCATAGTGATCGCAAAAACCAATCATCTTGTGGGTTTTTCATCCCGTGAGACATTTGTCTTGTGAGGCACCACTATACAGGTAAAGGGATTGTGTGCATTGCTGTAAAAATATTTTTAAAAGAATAGAGAACAAATATTCAGAAGCTCACTTGTTTAAGATATGAAATTACTGTTTTTTTGCTTTTTAGCTGGGGATGGTCTTAACTGATGTTAGTAGAGCTTTATTGCCTATATCTTGTCATGGTTTCAACCATTCCATCCATCTTGTTTTGTACAATGGATTCATAATTAAGGAAAAAACATGAAGTCACTTCTGATATGTGGTGACTATATGAATTAATTACCTCCACAATGGCCTATCATTAAGAGATCTGCTCAGATCTTGCAAACCAAGAGCATCTCATGTTAAGTTGTTCTCTCTTCCTACTGCCTCACCTTCCTAGCAATATTGACTTTTCCAGTAAGTTCAAGTCTTCCAAATGAACAATTATAGCTTCCTTTATTGAGACAGTCTGTCTCATTTTAGGTCTTCCTCTCTTATTCACAAAGCAAGAAGAAATCCAAGAAGCTAGCTCCTTTTTTCATCACTTAACCACTTTTCACCCAAACATGAAGCGATTGTCAGGGCTATTTTTTGACAATGTGAATGGTACTGAGCACGAGAAGTTACCCTGTAGAGCATCTTGGCTTGTCAACATACAATCTGCCCTTTACTATGTAAAGCTTGGCCTCTTTTTTTCCTGCTGGCAACATGGGCACAATATTGTGCAGCAGTATTGGGCCATTTCCTGGCATTTTGAATTGTGGATTCAAAAGGACAATACACATTTATAAACTGGAAGGTTTTTTAAAAGAATGTCATTAATGCTTACTAGATGTTACTGGTGACAAAAGTAGCCTAGCTAATGCACCCTAAACATAGCAGGTAGCTTAGGAGGAAAATAAACAGAATTGTGGCTTTTAGGATTCAGCTATTTATACAGCTGAGGTACCTGACCCAAAACAGCTTCAGTATGTATGCTTAGAGACTGTTGAGAAAACATTGGTGTTCATCTTCATGTTATTTTTCCCCCAAGCTTCCCAGATACTTTGAAGCACTGTCATCCTTTATATAAAGGCTTTCAAGCAGAAATGAAATCCATCACTGTGGTAAAATATTATAGTCTCACAAGGATTTTGTAAAAAGAGAAATAGACCCATATAACAAGCAAAGGCAATAAAAGGTGGCACAGACTGTATTTAAAGCAAACATAGCACAGAGACATATTTTAAAACCTGAGTTGAAGCTCCATAAAGTTTATTCCAGCTCTACAGTTCTAAGAGTATTATTATTATTCTATTCAATGGCATATTTTCCTCCCAACATGTACTTTCATAACAACCCTATGAGACTTTTTAAAAGGCTGAGAGATGGAGACTGGCTGAAGATCATGCAGTGAGCTTCATGGATCAGTGACAATTTGAACATGGCCTCTCACCTTCTGGTCCAACAGTCTAACTGCTCTACCATGCTGGTTTTCTGAATCCCATAGTCTTAATACTGTGATTATGCAGGCACACTTCTTTTTGGCTTCTTCTCCTCAAAGATCAGGGAGAAAAAAATCTTTTGTCTCTTACTCCCAGGGTAGAAGTGTCACCTTTTTGCTCTGCTCTTACAAACTCCAAAGCCATATCCTTAAAAAATAAAATAAAAGACAACACCCTCCAGGACATGGAGGCCCTGATTTATCACAGCAGACAAATCAGGAAAACATTTCTACTCTCAAACTGTTGCAAAATGGTTTTGACATAAATTTTGTGTTCCTCTGCAGAAATGGCAAGTTCGTCTATTGAAATATCCTGACAGAAAATTATCCAACCAAAACTAGAAATGTCAGAATGCTGAGTATGATTTATCCCAGAAAAGTAGCATGTAAATGTGAAAAATAAAGAAATATAACTAACTCAGTCTTGCATTAAATATAGATTAAAGGAATCTCTTTTGATGTCTAGCACTTTTGTTCTTGAAGTTTATGGAAACATCTTCAAGTAAGATGTAAACATGAAGGTAACATTCTTAAAATGTTTATAAGTAGCTTTGAGAAAAAAACTTTAATCCATGGTGTTGCAGTTTCCAGTAAAATTAATGATTTTAGAAGCATATTTAACATTGCTGAAATATCAAACATTCACAAAATATTTCAAACATTAAATTATTCCCATTGGATAGTCAAGAGATTTTAAACTAGCTTTCTATACTTTATTTCAGAGCATGTAATTTCTAAGACAATCAAAGGAAAAGTGTTCATTTATTTCAGTGGAATATATGAGGAAATCAACTTTCTGTGCATTACACTCATCATCCAGGTCCTGCCCCAGGCATTTTGCTGCCTTCAGCAGAATAGAGAATGATGAAGAGTGTTTGTTTGTTTGTTTGTTTGTTTGTTTAAAAGATTTTTTTACCTCACCTTTCTCCTTAAAAGGACCCAAAGTGGCTTACATCATTAAAAAGACAATATTTTAAACTAAAAAAAGTAAGTATACAAATATTTAAACAGAATTATACTTAAAACAGTAAATAAAATCAGTACTAAAAGCACATTTAAAAGCAACTGAGTAAGTCATTTAAAACAAACCTCTCAGATCACATGTCAATAAGGAAAAGCCTGCCTGAAGAGAAAGGTCTTTGCCTGCTTGAGGAAGGACAGCAAAGGTGGGGCCAGTCCAGCCTCCTGTGGGAGGGAGTTCCAGAGTCTGGGCTCATAATGGGAGACATGGTCTTTGAGATAGCTTGGACATAAGCTATTTAGGGCTTTATAGGTTAAAATCTGCAATTTGAACTGTACCCTGTTACAGTAGCCAGTTTAGCTACTGTAACAGGGGAGTTATAAGTTCCCTGTAAATAGCCCCTGTAGCATTTTAGACCTGCTGGAGTTTCCAAACACTTTCCAAAGGCAGCCCCATGTAGAGCGCATTACAGTAATCCAGTAAAGATGTAACTAAGGCATGTGTCACTGGCCAAATCAGACCTCTCCAGGAACTGGTGCAAAGGGTGGATTAATTTTAATTCTGCAAAGGCACTCCTGGCCACCACCAAAACCTGAACATCCAGGCTGAGAGACGAATCCAGGAGTACTCCCAAGCTGTGCACCTGTGTTTTGAGGGGAAATGTAACCCCATCTGGCACAACCCTATTCCTTGATCTGCTAACAGGGCATGGTACTCAAACATAATGAATTTATTTGGACACAATAATCATAAAATACCCAAAGCATCCCTCAAAATCCCCTCCAGTGGTAAAAAAAACGGCAATAGCAATTAAATAACAATTTTCTGGCTTTTCTTTACACCCCTGTCTTTACACCCCTGAGGCAACTGCCTGATTCTACCTAATGGTAGAGCTGGCCCTCTCATCAACTAAGCTGCTAAAAATGGAAGGGAATGGTAGAAACACCCACAAAAGGCTGTTTCGTTTCTGTGATATGAAAGCCTAGACCCATATGAGCATCTCTTTGCATAGGTGGGCTGAAGCCTCCACTAATATGAACACAGCAGGAGTTCCACACCTCTATTGAAAAACACATAGAAATGTGGATGTAAACATAAGTCTGTTGGGTCTCCTACCTCTATAGAGCAACTGATAAAAATGAACTTAGGATATTTACATAAGAGACAACCTAGGACTGCCGTTCAAAAGGCACTGAACATGTTACTCCATCTTTTCTGCCTGGAACAATTTTAGATGGAAGGCTCCTCATACTAGAAATGAAAGGGAACTCTGTGGCTATTCTATCTTTTCTCCTTCAAAGGTTTGTTTTTTTGTAATAAGACAGATGAAATGGTGGAAAAACAAGGGAGGATTACATGTGAAGTCCCTGTAAAATTCAGTGAATGGGGCAAGATGATGCTGTGATAAAAGCCTTGCTTCAAACCTTCAACGGTAACAAAAAAGAGAAAGAGAGAAAAGAAGTAGTGAGGAGGGAAAGGGGGGAATTACAAATAAAGGACATCTTCTAAAGTTTGGTGAATACCTCAAAGCAAGAGTATAACAAAAGCCGTGTCTGAAAACACTGTTACTTACACAGCTCTGTACTTTGAAGCAGGAGTTGGCTGACTAGAAACCAGAGCATGGATCCAGACCCTAAAATTCTGCGTGTGGCTAGACATCTTAGCTGAGCACCTTGGTTTCGTGTACTATTAGGCTAACTGGTTCCTATACCAGCAAGTGGTTCTCTCTGCTCCAGCATAAAACAAGGCCTTTGAGTATGCCCCTTGATTCTATTTGAATGCTCAGGAAACAAGTCTATAGAGCACCTATCCAGAAACTTTATGATATCAAGAAACAAGAATTGTTCTCCTTAGCAAACAGAACCTGCTCTCCTTCAGCAAGCACTGGCCTTCCATCATACAGTATGGGGCTCCTGCAAGTTTTTTTAACTATGGTGTGGTCAGCCAGGCCTGTAGAGCATTTGTGCTTGCCAGATTTAATGTCCTACCTTCAGCCTTACTCCAGGGTAGATTTCAGGAAGTTCCTCATTAAGAAAGATACTGCCCGTGTGGAGATTCGGTACCCAATTTTTTGCACATTTTACAAACAAATTAGGAGCACACTGATTCAACCCCTGCTGCATAATTCTCAAGGCCAGTCATGTGTTGCCTGTCAGACCAGAACTTTCATATACTGGCTCAAATGGATAACTTCTTCATGGCTGCAGTACATAGAACAGCTGTGTTGCTTGCTTGATCATTGCATTTGTTTCTTCTTTCTTTTTATATTCGCTGTCTTTATGTACTTGTATTAGTCATATGGCCTCAGTAAACTTTATTATTATACAAAGGAAAACATTGCATCTATTTAGAGGAACTGTTGACTTTTGGTTTGTTTTGGGGGAGGGTTCACACACAGATAAAGGCTAGAACAAAATATACATTTATAAGAGTAAACAACTGTCTTATGCAATGGTAAAGACTAATGCATTTTATTTGGGATAAGCTACCGTAACTGCAGCCAGTTTAGTCCATGGAAGCTTATGCAAAATAAAATCAGATAGCCTCCAAAGGGGCTACATGGCTCTTTGTTGTTGCTGCTGCAACAAACTAAGTCTGTTGGAAATTTATTAGGGATGAACACATGAAGGTAGACATGCATAGGCTTGAACTGTTCACATCATCAAGCCACTGAAAGGAAATACAGATGTTCTTGTGTGTTATCTGTTGGGCATAACTGGAAGGAAGCATGGGGGGGGGGAGAAAACCCCAGCAAAACTAGCAGGGAGGAAGAGGAAAGAGGTGCTTCCAAATTTTGCCACAAGGCAAAAAACTACAGTATTAGGCTGCAGGTTAGAGCCAGCAGACACAGTAACCAATTAAGCTGGCTGTTACTGCTCTAATTCTGAGTTTATCAACCCAATATAAGAATCTGCAATGCAGCACAGATTTAGAACCATGCACTGCTTGCCTGAGCTTTTCAAATGACATTAGAAATTACGCTTAGCTAGCATAGCTGCAATGGGGAAGGGGAGAGAGGGAAGGAACTTAGTGTGCATCTGCAAGAATTGCCAACAAAAATGCCCAAGTTTCCCATCATCAGAATGAATGCATTCTGTCTTCTACATTACACCCTGTCATTCTTATTCTGCTAAGAGTAACAATGAGGCCAAACAGACACATGCAAGCCACTGGAGCCAGAAACATGCGAGAAATTCAGACAGAGTCTAATCACCACTTAGTATCCATTTGCCTTTGTCCATTAATTTAGGGTTGCAGTCTTCCATTCTTGAAAAGGGGACAGCTATTCCTTTAAGAGATCCATTTGCAATCCTTTCAGGGACCGCCTGTTGTCTCTCAGGACATTCTTAAAGGGACAGGAGTCCCCCTTCTGGATTGAAGCTGGCAACACCAGAACTCCAGTGATCCGTCCATTACCAGCATTCTTTGCTGAGGAACGAAAACCAGCAGACGTTCCTCTGAGTGAATCAGGGGAGGGTTTTTAAATATTTATCAACTGCTCCATATTTTAAAACCCATAGAGTTTTTCCCAATTACAAACAGATTCAAAGGAGAATAGAAGAAAGGATCTGATTTTTGTTTTGTTTTGTTTTTTCTTCCCCCACTAGCCCTGTTTCATTGTGCAGAATTTAATCTAACATGGTTTGGTTGTATTCCAAATGATACTTTGTTAAAATACACTCTGTAAATTAAGTAGCATAGATAGAAACTAACTGTAAATACAAGATAATTTCCAGAGTTCTGTGCACAGGTGAAAAGTTTTAAGTATTTTATTTACTTAAGGCCACTTAGGTTGAAATCGTGTCTACAATCCTATAATGTTCTATATCCAATGCCTTGTTCAGCTATTATGTGAGTCTATGTCAGTTTTTGAAGGCATTGGTTCCGAAGGCAATGTGGCACCTTGCTGTTTAGCAGCAATTGATCCTGGCGATTTACGCAATTAAACTGACATACATGTAAATCACCAACAGGATTCTGACCAACAAGTTTTTTCTTTCTTCTGCCCTTCTTTTACTATCTATTTTGCCTCTCATCACAAGATTCAGATTGTTGATTGAAGAATTTGAGCATTCTGCATTTTATGGCCAATATTCTGTCTAGCATTCACTGTACGCAACTGCAAAAGCAGAAGTAACTGCAGCAACATAGAGAAATCAGCTGCCTGCTTGTTCATAGATAGGGCCACTTGCATGACCAGACATCACTGCAGCTGTTTCTGCATTTGTTAGTTGCAAATGTGGAAGACTGAACAAGATACTGGCCTACATGTGTTATAATTTCTTAGTTTTCATTCATTTACTCTAATATATTTTCCTGGATCATCCCCCCATTCATAAAATTTTGAGCCTTTAAAAAAATGCTTTTCAAATGCTTCTGTCTTTTCTATAGCTTCCTGTATTCAAGTCCATGATTCCATGCTCAGCTACAGAATCTAAGAAAACAGAGCACTGTACAATGTGTGTTTTCAAAGCCTATTTTACTATGATTGCCAGATACATGGGTACCAAAAGGAGGACATAGAAAGACAAAACAGAGGACAGATGAGGACGTATTGAATGTTTCATTTGAATTGTTCGGGATTAAACCTGCAATCAATACAATTTTATTGCAATAGCTGCCAATAAATGTCTCTTGTTGAACCAACCAAGAAACAGTCAAGTTAAAAAATAAAAATAAATTCAACGGAGGTTCTTTTTTCAAAATACCAAAAAACATTATTTAAACAGCCAATTGTACATGAAGCCACCCTGGTCCGTCTGTGGGATCCCCTGGCTGCTCGCACTCTCCACAGGCGTAGAGGCAACCTTGCTAATCTGGATGCCTAAACAAGGCTCCGGTGCAGGCAGGGGGAAAGTGGCACCAGGCAAAACCGAATGAGGCAGCCTCCCCTCCCCTCCCCCGAGGGTCACAAGTTCAAGGCTGGGGAGTGTGGGAGTTGGAGTCCCCAAAAGGGACTTTGAACACACAGTCCAAGTGCTCGCCTTTCCATCGATGCATTCAGGCGCTGCTTGCTCCTGCCTGGCTTGGCGGGTGGCACTCTGCTCGTGCTGCCTTTCTGGGCTCCATGTGGGCTGGGCGGGCATGGCGGATCGGCGAGCAGCCACTGATGCAGTGGGAGGGGGCGAGGGCTGTGCTCCAGCGTTGGCTGCAGGTAACAGGGTGGGGAAAGACAGGGGGGTCCTTCCTCCTCCCCTTCTCTCATCCAAAATTATAACATAAAATGTAAAAAAAACCTGACATTTTAAAGGTTTTTATCTTTGCCTAACGGATGGAGGACATTAGGCTAAAAAGGAGGACATGTCATCCTTTTGCCTGATGTCTGGCATCCCTACATCTTCATCTTAAAAAATCTGCTCCACGTCATCTCTGTTCTTCTGTGTGTTTGTATGTACGCACAGAGGCACATATGTGCATGCACACACGCGTGTGACTGTTCATTCAGCCAAATGCCAAGATGCCAGCATGATCACTTCATTGGGGATCTTTAACTGCATTTCTTGGGTTGTTTACTTTTCACATATTATCTTGAATTTGGTTTTCTTAACATTTATTTTTAGAGCCTATTCATTCCTTACTTCATGGGCTCTGCTAAGTAACCTTTGGAAACAATCTAAATTGTGAACTGGTAATACTTTATTGTCTGCATATCTGATATTGGTCATAACTTCTCAATTGGAAATAACTCCATTATTTGAAACAGCAAGTGCTTCCCCATAAACGTTTAAAAGTGAAAATGAAAGAATATGAATCTGTAACTGTCTGTTGTTTCCATTTTTGTTTGCTACAACTAGCAGGAGTGGTGACAGGGAGTTAAGAGAAAATACAGTACCAGATGAAGAAAGTAAAACTCAAAATGGAATGGCTTGTTGCATCATTGTCAGAACAACAGAATAGTAAATGGCACCTCTAAGTAGCTCCCAAACCAAGGTTCAGTGTATCCAAGGCACATGGGAGAGAAAAACACTCACATGTGTGTCCTTAGGAATAAAAGTACATAGATAATAAATCAAATAATGCACAATTTATAGCCTTTTAATAATGCCCCAAACCAGATGTGCCTAATAATAGGAGCAGTTCTGTATGGTGTAGGGGGGAGAACAGGCAGAAAAATAGTCTCATCTATTGGGTCCAGTAACTTTAAAAAGTAACTACATGCAGAAGGAAACTGTTCAGCTCTGAGATATGCATGATAAAGAACGTGAGGTAATGAAAGTGCTGACTCAACACAATTGACTACCCAAGACTCCAATGATGTTGTTCATTTTGCAAGTGGCTTGTTTTGTCTAACCAAAGTTTTCAAAACAGAATATGCACCATACTACAGTAGCTGTTTTTGCTTTTGTTTTATTTCAGTGACTATGTGTTCTAAAGAATTCCTGAGTTCTTTCAAAGTGCATCATGAGCCCCTTAATAATAAGAACACAAATGACATACAACTTATTTTGACAAATAATTGGCCAACATTTAAAATGTTTCCGTGCAATGTGCTGCTGCAGAAGAAAGTTGTGTGTATTGTGCAAAAATTTTAGAAAAGTGACAGATCTGGATGCGTGTTCCCAGAATCACCCAGCCAGTTTCACCAGTGTCCATGCTGGCCAAAGAGTTCTGGCAATAAGAGTCCAAAAAAGTCTCTTTTCAAGGGTCTGGTTCAAGGAAATGCTTTTAGTTCCAGTGGTGACATCCATGTAGCATGACTGAGGTCCTGGGGTTTTGTTTCCCCTGGAGGAAAAGGAATAAGGAGAAAACCCCAATTTTGCATCTGTGCATTTCAAGTTCATTTTCTGAAATGGCATACTTTTAATTGCAGTTGATTATATCTGAGTGTTTCCAGGAGGTGTTGTTCCCCTCGTTAATTCTGCAAATGCTCTTGGAAAGGCAGATGGTATGATAGCATGAAGGCTGAACCAGAAGGCAGCTTGACATGGTCCCTGTCTGGATGACTCAGCTGCCATCTGCATTGAAGAATGAGCAATTTCAATAAGAGGTACTCCCTTTCTTACACTTCTCTTTGGAAATTAAGCAGTAGCAATGGAACCAAGGGAAGAAAAAGAACACGTCTGTCTAGAGAAGTGTCTTGCAAACTAGTCGTATAACATTTTGGTAAAAGGCAACCAAGAGCAACTGTGTAGTGTCGCATCCAGTGGCAGGAAATGGATTGCTTCACAATAGTAAGTCACACTAGAGTAAGCCTACTTGAATCAATAGAACTTATAGAACAGTTGACTCACCAAATCTGCAATGATTCAGTGGTCTTACTCTAGTGCAACTTACTTTCCTAAGCAACAGGATTCCAGCCAATGAATCAATATATACTAATAGTGTGTCTATGGGCCTGTCCACACTGAAATTTAATGTGATCCAGACATTGCTTAAAAGGCCCTTATCTTCAGTGCAATCTATTTTAACTCTTGGAACCCAACTGCAAAGGCAGAACAAAGAGATATTTTGCATCTCAACGAATTGTGCCAAAGAGATTGCATGTCTTAGCTCTCTGCCAGAAAGATATGGGCCAGCTCTTAAAGGGAAAGACTAGATTGTTTTAAGTAGAAATACAAGTGGACAAAGTCTTTTTTTTCCCCATGCCAAATAGTGGTATCAGTGAAGCATATATCATAACTATATGTCAATGTGGACAGGCTCACTGTATTAACAGTATACATCAGATAGCAAAGCTATTTTAATCCTACAGATAGCTCACCTTGTGGCTTTGTACATTGTACCTCTCATCATCCCTCACTATTAGCTATGTTGGCTACATCTCAACTGGAATACCACAGTATGTGAAGGGCCATCTACTGCCCACCTCTGAGATAGATAGATGGAAAGATTGGTTTGCAAACTTAATTGTGACTACCTGATCTTTCATTATGTCAATACTGAAGTTGCAGCTTTATTCCTCGTTTCCAATCTGCAACTTCTGTAAAATGCAAAAAACATCTCAATCATTTGGCTCAGTAAGATAATGTTTATATGCCCCTGAGCCCCACATAAAGATTTTAAATGCCCCATATTGTATCTCTCTATGGCTGGAAAATGTGAATTAATGTGTGATTATTACAAACGGCAAATAAAGATCTGTACTTCTGCGTCTCAAAATAATAACATTAATGACTTCATCCACTCACACAGACCTGTGGAAAGATGTGCTGAACTGATTAATTAAAAGTAATTATTAGAAAATGAACTAATAATATTATTGTTTTCTTATCTTCTTGTTCACATGGTCTCTAAAGAACTCAGCTGTAATAGAATGTCATTTTCTTTTTAACTTTCTTTCTAATATTCAGAAGTGTGTGTCCTGGGGGACTCCACAGAGATCAGTCAGCTCTGAGTTTTTTGAATGCACAAGACATATTTGAGTGAAAGAGAGCAAAAAAGACTAATGTGGCTTCACAAAAGCTCAAAGAAGACCTGAAAAAAGAAAAAAAGGGCACATATAGGGAGTGGAAGGAAAGGCAAGCCATGAAGGAAAAGTAAAAACAATGCAATTATAACTGGAAGCCAACTTGGATTTGTCAAGAAGAAATCTTGTAGATTAATCTTACCTCATTTTTTGATTGGGTAACCTTCTTGGTAGACAGTGTGAATGTTTTAGACATAATATATCTTGACTTCAGCAAAGTTTTTGACAAAGTGCCCCAGGATATGAAAGTGTCAACCCAGTGTGTGGTGGTGGCAAAGAAGGCCAATTCCATGCTAAGTAACATTAAAAAAGGGGGTTGAAAATAAAACAGCCAACATTATAATGCCACTGTACAAAATGCTGGTAAGGCCACACACACCTGGAGTATTGCATACAGTTCTGGTCACCACACCTCGAAAAAGACATAGTGGTATTTGAAAAGGTGCAGAAGAGAGCAACTAAAATGATGACTGGGCTGGGGCACCTCTCTTATGAGGAAAGACTACAGCATTTGGAGCTCTTTAGCCTAGAGAAAAGGCTCCTGAGGGGGGACATAACTGAGATGTATAACATTATGCAGGGGGTGGATAAAGTGGATAGAGGGAAGCTCTGTTCTCTCTCATGCAATACCAGAACCAGGAGACATCCACTCAAATTGAATGTTGGGAGAATGAGAATAGACAAAAGAAAACATTTCTTTACCCAGTGTGTTGTTAGTCTGTAGAATTTCTTGCCACAAGATGTGGTGATAGCATCTGGCCTAGATGCCTTTAAAAGGGAATTGGACAGATTTCTGGAGGAAAAGTCCATCGCAGGTTACAAACCATAATGGGGATATATAATCTCCAGGCTTAAAAAGAAAGTACCACCAAATGTCAGAGGCAGGGGAGGGGTATCAGGACACAGGTATCTAGTTGTCTCGTGTGCTCCCAGAGGCATCTGGTGGGGGCTCTGTGAGATACAGGAAGCTGGACTAGATGGGCCCTTGACCTGACCCAGCAGGGGTATTCTTATATTCTTATGATATTCTGATTAGCAAGTGAATAAGATATGAACTGGATAGAACAACTGTCAGGTGGACACACAGTTTGTTACAGAATCATAGAGTGTGT
This sequence comes from Pogona vitticeps, assembly GCF_051106095.1. Lineage (NCBI taxonomy): Eukaryota > Metazoa > Chordata > Lepidosauria > Squamata > Agamidae > Pogona > Pogona vitticeps. The sequence continues at coordinate 81,346,264 of NC_135785.1, forward strand.
TATCAATGGCTCCTTCTCAAACTGAGAGGACATAACTAGGAGAGTACCACAAAGCTCATTCCAAGCCCTAGTGCTCTTCAACATTTTTATGGATGGGAAGAAGCATGGAATCTTGGATGAGAAGATGCAGGGAATGTTTATCAAATTTGCAGATGGTACAAAATTGGATGGAAGAGGTAATACCCTGGAAGAAAGAAACAACATGCAAAAAGATCTCAGTTGAAAACAACAGAATGAAATTTAACAAGAATAAGTGCAAAGTTCTACACGGGGGGGCAGGGGGGGCACAAAGGCACAGTTACAAGATGGGGGATACTTGGCTCAGTAATAAACAAGAAGGATCTTGTAATTGTTGAAGGTCACAAGCTGAATATGAGTGTGATGTGTCTGCAAAAAGGGCAAAAGCTATTTTAGTCTGCATTAACAGAAGTATAGCCTCCAAATCCTTTGAAGTAATAGTTTCCCTCTATTCACCACTGGCTAGGCCTCATCTTGAGTACTGTGTCCAGTTCCGGATGCCACATTTTAAGAAAGACGCTGACAAACTAGAACAAGTTCAGAGGAGGGCAACAAGAATGATCAGGAACCAATACCAGTGAGAAAAAACTGAAATAACTGGTTATGATTAGCCATGAGGAAAAAAAGACTCAAGGGAAATATGGTAGCACTTTTCAAATACTTGGAAGGCTGTTATACAGAGGAGGGGCAGGATCTGTTCTTGATCAGCCCAAAGGGCAGAACACTTGACAATGGGCTCAATTTACAGGAAGCCAGATTTTGCTTGAATATCAGGAAAAACTTCCTAACTGTTAGAGCAGTACAGCAATGGAACAAATTATCTCAGGAGGTGGTGAATGTTCCAGTGCTGAAGGCATTCAAGAGAAATTTAGACAATCACCTGGCAAATATTTGTATTCCTACGCTGAACAGAGGGGGTCGGACTCAGTGGCCTTATAGACCCCTTCCAACTCCATTATTCTCTGATTATGTTCTATTAATTGCATCATTATGCTTTTTGCATAGATTTAATGTCCTAAATCACTATCTGTGAAAATAAGAATGATGTAAATATTTTTCTTCTAAAAACAAAAATCATTTTTAGAAAATAAGAAAGCAAAAAAGAGGGAGAGAAATAGTAAATGTGCATTGAGGTAGTTTCCCTATCAGTCCTCTCCCTCCTACCCCCCCCCCACTCATTTGCAGCTCATTTGAGAAATGAGTTTTTCTACTTCCTGATTTGAGAAGTTGTGCCAGTAGAGAAAGTATGGGTTTTTATTGCTCTTTGGAGAGTTGGCAATTTAATTGCACAAGAAAAGCTGACATTTGTAGTTAAGCTCTAAGGAAATGGAACCCTATATCTGAAGGGATGAGATCATTGCTGATGGCAAGAAGCCACTAATGAAAAAACAAAAGCTATTCTGGCAAGTAGTGCTTAGTAATATTTAGTAAGCCATTAAGTCGTTTGGTAACAAAATTGCTTTAATTAAAATTGATTGAAATCCCCCAGTTAACACTGTGTTTTGATTCTCTTTTGCTTAAAGAAGATTGGATCCCCACTGACAAACATCCTAATAAAACTGTTACTTAAGCTTTTCTAACTCAGCCACTGCAGCTTGAATAGCACAATCCATCTTGAAATTCATGCACTGCTTTCATTCTATGCATAAGCAGTTGCAAAATTTCAATATCATCTACTGTTTTCAAGGGGAAACAGGGACCAAGGGAGGCGTGTATTAGAGAACACACACAGCAGCCTGAAATAAAAAAAAATGCATAATATACACTTAGGCGATACACATTTTCTAATGAGTTGTTCTGGTAGCCAGCGTAAACTGGCACCAACTTTTGCTTCAGCAAAATGTCATCCCAATGGACGACAAGCTGAACATTCAGATAGTTATCAATCTCTTCCACTGCTGCATTTTGTTAGAACAAAACTGGCCCAACACAAAGGTAAAGAGGACTACCTATATAGGTCAGGATCCTATATAACTCTGTCCTGCTTGTACAATATTCGCAGTAAGTCCTTTATGGGATGTAAGCCCATTGAAACTAACTGGAGACATCTGACTTTTACAGAATGGCAGGTCAAAGGGAACATGATAGCATGGTTATACTCCACCTGCCTTGCAGGAGGATTCTGGACATAGTCCATGTTGGCCCCTTCCCTCTTGTCCTCTCTCTACCATGCAAAAACCTTCGTTTTCAGGCAGGCTTGTAATTAATTTGAACAGGAAAGTGTTATTACGAGATGCTTTTGTGCTGATACATGCTGGCCTGTGTCGCCTTGGGCAAGCTGCACAGTCTCAGAATGCCCCCAGAAGAAGGGAACGGTAAACTACTTCTGAGTACTCTCCATATGGAAAACCCTGGAAAGGTTTGGCATAGGTCAGCTTGATTGCACAGTATTACACACACACACACACACACACACACACACACACACACACACACACACACACACACACACACACACACACACACACACACACACACACACACACACAGAGTACATAAACATGCATATATAAATTACATACCTACATGCATATGTGCCTACAGATCTTAGGGGTGTATGTTTTTATGTGCTTTCTAATATTGTTATCTGTTTAATTTTTAATATTTTTTAAATTATTTTTTAAAAAACATGTTTTTAAAGGATTTTTATATCTTGTTATCTGTTAATTTTAGACAGACAGACAGACAGACAGACAGACAGACAGACAGACAGACAGACAGACAGACAGACAGACAGATAGATAATGTCCTATTGTGTTTTATTTATTTGTAAGACACATTGGGTCCCTTCACTGAGAGAAAGGTGAAAATAACTAATACTTAGGACTGAGTGTATGTGAATATTTGGATGGATGACAGACTCTCCTATGTGGACTTTGATTGATCAAGACAAAGCAGCATTATTTGCAGAACTGTTTTTCTCCTTGCTTTTGATGCCTGTATGTTGTGGAGTGGATGGGTGCCAACTCTGCAACACTCTGATTTAGGCTAGGCCATGGAGCAGTAGGAACACCTGGGCAAGCCAAGCTACTGATGGGAAACACTAGGGAATATTTTTTCCCCAGATCAACAGGTTTTCCCGTTACTTTTACTGTTGGATTCCAGATGTGCAGGAGTAAGGAATCATAGAATAGTGAAGTTAGATGTTGGCCTATGAGGTCATCAAATCCAACACCCTGCTTGATGCAGGAATACAAATCAAAGGAAGGAAGCTAGTAAAAGTTTTGCCTACAAGCTGAAGCTCCACCATAGCTCTTTACCTTCCACATTTTCAGGAATCCCTCACCTTAAGTCCAAAAACACACAAATGTGTCCATTGAGAACAAATCAGTTCAAGCCAATTCCAATTCAAAGTGAGTCAGTTCTGACATGTATGAAAAATATTTGGATACAGATTGGATTGGATGGCATTTGCACACCTCTAGATCCGCTCAGTCTCAGTGAGTTGAAATATGTGGCTGCAGAGCCAGGGATTGGACATTTGATTCAACACTGTGCCTCCTAGAAGAAAAGCCAGCCTATATAGCCTTGGGCAAGTTGCAGAGTCCTAGATCATCACCACCAGAAGAAGGGAATGGTAACCCACTTTTGAGTCCTTTATACCTAGGAAACCCTGGCAAGGGTTACCATAAGTAGACCAAAGTTTAGAATTCTGTTCACACATCAGCCAACATTGGAAAAGGCCACAGGCAGGACAGAAGCACATCAATGCATATACCACTAATGCTCTTCCACAATTTGCACCCACAGGAACACTGCCTCTAGTGCTATAGAGAGAATATACATCAACTGATATCACCATCCTTTATGAATTTGTTCAGTTCCCTTTCAAATCTATCCAAAGCTGGTGGATACATCTTGTGACAGCAAAATCAATATTAAAAAGCTGTAGACCCTTTGCCATGAGTCTTTCACCATTCAGCTTCAACGGACCATCTTAGAATCCAGCATTATGAATGGGAGAAAAATTTTCCCTCCCACTTCACCACACAAAGCATAAATCCATAAGCCAATCTAGATGCCATGTGCAGTCATGCACAATACATGCAATGTGCAAATACATGCAGCAACTGTGTAACATATAAAACCATACCCTGAATGCAATTACATAGTGCATTATTATTATTATTATTTTAAAAAGGTAGAACAATCTGTTCCCAAATTGTGTCATCTGGTTTCATCCTTTGGGACTAACTACATCAAGCATCTCCAAAGAAAACAATGATTTTATATCTGGAAAATGTTTACAAATTAAAAAGAAACATGAAATGAAAAAAGAAAAAGAAAGAAGAAGACAAAAATATTGTGGCATCTTAAAGGCTAATATATATAATGTGAGCTTTTGTGGATAAGTCCACTTCTTCAGACACTTGTCCACTAAAGCTCACATTAATATATAGCAATTAGTCTTTAAGTTGCCACAAAATTCTTTTATTTTTTTTTCTCTTGGTTTTGCCTGATACAATAGCACAGATTGACATGCCTATCTATTCTGAAACTACAATAGGATTTTATGGAACAAAAACCACTGTGAATGTAGAATATAAAGTTATATAACAATTCCATCCAAGTCAGCCCTTCCTTTTGTGGCAAAAAAAGTTTAAGATGAAGAGTCCGCATCATACTGTTTGTGGAATCACAACTTAAAATAGCACACCAAGCAGATTTTGTTGTTGTTCCAAAAGTTTTCTTCTTATTCAAATCAACACACATCCTCAACCTGGCCAAATACTACATTTGGACTAGGAATCCGTTCTCACCCTCATTAAGACAACTATTTCTTTTTCTTCCTTTTTTTTTTTCTTTTTTGTGTCCTTCTGTTCAGCTACTTCCCACACTCGCTTTCTTATTATTTTCATCCAGATGCAGAACAGTAAAGGAAAACAGCTGCTTTGGCAGGCTGTCTGAGCAGGGATTGCTCCTCCACAGTTCCCAGGCTCTTCGCCAGCATGGAACTTATTCAAGTACAGGCATAACGACCAATGGAAATCATCATAGGCCAGCTCTTTCTCCTCTGGAAGTACTAGTGAGGAATCTTTTGCCCTTTTAGTGCTTTGGACTTCACCTCCCAGAATCCCTTAACATTGGCCATGCTGGTGGAAGTTTTGCACCAAAACATCTGAAATGCCAACAGTTCCCCATCCCTCCGGTCAGCCTAGAACATCCAAAGGTTTGCTGACAATGGCTGAAGAGAGATTACTCCAAGATTATTGTACTTAAAGACACAAACAAGGACGTGCCTTGGCTTCTGCTGTCATCAGGGTTAAGTTGAACTTTGCTCTCACGTTAGTGGTTAGTTCAGTTGTATTGCTAAGGGTGTAATGGAAGAATACTGGATGCTGCCTGTGTGGGAGGCAAAAAGTTTGAAGGATTCCTGTCTACCTGGATGAGAGACAGGAAGGGCCACATTGAAAGTTCAGGTTATTCCTATACATGTGGGAAGGAGGAGGATGTTACAATTATTCACCCAGCTGTTTCTGAGCCTATCATGTAAGGTGCTCTGGTTCTTCCTCTGCAGTTGCTTAGAGTAACTGCACTTAGCACTTCAAATTCTACAAAATCAGATTATTTTGTTGCACAGTGTCACTGGTTTAGGTGTATTGTTGCTAACTTCAGTTTTTGTCCTGGTTTTTGTTATGTGTGGAGGCAACAGAGGACATAAAGGAAAGTCTTGGGACACTTTCATTTGCGTAATCACAGTGTGACATAATAGGTTGGACTACCTAGTGGGGGAAGGAGCAGGAACTCATGTGAACCTCTGCTTTCTTCTGGGCTTCCACCTAATCCATAGGTTTGGGATAGCCCTATATGTCTGTCTTCCAGGTTGGCTGCACTGATATTTAGTGCTTAGCCAGTGCATAATTTTAAAAAAGCAAACACCTATGGTTTCATTGGAGATGAGAAACTGACCTAGTATATATTGAGCTGGGGGAAGTTGATCTCACCTCACCATCTGTCCATCTGTGTATACAGCTCAGTAACAAGAGAGGTTAGTAGGTTGGGAAGAGCAAGATGTTGTCCCTAAGAAATCCATGTCTCACACCAGGAGGCCAGTTTACTAAAGTGTTTGCATCTGATGACAGGTCAGGGAGACAGGTCTGGTTTTTTTCTTAGGCCTCCATTGGAGGAATTCTCTCTGGAGGGTGATCTAGAGCTTCCCTAACTAAAAAGCATGTGGAAGGCCAGGCCAAGGTATGTAATATAATACTATAATATAACCTTAGAACTGCACAGCTGGAAGGGACGCTATGGGTCATGAAGACCAGCCCCTGTCATGGAGGCCCAGTGGAGAATCAAACTCCCAACCTCTGGCTCCATATCCATATATCTAAATCACTGAGCTATCAAGCAGTTCAGACTATCCTAGAAGATTTGGGACCCTCCGTAGATAGAAACGTGGATTCTTCCCTGCTTCCATGCTCAAAATGGGGAAACTTAGTAATCTCTGAGCTTCAGGGACCGCCAGCAACTAAAGGCACAAGCTATGTTGGTGACCATGCAAAGACGTATCCACCTATGGAGAAACAGTTCTCAGGAGAACAGACTCCTCCTGAGCAACGTAGACAGTGTGATGGAAGCTTTCAGGAATATCAGTTCTCCTTTTTTGGCCATTTCCCCTCCTATAGACAGTTTGGGACGGAACAGATCATCTAAGCTCATTTCACCCCATGTTTAGGTGTAGTTATGACACTAACACAGTCCTGTTCCCCGTGATGGATGCCCACTGCGGAAAGAGGAAAAGGGAGAGGATGATTCTTTCCTAGCTCTGCCTGAAGATCTACATAAGAGCAGACATCAGATGAGTTCAGGTGTGTTCAGGGTGCTATGGTAATAATCCGTTGATTCCATTTCCCCCCTGTAACAATTGATGCACTAGGCTGAATTCTGAAAAAATGTCCTTATTTATTCATTCATTCACTCACTCACTCACTCACTCACTCATTCGTTTGTCTATTTGTTTATTTGCTGCCTTTTTCCTCATAGGGGACTCAAGACACAATGGATAAAACAGCTTTAAAAACATATAAAAACCATATTTAAAAAACAATTAAACATATATTAAGATTTTAAAAATCAGATTTAAAAACAATTCAAGAACATTAAAAAACCTGTAATATAAAAACCAGCATTCGTGAGATAATCACCTGGTTATAAGTCTGCCTAAATAGGAAGGTCTTTGCCAGGCAATGGAAGGACAAGAGGAAGGGGGTCAGCCTGACTTTTTGGGGCAGTGCATTCCAAAGCCTGGGAGCAGCCACTCAGAAGACCCTCTCTCGTGTCTTCACCGCATAAGCTTGGGAATCTAGTGGAAACAAGAGAAGGGCCTCTCCAGAAGATCTTAAAAATTGAAAAGGCTGATATGATATGATCCTTCAAATAGCCTGGATGTAAGTCATATACTGTATGGCTTTATAGGTAACAACCAACACTTTGAATTAGGCTTGGAAACAGATTAGCAGCCAGTGAAGCTTTTGTAGCAAACGAGTTACATACCTCCTATAATCAATGCCAGTCAGCAGTCTGGCTGCAGGATTTTGAACCAGATTGAGTTTCCAAACGCTATTCAAAGGCAGCCCCATGTAGAACAAGTTGCAGTAATCCAAGCAGAATGTATCTAAGGCATGTGTGACCATGGCTGGATTGGGCATCTCAAGGAATATGTGCAACTGTTTTAACTGTGCCAATGCAGTCCTGGCAACTTCTTAGCATCCAAGCTCAGGGTTGAGTCCCAAGCTGCAGACATGTCTTTTCAGAGGGAGCATAACCCCATCCAGTACAGGCTGAATCTCTATCCCCTGATTTGCCTTGTGACTGACTAGGAGCACCTCTGTCTTAGCTGGATTAAGCTTCAGTTAGTCAGCCCTCATCAAGTCCATCATGACAACAGACACTGGTCTAAGCAAAGAACAGCTTCCTTGGAATCAGATAGGAAAGAGAGAGAGCTGAGTGTCATCAGCATACTGATGGCACCAAACCCCAAGAAAATCGCCAAACCCAATGACAGGATGGAAGTAGTTCTCCAAGGCTGGTCAAAGAGGAAAGCAATCATGCTGGCAGTAAGCAAATGTGGTGAGCTTTATCGGCATCCTGTCTGTATTCTTACAGCCAATGGGAACATTAATACTAACCAGAAGGAACCTTCTGCTGTAGGTTCAGGATGCACAAATTAAGTAAAGAATGAAAGAATCCCCCCACATAATACTTTCATCAACTCAGTAAGCTGCTACTGTACTAGGTTTTGCAGCAATGATCTGACTCAACAGACAGAGTGAGGTAGCTGTCTTAGGAAGTAGGTCTTGGGAGTCATGAACAGTGAATTGTTAGCTACTGTATGCCCTTCATGTTTATGACAATCATTGTTAGTGGCCAAGATTCTGTGGCATAGTTGTGCTGGCAGAAATAGAATGGCATAGTTCATTGTAGCAAATGGTGGGAAAGTAATTTATATGATCTTCTATCTCTTTTTGCAAAATAATTTGGCTAGCTTTGGGTAACAGGCACCTTGACATCGGTGGCTAGGCCTGCTCAGCCAGCTATCTGGATGTGAAATGCTGATGGGCATCTTCAAGGCCCCAGTTCTCCCTTCTTTTGTTCCTTTTCCTCAAAAATAAACTTGGGCTAGATATATATTTATTTATTTATTTATTTATTTATTTACAATATTTTTTAGCCGCACCATTGCCAGTGGCTTCTATAACAAAGAGGACACTATCAAAGAGAATCTTCTGCATGTTCTTCAGACAGAACAGGAGTGACCAACTTTAATAGGTCTGAGGTCTAATAATCCCTTCTGCAATTAAAGAAACTTATCTCATTTTTCAATTTGAAAAAAAATTAAAATCCAACAAGAAAAAAAAAGGTAGGAGACAGCAAAAAAAAGGCCAGTGTGGCTTCACAAACAATTCAGAGTTCTGGGCATCAAGAACGATGCCAACATATTGGAACAAGTTCAGAGGAAGGAAACAAGGTTGATCATGGAGCTATACACAAAGCCCTATGAACAGAATCTGAAAGATTTGAGCATGTTTAGCTTTGAGAAAAGAAGGGTAAGGGGAGATAGGATAGCACTTTTCAAATACCTGAAATGCTGTCATACAGAGGAGGGGCAGGATCTGTTCTCAGTCCTTGCAGAATGCAGGACACATAATAATTGGCTCAAGTTACAGGAAGCCAGATTTTGGCTGAATATCATGAAAAATCTCCTAACTGTTAGAGCAGTATGGCAATGGAACCATTTACCTCGAGAAATGGTGAGTGTTCCAACACTGGAGGCATTCATGGAGACAAACACCTGGCAGATATCCTTTGATTTGTATTTCATCATTGAGCAGGGAGTTGGACTTGATGGCACCTTTTAGGCACCTTTCCCACTTCCTGATTCTATGAAAAAAATCAAGAAAGAGCAAATTAAAATGCATCTTGTCTTTAAACAAAGTGCACAGGTAGAATAAGAATAAGTTTTAAATAAGAATTATGCTTCCTACAGACTTGTTGCAGCATAAGTCTCCTTTCAAACTAGTGAAGGGGGATGTCCAGCACCAGGACAGATAGAAACACGAAGTACAAAAACAGACAGGGCTACATACAGTCCCTGTTGCCCACCCATGCAGCAGAAAACCAGCCTCTGCAACAGAGGACACATGGCTACCCGAGTTCCAGCCTCCCATCATCAGAAATTAGATTAATATAATGTATCCAACAGAATTGGAACAAAAGAGAAGACACAGTCTGTGCCACATTAATATAAACTAGTTTGGGGGCTCTTTCTCATTACCCAGACAAAAGTATGTCCCTGTATTACCAGTTTCTGTAGTTCTACCATTCACTCTCACTTTACACTCATATTTTTCTGAAATAACCACAAAAGGCCACATTCTTCTGTTCAGACGCAAATATGTAGGCTGCATGTTCCTTATTTTTAAGCCTAATTTAGCACATGCTTCTTCAGACAGCTGGAATCTGGTAAGTGCATGCAAATAAAAAGTTTAATACATAAAATGTTCCTCTTCTAGACTCCTGCAGGGTCACTTTGCCGCATAATTGGAGATGGTGTTTTAAAGCTTTCTCCTGTTGGTTGTCATCTGCAAAAGAATATGTCCCAGAAAATACATTCTGCTGTATTTTTCAAAGTATCTATTTTATTGCTGTTTACTCATTTTGCAGCAGCTAATTAGATGGGATTAATTTCTTTATTCATAAAACAAAATGATAAAAATTCAAACAGGTTTCCTAACTAAAAGCAAATAAGCTGAGGCATGTGTGTGTGAAGCAAACAAAACACAGAAGTATAAAGACCCTTTAAGACAAAACCAATTTCTAAAGAAGTAATTGCGATAAGAGAAATAACCAACAACTTTCATAGGGAAAAGGAGCAGCTTCCGGGCAACTTGACCACTGACATATCAGCAGGATGCACGTAGTGTTTTTAAACTTAATGTGCAATACTGTACGTTGTTCCTCAGAGGGGAAAATAAAAACCAACCAAAAAGGGGTGGGTACAATAGAGATGCTTGTTCATACTATTAACACATGCATAATTATACAAATATTGCTCTGTGTTTACAGTATCATTGAGAAATTACTGAAAACCAAAATAAAGACTAATTTTATTTCAGTGGATCCTATATACTCAACCACAGGTAATGACGGAATATCACACTGTATTTATAGTCACCATTTTCATCTCTCTGGAAATCCATTGTTTATGACAACCTTCTGTTGTTACAAAGATGTAAAAGCAAAGCAAAGTGTGCTGCTTATATACTACCTCATAGCATTTAAAGCACTCTCTGTGTGGTTTACAATTTTATTTATGCAGGTTATACATTGTCCCCACCCCCAATGAACTGGGTACTCAATTTACCAAACCTCAGAAGAATGGAAGGCTGAGTCAACCTTGAGCCAGCTACCTGAGTCTGTTGGGATTGAACACAAGTTGTGAGCAGTTTTTGAGTGCAGTTCTGCAGTTTAACCACTGCACCACAAGGCTCCATAAGACCTACAATACAGTCTTATTTTAAATCTCATTTGTTATAGATAACAAGACTTTTGAGAATGGATTAGACCATTTCTATTTTCTATATGACATCAAAGAAGGATTAATGTTAAACAGAAGAGTGAAAAATTTCCAATTAAATGATTCAACTTATTAATCACTCTCTTTTTAACAACAAAGTGATTAATTAGATTTAAATAAATTGTCATGTTGCCAACATCTGAATGAGACGGTGAAGAAAAGTATGACATCAAATTATAATAATTACATCCCATCAAATTGATTGCAACTTATTGCACCCCTTTCATAGTACAGAGCACTCAGAAGTGGTTTACCACCCCTTTCTTCTGAGGTTGCTCTGAGACTGTACAGTTTAACCAAGGCTTCATGGGCTAGCTCTTCTTCTGGGAGATACTTAGCCAGCTTGGTATCAACATAACTTGTAATACAAAAAATAAAGCAACTGTTCATTGATAGAAGAGACAATTTGCTGTAGTTTTTATTCATTCATTCATTTATTTATTTACACTGAAGAGTTTGGTTGGTTTCATTAGAAAACTATTGCATGATATTAACAAAATTAAATGGAGTTTTTTTTTGCAAAATAATCATGAGGATGGCTTCAAGCAAATCTGAACATTTATGACTAGTGGTCCAAGCTAGCATGACAGTTCTTTTACTGACTATAGGTTACCTGTATAGCAGCATGCTTGGGAGCCATATAAAAAGTGCTGCCCACTATTCTAGGGCTGGTATAAATTACTCAAAGCCAATAAACAAACATATTCCAAGAAGTATCCTACTCAGTAACGTCTTTAACGTCTTTGATTGGTAGTGATTTCATTCAACATAGCACCTCACAATATAAAATAAAACAATTAGTGTTCGTGGTTCTCTATAACGTCAACAAAGGTATTTTCCAATTTATTTTTCACATTTCCATTTATTTTAAAATAACCCTGAACTGCATCCTGGTTTGTGATTCTTTTGGTATTTCAAAAACAAAACAAAGTAGTTTTGGAGGAACTGGTTTTTAAATGCACTTTTTAAGCAATGCCACTAGATGTCAGAGTCCTCTAAAATTTTATTGGTTTGGAACCAAATTATTCCCCACATTCCTTCCATAGGTATTTTCTTCTCACTCCTTCCACATGCCACTTATCCAGTTTATGTTCAAATCATGGACTTCCTTACAACCAAGATTTTGATATGCCAGTTAGTTTTATAACATGAAACAGACTCACACACTTTATTTCACTACCACTGACCTCTAGGTATTTATTTCTCTTCTGCAGTGCATATCAAGAAAAGGCCCACAGTTCAGAATTTTTTCTAGGTCCAGGGAAGCGTGAGCCCACATTATCCTGTGGAATGCTATTATACTTGCTAAGGCCATGACTGATAGGAACCAACCATGTACTAAAGGGATGTCCTTGAACAATTGCCAAAATCTGAGCATATAGAGCTACACTGGATCCAGATGTAGATGCATGTGCCTGGGAGAGTGTTGCCAGATCTTCCAGTCCCCTTCATCTCCCAGCAGCCCATTCAGCCACCTGAAAATGAGACTCAGTGTCAAATTGCAAGTCATACCATTAAGAGCTGTCATTTCAAAGCCATAGGGACCTATCGTGAGCAGAGATCTTCCATCCATAGGTGACAAATGCTGAATATAATTGGATTTGTGACATGGTTGTTTTCTTGTTACAAACCTGTTAGATCTTATGGAAGGGCTGCGTTTTCTTAGACAAAAGTAAATAATTTTTAGAATGTTTAGTCTCACAATCCCTGTCTGTTTAAAAAACGACAATAATAAATGTGTAGAGAAACTTGACATTTTATTGGTGGTCTCTGTGACTTTCAATCAAGGAACACATTCAAAATTTGCTGCATTAGCTCTGCAGTTGACAAACTGCACAATTTGCTAAATCTCTTTTTTCCATCTGGCTAGAAGAAATGCCCACCTGCTCTTGTAGAAAAACTTTGGGAAGCAGAGGACAAAGACACACACACAAAAAAAACAGCAACAGAGATTATCTGGGTATTAATTTCCTGCCTTGGCTGACTGAGCTAATTAGGGATTGTGGAAGCATCTCCAGGCTTCCAAATGTGGAAATGTTCACAGTGGCCATTAACAAATACTTCCACAGGGGATTCCAGGACTAATTAAGATATTTTAGCATTCGTGTTTATCGGCTTTACATGCTTTTGTTGTTGTGTGAAAGTTTGGGGTTTATTTCTTTAAACTGTGCCCATGCATTTTCTGTTGTATGGTATTTTTCCAGGACAATTAACCATAGTAACAGATCACAGTATTGATTCAAATGTACAAATAGGTATGGGTACCCTTCTCCTACAAGGCAGAACGGAAGCATATTAGTCCTTTGTACAGATGCAGTCTTTACTATTGCCCATTGACTGACAAAGGGAGGTGGGATTGGGCGGGCCCCTTGCATTATTCTAATATTTGCATATTTACGGAGCTATCTGGCTATTTAGGAAGTGACTCTTCAACAGATGTTCAAGGCAGGAGTTTTTTGTTTTTTGTTTTTTTTAATTTTAGGCAAGATACACAGTCTGTTTCCTGAAAGGTAACAGGTAATCTATTTTTTGTTCTAGTTCAGCATGACTAGTTTTAAGGGCCTGTAGACGTAATTATCAAGCACAACCAAGAAGCAAGAAAAAGCCAGTCTCGTAGAAGTGCTACAACACACAGCATAGAGCTTCCTTTCTCTCCTTTACTTTAATATGAACCATGTTCTCACAGTATGTCCAATACAGTACAAGGACATATCAACTGTGCCATCTAATAGTTCGCTGAGCAATAAAGCCCCTAATTATTCTTTAGATTAATCCAAAGTCCTTTTAAAATTGCTATGGTTGCTTGTGTGGTTCCTGAGCTCAAAGCAGGTGGCACACATCTTTCAGTGTCTCCCTTTATTGTCACAATCAGAGTGAAATAGCTCAAGCTGCAAGAAAAGTGATTGGGGCCAAAATTACCCCCGTAAACTTCACAACTCAGTGGGGCACTACTGCTATATTTTGTTGATTTCCAGCATCTGAATAGTTAACTCCTATGCCGTATACTGAGTTGATCAGTTTGTTAGTTGACTTATATTCCACTTATCACACCTAAAACATTATCTCAAAGCCCTATACAAAAAAAGGGAAAACACAGTTTTAAAAGAACCAGACAATAAATTAAAATGCAAAGCATTATGTGATCTTCAGTCAAGATGTTTAAAATCAAGAGACTTAAAAACACAGTTCTAAAAATGGGCAGCACAATCAGTCAGAAAAGCCCTGGATGAAGAGGTGGATCTTTAACAGGCATTTAAATGTATACCATGCTCAGCATCTCCCAAATATCAGGGAAAGAGATTCCAGGGACAGCCGTTTATGAGCTGCCCCAGGAAGTCAATCAGTCTTCTGGTCATGGAACAACCATCAATGTTTTTTCCAATGACCTTTACAAATCGAAATATAGTCATTCCACATTCTGAGAATTATTTTCCCTTTGCTTTTGGTGAGTGGTTAATAGGCAGTAGTTCATTCAGTTTTCTGCATCACCTCACACACCACTTTAATACCGTATGTCCTTTTCTAGAGTAGCTCCTCCTCCATCAAGTGAAGACGATTTGACCTCTCAAATTTCTGATTCTCACCGAATGGCACAAAAATTGTGCCACTGAAAATGTCTCTCGTGTAAAAAAACTGGCTGCTGATTTCCCTATCTCTTGTCTGAGGGAGCATATTTAAACAAACAAATGAACAAATACATAAATAAATAAATAAATAAATAAATAAATAAATTATGTTGGATACATTGATAATCATCCCAGTGAAGATAAACATTGGACCACTAACCATCCCAGTGAAGACCAAAAAAAAAAAAAGCTCAATTTACAAAAATCAGACCAATGATAGGAGGACATATAATTTCTAATGTTTTATTGTTACTTTTAAACATTCCACCTAAGTTTGCTGATTCCCAGACCTTGTAAAGCATCCTCTCATTACGGTATACAGTGTGTGAAACTCAGTTTCTGTTTTGTATTACAATATAATTATGGGCTTAGTATTAAGTATAGATGGTTTTCTAGTGTCTCCTATGGCATATTTTCCTAATTCAGACAGGAATCTTAATGAGAAGCAGAGAGAGACATTTCAACTGGTAAACAGTCTGTAAAGGAATATTTTGTTTAGCTATTACATGCGCAGGATAGGAGGAGCCATTTAGCTCTACTGAAATAATTTGCAAAGCTAGGCACCCCACGTTATGCGGACTGCACAGAACCTGCAGCTCTTAAAAGTAAACACTTAAGTGAAACACAAATTTTGGGGGTGGAGCCAGATTGGTCGAGAGATCCCAATTTCTAATAGGTCTGGAAGATTTTTAGTTTGGGGTAAAAGCTGAAGCTTCTTAAACTGAGATGATGATGATGATGATGATGATGATGATGATGATGATCATCATCATCATCATCATCATCATCATCATCACGTGTCGATTGGGGCCAGGGATGGAATTGGGATTTTGCTGGGCTACCGCGCTCCCTGCGGCCCAGCCACTTCCCTTCCGGAGCTGGCTGACTTTGTCTCCGCGGCATTGTTGGGATCCCCGAGGCTTTTAGTCTTGGGTGATTTCAACGTGCATGCGGAGGCAGAGGTTACTGGGCCAGCTTCTGAGTTCTTGGAAACCATGGCTTCCTTAAACATGTCCCAACATGTCAACGGCCCCACCCACGTGGGCGGTCACACACTGGACCTGGTCTTTTCCTCCAATTGGGGTGAGAGTGGTCTGATGGTGGCGGACCTGGTGTCAGTTCCCTTGTCATGGTCAGACCACCACCTGATTAAATGTAACCTCACAGTGGCTCTCCCCCCACGCAGGGAGCAAGGGCCTATTGCTATGGCCCACCCTCGAAGACTACTGGATCCGATTGGTTTCCAAGATGCCATGAGAGGGATTACCGCTGACCTGGCTAGCGCTCCTGTCGACGTTCTGGTGGATAGCTGGTCTACCGCTGCCACCCGGGCAGTGGACACGATCGCGCCCAAACGCCCTCTCCGACGCAGAACACGTCCGGCGCCCTGGTTTTCCCAGGAGCTCCGGGCGATGAAGCGAATAAGGAGAAGGCTAGAGTGTAGATGGAGGAAGAATCCGACGGACGATAACTGGATAGCCGTTAAGGTCGCAACTAACCTTTACCTGAGTAAGGTGAAGGCTGCCAGTAGATCATTCTTCGCTAACCGGATAAGCGAAGCATCCAACCAGCAGGCGGAACTTTTCCGTATAGTACGCGACCTATCCGGAGTTGGCCCGGGAGATCGGCCTCCCCCTAGTTTTTCTCCGGACCAATTTGCGGCATTTTTTAAATCTAAAGTGGAGGCCATCCGCCGGGAGCTCTCTCCCTTTTTAAATACAGTGAATCGAGCTGAGATGTCCAGCGCTCCGTCTTGCCCGGTTATTTTTGATTCTTTTCAGCCAGTTACACCTGACTCTGTGACCAGAGCGCTTGACCGCTGTCGGGCCACCACCTCCTCCTTGGACCCTTGCCCGGCCTGGCTAATCAAAGCAGCCAGGCCGAAAACAACTGAATGGGCCACAGCTATAATAAATGGGTCTTTCCTTGAGGGCAGATTTCCATCTGCCCTCAAGGAGACACTCATTAGGCCCATACGAAAGAAATCTAGTTTGGCGGCGGACGAAATTGGCAATTACAGGCCCGTCGCCAATATTTCTTTCATGAGCAAAGTGGTGGAGAGGGTGGTGGCAGACCAGCTTCAGGCACTCTTGGATGAAACAGATGCACTGGACCCATTCCAGTCGGGCTTCAGGCCGCGCCACGGGACAGAGACGGCATTGGTCGCCCTGTATGATGACCTGCTGAGGGAGGCCGACAGGGGCAAACTGTCTCTGTTGGTCCTCCTCGATATTTCGGCGGCCTTTGATACCGTCGACCACGGTATCCTCCTGGGGAGGCTCTCCGAGTTGGGAATCGGTGGCCTGGCGTTAGCCTGGCTCCGTTCCTTCCTGGAGGACCGTCCCCAGAGAGTTCAGCTTGGGGAGAGGGTCTCGGCCCCATGGAGCTCCAATTGTGGGGTTCCACAGGGTTCGATTATCTCCCCAATGCTATTTAACATCTATATGAGGCCGCTAGCGGGGGTCATCAGGAGGTGTGGAGCGATGTGTCACCAGTACGCTGATGACACTCAGCTCTATATCTCCTTTTTGCCAACTGCAGGTGATGCCGTCCTGACCCTCCAGCGCTGCCTGGAGACTATACTGGAATGGATGCAGGAAAATGGTCTGCGGCTGAACCCGGACAAGACGGAAGTCCTGAGGGTGGGGCCCCCCGTGGTTGGTGGCCTGGTTGGCCCTCTCTCCTTTGGGGGGGCGACCTTGGCCCCGGCGAGCGGGGTCCGCAGCTTGGGCATACACTTGGACCCGACGCTCACCATGGAAACACAGGTGACGTCGGTCGTCCGCTCCGCCTACTTCCACCTCTGGCGGATTGCCCGGCTGCGGCCCTATCTCGACACGGGGGCCCTCACTACCTTAGTACACGCACTCGTAATCTCAAGATTAGATCACTGCAACGCGCTCTACGTGGGGCTACCTTTGAGGCTGATACGGAAACTTCAGATGGTGCAGAACGCAGCAGCCAGACTTCTCACTGGAGGGAGAAAATACCATCACATCTCTCCCATTCTGGCTAGACTGCATTGGCTGCCCATTTGTTTCCGTATCGACTTCAAAGTTTTAATGCTCACTTATAAGGCCCTAAACGGTTTGGGACCTCGATACTTGGCGGAACGCCTTCACCCACCAAGTTCTACCCGAACCACCCGCGCGAGCCTGGAGGTGAGGCTGAGGGGCCTGACGCCGAGGGAGGCCCGGAGAGAGAAGACAAGAAACCGGGCCTTCTCGGCGGTGGCTCCTCGCCTTTGGAACAATCTCCCTCCTGAGATTCGCGCGGCCCCTTCGCTGGGTACATTTAAAACTCAATTAAAAACATGGCTTTATGTCAAGGCCTTCCCTCCTGCCAGCGTTTAATTTAATTTAATTTACTTTTCTTTTCTTTTTCTATTTATTATTTATGATTCATTATGTTTTGTTAATTGACATTTGATATTTTTGGATTTATGTTGTTATAATTGTATATTTTTATGTTAGCCGCTCAGAGTGGTATTGACCTACCAGATGGGCGGGATACAAATCAAATAAATAAATAAATAAATAAATAAATAAATAAATATGATGATGATGATGATGAATGTAATGGCAGAACAGGGAGCACATACTTTTTTGGACTATAATTCTACTCCAGTGGCTGAGCTGGCTGAGAGATTTGGGGAGCTGTTATCTAAACAGTAACATTTCCATGCTCTGAAAAATGGCAACCACTCCAGAAGAAAACTAAAATTAAAATTTTAAATTAAAAAAAAAACTAGGTCATAAAAATCTGCCAAATTCAGAATCCAGCAAAATAACCTTTCTGCTTCACAAGAATAATGACTTGGTAGACAATCATAATGAATAATAACAAAGAAAGGAGGGAGGGACAGCAATGCAGGGAGACATCCTGTATATACAAATAAAGGGAAAGGTGATATCCAAAGTGGTGTAGTGAATAGGGTGATGGACTAGGACAGAGAAGGTCTGGGTTCAAATCCCTGCTCAGCCATGGAAACTCGGTGGGGGAGTGGAACTGGTAAAACCACTCCCTAAATCACTCAGTTATCTTGAAAGCCCCATTTAGGGTTGCTGTAAGTCAGTTCTGAATAGAGGCAGGTAACAGCAACAATGGGGAAACAGGAGTCATCTTACATTGCCCAAGATCAAACTTGGTATCTCAGGCTGATGCAACACATTTGTAATCTCTATCTCAGGATGTTATTTTAACTCAGATCATGACACTTCAGTGTCTGGCCAAGATAATCTTTGAACCTTTAAGTTTCTCCTCCCACACCCTCAGTTTCTAAATAAGCAGCCTGAAGAAGAGTACCGCTAGATTTGAAAGCTCACGTGTTTTTAATATTTTAGTGATCCGAGAACTACTGTATAATAAAGGATCGGTAAAGGCACTGCCCTCCAATATTCTTTTATCTGTGCAGACAGCATGTAACCTATTTCCTTTTTCTTTCTGCTGAATTGAAATTAATCAACAAATTTGTTTCTACTCATTTTGGTTTTGATAGAGACCATGGGTTGTGTAATTACAGATGAGAATTAGCAAGTGTAGAGAGTCTACTGGTGGAATTGGGTCACTGAAGTTTACACAGAAACCTCACAAATTGTTCATGTTGTTGTTGTTGTTTTTGAGCTTTCAGGCACATTTTTTATTTTTCTGTACTCACAGTATATATGTGTATCATAACCTTTCTGTGTATATAGATATAAAAATATATATTTGGTGATATTAGATATAAATATGTATCTAACAAAGGCTAGGTGGCATAAAGGCTGTAACGTGTTTCCTTCTGGGAATTGACTTAACTTATCTAAAAATCTAAGTCCATGGCAAATGCACTTTTTAATTGCCTGTCTGATTTCACCAATGAAGCAGTGTTATTACAGTCCTACTTTAAGGTCAGCCTCCGTTTGTGGTTTTGGAATCTAGGAGAAATGGAAAAGCTAATGACTGGTCCATTTACTAGAAAATTGCTTGTACGTGTAAATTGCCACCGTCTGCACGGAGTACATTGAAATGCAAAAAGCAGTATGAAATCTTCACAACTGGACTTTGTCACCAACAGACTGAAAGGAAGAGACCAGCTCTCTAAACTTATACCAAAGTCTGTACAAAAGTTAAGTCTTATAAATGTTATTAATTGATCAGAGCTCATCACAAGGTTTTCTTTCCCTTCCCTCAACAGCACACAGGGTAAAAGGCTCAGGTGCAGCTCTAAGTTCTAATTTATGTAACTACATCAACATCAGATGATGGTTTGCACATGTGAATTAATAATCAGTGATCACAACCAGATACCATACACTGGGTTGTGGGGGGGGAGCACTTGGACATCATCTTATTCACAGGTGTCAAAATTCAACAGAGTGGATTTCTCCCTTTTCCTTATCTACATCATCTGATTGTGATGGTTAATTCACATGTACAAAACCCCAAGTGATACTAAAGTCATACAGTAGATTGTAGTACTAATGGAAGATTTCAAATATCTTGATATCTGTAGGGAGAACATTTCTGCCAGACATGGCTCTTCCAAGAAATTCTTGGCTTGTGTTGTTGATTATTTTCTACTACAAAAAGTGGAGGAAAAATTAGAGAATTGGGTATCCCAGACTTGATCCTAACCAATGGAAATGGTGGGAGAAATATTCTACTTGAGCTCTTGATTTCAAAGGAAACAAAAGCAGAGTGTAGTCAAATACATATATTGAGTTTTAGGAAAGCCTACTTTAATAAGTTCAGAACAATGATAAGTGAGGCACCATGGCAGCAGTTCCTAAAACATAAAAGGAGTTCAAGACGGGTGGGAATTTCTTATAAAGGAAATTCTAAAGGGACAACTGCAAACAATTCCAACAAGAAAAAAAGGTGGAAAATGGCCAAGAAGACCAATGTGGCTTCACAAAAAGCTGATGGGACCTGAATTTTTTTTTTTTAAGGCCACATATAGGAAGTGGAAGGAAGGCCAGGCCACAAAGGAAGAATGCAGACAAGTAGCAAAGAATTGCAAAGATGGCTTTCAGAAAGTAAATGCTGAAAATGAACTGAGGTTAGCAAGAGACACTAAAAGCAACAAAAAAAGTATTCCTCAGGGACAGGAGTAGCAAAAGACAGAAAAAAGAAACAGTGACTTTCCATGGGGAAAGAAAAATGATAACAGATAACAAAGAAAAGGCAGAAGTGCTTAATTTCTACTTTGGCTCAATCTTTTCACAACAGGCAATCTATGGCCATCTAGGCAAATGTGAAGTACAAGTGGAGGGGACAGGATTGCAGCTTGAGGTTGATAAACAAATGGCAAGGACGAGTTCAGATCTCCAGGACCTGATAAACTCCATCCCAGAGTATTGAAGGAAATGGTTGAAAAATTATCAGAAGCACTATCTATTATTTTCTTAAAACCATGTAGGACAGGTGAACTGCCAGATGGCTGGAGGAGGACCAATGTTGTCCCCATCTTTAAAAAAGGCTAAATGGAGGAACTTGGGAACAACAGACTAGTCAGCCTGACAGCTTTTCCAGGGCAAATTCTGAGGTGATAAATTCTTGATAAATTCTTATCAAGAGGTCACTATGCACATATCCTGAAAACATTGCAGTAAGAACTAGACAACATCATGGATTTCTCAAGAACCAATCCTGCCAAACTAATTTTATCTAATTTTTTGATTGGACGGAAAGAACTGGGTATATTCAACCTTAAGAGGAGATTAGATATGACAGCTCTTTTCAAATATTCAAAAGATTATCATATAAAAGAGGGGTAGACTTTCTTTTGGATCATCCCAGAATGCAGGAAATATAATAATGGGCTCAAATAAGGGAAGCCAGATTTCTGCTGAATGTCAGGAAAAACGTTCCACTGTTAGAACAGTACAACAGTGGAACCAATTACCTCAGAAAGTGGTGAGTGCGCCAACACTGGAGGCATCCAAAAGAAAATCATTCATCTGTCAAAGTACACCTGACAGATGAATGATTTTCTTTTGGATGCCTCCAGTGTAGGAAGTTGAACTCAATGGCCTTATAGGCCCCTTCCAACTCCATTATTCTATGATTACCGCCTGTTGCAGCATTCACCAAGTGATGAACAAGGGCTTTTGCCTCAAGAAGGCTTATGAGTCAAGACACTAGTACTCTCCTCCTTCATTGCTCCAAAAAGCACAATGGACCCAATATCAGCATTCCAAAAAATCCAAAGGAAAAAAGGAATTCTTTGGGGAGAGGTGATGAGTGCATGCACTTGATCCCATTATACTCTTTGAAGCAATATGCACACACAAGAGTGAAGCAATGACTCCTCCACCAGCCAGGAGTGGATGGAGATGGGTGCCCATGACTCACACATACAATTCACACTATCTCTTCCTGCATTGTTGTTTGCCCTAGCACAGTGGTTCCCAACCTTGGGCCTACAGATGTTCTTGGACTTCAACTCCCAGAAATCCTGGCCAGCAGAGGTGATGGTGAAGGCTTCTGGGAGTTGTAGTCCAAGAACATCTGGAGGCCCAAGGTTGGGGACCACTGCCCTAGCAGACTTATTTTCAACACAAAAATCATCAAGAATGTATATCAACAGATGTAGAAACTGCAAAAAGGAGTCTAACCAAATGCAACTTCTTTTTCATCATTTTAATAATTATTCATTAACCAGTGTTTTTCACACAGTGCAATCCCAAGAAGATTTTGCAGTGTACAGTATGTGCCATTTGCTTTCTTCCACAATAATAAGTTATAAAGAGTTAATAAGTAACTTGGACATGGTAACTTTGTGGTATATTATAGCCTGCAAGTGATATGAAAAGAATATGACTGCTTAACTTGGCATAGTAAGCCAACAGTGCTCTAGCAAAAGAGGAGTTTAATTATGATTAATTCTTTGTATCAGTCAACTGTATCTTTCAAAAACAAATCTTCTCTCCTTCTTTCAGAATTTCTCAGAATATGAGAGGAACCGATTTAGTATAATGGACCAGCCGTAAGTTTTCCCATTTTCCTTTTCTTCATGAAATGGACAATTCCTTGCTCATGTCTTTTTGTTACATACTGAACTTCTGGGGGAAAAACATAGAATTGCATCAGAACAAAAGCCTTCATCTGAACAATTACTATGCTTATTTGTGTTAAGATAACAAGAGATTCTTGTTTTCCATTTTGAAATGCATGTTATTTCCTATAGGCAGACCAGACTATTTGTTTGTTTGTTTGTTTGTTTGTTTGTTTATACCTCACCCATCTAGACTGAAGTCTACTCTGGGTGGCTAACAGCAATCCAAATAATAACAGTATAAAATAAAGCAACTACAGGAGTGGTACTTCAATGGTAAATATTTCAGCAATGGTAACTTTTATATGTGCATCATTTTATGTACCTATTGCATATACATGTTTTTTGCAATATGGACATGTGTCAGGATATCATGGTTGACCATTCAATAGCACACACAAATCGAGCATATGTAATATAGGCAATCATACAATGAGCTAGATTTGGCTGTGCATTAATGCCTTTAAATACCTGCTTTCCATGAAGGGAAAACATAGGGGAATACATAAAATATCACTGAAGTCAGGATCTCATAATCTCATTTCCTGAATGGGAACAAATTTCGAAAGGGGGTCTTCCTGCAACCCCCTGCAAAGAACATCCACAATTACCTAGACTTCTTTCTTCCTCCCATCTTCCAGAATTTGGCATTCCCCAAAATTTTGCTCCAGGAGGTTTTCCATTCCTCCAGAGCACACCTTGAGGGCATTAATGGTCTTTAGCAAGAAGGCTCATGCACCTCTTTTTGTTTCCATAGACAGAACAGCTTTAGATCTTTCTATACAACAGAAAGAAAGCACATGAAATTGTTGCAGAGTTTTGAATTTTTGGTTAAATTCCTCTAGCCATGCAGCAGAAATGCAGGGATTCACAGAGAGGAATATTTCAAGTTTCCCAGAGTAGTCCACTGCTTTTCTCATCAACTGGCATTTACAGTCTCAATAATTCATTCTGAGACATTAATAGTAGAAAGGTTTCATTATTTACTATTGAACAGATCAAAATGCAAATATGACTGCTTTCAATAACAAACCTCAGCAGACTCAAGAGAGGGAAAATATAGAGCAGAAAGGCACCGCTCTCCTTGAATTTAGAGGCAGGGAAGGAACAAGCTCCATGAATGTCCCGCCAAGGATCAAAAAGACCCTCCTGAATGCAGTACGCTGTAAGGCAGCATGAAGGAAACCCTAAAGTGCATGAGTACAATAGTGTGCATGGGGAGAGGCCTTCTGACCATGGAAGGGAGATGGCTAAATCCAACCCACTGAGATTTCTATCTGTGCAGGACACTCTGCCTGGAAATATATTTAAAGGCAGAATCGAATGCAGTGCTTTGTGTTTACCTGAATACTGCATACGTTGTTGAAATAATGTTTCAAAATCTGATGTGAGTAACTAAAAACATATTGCAAATTTTTATCTGAAGATCCAGTGTTTCTGCAAGATCCATTACAAATCTAGGATACTGATTATTGGATACCCACAGAGAAAAAGGAGAAAGAGATGAAAAAGGCTTGTATTTTCCTTCTAAAGCAAGAAAACATCAGAAGAATGGAGGAAAGGAAGGAAAGTGCTAAGTTGGCCAAAGATGATCCATGAATATAAATGGCTAAATTGGGAGATTATTGCTTGCTCTAAAATCTCACTTCTCAATCACCAAGACTCTTGTTTTTCCTAGGTACTGCATCATTCATTCTGATAAGACTGGTCCAATAACAGCATTTTAATCATTAACCAGCTATAATAGATATTGTCAGGATACCTTCTTGTAGACGTTAAATCTAATAAGATTACATTCTGATGCGACAAATTCCTAAAGCCAGGTATAACTGGCCTAAATGTACCATGATGTCCACTAAAGTTCTGCAGCTGGGTCTAAAGTTATGTTCAAATTGGAACTCTTTTTTTAGACCTGCAAGTCCTGTTGCCTCAGCAAGCATTACAGTGTTGATTGGGGAAGATGGGAATTGTAGTCCAACACAGTTCAAGGCCACCACTTTGGGGAAGGATGTGTTGGTGTTCAATAGAACCTTTTACACAATACCACTCAATTTGGACTGTACCTGCAGAACTGTCTACAAGTGTTTAATGAGGAAAAGCTGCATCCAAGGCTAATTTTAATTTCAGTTGCATCCTGTGGTGTGGTGATTGTTGCTTACATATATACACAAACATATATACATTAAAATTGAAATCTATAGAAATATATTTGAATGCATTAAAGCTCCCAAAATAGCCCACTACGCATGATCAGTTGTGGATTCTTGGGCCTGTAGTCAAAGAAGCTTTGCAAGCTCTGTGGGAGCGCCATTTATATTTACAGTATTTTGCAGTTATATTCCTAGAGTTCTGCGGCACTCTAGCATCACACCAAGAAACAGGATCCATGGTGGGGCTGTGGTGGGGTTATGCAAATAAAAGGTGGCACAGTTCTCAGCCATTAACTTGCATAAGCTGCAGTTAGGCTCTAAGAAGTCTACAATAAGGTTAAAAGGAAATGTGTAATTTTACAGAGAGAGCATAAGAACACATGCATGCCCTGGAATACGTAGATATAGGCCTTTCCTCCACACTTCTTTTGTTCAGCAATATTGGACTTGGATTAAAGAAACCCAGGTTTATATCTATATTCAGCCATGAAACTCATGGGACCATTTCCTGTCTCTCATCAGTCTCACAGAACAATTGTCAGGATAGAATAGGGAGGGCACGCATTGTCTTGAGCTTCTTGGAGGAAAGGCACAATTATACCAGCAGTATTTATTTATTTATTTATTTATTTCATTTATACCCCACCTATCTGGTCAAATGTGATATAGTAATAGTAGTAGTAGAAGAAGATATGTTTATAAAGAACATTTTAATGCTATGTGTAAAAAAAATAGTTGTAAGAGGGTCAGACTACATCACAGAAGGGGAATATGTGGCCCCTCAGTAGTTGCTGGACTTAACCTCCAACAGTGACTGTGGGAGTTATAGCACAGCAACATCTCCAAGGCCACACGTTTCTCCCTTGTGACCTACAAGATGTAGGGGAGTTCCGTGGTAGAAGGTCTCCATGTTTTCTTCCTTCTTAGAAAGACAAATGCAGTGTTGCTTTACTTCAGTCATTCCAACCTGAAGCCGTACTTAACAATGTTAAAAATTCCACCATCATACGTGCCTGAAGTTGCTTCTAACCATGAAAGGTAAACATTACAGATGTTTGTTTTGTGCCTCCAGATTTTCCTTTATGAGATTAATAGTCATATTGGGGATGGGTTAGATTAAGGGCTCAAGACAGAAGCAACGAATTAGACCCACTCGTGTTCCTCAACTCTAACCACCCAACTTCATTACCCTCAGTAAAGGGTTAGGGGAGAGGCTGAAGGCAGAAGCAACAGGAATATTTCTGATTTGGAGAGGAGGCATTTTTTTTCCTGCTCCATAGCAAAGTTGGGGTGGGATGTGGCCATGTTTGAGTGAATGCTTGCCTGCCCTGATGTCCCCACTTTTGCATTGGGCTTTGCTTGTTATCCACACTTCCAGCTATGACTGGCTGCTGTGCCCTTTGACTGACCAATCTCAGGCCCCAGATCATATCATAGAATCATCGTAGGGTTGGAAGGGACATTGGAGGTCTTCTAGTCCAACCCCCTGCCCAAGGAAGGAGACCTCATATCATCCCAGACTTCATACCATTCCAGATAGATGGCTGTCCAATCCTTTCTTGAAAGATACCAGAAGAAGAAGACAAGATGAGCCAGCCAGAGGCTGTGTCTTGGGAAGGCAAATTCTGGATCCAAGTTGTACTTTTGACATGATGGAGAAACAGAAAAAAATGCAGTCCAAGAACTACATTTACATAGGCTCTTGCTGGTTCTGACCAAAGGTGTATCTGAGCCAGCATTCTGCTCACACGGTAGCCAAGCAGATTCTCATAGAAGCCTACAAAGAGTTTAACAGCGTCCTCATCCACAATCACACTGCCTTCAGTACTGGTGGGGTAAATACCCATTATCATCTTTCATAACCATTCATAGTCCCATTCCCTACGAAGCCCACTGACAAAATCTGAGGGCACTAGCCTTCTTCAGCCATTGTTCTCCTGGAACTGGTACTCAAGCATTATGCCTCAGAACCTGCATGTCATCATGTAGCTAGCCACCAAGGCAAATAGCAAATAGCCACTTGGTGCTTGTTGTTGTTGTTTAGTCGTTAAGTCGTGTCTGACTCTTCGTGACCCCATGGACCAGAGCATGCCAGGCCCTCCTGTCTTCTACTGCCTACCAGAGTTGGGTCAAATTCATGTTGGTAGCTTCAGTGACACTGTCCAACCATCTTGTCCTCTGTCATCCCCTTCTCCTCTTGCCTTCACTTTTTCCCAGCATCAGGATCTTTTCTGGGGAGTCTTCTCTTCTCACGAGATGGCCAAAGTATTGAATCCTTGGCTTCAGGATCTGTCCTTCCAGTGATCACTCAGGGTTGATTTCCTTCAGAATGGATAGGTTTGATCTCCTTGCAGTCCAGGGGACTTTCAAGAGTCTCCATGCCTGCTGCCTCTGCTCCCCCTTATGCTTACCCTAACAGAGTTCACAATAAAACTGAAAGCTTCTCTGACTTGATGACAGACATATACTTCTAATCCACTTCAGAATTCAGCCCTCTTTAAAATCAGCTCTTTAGAAAAATAGTCAGGAAATCCTCTCTGAATGTTTGCTTTTGTTCTGAATGTCTGTTTGCTTTTCTTAAGTGGATTAGTGCTAAAATCAAAAGCTTCCAATTGGAGAAGTTCTTCCTACCTGAACTCCATAACCAACCTGCAGCAATTTGTTTCTAAAAGGACAGAAAGCCAGAATTATTCCCACTCTTTCTTGCTGTTTGTACCAATTTAAGCCTGGTGCCACCTGGCCAATGGACATAAAAATATCAATATCCTCGTCAATGTGTAGTTGGGTACATACAGGGCAACAAATGCTCCATCTAGTGGCACCTTTAGTAGTCAGGATAGTTCCTGTTTACAGACCCTCTTAATTTCCAAATGCCTAAAAACACTGCTCAGGAGTAAATAAAAGATGTTGAGGAAAAATATTTTTGTAAACACCTAGTTCACAAGCCCAGAATTGTCTGTTTCTCCAACACAGGAACTGTACCATAATTATAACTCCTTCTTTAGGATGTATTTCCAAAATACAGGCACAAACCAGTCAATTATCTGTAAGAGACACGTCAGTTCTTTACGGCAAAGTTCTCAATTCCAGTCTCCCTTGCAGGATTCATCAGCAGGAACAGATGAGACATGTTTCAAAGGAGTACGATGAATGTTTGTGTTTCATATGTTATGTCCATATTATGTTTTACTTTCACATCAAAACATTATGGTATTTCATGACATTAGTATTAGCCCTCAGGCAGACTTGGAAATGTTACTTTTTTTTAGACTGTGACTTTCAGAACCCCTCAGCCAGTACAGGCCCTGATCATGCCCGCTGAGGCTGGAAATTGTAGTCTACAAATATAATAGCCAAAATCATCTTAGGCTGCAGCTACATTGCCAAAGACTTCAGAATTTGCTTTGCAATTGGTACTGGTGAATTCAAAGTATTTTTCAATTATCACACAACACAATGTGAATCAGCCCTGCCATTTTTTGCTTCCTGTTCAGAATTTCCTCCCCTACTACTGAGGGATTCTACATTTTAAAATCTGGAAAGATCTGAACAGTGTTTTCATCTGTTTAGTTCTACAAAAGGATGGGGGGCATGACTCTGGGTGGTTTTATAGTGATGCGTTAAACTAGGGCATGATGTTTTGGGAAAACAGGAACACTCACTACTCTGATTTTTGTCCCTAGTTACTAAACATCCGTTTAGCACTATATCACTTCTGCGCAGATGAAGAGAAGAAAAGAGAGTCAGGGTCACCAGATAGGCAATATCAAAGAAGGGAGACTATGGACACACTTCAAATAACATCAGATTGAGGACCTGCATAGATATTGGCACTAAAACAATCTATGGACTTTGTGTGATCACCTGAACCATATACAACCATAAAAGAGATTGCAAAATAACCTACAGCAAGTGTAGTCGGGGCGCTCACAACCTTGGTGCATGCGCTCGTAATCTCGAGATTAGACCACTGTAATGCGCTTTACGTGGGGCTGCCTTTGAGGCTGCTGCGGAAACTCCAGGTGGTGCAGAATGCAGCGGCCAGACTTCTCAGTGGAGTGAAAAAAAATACCAACATATCTCACCCACCCTGGCCGCATTGCATTGGCTGCCCATCCGGTTCCGCATTGACTTCAAAGTGTTGATGCTTACGTATAAAGCCCTAAACAGCTTAGGGCCTCGATACTTGGCGGAACACTTACTCCCACCAAGATCTACCCGTGTCACTCGCGCGAGCCAGGAGGTGAGGTTGAGGAGCCTAACGCCGAGAGAGGCCCGGAAGGAAAAGACCAGAAATTGGGCCTTCTCGGCGGTGGCTCCTCGCCTCTGGAATAATCTACCCCCTGAGATTCGCGCGGCTCCCTCATTGGGTATCTTTAAAAATCAACTAAAAACATGGATGTTTAGGCAGGCCTTCCCCTCAGCCAATTCCTGATCTCCCCTTTTTCTCTTCTCCCCTATTGTCTGTCTTATCGTCTTGAAATGTCTTCTATTAAGTCAAAATTGGCTTTTATATTTTCTTATTGTGTATGTTGTAAGCCGCCTAGAGTGGTCTTAATTGACTAGATAGGCGGGATATAAATTAAATAAATACATAAATAGTCAGTCACACCCTTTCTTAGTTATGCTAGCAGAGCACAAAGCACACAACCCTTGGAGGAGAATTAAGAAATCACTGGAGGCAATAACAGTTACATACTGGGTTGTATGATTCAGTATGCAACTGATAATGCCTATCCTGATATAATTTGCCTCCAAATATTATGCCATTTGCTACATAGGAGAGTTTTGGCCAATATTTCCAACTTTTGGATTTTACCAATCTTACCTTTGTCACTGTTTCTTTGCAACTCTTTCCCAATGTTGCTGTTTGTTCTATTAATTAATCAAACAAAATTTCTAAAATGTCTGGGCCAAGTTCCCCTTTAAGGAATCTTTTTTGCAGTTACAATTTCCTTTGTTTGCTGTTCTTTTGGAAGAGTAATAGGTTATGTCATCCGATTTCTCTCCTCTTCCTTGGTGCAGTCGGCAGCATATTCAGTGCCAGCCATTATGTCAATAAGCAAAGTTCTGGCAATTGGTAACTT
This sequence comes from Pogona vitticeps, assembly GCF_051106095.1. Lineage (NCBI taxonomy): Eukaryota > Metazoa > Chordata > Lepidosauria > Squamata > Agamidae > Pogona > Pogona vitticeps. Next base: position 81,376,260 of record NC_135785.1, read on the forward strand.
TGCAATTACAGCTTCAGCGGACCTGAATGCAAATGTTCGCTGGATTGATGGCAAATACTTGTAGCCTGACTTTGGCCTGGAGCCTTGTATTATTTGAAATCCTGAAAAGATTATGGGGAGAATCAAACTGTGGACTAATTTAGATTGGGTTTGTACTAACATTTTAAACTCTTATACTCATTTTAATAATTGGAACTACAAATGTCAGAGAAGAGTTAAATATATAATTGCAGAGGCATTGTGACTGGCTTCAGAAAAATTGTGCTGTCTTGCCTCTTGAATCTCTTATAGCCTTCATATTAATAGACCAGGTTGATCTCTAGTTGCCCTTGGTTACATCTGTATATTTGTAATGCGAATAACAGATGTGGAAGGCACCAGAAAATAATGCCTCTTCTAGTCATTTGCATAGAGAATATTATATCTTGTAAATCTGTGCAAATATGCCAAGTAAGGGTAGAATTAGATTCTCAGTAGCTACTGGAAAGACATTGAGCCAAATTCCAGATCTTGAAAGCAAAAGAGACTATTTACTGATTTGAATTATTTCTATCCCACCTTTCTACAAATCTTACTGCATCCTAAGACTGCAGGAAGCAGATTTCAGATAATAAAACAATACAGTGGTGCCTCACTTAAGGATTGCCTCGTTAAATGATGAAATCGCTTGACGATGAATTTTTTGTGCTCGCTTTTGCGATTGCAAAATGATGTTCCTATGGGGAAATTCACTTAACGATGATCGGTTCCCTGCTTCGGGAACCGATTTTTCGCTAACCGACAATTTAGAAACAGCTGATTGGCAGTTCTAAAATGGCCGCCCGCTGTGCAAAATGGCTCCCTGCTGTGTTTTCAGGACGGATTCCCCGCTTTACAGGCAGCGAAAATGGCCGCCCCTATGGAGGATCTTCACTGGACGGTGAGTTTTCAGCCCATTGGAATGCATTGAACTGGTTTAAATGCATTTCAATGGACTTTTTCATTTCGCAAGACGATGTTTTCATAAGACAGCGATTTTCGCGGAACAAATTAACATTGTCTTGTGAGGCACCACTGTACTTATACAAACAAGCCACAAACACCATGGCAAAGGTCTAGATACTGTACCAGAATCATCTTAAGATACCCAGGTTAATTTTTAGAAAGCATTACACTTATGCAGTTGTGCTATTGATCAAATGGCCATGACCCAATTTTAATTCCCATTTTATGAATGTTTGTGGTAGCGTTGCTTTGGATCCAACACCATCATTCTTTGTCTATATCTAGGCCCGAATGGAACTATTAATTTCAGCTAAAGTTCTAGATTCTCGGTATCTCCCTGTCTTCTAGTGAAGTTCTTAGCAAGGATACGCATCCAGGGGAACATCATAGAGCTAATCCTGCTTGATAGTCTCTAGTTTCTGCTGAGCTGTCCATCTATGTGGAACTGACATAGGGCAGCCCTAACAGGTTGGGGTGTAAATATGGTCACCCACATTATCCTAATAATGTTAACCCAATTTATCTGTATGGTGTTTCAAGATGTTCTCAAGGCGTTTATTTTTTAGAGTAGGAAGACAGGCTGTTAAAAGGATAGTTGTAGTCTAATAATGATTAAAGAAGAAAAAATATCGATAGCTTAGTGCTTGGTGTAAGAAATCTGACTTTTAAAAAATGCCAACAGGGCTAGGCAGTAACTATTTCTATCTTTTGTGGACATCAGTCCCACTTTTGATATGTCTGGCAGACATTGGGTTACACCAGCCTTAGCCATACTGAAAGCAAATGCACTGATACTGACAGAAATGTTCTGTTATTAACATGAACCAGTGGGTGATCTCCCTGGTATTCGATGAAGTGGGCACAATTATTCATGTTTAGGGTACCTTCTGTACTCATCTTGTGTTAAACACAGTATTTGTACTGGTTCGTTCTCATAAAATAATTCCTGGTACAAAAGGACTGAAGGAAAAGTGTTTGCATCAAGGCAATTAAAATTCCAAATTAAGGAATAGATGTTTCACCAATAGTACTGAAGTGTTATATTCAGAGCTAGGCACCTGAAGACAATATATTTCGTGTTGTATACCAGTAAATGTAGGGTCACTGATTTGCTTTATGCATCTGAACCATATAGGCATATGGAAGACTTCTGCCATTTTTGCAAGTCATTGCGCTCTTGTCAAACAGATCGTTCTGTAAACTAGAAAGTGCTGCACCTGGATCTCAAAAGTGAAAAGAAACTTGCTTGTCGCTCAGGCATGAAGGACTGTACATTTATATTCTCTCGCTCTCCAAATGTGGTTGCACAAATGCATTAACAGGAAACTGTGAACAGATGCTTAAACTAATCTAAAGCCCTTGTCGCTTTCACATTCAAAACCGAAGTTATTTATGCATATTATGTTATCAGCATACAGCAGGCTGACGTTCCTAGGCCAGAACCTGAGTATAAAGGTTTTTCCTGCATTTGCCCCATATCACTAAATATAAACAAACAAAAACCCCACTGAACAGGAAGTGACATCAAAAGCAGTCAACCTGCTGCTTTCTTCTCTCTTGTCTCACAGTGACAAAGAAACAAGTTGGTTGAAATGTGTGTGATTGGGGAAAATAAGAAGTCCTGCCTCTTATAACTCTTAATTTATCAGCATTCTGGTTGATGACATGGTGGACCGGAAAATGCTAGTGAAAAACAACATGTATTCAGGTATTTATATGTATTTAAGTATTTATTTTATTGTGTCCTGTTTGCTCCTCCAAGGAATTCAAGATGGTGTACATGATCCTCACAACAGCCTTACCAGGCAGATCAGAACTATTGAGACAATAAGTTTCACAGCTGTCTTGTGGTTTGAACCCAGGTTTCCCTAGTCCTATAACAACATTCTGATTTGGGGCAGCCCGTTATCTAAGCTAGAGGGCACCTCATCTCAAAACATAGGGTGAAGTGGCACCCAACTTCTGGGACCATAAGCCCTCAATGTTCTTATCACTACAGCAAGCTAGTTCTCTCTCTACATGGAACATTTTCAAAAACAGGCCCTGGCTTCGGCACTCTTCACACCCACAATCTAGTTCTGATATGTGAATAACACCTTTGCAATTTGGAACCACGGTGAAGAAAAACTGGAAGAATTTCTAAACCATCTTAACAACATCCACCCAAATATTCAATTCACCATCGAAAAAGAGAGGGCCAACTCCAGTTCTTAGATGTGATGGTCATACGAAAAACCAACCTCCTATTGGGACACAAGGTCTACAGAAAACCCACCCACACAGACCGGTACCTACACAAAAAACTCCAACCACCATCCACGACAGAAAAGAGGCATAATCAAAACACTGGTAGACCATGCAAATCGGAACTGTGAAGCTCAATTTCTCAGCACCGAACTCAGCTATCTGAATTGGGCACTACAGGCAAATGGCTATTCCAAGAATGAAATCAAAAGAGGCATCAAACCAAGAAAGCAACACCAAACTGAAGAGGGAAAACAGCCACCCACAAATAAAGTACTTCTGCCATACATCAAAGAGGTCACGGACTATATGGGGAAACTTTTGAAAAAACACAACCTACAAACAGTATTCAGACCCACCACAAAAATAGAACAAATGTTATGGTCAGCAAAGGACAAAAGGGACCCCCTCACCACTGCAGGACTATACCAGATACCTTGCAGTTGTGGACAGGTATATATTGGAACCAAAAAAATGCAGCATTCACACCAGAATCAAAGACCATGACAGACACTGCAGACTAAAACAACCGGAAAAATCAGCAGTAGCTGAACATACCCTAAAACAATCTGGACATGAAATTCTATTTCAAAATATTGAAGTACTGGACAACACCAGCAACCACTATGTTAGACTCCACAGGGAAGCCATTGAAATCCATAAACATAAACAGAATTTCAACAAAAAGGATGAAGGCCTACAAATAAACGCAGCCTGGCTCCCGATATTTAAAAATATAGCCTGTAAAATGTCAATGAACTCTACCCAGCCACAAGGACCAGGGATCATTGCACAAAAAAGACCAGCTAACAACACCCATCAATCACAGTAACAGATAATCTCCCCCTCCTTATCAAAACAAAAAAAAACCACAATGATCACCCTATCTCCCGAAAAACACAAAAACTGTTCCCACAGCTATAAATACTCAACTATCCAACAAACAGAAACAGAGCATGGACAGAGTTCCTACTCCAGTCCTCTGAAGATGCCGGCCACAGAGACTGGCGAAAGGTCAGGAAGAACAACCTTCAGATCACGGCCAAAGAACCCGAAAAACCCACAACTATTAGTTGTCTCTCCCTTTATGGTTTGAAATAAAAAAAAAACCTGGATGACAGAGGGAGGATAATGGAAAGTTGGGTGGAATTCTTCAGTTCCTTCCACAATATGGAAGCCATACAGGGATAAAGTAAACGACTTTCAAAAGTTACCTCAGCCTGGACAGAAGTCTCATTGATATGCTTCCATTCTTTTTTTAAAAAGCTAATTATTCCATATCCTATGAGTATTTTAAAAGCATGTTTTTAACCAGAAAGACCATTGGTGTCTAAAATGTTACTATTGTTGTTTCTTCTTAAGAAAAGAGAAAATACAATTCTATATTTCCCCACCTGTTTCCCTCATCCTCTAATTAATAATATTTATTTAGAAAAATAACAATTAAGAAAAAAACAATTATTAATGAATTAGTATACTAAGAAGGAACTTCCATTTGTTGTTGTTTAGTCATTAAGTCGTGTCTGACTCTTCATGACCCCATGGACCAGAGCACGCCAGGCCCTCCTGTCTTCCACTGCCTCCCATAGTTGGGTCAAATTCATGTTGGTTGCTTTGCAGACACTGTCCAGCCATCTCGTCCCCTGTCGTCCCTTCTCCTCTTGCCTTCACACTTTCCCAACATCAGGGTCTTACGAGGGAGTCTTCTCTTCTCATGAGATGGCCAAAGTACTGAAGCCTCGGCTTCAGGATCTGTCCTTCCAGTGAGCACTCATGCATATGTATTAATAAATAAATCTGCCATCCTATATCCACCTACCAGTGAGTAAACTCCATTGAGCTCCAGCTGCTAATAGGACTGGACTGGACATTTTACAGTGTTCAGTGCAAAGGACTGCGGCCATAGTCTATTTATCATTTTATCCCCTTCACACATATTTCTCCTTTGCAGTTCATTTTAAGAAATATATATATTTGAAACTGTGCAGCCCCATAAAAGCTATTTTCCTATTTCCTTAAAAAAAAAGTGGCACAACTTGTACATACAGAAATAGAAAAACAAAATGCTGATGGGTTTTATGCAACAAAGTAAACCTGATTCCTCTGCTACTATGTTTCTCATAATGGAAATCTTAAATCACTTAAATTACATGTTCTTGGAGCGGCACTAATCAGGGGAGAACACATCTGTGCTAAGCCATTTTCTAAGAAAAGCTTTTTCAACTTAGTATTACTTTCTGAACAAATAAAAATGGAAACTTTGTTTCCAGAGCAATCCTATCTCTACTTACACTGGAGTAAGCCCTGTTGAAGTCAATGGAATTTAGCTTCTACACAAAAATGTATAGCACTGCACTATATATTTCTTTACCCATAATACTTAGTGGGGCAATCAGAAATGCTTTTCAAGTTTTTTTTCCTGTTTCTTTTTTTACCCCTTTCAGAAGATTTTTTTTTTAAAGCTGCACAAATAGGATATAACTATTAAAGGTATATTGTGGAGGAGCACACTGACTGATTTTGACCTGAACCATTGGATTAAATAAGGACAGCTCCTCACCAAAATTTCACATCTCATGAACTACTCATAGCCTAATCTGTGACCAACATTTTGGTCTAGAGACATCCACCAAGATCCAAATAGCCCGGGACACCAACGATAGGTCTCCATGTTAATCAAGAAAGCAACAATGAAACGTACTCTCACTGTGAGCAAGCAAAAGTACGATCATAATAATAATGGTTAAACATGTTAAAAGTAGAAGTATTAAGTGTAACTTTGGGAAGTAGCATTCTCAAGGGAAATTAACTGTCGCTTGAACAGTTGCTAACTGAATCATGAATGTAGATCTGACCTGAAAAGAATATGCTGCTTTCTTCCATGTCCTTGCACCACCTGTAGCACAAGGCATGTGTGCACATAAAGCTCTCCTATAGCCCAGTGAAAGCATCTCTACATAATGTATTTCTTCTACTGATGCAAATATTAGAAATTGTACCCCCTGGATCAGGGCTGGATAATCTATGGGTCTTCAGATGTAGATGGGCCTTCACCCATCTACACAAATCAAAAGCCCTGAGCCAGCTGCATTATTTTGGCATCTGAAGCAGGAAACCACTTCCTAACCCTGGCAGTAGAAGTAGAACCAGTAAGCAAGAACGTGCTTTGATAATAACAACGAGAATAATAAAGGGTAACTAAGACTCAACCCTGAGTGCTCACTGGAAGGACAGATCCTGAAGCTGAGGCTCCAGTACAGTTGTGCCCTGCTTTACGATTACCCGGTTTAACGACGAATCCGCTTGATAGTGAGTTTTTTGCGATTGCAAAACAATGGTCTGAATGGGGTTTTTCTGCATTGCGATGATCGGTTCCCTGCTTCGGGAACCGATTTTCGCTTTACAACGATCAAAAACAGCTGATCGTCGGGTTTCAAAATGGCCATCGGCTGAAGAAAATGCCCTCCCGCTGTGCTTAGGGACGGATTCCTCGCTTTACAGGCACCGAAAATGGCCACCCTATGGAGGATCTTCACTGGATGGTGAGTTTTCAGCCCACTGGAACGCATTGAAAGGTTTTCAATGCATTTCAATGGGCTTTCTTATTTCGCTTTACGATGTTTTCGCTCTACTGCGATTTCGGTGGAATGAATTAACATCGTAAAGCGAGGCACTACTGTACTTTGGCCATCTCATGAGAAGAGAAGACTCCCTAGAAAAGACCATGATGTTGGGAAAGTGTGAAGGCAAGAGGTGAAGGGGACGACAGAGGACGAGATAGTTGGACAGTGTCACAGAAGCTACCAACATGAATTTGACCCAACTATGGGAGGCAGTGGAAGACAGGAGGGCCTGGCGTGCTCTGGTCCATGGGGTCACAAAGAGTCAGACACAACTTAACGACTAAACAACAAACTAAGAATCCACTGCCCTTTCTTGACAACCAGTTTTTCTGAATGGCAGGCTCAGTCTTGGTATTCTTTTCTAGTTCCTTTGTAAAGTCTGTTATTGCTCATTAAACAGGAACAAAGATTGCAAAATCTAAAGAGTCTGTTACTCATTCTTACCCTATGCATGTTTAAATTATACTGTGCTTTTAGGTTTTATACACATCGTGGAAACTCTTCTGAAGGAAATGATGATACAATACAGACACTCAGAATACATACACACAAACACATATGAACTTATATGGTACCCCCCTCTTCCTTCCGGCCAGTTGTTTCCCTGCTGCAACATGCTGCAGTCTTAGGCCTGAGACCCGCCTTCCTTGTACAGTAAATTGGCAGGAAGCAATGTCTGCATACAGAATTCGCGTGTCAGTCCCATAATGTCCCCTTAAAATAGCTTTTCTAGGGAAGCAAAAGTGCAACCCTTTAGAAAGGGAGCTTGGTTGCCTTTACAGGAATACTAAGAAAAGGTAAAGTGCAAGAACAAGTCATGGTCAGAGAGATTCTCATAGCTTTCAGAACGTGCGTACAACCATTGTTTGAACTTGTATACAGTATGCATGTGTTCAAAGCAGTTTGTGAACAACACAAATTGCTGTATGATGACAACCCATTACATGTGAATCACTGTACAAGCATGCAGAGCACACACCTTGAACATTACATATGAGCGGCTATATGAACATACCAATTAACAATCTATTTGCAGCTGTTAACAGAGTGTACCTGTCTGTTACATGTAATGTGCCTGTTATGGTGGGAATAGATGAACATTTCAAGACAATTAAGGCCCACTTGAACCATGCCAGGGAGACACCTAGACATGAGATGAACCTAAGGGATCTAAAGCAGGGTCCTCATCCCCCTGCCATTGCCTGGATCACTTCCACTCTCGAGAAGGAAATCAAGAAGCACCTTGTTGGCACAGACCAAAGCCCGGTCAAGACCAGCATTCTATTTGGTCAGAATTGGTAGAAGGTAAGATCCCTTCCCATGTCCTTGCCTCCATTGATGCCATACAGTGATTAGAGTATTCAACTAAGTACAGTATTGGGAAACCTGCAGTTGGGCATGAAACACACCAGAGGAGCCTCATCCAGTCACAAGCTCTCTTCCTGGCCTGCCTCACAGGGTTGTTGTGAAGATAAAATCAGGGTGGGGGGGAAGAGCCACGTATGCCACCTTGAGCTCACTGGAAGGAAGTTGGTGTAGATTTATAAATAGACAGGTGCACACTCCTTGAGTACTGAATGACAGCCAGTGTGATGTAGTGGATAGAGCAATGGACTAGAACTCAGGAGGTCTGGGTTCAAATCCCTGCTCCGCCATGAAAACTCTAGTGGGGAACACTGTAAACGCCACTCTTTACATATCTCACATTACCTTAAAAACCCTACTAGGGCAGTCACAAGTCGGTGCGACTTGATGGCCCATACTAAACAGTGGAGCATAGAGGAACAGAAAGCACCCTCTTCGCACTAAGTGGGCAAGCCCAGTCGTAGGCAGCCTGACAAGCCGCCTCTTCCTGACAGACACCAAGGTGTCAGCCAGGCGGGGGAAAGGCAAGGCAAGTCGTCCCAATCCGCATTCCAGTCAGAGGGAAAACGCCCGAGGCCGCGTGAGGAAAGCCCACAGAGAAAGGACTCCAGCCGCTGACGGGGGTGCCTCACACGCCCCAGAGGTGTGCGTGGGTCTTCTCCTTCTCCTTCTTCTCCAAGTTCGTGCAAACGCCCTCTTACCAGCCAAGCTGGCTCTCGTCACATGACAGACCCGAAACATGAAACCTGCCCGGGCGCTCGGGCAAGTTTTGCTTCGTTTCTCCTCAGGCACACGCGGCGGGCTCGCCTCTTTTGCCCCGCGGATCGTGTGTGGCGGCTTTTCCCCGGCGGAGGAAAGAAAGCAGGCGGGCGGGCGGGTCGGGTGGAGGAGCAGAGGAGGGCTGGCTCGACAATCCTGAGGGAACTCCATCCTCTCTCTTTCAGTCTCTCTCTCTCAGATCAACTGCCCGCCTTCCCCACACTTCCTCTCTAGGGAACTAGGAAGCTGCAGGCGTCCTTTTGACTCGGAGGCGATCGGCAGGGGAGCGCATGGACAGGTTCAATAAAATCACGGTGCCCGCAGGACAGAAATTCAGGTACGATTTGAGTTGGGTCCTGTCCACCACCACCTCCCACGGCTCTTTTCTCTCTCCTCTGCGTCTCTTATCATCCCCTTTTATGAATCAGAAGTCGTTTCTTTCCTTCTAAGCCACATCGTGGAAACCTGGGCGATAGGTTTGGTACTCTCTGTCAGTCACGCCGTCGGGAAAGGATTCCCAGGGGCGTTGGGGTCGTGAGCTTTCGGGTTCCATAGGATTCTACTCCTTCAGATCTGTGCGGCTGGAGATACGGCTGCAGTTTTTTTCCCCTTTCCTGGCAGGGTTCACGCGCTTCGGTAGGACAGGCAAATATTTAACCTGGTAAATCTTGCCCCATTGCTTAAGCCTCTATGCTGGGAGATGCTGTATCAGCTGACTACAAGCTGGTCATAAAAGGCCAACCGATGGCCCAACCACACCGTAAAGTTCCTGATTTCCTCCTGAGCGCTCATACAGGAAATGTAGCGCAGGGTAATAGGCATCCTGCCCTTCCGCCAGCAGCAGTGTTAGCTTTGCATCCGACGAAGTGGACGGAAGTCCGCGGAAGCTCATGCTAGACACAGCTTGGGAGTCTTAATGGTGCCACTAGACTCTTTGGCTTTTGGACCTGCTCTGTCTTAACGACCTGCTGTTCCCTGGAGACTTACAAGGGCCTCTGTCTAGAGACTATGCACAGGTACTGTAAAACTTTGCAGCAGCTTTATTTACAGAATTTGTGGACAAATTTTGTAGCAACTTCAGATTTGTAAAGACAAGACCAGAAGATTCTGTTGGCAGGCTGGTGGGCAGAAGGACTGCATGCTTAGTAAGGAGATTTAGAACAACTCCACTGTTTACATGGGGAACATTAGCTACTGTTTTTACTGGGGCTTCCTGCTGAAGCAAATGCATTATGTCTTGATCCCATGCCAAAGTTTTTATTTATTATTATTATTTTAATTTATAGTATTTGTATACTATTTCCGAAAGCAAGATCTTGAAGCAGTTTGTGTGAACAGTAGCTATAAAAATAATATAAAAATAACTTTCAGCACTTCTAAAATAAGTAACTAAAACCAATTAAAACCATTCAGCATATATACGGTATACCCAAGCTTATGTGTCCAGGGACATTAGATCACTTTTACATAACAACTTGGCTCTGATAGCCTTTCACCAAGTATATTTTGTGCTTCTTTGGACCAAGGCTTCCAAGTTGGAATTGAAACATGTAAATGAACAACTGCACAAATCTCCATAAATTGTAGGTATATTATACAGGAAAAGGTTAAGTGCAGTCCAGAAGAAAGTTCTCTTCTTTAGCTGCCATTGAAACAAACAGAAGTTGCATCATGTATGGAAGACCCTCTTCATCATTGTGAAGCACACACTCAAAAACCAAGATTGTGCCCTCTGTGTTGTTATTGTCTGATCGTTTTTTCACGCTCTTCTGTTTACTTGATTTTCACATTTTAAAGTATTATTTGTCAGAATTATTGTTATGTGGAATCTTGTCAGTCACAGTAAGGTCTATAGAAGTATGCCAAATTGGGACCAGAGAGACAGACTTGGCTTTCACGGTTAGCAAGAAAGTGGGAGATATTGATTTGTGAGTTAGTATTTCTTAATTAATTAGAATTAAATAAGCTTGGGTGGGAAGACTTTTTTCCCCTTAAGTACTTAACAACAACAACAACAACAACAACAACAACAACAACAACAACAACAACAACGATGATGATGATGATGATGATGATGATGATGATGATGATGATGATGATGATGATGATGATGTACCAGTAAGTCAATTCTGGCTGGGTATAGAGTACTCAGAAGTGGTTTGCCATTCCCTCAGAAGTGGTTTCCCGGGATCCATTGGTTGTTGTAGGTTTTTCCGGGCTGTTTGGCCGTGTTCCAAAGGAACACGGCCAAACAGCCCAAAAAACCTACAACAACCATCGCTGGCTCTTCTCATGGGAAGCAGAGTGAGGAATTATTTTCCATTAAACCACAATCCCATTGGAAGAAAAACATATGTGCCATCACATAAGCAGTTTTCCTGCTTTGGTAGCTTGTCCATCATGCCACCAGTCACATAGTGGTTGCAGAATCAGTCGAGCACCCAGTCCTGCAAAGGGCAGCCTCCCACTTGCACAGTTAATATTCTGTTTGCAGGTATTCTCCAGCAAGGTTTCAGTTGTTGTTTGACACTATTAATTTTATTCTTGTTGTTATCCACACTGAACTCCTTTGAGAAAAAGCAAGGCACAACTATTTTATGTAGAAGTATGAAGTAAAATTGCTATTCTAATATTAATATTAATAACCTTTAAACTGCAGAGCTGGAAGGGACCCTATGGATCATCGTCCAGCCCCTCTCAAGGAGGTACAGGGGAGAATTGAACTTCCACCTCTGACTCTGCAGCCAGAGACCCAAGCCACTGTATGTTATATAATGAGTGAGCTATATGCAACATTTGCGGAACATATCTTAATGTGAAAAATACATTTATTTCATTTATTTAGAATATGCATACCCAATCCTATATCATATAAAAATAAATACAATTATTTAAAAATTATTACAAACAAATAAAATAATTTAAAAATGTCAAAACATAGAAATTATTATAAAAAGATTTAAAGAATTAAAAACATTTAGGATTATTAAAACCATTCACAACTATTAAGCCAAACATAATATCGAAAACCTACTAAATAAATATAATTCAAATTTTTATCAAGTCAATCTCCTTAAAATGTGAAGGCCCTGGTGAGCAGCCATAGTTTGATTTGGCACTGAAATGAAACCAGTATCAGTGCCGATCAAGTCTCCATGAAAAGAGAATTCCACGGTTTAGATGCCACCATGAAAGGGAAAAAAAACCTTCATCCATCTCTGCATGGTGTGCCAGTCTCAGAGGAAGGCTTCCCCAGCAAATCTTCATGATTGGGTAGGTGTACACAGGAAGATATGCTCCCGCAAGTCCCACACTTGCCCTCCATTCAATTTTAAGCAGCTGTGGCTAATTTGCTAGGCCTAGAGAGAGTATTTCTGCTTATTTCTAAGGATTTTTTGTTGATGCTTTTGAGAAAGATCCATCTCTGGAGTTGCTTGTGATATACATGGCTTAAAGCCAAATGACAAATATAGTTCAGCTTCAAAGGAAGCAAGTATAAAAGTGAAGCAAATTGGGGCAATGCTTATCCCCCAAATTTTATGCATACACTTATGGAGTCTTACCTGGATGTGAGTGACTAAAGGAACATCTAGAAGAGGCTGAAGTACCACCTAATTGGCCGCACTTGGTCCTGGTTAGTAGCAAGAGGTCTTACCTGGATATATGTCTAGCCTTCACTGTTCGAAATTACATTTTTAAAGAACGCTTCTCTCCAGGAAATCTAGGAAGCACTTTACAAAAATACTTTGAAATCCATGTTGAAACTTCATTTCTGGAACCATTGTTTGTGGGGTAATTAAATGTTTGTAATTGGAAACTTCTAGTGTGGAAATAACCATCTGGCTGAAAGTGCCATTGAGTTTAAACTCCGACTCTAGAACAAATCAAAATAAATCCTCAGAGTGAACTGAAATGTGACCTGAAGAAAAGACAAAAAAGGAGAAAGAAGCAGAGGGACAAACATGGAAAAGTCACTCAAGACACCAGATCAAGTCTTTGCATTGTCAGGTTAGCAGAAAAAGTGTGAAACCAAACAGTGCAGAAACTAACACTTTTACACATACTTTTGCCCTGTCTGGAGAAGCCCTAATGAAGAGATCTTGGGGTTATGATATATAGCTCTCTCACTTACCTAGTGCATGGTTCCTGTAAGAAAAAGTCAAATTCTAGTTTGGATGCAATTGGGAAAAGCATTTTTAAAACCACATGAATATCAACATCATAATGCCATTATACATATATTTGTATCAAAAAGTAGCCATGACAATTACTTAGTGTTTGAGTAAGACGTGGTTAACTGATAGAAAAAGGAGTTAAACTCTGCAATTTTCCCTTGCTTGGTATCAGTTTGTCAATGGCACTGAGTACAAGAGGGGATTCTGTAGACCGTCTTGACTACTGACAAGATTGTTGACAAGATTCATGCAGCCCTCCTTACATAAAGCTTGGTATTTTTTTGGAAATGTGGACATATTATTACAAAGCAACGTCAGATAATTTCTTGGCATTTTAAACCATGGATGTAAAAGCAGTATCTCATATTCAAAAATGAGAGTTTTTCTGAAGGATTGAACTGGTTTTTAGTTAGATCAAGTATGGGTCTTCTTATCTATTTAAGTTGTTGTCAGGGTGGTGCCAATTGTTTGGTCCAGCTTATTCATTTATTAGCCTTTAACATAATGAGTAAAGCTAATACTTTATTGCATAAACACAATCAAATAGTTATTACTTGTCAGAATAACTTCTGACACTTACATACTACCCATTACTCCTGTCAGAGTAGCTCCTGATATATTATGTACTGGGACACTGGCCATACTTTCTTATTAAACATACAACAATGACAGTCCCTGTAAAGAGACAATACAGAACTTTAGAGGGTCTAAGTACTGAAAAGATCATGGTGCCCCCTACAAACATAACATGCGGCAGGTCCCAGGGCTTGGGGGGAAAACATTTACTGTACACATTATATGCATGAAAATATGGTAATTTAATTGTATAGCATGTGACCAAAAAAGAACGACGTGTCATATGCAAAATCATATGTAAAATCAAATTATCAGCTTGCAGCCAAATCTTGCATTTTCATGCTTTGATTAATGTAGGCAGATTTTGTCAGAATTTGTAAACTGAAAAACTCAGAACAAGAGCTTAAAACCCTTTTGGGGGTGGTTTTTAACAGTGTCTGTTACTTCTTTGGTTTGCATATATAGTGCAGAGCCCGTAGGTATAAAAGACGAGCAGTTCTTTTTTAATCTTATCCCCACAGAACCTCCCAAAATATAGATGTGTAATAATAATAATAATAATAATAATAATAATAATAATAATAATAATAATAATAATAATAATAATAATAATAATAATAATAATAATAATAATAATAATAATAATAATAATAATAATACACCAAGTGATGATGATGACTGATCATTTCACACAAAACATGAGTTTTTCTCACTAGGTGAGTCTTTATACATGTTAGTTTTTACTGCTTCATTCTCAATTACCTTAAGTAAGGAGGTGGTTTTCTTGGGGTTCTAGTGGGATAGAGGGAATTGAGGGATCTGATTGGATGTGGTTTGTTAAGGAGGGTGCATCATTCGCACCATAGTCCATGGTAAATCCAGCACTGAAAAAACCCTGTGGTGCACCTTTCCCTTGTTGATGCCCTAACCGTGTACTTACAGTATTTTGCTTAATGGTGAATTCAGGACTGGAACAATGCCTGTGTATGTAGATACTTCAGCTAAAGGAAAGGAACTTAACCAGTCTCACTGGCCCAGCAGATATTTAGCTATTTTCCTGTCATCTTTGTGATCAGGTCTAATGATAGCCTCTGGACTGTATATCACTAGTATAGACCACAATCTTCTGGCTTCTTCTTAGCCAGTTCATTATATAAACAAGCACCTGTCTACCTTAATAACAAGCTTGATCCTTTTTTACTTTAATAGAACTACACATGCTGAAAAGAAATTGTTTTGGCAACCTTTCACATTACAGTTTTAAACCCAGTTATTTAGAGTCATGTCCCATTGAAATAAGTGGGACCTTATTTGGGGATTGGGTTGCTTGGCAACTAGTAACCTTGGTTCCCCAAATCCAGTGGTGTCGAACTGTGGCCCTCCAGATGTTCTTGGACTTCAACTCCCAGAAGCCTTCACCACCACCTCTGCTGGCCAGGATTTCTGGGAGTTGAAGGCCAAGAACATCTGGAGGGCCACAGTTCGACACCACTGCCCAAATCTGTATAACTTGATCAGGGAAAAAGTGTGGCCAGGATTTTTCCACCATCAGCTCCGGGCTGATGTACATGAGGGGTCCTCATCTGGTCATTGTTGGGGGAACTGAATGGTATTGAATGATCCAAAGGATCATTGACAATAGCTGTGCACCTAAAGAGGCCCCGGCAGGTTGAAAGGAGTCCTTTGCTTGGCACTAGGACAGTGTGTGCCATATTGTAAGCTCTTTGGTCTGCTCTCCTGATGTTCTTTATGGGATTCAGATTTGCACTCCAGTCAGTTTCAAGGCCTTTACTGCTGGATCTTTTGTATATCTCTGTGAGAAAAAAAAAAAACAGTTAAATACAATTTCATCCCTAGCTGTAGCTAGTTCACTACTTCACCAAAGATTATGTAACAGGGGTTTGCAGCCATTAAAAACTTTTATTAAAGGACCTCCTATTCCCTAGTCATCTGATTTGCTTCCATCTGTTTTCCAATAGTTGTATGCCTTATTTAAAGTTTCCGACATCTCCCCAACCAAAAAAACCCCACTATTATTTATCTGGCTCAATTTAAGTGTCTACCTTCAAAACTTGGGTGGTGGAATTACAAGGACTCTATATAAGATTACTGGTTATTCTTTTAATTCTTTAAAGATGTATCTGTTATTTTTCTTTTTTCTTTTTTTGCACTATAATTTTCATCATAGCATTAAGTTTATGAATACAGTCAGCCTGTATGGCCTTGATCCACAGAGATTTTGTTGTGTTCTTGTGTGTTTGGTTTGCACAAAACATTTTTAATTACAGAACAAGTTGCAAAATTTCTAAATATTGGTTATTTTCATAGATCACATTTAAACAATTGATAATTTTTACATTAGATTTAGGAATGTTGCATATGACTCTTAAATTTGGTACTTTTGTTTTATATGTAATATTTTATATCTGTTTTTCTTAGTCAAATGATTAGTTGACTGGAAATAAAAAAATAATTTACAATTCATCAATATTGCACTTTTAAACAGAGTTAGCAAATAAAAAGGTAGAACTTTTATATTAGCTGATTAATTGTCTGCTGTTCAACTAATCAATTAATATCACATGATTGTGCAAAATTAAGTTTCTAAGAAAAAATTACCAAATGGTCAGATACCAAGCCAACTATATGTTTGTGACTAGCTGAACCAGAACATGGATAAGAATAAACACCCCAATACTTACCAAAGTGATGGTAAGAAAAATACATGACATCGACATGTCATGTTCTGTTTTATGCTTCTTTTACATCAGTGGTTCTCAAGTTTTCATCCACCAGAAATTTGGATTTCAACTTTTAGACACCTCAACTAGCATGGAATTCTAGATGACATACAAACTCTCTGGTAGGAATAAAGTTGCGAGCTACTGACTTACATCACTTTTCTCATTCTACATGGAAATATGTTTTCAAGGGAAGATCTGGTATGGATTAGTATTTCATCAATGTAAGGAACCCCACCTCTTGTCAATATTTTGTATTATTTCTCTTTTTTTCTGTTCTGTTGAACTACCATTTTTATTTGATGCCCTTGAAATAATTGTTTTTATTGAATATTCTTATTCTTCTGTTGCACATGTAGCCATTAAGTAAAAAATAGAAGTATCCTTCCTATGATTAGCAAATGCCTTTAGGAATATGAGATACATATTTATATAATTATGTGCCATCAAGTCAAATCTGATTTATGGCAACTGTTTTCAGGGCTTTCCAGGTAGAGTTTACTCAGAAGTAGTTTACCATTCTCTTTTTCTAGGGACACCCTGGGACTATGCAGTTTGCCTAACGCCATACAGGCTGACTGTACTCATAGGGGCACAGTGGGGAATTGAACTCCCAACCTTGGCTCCACAGCTAGATATCTAAACCACTGAGCTATCCAGCCAGAACTCCATAATTATAGTCAAACGTAAAAATGCAACCAGAACAAGAAAATGCAAACAACAAACTGAATCTATTTAAAATGTGTATCCATTGTGTATCAGCACAATATTGTTAAATATGCTGCATTATCAGAAATATTACAGAGTACTGATTAATGTTGTCTATTATTTGCATGTAAAGGTTAACTTGTGATTGCTGTTTACTATCTTTTTCCCCCCTCACATGTTTTTATAGAGGTACAGTATTGTGTGAAAAGCGGGTAATATTTCCTGTTAGTGTAGCATTGTAGAAAAAAAAGAGTCTCAACAAAAATTAAATGTAGTCTTAAATGTCCCCTCCATGAATTAACATCACAAAGTAACCAATTGAAGCATTAGCCAGGGATGAAACAAAATATTTTTCTGTAGGAGAGCTCCCATAATACTCCACTGACTATGGTATGGTACAGAGAGTTTGTAATCCAACCTGGAGTGGGGGAGTGGGCACACAGCCTCTTTCTACCACTAGTCTCTCTCTATTCAGACACTGGCTGAAGATGACCTGATTTTTTTTTAATCCCCTCTGCTGTCTCATATTTATTCATTTAGTGACCTATCTCCTTCAGAAGCATATGATTAAAAAATCTGCTTAGAGCAATAGGCCCATTCACTCTTACAGTGCCTGAAAGTTGAAAAGAGGTTTTATTGTCTTGGGTGTTCCCAGTCATCCCAAAAGTGCACTCAACAAACTATTTAACCTGTCACACAGGAGATCTTTTTAACCCCCACTTGCCCCAGCTCTTCTTTCTGAACAGAACCTGCTCACCTCTTTTGACACATTTGTTTTATATTGTGCTGTTCAGCTTGCCCTTTGCCCTTGTTTCCAGGCTAATTTTACAGAATCAGAAACCAGTGACTGGTAGGCTTATCTAACAATATAATAAACTTGAAACAGAAGGATGCTTATAAGAGGAAGGCAGGAGCTCCTTTGATTTATAGAATCAAACAAGGGCATAACAGGAAGTGAGGGATAAACGCAGGTAAAAGGTGACAATTCCTTCTTTACTGATTCAGTAGAATAGGGTTGAAAGTGAGTGTTCCAAAACAGCCAAGGGTTGCAACAAGCTTTCAAGGGGAAAAAGTGCACCCAACCTGTTAGGGACATCATTACAGCTGTCACTCATGCTCCTTGTTCGCAATGTTGTGCACAGTAAGAGACATAAATGTATTCTGGAGAAGAGCAAGCACCTTTTCTCTAAACATTTTAGGGGAGAAATCTGATTGAGAGATTGAAAGGTGTGCCTCCATCCCAGAATGGTCGGCAAGTCTGGAAAATTGACTTGTTTCGGTGGCAACTCTAGAATACTCCAACCACTTGGCATGCTGGTGGGGGATTCTGGGCACTGTGGCCCAAAAAAGTAAATGTTCTCAAGAGCTAGCTGCCTATATCTCTCTCGGGTATGCAACGACATGGTGAAATTTCCAGCATAAGTGAAACCATAATGCACATAAGGACCACTGTGAACAAGCATGACTGCTATGGGGAAGCTGCTTCCTGGTGCTTCCACATGAGGCTTTTACTATGTGTGGGAGGTCTAGATGCCATTGTATTCTGTTTGCAATTCTTTCTTATTTTCCCATTGCTCCTTCCACCTTTTTTCTTAATGGAAAGTCTGGTCTTGAGCATCCTGTTAGCTAAGTATGTCAGCAAAATAAATTGCAGCAACAAATTGCCATTAGTTAAAAAGTTAACACGTTTCCCATACGTCACGTGCAGTAGTGCACACCAATGACTAGCAGAGGGGACTTTTTAATTATGAGAATTTGCCACTACACTTTATGCATTGGCATTTTATGCCAGCATAAGATTCTGGAAGTCAGTCTATGAGAGGAATTGTTCAGATTCAGAAGCAAGGCAAGAGCCCCATTCAGGCCTTTGGGGAAGTGAGGAATGCTCTAAATTCACAGTATGGATGGGGGTGTACATGAACGCTGTCGGAATATCTTGTCCTGGTACTAGTGTTGACAGAAATTTCAAAGGCCAATCTAATCACCGTTTTGTTGCCTGATACTTGGGGACTTCTGCATGCCTCAAGCCACAACATGTCTTAAGCTGGCCCTGTCATAAATAACAACATTTCTAATATTAAGCAGTCTAAAGCAGCCTCTGTGCAGCAACTGCAACACGTTTGCAGGAAATAAAAAGAAAAGATATTGGATTTGGCATTCAAACTAGCATGATGTGCTTTATAGGTCAGTTGCTTCCTATCTAACAGAAGCATGTATATGTATATTTCTAAAAATGTGGAGTTTCATAGCAGAATACTGGAAATATACATGCATGGTCTGGCAGCCAGTGCTGAAACGGGGGGGGGGGGGGTTTCTGATCCCTACAATCAGCCCCAGTTGACAATTTGGCTGTAGCATTTTTGACCCACTAACATATACTTACCATGACTTATTTCTAAATAAGATTTGATGGGAAGTACAAACATCCTTCTTTTTAAATCTTTCTGTATTTTCCCATCCATTCTGTCTTTTTTCTTTTCCCCAAAAGATCTGTCAAGGAGAGAAGGGAAATAGCTGCATCATAGCTTTCAATTCCGTGGTTCCCAGCCTAGGTTAACCAATGTGTTCTTGGACTTTTAGATTTAGATGAAATGAGTAGGAAACATATGGATGGAACATTGTTTTTTTAATTATTATTCTCATTCTTTCTCTTCCAAGCAATTCAAGGCAGTGTACATAGTTCCTTTCTTCCATTGTAATGTCAAATTCTTAGCCTAACCTACTTCACATCCCTATGAGATAGGTTAGGCTAAGAGATGGTGTCTGATCAAAAGTCAGCTGAGTGAGTTTCATGGCTGAACAGGAATTTCAACCTAGATCTTCATCTCTCTCTCCCTAATCTAACATCTTTACTCCACTATAATCATTTAGATCCTTTGTATGAAATAAATGTATGATATAGAGAGAAAGCAGTGTACCAGGACTAATTTTTAACCTAGCGGTGAGTTTATCCTCTCTGATAAGCTTGGTTTGGAGCTATATGCTATGCTATTGGAATTGACAATTCATCAGAGCAATGGAAGATTCTTATGTCTGTTCTTGGAGGGGTAAAGCTGTGGTTTAAAAGATTAGATCACTTGGCCTCACTTTAGCAGGGCTACACATATAATAGCATGCAGCCCAAATTCATAATAAAGCAGAGGATCTCTGATATTGACAGGCGAAGTTTGTTAGTTCTGTTCTATAGAGCTTGCTCTTCTATAACATGAGGATTAAATGTTTTCTGTATTAACGAATATGCTCCTTATTTTAAAAAACGTACGTTCCCTAAGTACAAGAGAGCCTTTTTCTCAGCAAGGGCTAATTCTATGCCCTCAATACTGATGGAAGGACACTTCTATGGTGTGCCTCACAACCAAAGATTATATCCTTGTGGTATAAGAGTTGTCGAGTACACAGCACATATGCTTCTTTATTGCCAGGTTTCCTGGGAAAGAATATTGCACCTGATCCAATGTAGACCTTTCAGAAATAAGTTTAAGTAAGATTAGTAACTTTGTTGTAAATGTTCCAGAGTTTCAATATATTATAATTAATGCTAGACCCAACATGCTCCAAGAGATACAGTCTGTGGAGTAACTCAGTTATGCAATGAGTGTTTGGGATTTGTTGTCTGCGTGTGTGTTTTTATGACTGATAAATCAATAAATACTTACTGTAGTAGTGGTATGAAATAAATGTGCCAGCTTCCTGCTCTTTACCACTTGGGGATAAAGTCTACCAAATCGGCAAACTGCCAAGAGGAAAGACTCTGTGGGGTGACTCACGAGCTGTCATAGAAAGTGAAATGGGTGCTTAAGGAAAAACACCTAAGGTGGGAAATACCCATTTCATTTCTACCACATCTAGGCTATGTTCATACGTAATCAATACAGTGGGTGATTATGTTTAAACATGTCCAGAAATCCTGTACCTCTCATCAAAATCAGGCTGGTGCAGCTTTTTGTTTAGGTGTGCCTTCAGGTTAGAGAGGGCGACATCTAATAGTCTGCCTGTTGAATCTTTCTCATAAATCCTGGGACACCCTACACACATGTGAAATAGATATTTTGTTTATGATCAGTGAAGATTATTTGTCAAATGTGAGATTTCTGGGTAGAAAAAAAATTGTCTTTAATAAGAGCCAGCTGAATGGCTAGCTCAGTGGGTTAGGTATCTAGCTGTGGGGCCAGATGTTGGGAGTGCAATTCCCCACTGTGCCCCCAGAGAGAAAAGACAACTTCTGTAACCTTAGGCAAACTGCTCATTCCTGGGTGCCCCCAGAAGAATGGAATGGTAAACCACTTCTGTGTTTCGAAAACCCCAGAAAAAGTCACCTTAAGTCAGAACTGGCTTGACAACACACGATTATTGTATTAGTCAGAACATGCATACAGTGACCCAAATGCAGATAAGGCAAGTCAGGTCAAACAGTCTGATCTTAAATGTTTGCTCAGAATGTAAGGTAAAAAGGTAAAGGTTCCCCTTGACATTTAGTCCAGTCGTGTCCGACTTGAGGGCGCAGTGCTCATTCCCATTTCCAAGCCGTAGAGCCAGCGTTTGTCCGTAGACAGTTTCCGCGGTCACGTGGCTGGCGCGACTACACACGGAACGCCATTACCTTCCCACCGTGGTGGTACCTATTTATCTACTCGCATTTCCATGCTTTCAAACTGCTAGGTTGGCAAGGAGCTGGGACAAGCGACGGGAGCTCACTCTATCACGTGGATTTGATCTTACGACTGCTGGTCTTCCGACCTTGTACCACAGAGGCTTCTGCGGTTTAACCCGCAGCGCCATCATATCCCTTCTCAGAATGTAGAATTTACAGGATGTAACTACTAAACAATTATAGATAGGATTGTGGCATTTGTTGTTTTTTAAATCAGTGAGACAAGTGAAAATAACAAGTCACACAGTCCCCCAGCCAGCGTGATTGGTAGTGGAAAAGTCTGGAAGTTGTCCAAAAGTGTAACTTTTCCAGGTGGTGGTTAGAGCACTTGGTTGGTGCTGTGCTCTTAGGCAAGTGTGGTCATCTGCTTGGTTGTGAAGAACAGCTGCAGGCAGTGCTCTAGTTCCTACAGACAAGCGAGTGAGCCTGTCAGAGATCTCCATGCTGACAACTTGACCAAAATTGAATGGTGCACACTGTCCGTTTTTCTGTAGTTATCCTTTATAAGCCTTTACTTTTTTAAAAAATAGTGTTGCACCTGCACACCTGTTTATATGTAAGTAAGACATAACAACCAAAATAAATACCAGGTGCCTAGCAATTGTACTGTCATTATCTGAGCAGAGTCTAACTCCATTAAAATATTATTGAAACCTCTTCTGTACATTTGCACAATGATGGGGTACCTCCTGGTATAGTGGGAAACCTGAAGTTTCCAGGTTCTTGGCTAAGCCTTCCTCACCTTCTTGTGGCTAAATCTACAAGGCTTCTGGAAAAGATGGGAGATGTTTAGCAATTATTACATTTTCTTTCTGGACAGGTGTAACCATGACCCTGTGAATTAAAAGTGGCACCTATGAATCAGTTAATGCATTCGTTGCTTAACATTAATTTCATTCAGTTGTCTGCTGTTTGATAGCATCGTTTTTTAAGAAAATACTTGCAAATTGTAAACTACAGAGGATTCCCATAAAAGGGAAGCAACAAACCTTCTAAGGAGTTCCCCAGTAAACAGATTTTTATCATGCTCATCTGACTAATGGTAGGTTTTGCAATTTTGCACTTTGGATGCTTGTTTTTGAATGACATCATTGCAGGGAAGAAAGAAGTAATTTGAGAAAAGGAACATGCCCTAGCAAAAAGAAAACTTCTTGTGTGTCTACTATTGCATGTTGCTGTATATGCTGTTAATTCCGTTAATACCATAGCCAATCTAATAATAGATTTTAATATTTACTTTCCTACAGGCAACTTCAAAAAATAGTGCATGATATCAAGAAAAATGACAGTGGAATAATGAGCAAGTTCAAAAAGTAAGTTGTGTATCTCAGTAATTTTCATGACATCTTTAAAAAAATAGTTGACAGTGCACATTTTAGGCATGGTATTGGATAAGCCAGTTCTCAGGTACTGTACTGAGAATTAAGCCCCAGCATATCCACTGAGATTTACTCCCAAGTAAGTAATCTGCTGAGATTTACTCCCAAGTAAGTATGTAGAGAATTAGAGATTTAATACAAACATGTACTTAAGCCATTAGTGGACTGTAGCAGAACCATATGACATGCACACATTCTCTCCCTCTCAGCCACCGTTCCATCATCATCATTTGTCTCTCCTCTAATCCTTCATCTTCCTTCCTGCCCAGAGGTCTAGTAAGAGAAGAACAAAAGATTATTTCCAGATGTCCCAACAAAGTGCCACAGAGAGCTTTAGAAATGAGAGTGGCATTGAAACAATTGCTCAGTGGTTTAGATCCCTGGAGCCAGAGGTTGGGAGTTCAATTCCCCACTGTTCCTCTTTGACAAGGGCTGGACTCAATGATCCATAGGGTCTCTTTCAGCTCTGCAGTTCTAAGTTGAGGGCCACATCTATTCCAAAATATTTTGCTGCTTGAGGCAATGATGCCTTCACTCTGTGGCGTAGACGAAAGCCGGCTGGATTGGCAACTGAATCTTATTTCTGTACGAAGAATGTGACAGTATTCTTCACCTCGCTTGAAGCAATAAGCTAGTTTAGGGGGTGTAGGACTAATCAGGCTGTGCACAGAATTGCTCAGCCTTCCAAAAGAAGGAATGACCAGGAGACTTAAGAAGAATGGTTAGAAGGCTGCCCCCTGCCCCCGCCAGCATAGGCCACCTAAGGCAATTGCCTCCTTCTATTGAATAAAGGATGTGACCCTGATGAGAGAACGCTCACATGAGGAGGCTGTGTTGCAGGGAACCCAATCAGGTGCACTGCTACTCCTCCGGACTGATCTTCACAAGCAGGGACACCATGTGAAATATAGTGTGATGCTTTCAGCTCCAACAGTATATATGCACCTGCTCCCCACGCCATTTCAAACTTCATAATTATGAACATTTTCACTCAGAGGAACAGGATTTCTTGTTGCTATGTGCTATCAAGTAACTCCCAACTTAACCTGTGAATGAGTAATCTCAAAAGTGCCTTGTCGGTAACAGCCCTGCTCAGCTCCTGCAAACACAAGGCCTGAGATTTCCTTTGTGGAGTCATTCCGACTCATCAATGGCTATCCTTTTTTTTTCCTGCCGCCTTCAACTTCTCCTGTCATTATAGGAGTCGTAGGCATTGTCACCGTCCTTTTAGTAGTCATGACAACAGCTAAACCTGGGGTAGTTAATCTTTAAAATACCCAAACTTTTTTTTAAAAAATCGCACTTTTCTTGTGCTGTCCTCTTCATGGGCAACCTGTTTCAACATCTCCATTTTAATTTGACCGTGGCACAATTACTTGTCTCAACTTGTTGTGCAACAGACATGATAAAACAAAACAAATACAGTGTTGTTTTGCAGGCCCCACCTTCCCGCATTCAGAGAGTTTGCAGCAACAAGCCTTTCCCCCTCAGCACAGCTATTATGTGTCTGTTTAACTCTGTATTTATCCTTGAAACACTGGGCTAAATATAGACACCTTGCAGAAGGGTGCCCTGGCAATGGGATCATTTCTTATTAGCTCATACATCACTCATGAAATTATTACCTTTCTTTATGCAGCCAAAAATCTGCCTCTGGCCCCATAAATGCAGCCCACTGGGCCCACACTATCAAGCCCATGGAAGGGCCTTTTCAACCCTGCCCATCCCTACTCCCGTGGAACAATCAAACTTTTTTAGGAATCTGCTATTGGTGCCCATTAATGCTTTTCAAACATTTAATTGCCACATGGGCAGGAAGGGCACAGCTTTGAAAAGAGCATTAGTTCTCACCTTCCCTACATCTGTGATCCTAGTCATCATTATCAACAATAGCAGTATTCTGTGACGTTGAATCTGACCTATGGCAACCCTTTCTGGTACAGAGTATCCAGAAGTGGTTTATCGTTTACTCTTTCTGGAGATGCTGTGGGACTGTGCTGCTTGCCCAGGTTTATATAGGCTGGCTTTTCTCTGGGAGGCACAGTGGGGAATTGTATTCCCAACCTCTGGTTCCATAGCATGACCAAATCTCCTTTCCCTCTAATTCTATATGGCAGTTGTAGCCACCAGTGGAGGGGCTCAGCCTCTGCGCACTGTGAAAGAGGCTAGAGAGAGGAAGGGGAGAGGTTTAGCTCCATTCATTAGTCGCAGGGTTCTTACCTTGCCCACCTTGGCACAAAGTCCCCAATAGACCTCTCTAGGTGGAATGTGGCTCCTTGAGATGGTGAGGGGATACCATTCCCTGTTTCTGCTGCAATGGCATCGAGACAGAAGCATTTAAACTCATATTCTTTTTTAAAGCAATTCCAATCAGATTGTTCACAAACAGGATGGGAAGGCAATAACTCTTTTCTATGAAATGTTGCTTCTTCTTTAAATGTGCTAGTGACAGAGGAAGCTGCAATCAATGTGATTTTTTTTTCCCTTTCTAGACCAAGCATTACATTCCTGAATGTCCTCCTGATAGAGCTGTCATTTCTCAGGATTCAGAACCACCTGCCATCTGTGTTGATGGGAGCCTGACTTAATGAGCTAAACTGTTAAATCAGCGTGCCAGGCAATCGCGAATTGCTTATGCCATCAGCAGAGCTGGAAATGGGCTGTAAAATGAGCAGGGGACCAGCTAAATCAAGTGTGGCCAAATATGCATTTTAAAAAGGCCTGGGTTAGATGAGCATGGGTTTGATGTGCTGCAGGGATGGGTTGGCTCTCTTTTTGATGGTGATCAGACAATATAATGTCTAGAGCAAACCAATCAGTGACCAGAGCAGCCCTACCCACACTTTTCTGAGCTCCTGTCCGGGCTTATATTTCTTTGTTGCAGGTAAGTTCATTCTAATTTGGTCTGATTCCAGCATACTGTATGCAGTTGTTGGAAACAGACCAAATATTGAGTTTTTCAACTGTCAGAGCCACCAAGGATCTTCTCTTGTCAGTCTCCGGTATTGTGAAGTGGTTGAAAACGTGATCCACTTCAGAATATGAGCAATTTGGACACTTCCCCTGCTCCTCTGAAGAGGGGAAGGGGAAGTAAAATGACTAAATTTTGCCTCTTGGTGAACCATCACTGATGCTCTGCATCACTTAGATTAAATTTTAAAAAAATACTTTCTTTGCCATCTATGAAGAGCCAATCGAAACCATGACTGCAGGCAATTTCTCAATTGGCACTTCACACATTACAAAGACTTTTTTTAAAAAAAAACATTAATCTAAGGATGCAGCGCATCAGTTACGGTCTATCAGAGACCAAAAAATTAGTAAATTCACATCCCCTTTCCAGAGGAACAGGGAAAGTGTTCAATTTGCTGATACCCTGAAGTGGCTTGCTTATTAAGCCACTTCACAATAGTGAAAATTTACAGTGGAGCAATCCAGGCTAAATAGGATCCCTTGAGGTCAGAATATCATTTGGATGTGAGGATCACACGAAATGGCATGTCACACATCCAGCTGACCTCAATCAACCTTATTTGGAGCACACCCATCTGTAGACATGCCCAAGCACATGACTTCCTTTAGAAAACAGGAAGGAGAGGAAATAGAATTGAAGTAGCAAGAAAGCTACTTTGAGTCCCAGAACAGAATGACTATTTCTTGACCCTCACCCACTGCAGGAAAGATCCCTGTGACATTTTTTGAAGGCTAGTTATGCAGAGGTGCTATAGTGTGCTGCACAAGTCAGGGAAATAAACTGAAGCAAAGAGAAAGAGGAAGCACCCATAAAAGGATGGATGGGGCTAACAATTTTGAACACCGCTGAACAGAAAAAGGAGAACTGATGGGTCATGGTGACATATATGTGTCTAGAAACTGCATTATAATAATGGAACCTCACTGGAAGCCCACATAGATTTTCTCATGCTGATCAAGTGATTTCTTGCAAAGGAAAATGAATGGTTTATTTCTTCAGTATATTTATTTGTCTGGCTGGAACCATTGTAAGTTTCATTATGAAGGTTATCAGCACTTTTCCATTCGCATGACTGTGATCTTGTGCCTTTCACAGCAGCTCAATCTATGGATGTCAGGAAGTGATAAAATACATATACTGATGCCATTGGGAGTGTCACTTGCATATTTCTGCAGTCCAGACTGCTGTTGTAGGCACAAAAGCAAGTAAAATCATGTTGTGTTTGTTTCCTAATCAGCTAGCAACACTTTTTTATGACAAAGGTTATGAGTGTGAACCTCAAACCAATTAAACTGGAGTGCTTTACCTGTAAAGAGTTCCAACTCATTGAATGCATTCAAGAAGCACGTGTATTATTCAAAAGATACACACACACTAGCATTTTTTTCTTTATTTCTCTGAATGTTCAAGATTCACTTCAGTTTTAAAAAGGCAAGTGAAGGCTCTTTTAGATGGAGCATTTGTATCCCTCTATTGAGCATTTAGCTTAATAGAAGACTCCCCAACAACCAGATGATTTGGTCTTGTGTGAGTTCGCATAAATTTTTGTCCCTCCCAGATGTCTTGGCTTTATTTTGGTTGTGATCAGACAGTTGTAAAACTACACACTTGATTCCACCAGAAAGGGTCCTTTTTAATGGGAGCAGTCTCCCTTAAAGCGACACTTCGGTCTGCCAGAAAGTCATTCGAGCATGGCCGTAAAAAGTAGTAGCCCTACAGAGGGAGCAAAAAAGTCCAGCTTGGGCACAGGATGAGCAGCAGGATGGAGCACATGTCCGTGTATATCATGTGATCACTGGGAAATAGATTGCACTGGAGCACTCCACGATTTAGACCATCCAAACTGTGATCTAGTTCCGCTTGTGATCAAACCCTTTGTCCCTATCTGAATTGGGAGCAGGTTTAGCATTTCCCTTCCCAGTCCCAAGTTTCTTCCTTCAAAAAAAAGATTCTAGTTCTGTCTTGATTCCATCCAAAAATGAAGGAAAGTTAATACTAACCTAATCAATGGTACCAATTTTTTTAAAAAAATGGAGGAGATGGCAGAAATCAAGGAAGAGACAACCTGGAGAATTTGGCACTCATAGATTCGTCTGTGCTCTCTGTTTATGAGAACAAGGAAGGGTGTGTGCATGCATGTGGTAGTGTCTTTACATCTCTCTCACCCCAACTCTTCCATGTGGTTATCAGTTGCTTGTTAATTGCCAAGGAAAGAGAGGCCAGCTCGCCAGCCAGTACATGCTGGACACCATGCTCTCTAAATGTTTGGCTCTTTTTCCCCCTGCTCCCCACAAATATTTTGCCTCTTGTTACTGGAATACGTCCATATTTGGCATAGCTATGCTCCCCACACACTTGTTAGGAGGTTCTGAAATGTTTTAATTTAATTTTCCACCCCTGTTCTGTTTTGTCAAGAGACCTTCATGACTCCATCCATGGGCAGGATATGGAATGCAGTCTAATGGACGCAAATCCGAGAGCATCCAAGTAACTCCTGTTCTCTTCTGGCACAAAAGGGTAAAAGAAGGAGGAGATACACATGCACCCTCTGGAAGAAACCTAAGTGGAGAACCTCCTGTATCATTGGGCAAGCAATATGGGGCCCTCCAGGTGTTATCACTGCAACATCTATCAGCCATAGCATAACCAGTGGTCGGGAATGCTGGCAGTTAACATCCAACAACATCTGGAAGACCATGAGTTACCTATGATTTAGCAGGTCTAAGGGCATAGCAACAACTTGAGCATGTACATATGGGCAATATGCTCTCCAATACTCATTGAACAGTACTAAACATTCATCAGTAGTGTGCATTTGTGATGTAATTCCATTTATAAGAAAAGTCATTGCAAGTAAAACCTCTGTAGGCTGACCAGCTTAGCCCACATCAGCATTTTTTTCCTTTTCTCTTATTGATATTTAGGTTCCAAAATGAACAAGTGGCCTTAATATGCAAAACTGGGAAAAATACATGGGATCGGTATGACAATTTAGAACTGTGCACATTCTGATTATTCAGTGTGGAGTCCTGTTGCCTGCTTTAAGTGTTGTTGCATTTACATTTTTTTCCAAGGGCTTT
Source organism: Pogona vitticeps (assembly GCF_051106095.1). Taxonomy (NCBI): domain Eukaryota; kingdom Metazoa; phylum Chordata; class Lepidosauria; order Squamata; family Agamidae; genus Pogona; species Pogona vitticeps. Next base: position 81,405,519 of record NC_135785.1, read on the forward strand.
GGCTAAGGTTTATGGAATAATATTTTGCACCATGGCCTTATCTCTCACCTCTTTTCTGTCCCACCATTCCATTGGGCCTAACTCAGCCTTCCCTAACTTCAGGCCTTCTAAATGTGTTGCCTTGAAATTGAGGACATCATTTGGGAAGACTGGATGAGGCCATCATCTGATAACTTTTCCTCTAAATGTGGAAACAGAAAATGTTAATAGTCATCTCATCAAAAGAATATTTCATACATTGTTTTGCTAGCACTTTGCTGCATGATGCATGCTGAAACCATAACACATACTGATTAAAACAATGCTTCAAGCATGTGCAACCTGGTGTTTGCTCTAGACCCCTAAACAATGTGGGATATGGTACTAAGGAATGGAAATTTTCACTCCAAATTATGAAGACTTCCAGCAGACTTTGGATGATTTACTTCTCATCTAATAGCCTCCACAATATTTAGGAGGAGCTCTTGATCTGGAGTTCTTGACAGGGCTGCTCAAGGAAAAGTGGAGATGGGAAACCACCTTTCCATGAACTTCCTTAGCAGGGGGATATTGTGCAGGACTACTGAGATTCACTGTCTTATATTGAATTCAGCTGATTCCCAGATAACTGGGCAAAAATTAAGCCTAAGTTAACATACTTCACACTCCAAACCACGGACCTCACTGCACACTTCCAAGTAAGTGTTATGTGCTAAACAACAATCATTTCAAACATCTGGAGTTAGCACTTAACATATAAAAGAGCAGACGTATTCTTGTACTTCATTTTATTATCCCAACAATATGATGTCATATTGCTATAAAGCATCCTGAAAATCCACAACAAGGCTGAAAAATATGTGCTGTCCCATATTTATCTCAGAGACAGAAAATTAACATAGGACAGAAGGTTATCTCTTGGTACGTTGTGCCTAATTTTGCTTAATGGAAAGATTTAGAAATTTTGAAGGTGCATTTAGTTGTTGTGACCTTTGAACTGGTGTAATAAAAGTATTGCCTTTTATTTAACTCTCTCAATATTACATTCTAACTAACTAACAAGCTGTGTGTCTTATATGTATAACTATTTGTTGGTTGTCTTCTGCAGAAATGTCCATGTGAATGCATTTTTCCAGAACTGGCGAAACCATCAGATTTATTCGCATTGTTTGCTTTTCTCTTGCTAACTGTCTTTCAACTTCTTGTTAACCTTCATTTTGTTCTTTTGCTTCATGTTATTCTTTTGCTAACCATTGGTTGCTATGCAACTCTTATTGAATGTTTCAGAGGCTAAATGTATTTATATTGTTCACAGGCTAACAAGCAAAGCACCACCCAGCGTACCACCAGTAGATTATGTTCCAGGTATGAACATGAACATTCTTAAAGCTGCTTACTAAATTGTAGAGTTGCTTTAAAGGCATGACCTTAACTATCATTTAAGAAGCAGGGTTGTAGGCACATATATGTCAGTTAAAGCAAGAGATACTTGCATGATGATATTGTTGGAAGGTGAGAAGAAAATTCCATGGTTCAGATTCATAGAGATCTCCTTCGTCTATAAGGCTAGATTAATTACAAGGCTACACATGAGCCACTTAAAGAATATTTATTCCCCCATGGGTAGGATAACATTTCAAGGGCCCTTTTAGTGTATTGGAAATGTAGTGAATGACAGTGGTTTTCAATCTCTAGATGTATTGAATGTACACACACCATCTCAACCAGCTTCACCAACATTCAGGGATTTTGCAAGTTAAAGTCCAGACAATTTGGAGGACCAACATTTAAAAATCACAGCTATATGATGGCCTTTACTGATCACAGAGTCATGTGGGTATGTTTCCTACTGCACCACTACGGCATTTTTGAAATCGTTAGAAAAGAAAAGGCAAGCCTCCACTAGAAGAACAAACTTTAACAAACTTTTAACTGCAAGTAATCCTTGCAAGCAAGTTGGCTGATTCTTGAAGGAAGATCTCAAAGTAGAGTTTACAACCCTCAGGAGGAAGATATTGCTTCATCTGAGCATTAAAGGCCATGAATCAAGAAAGAACCTCTCTATTAAGGTTCAGCTTATACAAGATGCCCCCTCTGCTTCTTAACTCCCATGTGTTATCTATGCAAAGATGGATCTCAGCCAAGAGGGAGACTCAGCCTGTGACTCATGCATGTGACAACCTTGTTTTGGCTTTCCTTTAGTAGCCGAAAGACTGGAAGGCAGTGCCATAGCTTAGGCAACATATCACAGTGATGACTCTGGTGGCCCAAGAAAATTTCCCTCCTGAAACAAAGGGCATGTTGATACTCTCTCGGTGCATGTGACAGAGCAAAATGGATTAACATTGGATCTTCCTTCAACAGTGGAGACAGCACTGCTTCTCCACTACACCAAGGGGCAGCCAGCTAACTTAGGGGTCACATGACACAAGTAGCTCTGTCCTCTGCCACCAGGCAATTGCTGGGGCCCAGGAGGAATGGGGATGCTACCACCACTGTTTCCCCAATCTCATCTGCCTAATGGGGTATATGAGTGGCTGGGTAGGTGAGTTAGGTGGTTTCCACTGGGAAGATGGTGTGTAGCTATGATATTATGGATATTTACAGTATGTCTGACCAAACATACCCAGTTTCAACCGAGTCATGTTTATGTGCAACATGGAGTTGACTCCACTTTTGTTCCATTAACGAGCAGCCCCAGTCCTGGTTGCATATCCTGGTGTCTAGAGTTTTCTAAAGTCCCAAAACAGTGCTGATTACAGTCCATGGAGCAGAGAATTAATGCTTGCCCTACAGCTGCATGGTACCTGGCAATTAAGATGGCTAGCACCAGAAAAAAAGAGAGAGAAAATTATCCCATAAAATCATAATCCTATATGTGTGTATCCACACAAAAGCAAAACAACAAAAAAATTAAATAAATAAAAAGCTAATGGCTCCTTAAAAGCTAACCTTTCTTTGTGAATTTTTATGGATCAAGTCCACCTTACTTAAACACTGGAGTAAGAATATATGACCAGCAATTCAAAATTCAGCCCCACTGGGTGGGGCTCTGCCCTTTGCACACATGTTTCTCCCCCCCCCCGCGCGCATGCAGGTTTCCATTGCAACCAGAAGCAAAGGGATTGAAAATGATTGCTGTCAATGTGCAGAGAAGGAGGAAGGCTGTGCAGAGGGGGGGCCAGTTGTGCATTTAGGCTTGCACCTTAGAAGGAATCTTGATGACCAGTATATCTATACATAACCCCATGACCAAGTGAGATTGCAGATAATGGACAAAGTGACAGTGCTTCATTAGCACAGGAAGGGAACCACCAAATTTTGAATTAGTTAGTAGCTGATATGCAGGGTAGATACAGGAAATAAGTCTACAAGGTTGCATGATCAAACCAAGTGCTAAGTTATGTAAGTACTATAATATGTAGTATCACATGATGATAATCTCTTGTCCACAAGCACACATTACTAGAATTACTAGAATAAAGCACTACAGTACTAGAATTTTAAAAATGTATTCATACCCTGGGATTTGGTTGATTTTCAGAAATGAAAAACAAAATCCACAAACAGACAACAATAAAACTGAATTCCCTATTATCCTCTTTCTCAAATTAGTCTTAAAACATACCCCTACATCATGGAGCTGTGCACTTTATTTTCACTGGTTTCTTGGTCATAAAGGTAAAGGTAAAGGTTCCCCTTGACAATTTTGTCCAGTCGTGTTTGACTCTAGGGGGCGGTGCTCATCCCCGTTTCCAAGCCATAGAGCCAGCGTTTTGTCCAAAGACAATCGTCCGTGGTCACATGGCCAGTGCGACTTAGACACAGAACGCTGTTACCTTCCCACCGAGGTGGTCCCTATTTATCTACTCACATTTACATGCTTTCAAACTGCTAGGTTGGCGGGAGCTGGGATCCGTCGCGTGGATTTGATCTTATGATTGCTTGGTCTTCTGACCCTGCAGCACAGGCTTCCGCGGTTTAGCCCGCAGCGCCACCACATCCCTCCCTTCTTGGTCATACTTAAAATAAATGTATTCAAATCAATGGCACTGATCTCTGTATGATTGCATCAGGATTTATTCTGTTGGATTTAGGTATAGTAAACATCTCCCAGACTGCATTCAGTTTATGCCAGAATGGTTTGAGAATCTGTAGTAAAACTGTGCTCACGACCTGGAGTTCAAATCCCAGGTAGCCGGCTCAAGGTTGACTCAGCCTTCCATCCTTCCGAGGTCGGTAAAATGAGTACCCAGCTTGCTGGGGGGGGGGGCAATGTGTAGCCTGTATAATTAAAAATTGTAAACCACCCAGAGAGTGCTTGTAGAGCTATGGGGCAGTTTATAAGTCCAATAAATAAAATAGTAATCCATCTACAAAAATCTCCTACTTAAATTTTTCATAGCATTTACTAATAATATAAACTGGAATATTCCAAGATATATTAGTACTACGCCCAATGAAAAATTCAAACAGGAGTTTTTTGTGGATGGACTGTTTAAATCCTTTTCAAGGAAGCTGCCTTATACTGGCTGAAACCAAGTCATACCTCACAATTAGAGTAGACCCACTGAATCAATGGAACGTACAGAGGAATTGACTCACCAAATACTCCCTGGCTCTGTGGACCTACTCAAGTTGTGACTTACTATTGGATTTAAGCCACTATGTCAAGCCGCCAACCTATCTAGACCAGCATTATCAATTTTGACTGGCACAGATAGTACTCACTGGATTTTAGCGCAATTCCTTGCTCTCTCGGAGATATCTGCTATTCTCTAGTAGTTATCCACCCAAATATTGACCAAGGTTGACCCTGCTTAGGACTCCAAATCAAATGAGATCACTGTGTACAGAACAGTATGGTGGTTGCTTTAGAATCTAGGTTGCATGCTTGTCCTCTAAAGATTCTGGCTAACAAACAAATTTTAATGTTTACTTCAGACCATCTAGATGATGAGGAACAGTGGTCAGATGACTTTGTAAGTATATTAATTATCCAACTCCACACCTATTCAAATCATTTTCAGTTATGACATTTGTACTCTGTGCTTGAATAACTCCATGCAGAAAGGCAATATCCTCACATTTGTGGTCACACATTCAAAAAGCAGAAACTCATAATTTTTCAAGTGTACCACTATATATGCCTTTGGCCAATATCCTGTTTAGTTTAACTCCCACATAATAGTAAATGTACAGGAGGCTGTGGTACAGAAGAATGGTCACTTGGCTGCTTGTGCAACTACCTCCCTATATTACTGCAACTGTAACCACATTTGCTGTTGCATTCACTATATGTGGAACAGGATACTAGCCTTTGTACCTAATGGAGCTTGCTATCTCTATCAAGACACTCCACGGTAATTTTATAGCTGGGAACTAAGAAGCTGGCACTGGAAAATGGCACATTCTGTCTCACAGAATCAAGAGAAGGCATCAAATCATAGCTGTTTAACCTTACTTTAGTAGAGCTTTTGCACCATATGTAGAAGAAGCTCATCCAAATGGTTTCCTGGCATTTGTGCATCTTCATTTCTTATCTACCTGAGTATTTATTGTATTATATTTTAATATATCATACTGTATCATATTATATTATACTATATTATATACTGTATTATATTAAATCATATTTCTTCCAACTATTATTCCAAAGAGGCAATTCTTCTCTCCAATTTTATGTTTACAAGAACCCTGTGAGAAAGTTTAGTCTGAGAGACAGTAAATGGCCCAAGGTAGGTCAAGGCCATGCCATCTAATGTGGACAGCATGTAATTTCTGCACAGTGTTACTGGCCAGGTAACTAGCATATGTGCATAGAGTTTGAGTCATAAACCTCTGACTCTATGACATATGCTGATAAGAATATAACAAATCTTCTCTCTTGTTGTGCTTTGTATTACTCCCAGACCACCATAGTGGCCATCACTGGGGACTTTATATGTTATATCAAGCCAGGTGGTACATCAGCTGGAGTGTAGGACTGAGACCTGGGAGATCCAGGAAGAAGGCCCACTGAGCCTTTGACCAGTTTCTCTCAGTTGACCATTCACCAATCACTCTTAGCTTGACTGATAGAAAGTTGTTGTGAAGGTAAAATTGTGATCTATTTCCGCTTGTGATCAAACCCTTTGTTCCTATTTGAAACCATGTACACATATTTTTGAGGAATAGTTGGGAAAGAGATTGACATATAATATCATATATCATATGGTATGATACGACATGATATGCTATGAGAAAATGACCATTATCATATTGATACTCAGTTAGAGAGTACATCTGTTGAATCAATTATTGAATAATAAGGCAACACTTAAATAAATCCCATTGAGTCTGTGGCAGTTGGGATTAGCAGCAGGATATTATTAGTATAATAATATATACCTTACATCCTTTTCTCAGAGTGGCTTGTTATTAAAATAAAGAGAGCCATATGCTCCACTTTTAGCTTATCAGATGAAATGAGAGATATACTGCAATTACTAAATAAAAATGAACTAGGAATATCCATGGGGATGCTACCAGCATTAATGTTATTGTTTTCCTTTTGACTTATTTTGTGTGTTTTTGTACTTCCCTCTTAAATCAGGGTTGTTTTGACTCCCAGCTGAATTTATGAGTTCTTGCAAATGAAAAGTGTTTGTCAAGTGATAACAAAACTCCTCTGTGTTGTTTACATCTGCAAAAGATCATCACAGTCAATGTACAATAAAAATGTGTGAAGATGCCATTTGTGGGATTAGAGAATCACTGCTCACATACTCTGGCATTATTAAAAGGAAGGGATATTGAAAATTTCTGAGTTTAAGGCATGTTGTGTCTCCTTTTAAAAAAATTGTATGCCCTAGTTACTAAGAAAATGAGCTGTTTTCTATTTCTAGGACAGTGATTATGAAAATCCTGACAACCACTCCGATTCTGATACATATGTGGTTCCTAATGAAGACAATTGTGATGATAGCTATGAGCCTCCTCCAAGTGAACAGGAAAAAAAACAGATCCCCATAGCCTTCTCATGTTCTGGAGGAGAATATGCAGGTAATCATGATGGTCCATTCCTTGAGCTGATTTCTCTAATGAAGCTCATCACCAGTGGAATAGAATTCAAAGGAAGCAGAAGGGAGTTAAATGGTGACCAGCCCTAGTATCCTGGATCTCCTTCTCTGAGGTAAGCCTGAACAGGTGGGTCTGTGTTCCAGACAGAGAGAAAGACAACCCCATCATAAGGACACAAGAGAAAACCTAATGTATCAGATCAGAAATGGGGATCTTGTCCCTTCAGATATTTTGGATCACAACTTCTGCAGTCCTTTACTACTGGAAACGCTGACTCAGAGAGATGGGAATTGTAGTGTCCATCTGGTCCAACTTCTGGCTTGACAAATCAAATGCTTCAAAACCTGGATTTGAAAGCTTTCCATGTATTTGTTCCTCAGCAACTGGTATTCCTATTTCTCCTATATCAGGAAGTGCTCAATGACAACTAGGAAACAATTTATCCTACATGAATTTGTCTAGTCCCTTTGTAAAATTGTTCAAGGTGGTCATTATCCACCTCGTGTCTGTGAGGTCCATACATTACTTAGATGCTGTGTGGAGAATTCTTCCTTGGACCTGTCATTTAATTTTCCTCTTAATATCTGTGATTGGGTTCTTTTGAAAGCACTGACAGTTCCTCAGTTTTGGCGGGAAGAAGAGACTGAGACTTATTTAAACTGTTTTCATCTTCAACTTTCTTAACTTGCGGCGTATCACTTATTAGACCAACAGGATCAAAACAAGTCAAATCCGGCAACTGGCCGTAACCAGTCCATGTAGACTTTTCTTCTATTGGTGTCCCACTCACTGTGGTGCTGGGCCGAATCATTCACAGTCAGTGATCTTGCGCAGGGGTGCACTCCTCATCATGCAAACCATCCCACAGCACGGGTGACGCACCCAGTCTCCTTCTTTCGGTGGAGGGTTGTAGACCGGACCGGGACGTATCACCCTTTTCCCACAACCTTGCCCCCACAGGAACCCTATAACTGTCCATTCCAGCGTCTCATATACCGCCTCTCCTTCTTTTGGAGTCTCTGGGTCAGGCAGTAAACCTCCAACTTTAAGATTTGGAAAGTCAGTAAATCCTGCTCTTGCTCATGCTTCTGTTCTCTTTGATCTGTTTTAATGGATTCTTTATTCTCTTCACTCTCCTTTTCCCATCTACCTCCAAATCTCCTTTCTCCCTCCTCTTTTATATCTTCCTCCCACATTGAGAGTCTTAACTCCTCCCCTTCCTTTCCTTCTCCTTCCTCCACTAGACAAAGTTATATGTTCTTTTTTCCCTCAGCTAACATCCCTGTTATCCCTCCCATATCTTTCTCATTAATGTCTTTCTCCTCCTTGGCTGGTCTTGATGGTGAGGATAGCTCACTTGCCTCCTGATCTCCTTCACAATATCTTTTTCTAATTTAAACTCTGGCACTTAGATCCCATCAAAAAAGAGGGGGGAGGGGGGAAAGGAGAGTATTGTCATTTGGGGAAAGTGACCAGTGGTTCATGATTAGAGGATGCATCTTTACAATATACTACAATTTTCAGAAAAGAGAATGAGAAAGATTTTTAAATCAATATCTGTATCCAGTTTATAATGCCAATTCAATTAAACTCACTTAATCAATGGTTGAATTATGAGTCAACATTTACGTAAATTCAAATGATACATTGCCCCAGTTGGATTTAGACTACAGATTATGACAAAACATAAAATAAATGAATATGGAGTATATATCCAGAGTACCTGATTCTTTCAGTGACATTGTTTTGTTAAACCCCCCAGAGTCAAATTTTATGATATCTTATAAAGATCTTTATTGCTCCTAATTTTGAAATAATGTCAGCAGACAATGTGAAGGGAGAGTACCTGTGGAAGATTTTTGTAGCTGAACATCAGTCTATCTGTACTGCAATATATTATTGTACTTTACATTTTATGTAGATTAAAAGGGACCATTTAGACTGGGATTGCAATGAGGATTTCAAGTGAAAGTGACTTTGACAAAATATCTTATTCAATGTCTAATCAAGATAAAGATGTGCCACTCAAAATAGCTTTGTAGGTGTGATCTGCAATGCAAAATTAAATCTAGTCTAGGCACTCCGATGCTTCTCAAATCAGATGGGCCAAACTTTATTTTTTTCCCCATGTGGTAGTACTATAGCGGGTGTCACAGCAGCTAATTGAGGCTAATTAACAACATGCCAAGCATGTGGCCATGAGAATTGGCACCTCATTAATTGGGGCCGAATCATTCACGGTCATTAATAAATTGCACTACTATCATTCATAATTGCACTACCATATACAGTATATAAAATTATACTGTATATATAGGTACTGGTAACAAATCCCAATTGGATTTAGCAGACAGGTGCAGGGTTACATCCTTGCATAAGTATGAAAGGGGGTCAGGTAACCTTTCAAATGTTAACAATTATTCTTAGTTTTTCTCTGTCATTTATAGACAACAAACAACCAGGCCAGCAGAAACCATGGCTGGGGGCCAAGCCACTGCCTACTCTGCCAAATCAGTCTTCATCAAAACCAAAGAAACCAGCTGCTTTGCCGCCACCCTCTGCTGCACTGAAGCCAATCCCCCCACCTAAGCTAACTGACGAGGAGGTAAGATTCCAGATAGATCTGGCTAGTCATCAGATGCAAAGCTAGTCCTACCAACATTGCAGACAAAAAAAAAACCAAAGGCAGGTTAATCTCATATTCTTACATATTTTATGAATCTAGCACACCCTACTTCCACTACAGAATTCAGAGTTCAGAATTCACATGGAAATTAGGAAAGCAAAAAGGAGGCAGTATCCTCAACAATATGTATGCATGAGCAGACTTTCAACTGTGGAAGCTACCACTCCTCAGACTGACAAAGGCCCAGAAGCAGCACTTCATTGTATAACAACAGCCTGGCCCCTCTCCTTCTAAACATGCCTTGGCTCCATCTTTTCCTCTCCCACATTCACATCCTACTGCAAAATTTATTTTATTTATTTATTTGGCTTTTATACCACCCACCTAGACGAATCTACTCTGGGCGGCTCATCTATTACCTCATACAGGTGAGACATTCACAACACCTCACGCATAACTGTTTTTACTTGAGTCAGTTCAAACAATTTGGAGTAATCATGTACAGTCGTGCCCCGCTGGATGATTCCCCCACTCTACGATGAATCTGCTTTATGTTGACGTTTTTGCAATCGCTTTTGTGATCGCAAAACAATGTTTTAAATGGGTTTTTTTCGCTGTGCTATAATCGGTTCCCTGCTTCGGGAACTGCTTTTCGCTTTACGACGATCAGCAAATAGCTGATCGTTGGGTTTCAAAATGGCCGCCGGCTGAAGAAAATGGTCCCCCGCTGTTTTCTAGGACGGATTCCTCGCTTTACAGGCACCGAAAATGGCTGCCATATGGAGGATCTTCACTGGACGAGCAGGTATTCAGCCCATTGGAACGCATTGAATGGTTTTCAATGCATTTCAATGGGTTTTTTTATTTCGTTTGACGACGTTTCGCTCTACAGCGATTTCCCTAGAACGAATTAATGTCATCAAGCGAGGCACTACTGTATATGGAAATCTCATGATGGACATACATTTATTTGTCAAACAGCCCCAAAGGCCCATTTCTCAAATTTTCTTTATTAAAAGTCAGAATGGACTTTTATAATCCCAGTACTATTACTTCTTCAATATCTGCTATAAGCAAAGTCCTTAATGGTAATAAGTATAAAATATTTGTCAGGAAACATCTTCTCAAGCTGTTCACATTGGCATAACACCTACTAACTGTCCTCAAGACAGCTGTGCAGTGTGAGACATATTCTGCATGTGAAATCTGTGAGGTAAATTTTATCCTGTAATGGCCGTTATTCCCAGCTAGCATGGCTATGTGACTGGGATGATGGGAGTTGTTCATTAATACATCTGGAGGTCACCAGGTTGAAGAAGGCTATTGTAAAGCATTTTAGTGCATGCATATTTTCAAGCAAAAGCTATCTGAATAGTTCAATGAATTAGGTTTCTGGCTGTGGAGCCAGAGGTTGGGAGTTCACTTTCCCACTGTGCATCCTAGAAGAACCAGTCTGTGTGGTCTTGGGAAAATGCACAATCCCAAGATGCTCCCGCTTCTGAGTATTCACTACTTGGAAAACACTGAAAAGGACTGCTGTAAGTCATAATTGACTTGATTGCACACAATTATTAGCTGGCTGGATAACCCTGTGAGTTAGGTATCAAGCTGCAGAGCTAGAGGTTGGGAGTTCAAATCCCCACTATGATTCCCCAAAGAGCCAGCCTGTGTGGCCTTGGGCAAGCTGCACAGTCCCAGGATGGCCACTAAATAAAGTAATGGTGAACTGCATCTGAGTACTGTCTACCTAGAAAATCCAGAAGAGTAGCCGTAAGTCTGAATTAACTTGACAGCACATAATGATGATGATGTGATTTTCAGACCTGGATAATAAAATTTTATTTATTTTTATTGGTTGTTTTTGAAGCATGTGGTTATGCATTTATTCATAACTGAATGACAGGCTTATTATAGAATTTTTATACTATTCATTCATTTACTTACTTTATTTACTTACTTTATACTACTTTAGCCCCACAGGTGACTCAAGCAGGCTCACAATCAATCAAAACAATAAACACAATTTAAAAATCATTGATTGAAATCCTGTTGCTTAGAGTATAAGCACTAGAGTAGGCCCATTGAATCTGTGGGGATTCGGTAAGTTAACTTCCATAAATTCCACTGAATCAAATGAGCTCACTCAAGTGTACCTTACTACTCTGAGCAACAGGATTCCAGTCAACAATATATAATAATTAAAAAAATTAAATAAGTAACAGGGTTGAAAAACATCATTTAAAAACACTTACAAACATGCCTCCCTCAGTTCAATAAGTACCACACTCCATGATAGCCCTGACTTGTCCAAGACAGTTGAAAGCCTGCCCCCCCCCAAGAAAAAGGAAAACAGAAAACTGTTTCGACACCATGGGAGCAACCACTGAAAAGACCGTCCTCCTGCTTCGCTACCAAACAACCCTGTGAGAGCAATGGGATTCTTCAAAAGCTGGAGGGGCTTACATGGGGTGATAGAATCCTTTGGATAGCCTGGACACAGGCTGTAGAGGGATCTTTAGGTTATGGACAATGCTTTGAGTTGGACCTAAAAACAAAGCCAGTGAATTTGTTGTAGCAAGGAAGTCACATGTTCTCCCTAACCGGCACCAATCAAGAGTCTGGCTGCCACACTTTGAACCAGCTGCAGTTTCCAAACACTCTTCAAAGGCAGTCCCGCACACACTGTATTGCAGTAGCGCAGGTGGAATGCATCACTGTAACCAGATCAGACATCTCAAACAAAGGGCTCATCAAGGTTTTACGAAGTACAAATAAAAATATTTGCAAATATTAATAGAGTCAAGGGGAAAAACAAATCAACAAATGATCTTTTCTCCTTGGGATGTTGAAGTGGAAGGAAATAATTATTCAGGAAAGAGGTGCCCTCCACAGAAGATTGATTATCAATGGCCTTGCCAAGACAAAGAGAGATATTAGTGTTATTATGTATTGATTTGTCACTCTTGGATTACATGGTCATAATCCATCTGAGAGTTAAGTAGTTTTAAGTCCCATTTATTAGAAAGGAAAAATGGAAATGTGCTTAAAGCCCTACACTGAAGGTGAGGTGAGCTGCGGGGCATTGTTTATATTGTGCGGCTTCTCCTTTGTGTCACCTAAATTCTATATTAATTCATCCCTCTGCTTTCTCTCAGGCGGATTATGTAGTGCCTGTTGATGATGAAGAGGATAATTACATTGAACCCACTGAAGAAAGCACACCACAACCTGTAAAACGTAACTATGAGAATTTTTCTATATACGCATTCATGAAGCCACATAAATGATATCAGTTCTGACATTTGCCAGACTATGTCCGTCTTACAAGAATAACAATATTTAAAATACTGCTGTCAGACATAGACAGTCAAATTAAGTTTACATACACATTCCTTTCAATGAGACCTTCCTCCTCACCATCGCCTCTAAAAAGAGTCATCAAAGTGAAAGGAGGAGGAACAGAGTCCTCCTTGATGAAAGAAACGGAGACAAGAGAAAACCCCTCTTTTAACTTCATAAGATACAGGGCAGAATCCTATTAGTATTTGCATAAGGTTTGCTTACATTGCTGTAGCTAATTGTGAACACCTGATGCAGTGCCAGGCCTGTATTATAGTTGTGCAGTCAGGTACATGATGAAACACTTGATCAAGACCATGCCCATACTTTAGGAACCTTTTCAAATTCTGTACAGATCAATGACTAGACCTTTGGTGGATTTTAATAATATTCTTGGTGTTCTGTCCATGTCATCAGATTCTGCTGGTTGACAGCATGCTATTCCCTTCAGTCATACTGCTTTCTGACCTGTGTCTTCACACACTGAGTCATTCATTTCATTTTTTAGATAAATCATATTTAAATCTATGGACTTCTTTATGGCATAATGAAGTGTCCATGTAGATGAGGAGAAGTGCATATAGTTTATGCTATAAAGAAGCACATTAGAGTTTCTAAGGGCTCAGGAAAATAAAATAAAAAATTGTTCTCTGTCTCAAAGAACTTGTGAGGTCCGCATAGTCAAAGCTATGGTTTTTCCAGTAGCAATGTATGGAAGTGAGAGCTGGACCATAAAGAAGGCTGACCGCTCAAGAATTGGTGCTTTTGAATTGTGGTGCTGGAGGAGGTTCTTGAGAGTCCCCTGGACTGCAAAGAGAACAAACCTATCAATTCTGAAGGAAATCTACCCTGAGTGCTCACTGGAAGGACAGATCCTGAAAGTGAGGCTCCAATACAGTACTTTGGCCATCTCATGAGAAGAGAAGAATCCTTGGAAAAGACCTTGATGTTAGGAAAGTGTGAAGGCAAGAGGAGAAGGGGACAACAGAGGATGAGATGGATGGACAGTGTCATCAAAGCTACCAGAATGAATTTGAACCAACTCTGGGAGGTAGTGGAAGATAGGAAGGCCTGGCATGGTCTGGTCTATGGGGTCACGAAGAGTCGGACATGACTTAAGGACTAAACAACAAAGCTTTGATTTCAGCACAGAGGTGGACAACTTTGGCAAGTGGAAAGGATAACTTTCTGTTTCCAAGATTCTCTCCAGTCTCACGGCCTACCAAAAATATGAAAGAAAACCAAAGGATGAAACCAGAAGTGGACAGAATTTCACTTAACAGCCCTGAAAAATAGATATTTCCCTGTGTATGTGTTTAGTGCTGCAGAGGCCCCTTGCAACCTATCAGAAATATAAGTGGCAGTGTTTTTTTGGGGGGGAGGGGTCCAAGTTTTTGCTGGGAAATAATTTTTTTGTTAGTGGAGTCTCAGAACAACGGCTCAGAAAATGAGCCCCGGGGGGGGGTTTACAGGCAGTATCAGGGGTTATACTTTGCCCAATCTTGCTTTAACATGACATGACTTTTCTTTGTCATTTCAAGCTCCCATGGTGAACAGATCTATCAAGCCCACCCCCAGATTTGATCCTCCCAGTTCAGCAACGTTGCCTCCTGTGTCACCTTCTACATTAGGTATGAAATATGTGCCTTAATAAGTGGAACATGTTTTAGTTATTGTTGTCTCAACTTATATACTGCCCATAGTGCTAAAGCACGCTCTGGGCAGTTTGCAACCTAATTATGCAACAACTCTTTACATAATTAAGTTATTATGTTAGCTCCCATTTCCACATACTAAACAGCATTTTTGCTGAAAGAGAAGGATGATCGGAGAGGTAAGTAGCTGGTATTTGTACAGTAGATGCTGAGGGTATTTCTTACAATCAGATAGCATTTCTCAATATTTAGCTACTTTTGAAAAGCAATCGTAAGTAATCATGTACTTTAAAAAGTTATTAGCAGTACTTTGTATTGATGATACCATATTATACAAATTTGCCTGTTCAAATGGTCTTGCTCCTGCCCAAATCCACTCCTTAAGATACCTAGAGCAGATTTCTTGATGGTCCACCCGCGTGGCCAAGGTTCTGCACAGAAAGCTGTAAGAAATGTTGTGCTTACCATATACCAGGAGCTGATGTGGGATGGTGAATGGGTCCTAACTCAACCATCGGCCCAGCTACAGGAAACAGGGCGCTGTTAAGATCAATAGGGTCCACTATCATACACAATGGAGAAGCAAGTCCTACCAGAAAGAGAAGCCTTTTCTATGTCTATTGTAGAGATCTGTAACAACAGGCTTCGGTCCCTCCCAGTATTGCTTTCAAAACAAAATACTGCCCCCTAGTGGATGTTGGCAATATTATGTCTGTCTGTCCATTTCATCCTTTGCCGCAGCTAAAATGTGAAATTATTTTGTAAGGTAGTGCTTTTCTAGACCCATTTCAAAGTGCTGATTGTAACTGAAGGCATGTTTCCCATTTCTTCTCCTTCCTCAGTCCCTTGCAATCCCAAGAATCTTTTTTTGAAGGTCAGAGGGCCTTCTTGAACAACATGGGCTGATCGATGTACAGGGGTAGAAGGGACTGGGAGGATTATCATGATGTATGACTGCCCAATATTATCCCAGTGCTTTTTGGCTAAAATCCTATAACGCACTTTCCTGGGAATAAGCCTCACTGAAAATGACTCTTACTTCTGAAAAGATAGAAGTCTGTGTTTCATTCCTGCATCCACTTCTGCGTGTGGATAATTTAATTTCTTATCTGTTTCTGACTACATGCTATCTTGGTTATTGTTTTATCCAGATGTCTATGAAGTGCCTGAAGAAGAGGTAAGACCCCTTTCTACACACATCCCTGAAAATAAAACAAAATTCCCTGAAATCAAAAGATACAAATTCTCAGCCTGCCCAAATTCCTAAATTTCACTGCTGAAAAGAAACTCTCGATGCACACTGTAGCAAGCTGGTCTTCAATTGAAGATGGAAAACCTAGGCACACCTTCAGAATTGCATTTTAAATGCTTAGACTCAAGGAGAGTACATTCTGATTGCCCCCACGATTTGCTTCTTGAGCCTCACCACCCTATTTTCCAGTATATCTCTGTGGTGGTGCATACATCATAGCAGACATTTCAGCTCCTTTCTATCACGTCAATGCAGAATTCTTGTTTCTACTTGAAAACAAAATAAGAGGAACAGCAGCAAGGATACCTATAATTCAGCCGGGTCTTGTTCCATAAGAAAGCTAGTGCCCAATGCATAATTTGCGAATACTAATCAACAGTTTGTTTTTTCCCCGTAGGAAAAGTCATCACCTGCAGTAATTGGGTAATAAACTGTTTTAACATTCTGTAAAAACTTTTTTTCCAATCATGAAAATGATTTCTAATGATTTTATAGAGATATCTTTTGACTGAGGGTTAGGGGAGTTGTAGTCTGAAATTTCTGGGAGTAAGATGCTTGTCATTGTGTTAATCCATAAGAACTAAACAAAGTCCCAAATCCAAAGGCAAGCAGTTTCTTTACTAGGACTAAATGTAATTCCACAATACTTTGAAAGCAAGCTTTCAGATTCTTTAGCACTCTTCATCAAGCTAGATCGTTACAGGAAGGATAAGAAGAAGCACCTACCCTGATGAAGCTTCCTTTTATACTTGCATGTGGATTCTGATGCATTTTGTGGTTATCTTAGGGGTCAGTCAGATGGGCATTTGTCCCAATTTCTGATTTGCCGTGGGGATGGTTTGGTTTACTCTCTTTTCTGGTGATCACACAATGTCATTACTGGAGCAAATAAAACTGTTCCCAGAGCAATCCTACCTGCACCTTACTAAGGCTCTGTCAGAGGCTTCTGCCTTTTTGATGCAGTTAGGATAGCTCTGGTCTGGTCCATTTCCAGTGTGTGTGATTGCTGTAACAAACCAAATTGAGCCTTCCCAGCTGTCTTGGCTCTTTCCAGTTTGAATCACTGGATTGTGAAGTGGCTTAATAAGCGAGCCACTTCAGGATATTGGCAAATTGAATGCTTCCTCTGCTTCTTAGCACAGAAGCAGATGAAGTGTGTGTGTGTGTGTGTGTGTGTGTGTGTGTGTGTGTGTGTGTGTGTGTGTGTGTGTGTGTGTGTGTGTGTGTGTGTGTGTGTGTGTGTGTGTGTGTTTGAGGTGTCTAATGGACCATTGCTGATACACTGCATCATTAAAAAAGAAAGAAAATATTTTCTTTGGTTTCTGTCAAAGGACTGGTAAAAAAAATCTGCCCGGAGCCAATTTTTGACTGGCCCTTCAGACAACCCAAGGAAAATATTACTTTATCTTTTTTTAAAAAAAGTGATGCAGTGCCTTAGCAAAAGAATACCAGAGTCTCTTTAAATAATTCACTTCCCCTGCCTCTTCTCTGAAGAGCAGAAGTGTTCAATTTGTCAATATCCTGAAGTGTTCATTTATTAAGCCACTTCACAGTATGGGAAGGAAATGGAATAAATAGTGTTGCTTGACATCCAATATGCCATTTGGATGTGAGGCTTGCACCAAATGATATATGACACCTCCCCAAAACCCCAAGTGACCCTATTTAACCAGCATCAGCCCACTCCAAAACAGCTAATGTAAAACAAGCCCTTGGTTAATGAAGCAATGACAGAGAAATTACAAAGAAATTGCCTCGTGAATCTCTTTGAATGTAACCTCTTTTAAGCAACATGCAGCCCTCTTCTAAGACCTTTGCAGGTGTATGTTATGAGAATATTTGAGTGCATAGTCTACACAGTAATCCAGCTATGCACCACTTGAGGCGCTAGTAAATATCAGCATTCTCCTTTTAATGCTTTCCATTCATACATTAAAAGTATCATCACGCTGTGCCATCACATGTATCAGTCCTATGCTTCTGTAGAAAGGCAGGCATTCTTGTATGATCTCTCACACAATATATTTCCCTTTAAATAGGAAGTAAAGAGCGTACAAATTTGATATGTTATATGTTGGGCATCATGCATCCTTGCATCATGACACTTCAACTGAAATAGAAAACACTTATACCATTCCCCAGTAAAAATAGAAAATTTTCCTTTATATGATTGACATTATGTGTTTTGTAAAAACTTTTTAAAGGGGTACAGAAATAATGCTGTAAAAATACTCGTAAAAAGGAAAAAAGAAGTTAAAAGAGTAAAAATGTGGACTGAGAATAAGATAGAATTTAGGATGAGCAGAGCATGCATTTCAAAAGATTAAGTAAATTTAAATTATAGAATTGTATGTTTAGTATAAAATGTAGAGTATAAGTCATGTATACAAATGTAAAATGTATGTAAACTTGTCATGTATACTCACTTGTCATGTATAGTCATGTAAGAAATGTATGTAAACTTACTTTTGCTTTCATTATTCTTCTTTCTATAACTTAATAAAACGGGAAAGGGGAAAAAGGAGAAAAAAAAGCTTTTCAAATTCAACCCAGTCATTCTTATATTCATGTAGATAAATGATATGGCACATAAATCATTTCCATCCCATTGATTTCTATGGTTCTTTCACAGTACCGGTATGTTCTCTCAGACCAGTCCTATTGAGTTTATTCAGGCACATTTCCATAAATCTGGGTGAAAGATTGCAACAATATGTTGCTTAATACATTTTGGATTTGCTAGTGTTCCATTAATTATATAATAAATGGATTTCTTTCCCAATATGTTTATTTACAAAGTTGTCAGAAAAGATGTATCTCAGGATGTTTATTTTATTTAAAAGGCCCATTTAAAGACGATAAACATCGTTTCTCAGCCTCCTGAGGCAGGTCTGTTCTGTGTGGAAGTTATGGTTGAATGCTCTCCAGTTGTTACAGTCTACAAATCTATCACATATTGCTACCAATTATTAATGTAAAATGTTAATAAATTCTCTAGCACAAGCAGTAGCAATCACTGTTTAGGAAATATTTTATGGTCATAGTGGGGATCTGCTGGCAGAGGCAGCGAGTCTGCCTTTTGACTACCGCACTTTATATTTCATTTACTGCTGTTCCAAAACACTGATGTTTTAGAGCAGAACATGTGCTTGCATTAGGAAAGGGACAAAAGCATGGAGGGGATGAAGTTGTATTGCTGTTATTATTGTTGTTGTTGTTGCTATTCCAAGAACTGATTTGTGTGTGTATTGAACGTAATTTGAATGCTGCTCAGGATCTGTGGAAACCATATTTATCTATATATCTTCCCCATCAGGATTTCAAAGCCACTTCCTCCAAAGCCTGTTCAGAGGCCATCCGGAGGACGCCCTTATGAACAGAACACAGTCAATGAATCCTTTAAACCTGACAGGTTGGTTAAAAAAAAAAAACAAAGTTAATGTTCTTAAAGAGAATATTAGCTAGCAAACACGTACAGTATGTTATCCAAAAAGCCTGGGCACCCAGTGTGCTATTATGTAGTATGTATTTGGAAGGGAGAGACCTATAGAGGTTCTCTAGAAATTCAAAAGCTGGCATGCTTTGTACATTTAGACTTTGTCCTAAGAACTGTAGTGTGAGCTTATGGATTCTGGGCTCATCTAAACAGTTCATTAGTTGACTTTGGGTTTGTTGCTGGCTTTGAGGACATAACCAAATTCATAGGGTTTGGGAGGGAAATAAGAAAGGCAGGAATGGAACAACTTGTGTATTCTTCCATGTTCATTGATGGAAAAGTTGGGTTTAAATGTAATAAATGTCAGTGACTGCTAGACTCCAGGGGAACTGTGAAAACAAAGGGTAAAGTGACAACAGAAGTCTGACAACTAATTCAAGACTTATACTCCCTATACTCCTAAGTGGATGCCACAGGTAATGTTAAGGAGACAGCTAAGTAATTTTTTCTTTAAACCATTCCTAATTCAGCCATATTAAACTTGAAACCTGTGGTGGTCCTCTGCTGTTCTTCATCAGCCAGCTGAACCACCATCAACTGGAGAAAACTGCACACCTTCAGTGTGGGTTTGGGCCATTGTTAAGCCACGTATGTGAGTGTTGCCTAGAATGTTTTCTAACATGCAACATATATGTCAGAGCCCAAAACCCTCCAGACCAGTTGTTCCCAGCCTTGGGTCCCCAGATATTCTTGGACTACAACTCCCAGAAAATCTGACCAGCACAGCTAGTGGTAGAGTTGTAATCCAAGAACATCTGGATACCAAGGATGGGAACCACTGCTCTAGACTTTCCCCCTTACTGTTGTATATCCCAACAAGAGAATGCTCACTACCTATATTGCTGACGAAACTAAAATGAGAACAAAATAGATAGTTACAATTTGAATTGGATGACAGGCATTGCTTGACTAAAACATGTGTTAAACTTTGCAGAAATGTTTTGCCACTTCCAAGACAGCGTCCTCCACCAAAAATTGTAAGTAGCTAAATTCCCCTTCACAACTGGGTTAAATCCACATTCATTTCCGTTAAATTTTACACAAGTGCCAATAGGAATCTGGCTATTCTTTTATGAGAGCCACAAGAATTCTTTGCTAATTTTGCTATTAATAGATAAGCATAGCTTCCCAGAAAATGGGTTTTTTGTTGTTGGAAAAACAGGTTTTTCCCCATCATCGTGATTATCCCTCTGGACTGTCACCCAGATTAAAAAGGGTCAGAAATTTCTTGTCTTCCATTCCCGATGCTGAATATGCAGAAGAAAGTAAAAGAAGGGTTGGGGTGAAGAAGAGACCAGATAAGTAAATTGAAACAGAGCCTAGATAAATTGCTTCTCCAAACCCTGAGTTAAAGTCATGTCTGCTGAACAGCAAGGGCTTACCATTTCCAGGGTACATGGGAGGCCAATGTGTATTGTGCAGAGACATCAAAAGCCTACCACAGCATCACACAGCTTGAAAAGGAAAGACTGTAACTTGTAAGCAAAGCAAAACCAACTAATGATTGATCACGAGGCTACTAAAATAGACAAGCAGATGTATAAGCATGTATAGCCATGTTAGCCTGCTGCAGTCCTGCATCTCCTTAAAAGAGTAGCAGGTTTTATTTTGCATACAATATATTCAACTATTATCCACTTAACCAGAACTGGAAAACTTGCTTCATGGTCTTATAGACTCATAGTCCAGGGTGACACCTGCAGAGTGACAACTCAGGCAATTTGTTGTGCAGAATTTAACGGTTGCACAAATCTGTGTGCCTCAGGGTACAAGTGTAGTCCACATTAAACAATTTTTAAAAACTTCACTTGTTCCATCCTATCTGTATATTTTTGAGACTTTTGATTTCTGCTGCTGCTGCTGAAGCTGTACAAGCAGAGCAACACTGTTGGGCATGGGTCATTAGCGGCAAAGCTTCTGAGGCTTGATCCAAGCTACATCTTGTTGATCCAGAATAAGTAGTTGAGCCTGTGCCATTGCTATTAATTTTATTTCAGATGCCTAGAGAAGATCCTTAAGTGTGAAATACTATTTCTTGACTGTATAAATAACTATGTACTGTAATCAAAGGATTGCATTTTGATTTTAGGAACCCGATGGTCTTGGAATACAGGAGAGTGGAAGTAAGCATATTCTATGTTTAAGTCACAATGGAGGAAACTTTTCTATGATTACCAGAAGCCAGCCAAGCTTATTTCAGATGGCAACAACCCACCCCAAATGTTATATTGCCCATTATTCCATTGAGGCTACAAACCAGTGTGTCCTTAGAAGGAAGAAAATTCCCTTGCACAGATTAGAGCTTTCTTCTGAATTAGAGCCTCACTGTTAATCATCATTTTTTTCTATACGTGATGACACATATAGTCTAATTTTTCTAGTGGTTGCTGGATTTTTTAGTATTTCATGCCCTGTACCTTTCAAAAGACTGGCTGATCACATTAAGGGAGTGGGATGTTCATTTCTACCTCTTCTGAGAATGCACTTAGTTACCTCAGGCAACCCACATGCCCGCAGTCTCAGTTATGTCCAGTCTGCAACATGGGTATAAAAGGATTCTGCTACTACTAAAAAATATTAATGGTTGAGTTTGGTCATGACTGAGGATTATTTACTAATTTTCAGCATATTTCTTATTTTGTAATTTTTCTAATGTGCCCATTGAAAATTGAACATTATTTTCTAAACCACTGTTTCTCCATGCATTACTCTTAAGTATTGTGTTTGAATTTTCAGATCACATCAGCAAAAGTGCTTCAGAAATCAAGTTCCCATCTGTCACAGCCCCATCTCCATTTCCAAGGATTACGTATGTGGAAAAAATGTTACCTTTTCCAGTTTTGTAACAGCATTGTGGTCTTAAAACCCAATATTTAATGAATGTTTCCTACATTCTCAATGGTCTGTGTATCCCCCACTGAACCTTTAAAAAATTGCCCAGAGCTGGTGTAGGAGAATAGCTGATGTATGGCACATCAAGTTGGTATTCTCTGGAGTTATGATGGGCTCAATATGTGCTTACCATATGGGTTACAAGTATCAGAGATACTGTAAGATATTTCCATTGCTTGGATTCCTAATTTGCATTCGGGGGGGGGGAAAAGTCAGGGTGGTGGAATTTTGTGCTTCTCCATTTTCACTGGAGCCCCTTAAAAGGCTACTCTGGATGACTCTCTGGAATAGCATTTGATGTGGTACAATCAGAGACAGCTTGTTTGCTGGGCAGAGAGACTCCTCGACTCCCTGATCACAAGTCACATATCCATAGCTGAAGATACTCCCTGCACCAATAAAAAGTACCTGCCACTCAGTCAATGGCATACGGTATTGGCTTCCATTTTATTTAGCTATATTTCAGATATTTTATATTAAATTCTGTTAATCTTTTAATATGTTACACTGTATATACTGTTAAGTTATATGTGTTCATTATACTGTATTTAATTTCACTGTATTGGTTTTACTGTTTTTAAATTTGTAATGCCGCCCAGAGTAGACTTTTGGTCTAGATGGGCGGGGTATAAATCTAATAAAATAAATTAAATAAATGAATATTTAAGACAAGGGCATATTTAAGGCAGCAACTTTTTTCTGCAGGAAAAAACTACCATACCCAGAGATACCAGCAGTAAGTTGATTTATTTTTTTATAAAATTAACTTATATTGAAGTTAAAAGTCTGAATTCAGCCTGGCATTATTCATGAACTGTATTCTCTCCTCTCCTCCCCCAAATTACATTTACATTAGAATATATGTCTGATACTTTAATTATTTATCCTCTTTTCTTTTGGAGGAGATTAGTTAAATTATGCCTTTAAATCTTGCTGGAAGCAGTCACTGGTCTTGAGTACTTAAATGTCAGTTACTGAAATGCTGATTAATTTTAAAAAAACTGAAAACAACAAACATGACAAAATGACTGCATATCTAGTTGAGGAATGAGTGGAAACCAGAGACTTTTCAAGATACACAGTATCTCTTCATAAAATTTATGAAGAACTTACTTTGGATTGTTTTGTAATTGTGGATATAATTGTGGGTAAGAATTAATGTGGTTTGAAACAATTCTTCATAATAGATGCATTACATATGATACAATATACAAGTGAAATGATAGAACTATACTCTTTTTTACAATTTCTAATCTCCTGTGGGAATGTAATACTGTATATAAAATGGAAGTTTCATCCACTATAGGTTTCTGAATGCACTGATATTGTTTTATATTTCTAGATTTTCTATTTCATTATATTTCCATAATATAGGACAGGCTTGACTACTTTTTTAAAAAATACTTTTAACTACTTTTAAGTATGGTGGTACTTTTAAAGTACTCTTTCTTCAACAAGCAAATTGGTTCCCCACCCCACCCCCCATTCCTCCCTGCTGGCCAGCATCCTTCAAGAGTTTTAATCAAACACAAGGAAACAACCCACTTACCAGAAGGATGATAGCTTATGCAACAAGAGGCACTAAAGGGGACAATTTAGCTACGTGAAATCACTTTCATAGGCTCTGGAGGCAACCTAGCTGTACTGAGAAAAGGTGCTTACACAAAGAAATTAGTTGGCTTCCCATGGGGCAGACAGTGACTCTATTAAGAAAAGCACTTTGGGGGACTGTCTCATATACAATTATTGATTACCTTCCACCAAATGGCATGTAGAGGGGGAAAAAACCGGTATTCTTAGAACACCCTTGCTGGTCCTTTTCACATTTACTTTAAATTTGTGTGTGTATGTGTGCTGCCTTTTTCATTACTACCGTGTTTCAAAATCTTGTTCCTAAAAGAGTTTTCAAAAGACTGCAATCATATAAAAACCACTCCAGCTAAGGTATCATCTGAAGTACCCCAAATGCAAGTACAGTATTCACTGCAAACTGAACAGCAGCAGGCTTCACTCATAATATGGAGTCTTGTGCTCACATAGTGTTGTCTCAGTGGATGAAACACAGATGATTGGTTCCCAATTTGTCACCTGACATACAACTAAGTAGAATTCAAAGCTTGTTTTCAAGATCAGTGGTTCCCAAACTTGTGTCTCCAGATGTTTGACTACATAATGTATCTCAAGAATCTCTGACAACTACCATGCTATGTGAGGCTTCTAGGAGTTGAAGCCTCAAAAACTTTGGAGACTCAAGTCTCTGAATCATTGATGTAGATGAAAGCAAATAAGAAAAAACAGCATCCTTCAGCATTTCATCATTCCATGATAATAGTAAACAGCAGATAAAACCACCAATAATCTAAATTATTGTTCCTCAGCCTGACATCCTCTAGATATGGTGAGCTACAACTCCCATAATTTTTAACATACATGGTCATGTGGGATGTTAGTAGTTCTGAGGATACTGTTAGGAGAACTGATTATACTGTTACCAATGTGGCAGCTTACACCATGTTTATCCCAAAAAATTTACTCTGGACAACGCAAAGCAGAAACCTTCACAATTTCCTCAGCTTCTGTTCCCAAGCCAGTGTTCTGTTTCCTACTAAGTGGAGCAGATATTGAGGCTAGCAAGATGCTAGGGTAGATAGTTGGTTCTTCTGTTCTTATACAGGTTCTCTGTCCAAGGACATTTCATACTGCAGAATACCTTTAATCACAAGCAGAGATCTTTGTCAAGGCATCTCTATAACATCTGATTACTGACTGAGAACATTTTAGCATACATTTCCCCACCTGAGAGGGCAACTACACTGATAAAAAGTATAGGAATTGCTCTTGGATTGGCATGGTTAGATTCGTGGTACAGTATTTTCCATTAGCTACACGACATATAGGTCAATGCAAATCAGCCAGGGGTTTTCCCCCTAAATCCATAGCTTTTTTCCTCCACCATTTGGGCTTCTACTTTTTGCAAGCGAATGTATTGATCTGAATTCAGGCAGTATGATAATTTGTGCCAGTGCAGATAAGCAACAGAGGTGTGTGCAGAGGTGATGTTGAAACAAAGGGATACTCACAAGGATGTCAGTTCCCCTTGACCAAGCACCCCTTGTCTCCAAATTGTTGTTGGGGCTTGTTTGTGTGGGATTTTTTAAATACATTGTTTCTGTTTTAAGGCTTCATGTCAGCACTAAAATAAAGTTGCAGTAAAGCACTTAGGCTACCAATTAAAGAGAGACAAGAGACAGAAGAAGAAATTGCCAAACAGCACTTGTTTGTGTCTTTTTAAGGTAGCTTCCTCTGTAGCCATGCCTCTCCCCCTGCTAACTTCTGAGTATCTGAATGGCTACAGCAAAAGCTGCCTTAACACACTGCAAACAAATACTGGTTGGCAATTTCCTCCTCTCTCTCTTTCTCTCTCTTTGTGCTGACTCCCGTGTAGATGGCTAAAGCAAATTCACCCAGGGAAACCCGATTTCCATGCATGCATATCACAGTAGATCAACATATATTTTTCCAGCTTTCTACTCGCACCCTGGGTCTGGCAAACAAGGGAGGTTGTACTGTTGGCTGACTCAAGAGATGTGACAAGGCCTTATTTTCTTCCTTTTTGTGTTGTTATAGAAACCAGGTGTCCCTGACAGAGATCACCTGAATGTTGCTGAAGGTGAGTGGCTGTTTCTGTTATAATCTTATCATTGGCTTATTTCTGATGGGCTGAAGTGTTTTTCTATTGAGCATACAATGTTCTAGGATGTGTGGTTAGTTTCTCTGTCTATTATGAATAGTCAGAAGGGAAGAAACCATAATGCTGTTATAGAGCTTGTGTCCTGCACACAGTATGCCCCTGGTTCAATCGCCTGCATCTCCATTTGAATCTCTAGCTGTTTCTGTGAAAGTATATATTTTTATTTTAAAACAAGGAAGCAATTTTCTCTGAGGTCTGATTATTAGAGTTGCTAAGTTTATTGTCATCTTCCCATGATGTATCTAGAATGAACTAGCTAAATTTATTTAATTCGACGTGTTTGTGTGTGTGCTAGAAACAAAGAAGATTAAAGATTGGCTAAGCAATCTACTCGCAATCTGCTAGTGGCTCATGTCTGATGAACCACCTAATATCTCCTGTTTGCTGAATTCCTAGCAAAGAGGGCTGACCTAAATGGACTATCCTAAGGAAGAATGCAAACTCAGGACCCTAACAGTACAGATTTGTTGACTACTATTATGTGGCTTTTATGGCACACTTTATGGCACACTCAGACCATCTCTTTCCTGGAAATTCACATGTCTTCCTATGTTTCTTCTATCTTTTTTCTTGCCAACGAAAACTGATGAAGTTTAAAAAAAAAAGGAATAGCTGCCTTTTGTTGTGATCAGTGGGAACCCTCTATCCAGAAACTCCCTTAAAGACAGCTCCGATTTATATTATTGTTTCATAAAACACAGCATATACATGGAGGGACGGTGGTAGTTCTAGAAAACAAAGTGAGATCATGCAAGATGGAAGTTAGTTGAAATAAATATGTGAATCGGATTTAGTATACAGTGAATCTCTTGATGCCTTTTTCATCTAGGCTGCAGGAAATATGTGAAAGCAGTAATGGAACAGTTGCCGCAGGAATGGAAGGTCTTGCTTCAATGCAAGATGTTAGCTAAATGATATCTCAACACATAGTGTAACAAGCTATAGAAATAAGGAGTGGGATACTGTTAAATGAGCTTCACTACTCTTCTTCTGTACCATGCCTGACACTGTTAACTTTGTATTTCTGAGTATGAAATAGCATCTTTAGAGGAGATGATTGACAGTAGCTACAGATATCAACCACAGCCATAAGTGGAAATTCAGATCTCAAAAACGGTTTGCTCCTATACGAAGGCCTCACTCCCACAAAGTGATCATATACTCATATGTATCCTGTAATTAATCTGACTTCTCCGTCTATTTCCAAACACAGATAAACCTATACCAGCTGAGCGTCGCCGGTCTTCCACCCATGAGATTCCTCTTCCACCCATTCCAAAGTAAAAACTGCCATTTGCTTTTTTATTTTCTTTATTGCTACAAACTAAAATCTGGTGATTTCAAAGGCAAACACAGTAGTTCCCAAACTTGGATCCTAGGACCTAAGGCCCTGGTTGTTGGTCTGCAATGCTCAGAATCTCTGACGGGTTAGCCATGCTGGGTTGAGTTTCTTGCATATGAAAGCCAGCACTATTTGGGGACCCTGGATTGTGAACCACTGGTCTAAAGGAAAGAGAACTCAAAAGGATAGATGATGTTTATTGAGGACTTATATAGGCAGCAGTAAAAGCTCCATATTGCTACTCACCAATACTGAGGAGTAAAATTTGATGTTGTATACTAGAGATGGGGATATGAATATCCCCACGCAGCTGGACTTAACTGTCCACTCACGCGTGCAGTAGCCCCCTCACTCATCCTTCCAATCACTCCCAGAGCTCCACTCTCTTCCTGCTCAGCTAGCAACTCAGCAGCCATGCAGGGAGACTCATCCTCCCTCCCACTGCTTGGAGTAGCCAGTCGAGCAGGAAGAGAGTGTAGCTCCGGAGCGATTGGAAGGATGAGTGAGGCTGCCACCTCCGCCAGACACATGAGTGAATGGTCTGGCCTCAGGGGCCGCTCCTCGTTAAGTCCAGCTGTGCGGGGAAATCCGTATTCATATACAAATACCCCCATCTCTATTGTATACTTTAGTTCAATAATCAGACCAAATGGAGACCACAGCAAATAAGTCAGAGGGGGACAGAGACTCTCAGGGGCATCTATGAAGGAACTAGAAAAGGTCATCAAGGGTATCACTGGAGACCAAAATAGGAAAATAGACATACAATAAAAATCAAAATAGAAATGGTCCAGAACAGCTTCCTGAAGTTAAAGAATCTACAACAAAAAATTAAAATGTTCTTTGAGAATGTGTATCACAGCCTGGTATGTAATCTTGATTTTATGTTATGGCACTCAGTTGTGGCCTGTAATCTCCTAGGCTACCGTGAGAAAAACAGAAATATCTGAAATGTGGATTTATTGCAGGGTGCTGAGAACTTCTTGGCTGAAACCCTGTTGCACAACTCCAAGGTGCACAGCAGTGATGACATCAGCAGCAGCAAATCATCACTGATTAAAAGTTTCCTTTGGAGATTTGGGGGTACATGTCATGTGCATCCCAGAATCATCTTTAATGAGTAGCGATTTGTCTTTTAATCACTGTCAATCTTCTATTGATGATGACATTATCCCCACTGTGTATGCAAAACTATGCAACAGAATTTCAACCACTGTATAAAAAGTATGATCTGCAAAGAAATACAAAAGGGAATGAATAAAAATAAATAATAAAACATAAAACGTAGAAACCTGGAAAGCTTTAGTTGCAGAATGAAAAACAAAAAGTGCAGATTTTTACATTTGATCATTAAGATCAAATAAGTAAATGCAAAGAGAACTGAACTGGTTTTCATTTAACTTCCAATCCTTTGTTTCAGGCCACTGCCTCAAAAGCCACCAGTCTTGCCTCGTAAGTGTTTTCTTATTTGACTAAAGTTTAGAATTGGTTTCAGATCTGTACAAATTGGCCAGAGTAGAATCATCATGAGCAACTCTCTTGAGGATACAACATTCCATTCATCCTCCGTATTAAGAATAAAGATTATTTCATCATGTCTTTACCACGACATAAGTTTGGTTGCAAAAGCAATAGGCTAGAGAAGTAGGGCTGTGATTTTGCATTGTATCAATACTCTGCTCTAATTTTTACAAATCCAAATAACAGCCAACAAAATTATATCTTCTTCAGGATCACCAGGACCTGTGAACTGCACCTCTAGTATACCACGCCATAGTGTTCAATGTGGTTTCACCATAGCGGAACAGGTATAGCACTATTTTAGTTCTTTCTCTTTTTTTAGTAAAAGAGTCCGAACAAGAACTGATGGGTTGCTGGCCATTATAAAATGCTCAAAGTCAGCTAAATGCATAGGCTATACACAGAACAGTGGCAGTTTGTTGTAGCCAAAAAGCATATTTTTAACAAGAATAAAATATCTTTAATTTTTCTTTGCTTTAAGAGAAATAAATCTTGCTTTGTAGGCAACTTGTCCAGTTATCACCCAGCACTGAGTAAGGAACAGAAACCCCTCTGCAAAGCACATACAAAGTTGAATAAGAAATCCTACATGCATTACTTTTGGTGTTACTGAACAATTCCCAGATGACATAATATCCATATTTATTAATGTCATATGTATGTTCATCCCAGATATTTTCAGCCAAATCCATACAAATGCTGGCTCCCCATGTTTACATGTCTATGCCATTCACTGAAATTTTGTAAACACTTGTGTTCTTACCTTCTGAGTGCAGTGGAACTCACAGATCTTGCTGAGGCAACATAGGAAATGGGCTTTTTGATCTGTAAGAAAGAACTTGTTTTCACAGAATGCTGGTGTTCATGGGAAACCATGGTACATGGCTTCCAGTGATCGAAAAACAGCCGAAGAGGCTTTACATAAATCAAACGAGGTAAAAATATTTCTTTATTTTCCCCTGTAATGTTTGTTTAAAGGCAGAAGAAATGAACAGAATTTGAATTTTAGAAACAAGCTTAACATTATGAAGCAAATATCTAACACACACAAATGGTTCCCATTACATGTTATTTATACAATACAGTTTGAGAATAAGTAATCCCTTCTTTGAGATTGCGAAATGTTGTGTAGGCTTCAATAGTTCCAAGTATCTTAATAAAGCTCAATGTGACAGTGGCTAAATACAAGTACTGGTAAGTATTATTGAAGTGAAATTTTCATCATAGTGATCCTGAACAGTTAGATTGGTTTACAAAGCATACAATCTTGTGCATGGCAGGTACAAAGAATAGAAGGAAGGGCCTCCGAAGAAACGAGATATGATAGACAAGACTCAACTAAGGTTTCATTAGAGGGCACTCCTTTTTCCTTTAAAGGAAAAGGCGTTCTTTGACTGAAGTTGCCCATTATTACTTTAATAATCACAACATCTTCCGCAGAAACTTCATTCACTGTGAAAATTGAACTATGATCGATGAGCGGTCCCTGTCCCAGATCAGAAATCAGCTTCTTGGCAATAGAATCCAGAAGGCAAATGCTCTGAAATGGCAATTTGATTATTATTCCTAAACCTGGCATGAGTGCAGCTCCAGAAAGAAATAGATCTTGCAGCAGAGAAGTAATTTAGAATCAAAATCAAAATAAAAAAATGAGTGGCAAGGGCAAAGTGTCTTCAAAGTGGGAAGGTACTAACAAGGACTTACAAAAACAGGGGACTCTTCCAAGCCCAGTATTTATTAAGAGCTACATTACACAGTACTCAGAATTGTTTTACCTGTCGAAAGGATTGTGGTGAGGGGAACAAGATCAAGAAAAATAAATCTACATCATTCACCTGTCATAATTCCTTGTGTTTTTATACCATTTTAAAGGATGGATCGTTCCTTGTAAGGAAGAGTTCTGGACAAGACTCAAAGCAACCATATACACTAGTTGTGTTTTACAACAAGAGAGTATATAACATCCCAGTCCGATTTATTGAATCAACAAGACAGTATGCTCTAGGCAGAGAAAAAAGTGGAGAGGAGGTGAGTGATTTTTTTTCCCTTTGATACCTCAATACATGAATGAAAGTTTAGTTGCACTGCTTGAGGGCATGATGATTTGATACTGAGACAACACATTGAAATAATTGATTTAACCTTTACTTTTCTTATGCATGAAACTAAATAGAAAATTAGATGTTCCAACTCAAGTGAGACCTAATTAAAATGTGAATGCAGCTAACTTATCCATCTTAACAATCAAGCCCTTCTATACACCCTTCATTAAGGAACTCCCACTGGGAGCTCGTAAGTATAACTCTCCTTAAAGACAGTAAAATTTAGTCCACACCAAACTGCATTTATCCAAACATATGGGGGCTGGGCATTTGGAGAGGGAAGAATCCCAATTTAATTGACTATAAGCTAGAAACATCCAATTTCTGTTTGTAGAAACATGTCTCCTATGTACCTTCAACTTTGATTGTCCCCAAGATATAATAAAAACTTAAGTATAATGGTTGAGCTCTTTGATCAACTCTTCTCATACAGTATTATACTTTCCCAATTTTCAATTCTAAAAGATGCATTTCCACAAAGTATGGAAATGTGACATATACAGTCGTGCTCGACTTACAGACACCCTGACTTATGACCATTTTGAGTTACGGCCAGCTCCGGCTGCAAAATTTTCCTTCAACTTGCAGCCGGACCTTCGAGTTACAACCAAAAATGGCAGGGAAAAAGGCAGGGAATTCAAATTGCTAACCGTTGGTAGGCGAAGAAGTTGCTTTTTTGTAACTCTTTCGCCCCAACGGTTAGAGACAATGCGATCGGAGGCTTCAGACTGCCTGGTAAGGTAAGGTGCTGCTTTCTGCTTTTTAAAAACTGTTCTGGGTGGGTTTTGCAGTGTGGTTTTGGGCTGGGTGGTGGGATTATGCTTCTATGCTGTGATGGGTCTTGTGGGGTTTGTTTGTTTGTTGGGTTTTTTCCCATTTCCAATGGGTCTTGCGAGGTTTGCTTGCTTTCTGCTTTGCTTTTTTTGCATTTCCGATGGGTCTTGCATGGTTTGCTTGCTTTTTGCTTTGCTTTTTTTGCAGTTCTGATGGGTCTTGTGCGGTTTGCTTGCTTTCTGCTTTGCTTTTTTGCATTTCCAATGGGTCCTGCACAGTTTGCTTGCTTTTTGCTTTGCTTTTTTGAATTTCCGATGGGTCTTGCATGGTTTGCTTGCTTTTCGCTTTGCTTTTTTGCATTTCTGAAGGGTCTTGCACAGTTTGCTTTTCTCCCCCCGCCCTTGGCCAGAACGGATTAATCACATTCCCAATGGGTCTTGCAGTGTTTTTGGGGTTTTTTGTTTGTTTTTTGGTGATTTTTCCCCCCTTCGGGCAGAATGGATTAATTGCATTTCAATGCATTCCTATGGGAAATGGTGCTTCAGCTTACAACCATTTCGAGTTACGACCGGAGTTCCAGAATCAATTAAGTTTGTAAGTCGAGGTACCACTGTATCTATTTTTCTTTAGTATGTCAAAACCTTAATGCTGAAATTTTAGTTTCTGGTAGGTTCAGTCAAATGTTACTGTGCTTTGTTACTTCAGTGTAATCCACTGATTTTCTTTGGCTCTCATTAATAGTGAATTGACATTGTTTTGTTTTTATAATCTGAATGGCTTTACGCAGACATCTGTGACAGTAAGAGAAACCGCAGTTCAGAAACAGGATTTTTGTAAATTTTGCAATTACATTTTGGTAGCAAGTTGACACCACTGCTTTCTAATTTTGAGCTTCTTTCTTTGGAAATTGGCCAGGCAAGCAAACTGCATAAAAATATATGTTACATTACAAAAGTGGGTGTTTTTTTTTACTCCTTTCACCATCACCTCATAATCCTTCACTTACACATTTATTGGGCTCTATTACAGTAGTACCTAGCATCTGTATATTTCTCCATATGAGGGGGTGGGGAAAATTCCTGGACATGTACACAACTGTGCAGTCTACCGCAATCCGTATTTACCGAACAGGAAGCCTAGTGAAGTTCACTGGAACTTATTAACAAGATAATTTTGGAATCTAAGTTTTGTCCTTAAGATGCTACTTGAGAATGTGAAAATACTTTTTGCATTCAACTGTTTAACCTTCCACCTGCAGTCTGAAGTGATAACAGGTCACTTCTATACTAGACATTTTTGTCCAAAAACATAATGGGGCCAACTTTGCAAGAAGATGGTGCATTCCACTTGTTTAGCACACACAATCATGCCACTTTCAAATATAAAGTTGCTTGGAAATACTGATACATAAATGCACACTACACAACATTTACCTACATTGTTTTGGGCTAATATGATAGAAGGGAAAGATTTAAAATTTTAATTATGATTATCACCCAAATCAGCACAATTTGAGTTTGCAACAATAAGCCATCTTGAACTCTTCTTTTCTCAATCCAGCGCTTCGACAGTGTTGCAGAAATCATAGAAAATCATCAACGGACTTCTCTTGTTCTCATTGACAGTCAAAACAACACGAAAGACTCTACTAAACTAAGACATATTGTCAGAATTTCAGAACTGAAATGAGGATCCTTGTGGAAAATCCTCCCGCTCTACAATTCTAAGTTTTGAGAATGAACATTTGAGAATGAGCATGTAGACCTATAATTAGAAGAATTTGCTTCAAAAGCTTTACAAACAAGCAAAAATAAATACAATCTGCTCAATTTATATAGTTTGTAGAAAATGAAAGAGATTTGATAGTCACCAAGTCTTAGAAAAAAGTGCTGAAGCACTGAGTTGTGAAGTTTTAAGTTTCACCAGTTCCTGAATTTTTGCACACTTGGACATATACTTTTTATAAAGGATATTATAAACTATGTAAGAGTAGTTGTGTCCAATGGCATGTAATATACTGTACTCAGAAGAACAGTTATCTGTTGCAGTGTACCAATTACAGAAGACGTTCCTTGGTAAAATTCCAATTTTGTTATATTTTAAATGTCAAAGTGAGCCATTATGCAGGAAGATTGAAGGAGTTGACTCCTGGGACTGAAAGCATCAATTTATTGCATCTGTACTGGCTTTAGCTATATTTGTTGGAGCCCCTGTTACCTGTGTACGTATCAGAATATAAAAGGAAGTACTAAGCATAGTACTAATGTGCAATTGTGATCCGGAGTACTGTGTTGGGGCTGTTTCACATTTTAAGCACATTTTATCTACCTCTCAGTTTCTGTTAAAATGGAACTTATATTGTGTGCCTATGTATTTTAAATATAGTGAACAAAATATTATTTTGAATGTTTTGATTGTTGACATGCAAGATTAGATCTCAATGTCTTTGGACACCCACACAGAACATAACAAAGTACTGCTTTTTTTGTAACATATATACTTAAATGTTGCATCTTGGATCCAGGAAAGTACCCTTAGCAGCTTACAAAGCTTTTGATGTAAGTAGCAGTGGGATAGCTCCAAGCAGTGGTTCTTAACCTTGGGTTAATCAGGTGTTTTTGGACTGCAACTCCCAGAAGCCTTCACCACCAGCTATGCTGGCTGGGATTTCTGGGAGTTGCAGTTCAAAAACACCAGAGTAACCCAAGGTTAAGAACCACTGGCGCCAAGCATTCCTTGTCTTATTTAAAGAATTGAGATACAAAAGGGAAAGTATACATAGAAGTATCAATTATTTGACTTTAATTTTCTGAAGAGAAAGACAACTGTCTCATCTTTAATCTGTAGTTTTAACCCATAGATGTATTCACTGCTTCTCCATTCTCCAAAACATTTTTCCATATCCATTTGACTAGTCTCTGGTTCAAATAAAAGTTCTTCACTCAGTTATTTGCTTTATGATGACATGAAGTCTTGATTTCTTTTGGACAGAAAATGTAGAGCTTGGTTTTCAGTTGCTTTAAATACTGAAGATATTTCTTACACTCCAAATTATAATGCTAAATTTCGAGATGAAAATTCAAATTAATATTTAAGGACAGACTTGGAATCATGGGGAGGTTTTTTGTCAAATCACTAATGAGAAAGACTAGTTGCCTCAGGAATACACACACACATACAAACACCTGTTGAAAATTACATGCTTAGATAATGTATAAATACTAGGTAAAGGTAAAGGTTCCCCTTGACAATTTGTCTAGTCGTGTCCAACTCCGGGGGGGGGGGGTGCTCATCTCTGTTTCCAACCCAATCTTCCATAGGTCACATGGCCAGCACGACTAGACACAGAATGCTGTTACCTTCCCACCATGGTGGTACCTATTTATCTACTCACATTTTTGCATGCTTTCGAACCGCTAGGTTGGCAGGAGCTGGGACAAGTGGCAGCAGTTCACTCCATCACATGGATTCGATCTTACGACTGCAGGTCT
Organism: Pogona vitticeps; assembly: GCF_051106095.1. Classification (NCBI taxonomy): domain Eukaryota; kingdom Metazoa; phylum Chordata; class Lepidosauria; order Squamata; family Agamidae; genus Pogona; species Pogona vitticeps. Next base: position 81,440,801 of record NC_135785.1, read on the forward strand.
TCTGACCTTGCAGCACAGAGGCTTCTGGGTTTTAACCCACAGCGCCACCACGTCCCACCATAAATGCTAATTTGTATTAAATTGTTTTCTGTCTTCTCATCTTGACTTGAAAAAAATGACAGCCCCTGCTCAAATTGAAATCATGTACACTACAAGATCTCAGGAAAATTATATCTTCTCTTGTTAAACGCTGCTGGGAAACTAGCATACACTTAATTTCAAAGTAATATGCTAAATTTACAGGATACTATAGTTAAAAGATCAATCCAAATCAAACAATGCACTTATATTGATTGAAACATCTATTTGCCTATGAGTCTGTACCTTCCAGCTACTGTACATAACTTGACAACAAATTCAATGGGCTGGATTCAAACTCACTGACAAGAAATCTGAAGATTTTCATGAATTATTTTTTCACGCTGCAGACTGTCCCTCCCAACTGTTCCAGAGGTTCAGAGGAGAGCTCTAGAAAAGTATAGAGATGCTACTGAGAGCCGAAAAGGGACTCAGTTAAAATGCATTCATGCCCTGATCCCTACCAGCTGACAGTATGCAGTGGATCTAAGGCCCTTCTGCAAAACAAGAGAGTACCTAGAGCAGTGTTTTTTTTTCAATGTTTTCTCTAGTGATACTGAAATTTTGTTTCTTCTTCCACTCAGTATAAGTACAGTGGTGCCTCACATTACGATGTTAATTCGTTCCAGCGAAATCGCTGTAGAACGAAAATGGCGTAATGCGAAATTAAAAAGCCCATAGAAACGCATTAAAACCCGATTAATGCGTTCCTAGGGGCTTGAAACTCACCGTCCAGCGAAGATCCTCCATAGCGCGGCCATTTGCACTGCCTGTGCGAGGAATCCGTCGCAGAAAAGAACGGGGAGCCATGTTTTTTACCCAGTAGCCATTTTGAAACTGCCGATCAGCTGGACGAAAATCATTGCTTTGCGAGAATCAGTTCCCGAAGCAGGGAACCGATCATCGCAAAGCGAAATTCTCCCATAGGAAACACCTTTTACGATCACTTTTGCGGTCGCAAAACCTTCAACGTAAAGCGAATTTGTCATAGAACTCGTAATGCGAGGCACCACTGTACATGAATTCTCCATCTGTTTCGATTTTAATGAAGATCAAGATGAGCAGCAAAGAAAATTTAGGCTCTGGTTCTTTTAAGAATGCAGAGGACAAGTTTTTCCAGTCTATTAATATTCCAGCACTGCAATATCCCTCCAATTTTGATAGGACTGGCACTGAAGTAAGCAGTAGTAGCTCAGCAACCTAAGTTTCAAAGTTAGTATTTTTGAGCAATGTTCTTACACATTCAAATTAACAAATCATATTAATCCAGTCTTTATTTTTATTCCTAAATCAGTAAAACACCAGCACCACTGATTTGCCGCTGCTCCAGTTCTAGGGAAAATATCTACAGTTCTTGGGTGGAAAAGCACGTTTTTCAGCATTTTTCTAGCTACAACACAATCCGAGCAGGGAATGCAATTTTACTGTATATACACATTTCTGAACTATGCAGATTCCATCATCTTCATCAAAATCTTTAGAAAATGCAACATAATATGAAGCTGGTCAACCTTATTAAGTGTGACAAAGGATTAAAATTTAATAGCAGTGTTACAAAAGAATTAGTGGCAAAAAAATTACAATCACCTTATGTACACCCATTCATGCAGCGTTAAGAGTGGTCATGTTGCGGTCAAGAACAGAAGCGGAGCCATATTATAAACACGCTGCCCCACTGCTCAATAACACAAACCACTGAACCTTTCTGGAAGGCATACTCATTGTAAAAAGCCTTACAATATTCTTTTTCCATTTGCACACAAGCTGCAACTCTCAAACTCAAGGTGAGTCCTGTGTCTTTATGAAATAGTTTCTTCTTATAAATACAAAATATAATTGTGAATATAAAAAGTGGAATGCTTATGCGTGGAAATATATGCATCATTCTAAACCTTTTGGGAGAGTTGTCTCCATTCAACAGAATATTTAATGTTATGTATCTGAAGAAGTCAGCACAAGTAATAAAGAACCAAATTTTTCTATCCATACAATAATTACATAAATTTTACAATAGAAAACTGTGCTTTACTCATGGTTCAAATTATTCAACACAGTTATAGAGCAACATATCTAAATAACAAATTTATTAACACCACACATGTGCTGGGGAATTCTTAAAGAGGTAATCCTGATTTGCATTTCTTGTTTAAAAGCACATCATTTTCCTGAGTTAATTGACTTTATAAGAACTGTTTGAATACCAGAGACATATTAAAAATCTGAGACTACTACAACAAATTACTATTTTTTTCCTGCCCACTTCACTAAAAGACTCATACCGATCACAAGATAAGCCTTATTTTTCTACAGAGGACCAGTGCGCAATTTAACATTGCCAAAACACTGTTGCCAATCATATTATTCACTTTATTTACAGGACAGAAATTAATGTGCTTGCCTCATACTTTTGCTAATACATCAGTTAATCTTACTTGGTGCCCATTCAGGCCTGTTTCCCGGGATAAAATTCAATCAGTAAAAGTCTTAAGGTGTCTCTGTCTATCCCCCTGAATTTGTAGAGGAAGAAATACCTGTACTATACGTATCTGAATGCTATACATGTCTGATTGCAATGTTTCTGCCTCTTAATTTTAAAGGGTTCAAATGACACTAGAAGGGCATTTTCTGTGTTGAAAGGTCAGGCAAAAACTGTAATCAGGTTGAAATATCTGCCCAATACATGATAACAAACAGGCAGAAATTTCAACCTGATTACAGGAGATTTAAAGATGTGATTCCTTCAGTCTGAGATGGAGGGGGTGGAGTTAAGAATTCTGACTAGCTTTAAGAGACTAATCATTTGTATAACAGATAGGGGATTGACAAAAGTAAAAGTCCAGGATGCTTGAACAAATCTCTTGACACCATTATAATAGGCAGTTTTATACTATCATTGTAGAGAAATTTAGTGTTTTTTTTGTTTTTTTTATCAGCAACAAGAGATACAGAGGTAACAATGGGACAAACCCTTTTTGTCTCAATGAAAAATGCCCATAAGCTTTATCAGTTTCATGAAACATGTGTTTTTGAATAGGAAATTTGTATTGAAGCACTCTTTTGAAAAGGAAATTATATTACCTAGCAAAAGTGGGAGAAAAAAACCAAATAAAACACAGGCTTCCCTTTACATACATCTGGTAGCAAAATTATTCAATCAAATATTAATACAAATTATAGCCATTTAACAGAGATGTCCAACATCCTCTTCATTATACTGTACAAAGCAGAAATACATTATGCTGTCAACTCATTTCCTTATCAGTCTTAAACATAATAACACATTTATTGATTTATATGAAAAATATTTCACTAAGAAAGTAGACAAACTGCACAGAAATAGTACAAGTGTCATGTGCATAGCAATATAGCTTAAAGCATTCACATATGGCTTTGTTTAAAAGAAACTTGTTAGAAAACCTGGCCCTATGTAGACCTATGGTTATACAGTTGACACAAAGTAAACTGCTTCACATATTTTAGGCACTTGCTAACAACAGTGTTCAATCCCTGGAAAAGAAAAGGTTGGTGGGTTTTGATTTGTTCTGTTTTGAAGAGCAAGGAAAAATACAGCAATAGCTGTGTGTAGCTGAAAAACCTTTTTAGTAGTGCATGCACAGAGCTGGAAAAAATACAATTCCTGTGCAAGATTTCATAGCAAATAACTGAAGTACAAAAATATGTACACACTTTGATTTTTAAATATATACAGAACAAAAAGGCCCTGAAATTCTTTATCTAAATACAAATATATGACATGATAGTAGTAACAAACTTCAATTTAAACTGCAGTTCATTCATACAGGTCCATTTTAGGTGCTACCATGAAACTTGTTCCATTAAAAAAACCCAGAAACATAATTTTACTGCTGTTATCCAAAATAACCTGCAATCAAATGAATTATTTTGTCTTCATGATTAATCATAATAAATTACCCTAATGAATTCCAGTCACGAGTGGCTTCCATCAGATGACGCTGGCCATGCCCTACCCAATTGTCCTGATTGTCAAATATTCTCCCACAAAACCAGCAGCTAAATTTAGTTTTCAGCGTATTGTCAGAAGTAGTTTTCACAATCTGATAATTATTTTTGCTAGTTTTCTTCAGTGTTAATTTTAACACAAACCTTTCTTTTACAGGACTTACAGGCTTCAGCATTTTACGTTTTCTTTTAGAGAGATCACTACTAATTATGTACAAACTGTTACTATAATATGCTGGCTCTAAAAGCGCATCAATAGTCCTCTTCGATAAAGAGACCTTCAGCACATGTCCTTTAAATTTTGCAATTGTCTTCATAACATTTACAACTTCCGGAACATCTGCATCAGGATGGTTTAGTACTACAACAGGCTGATTTCTTCGTGGGCATTTGACAAGTTGCTTGGAATTAAATGGAAGTAACTTTAGAATTCTTTTAGTGTCTTTTGACAATCTTGGCTTACATGGGGCAGGAAGCATAGATTCAAATTCATTCATATCTATTAGATTTTTCTGTTTACACTTTCGATGCAGTGGTTTCTTTCGAGGGGGCTCCTGAAGATCTTCCTTGGCTTTTCGTTTCAGACTCCTGTTCTTTTGTGATACTGCAGCATCAGAAACTTTAGCACCAGTTTGTTTTGAATGACGTTTAGCTTTTGAAATCTTATTTGTCATAGTTTCTACTGACATTTGGCTTCTCAAACTGCTGGCCTTGTTAGCAGTTACTGTTTGTGTTGAATCAAATTGGTTCTTTTGTGACCATACTTTTGCTTGCTTAGAGGAATGTACAGACTCTAGAGAAGTGCAAGTTTCCTTTGATTTATCACTTGCTGAACAGGCATTTGCTGGTATCAATCTACCTGGTAAGAGTAAGGCATTGCTAGAAGAAACTGCTGTCTTTTCCTGGTCTAGTACAGATCTGTTAAGGGAATGCATACTATTGAACTGTAAAGATAGTAGAGAATTATTAACTGGTTGACTGTTGTCAGCAGCAGGCAAAGTCTTAATTTTCAAAAAAAGCTTTTGCTGCATTGCTCCAGGTTTCTTTGGTTCAGTATTTTGACTATCAGAACTATTTTGAGAAACACTATGATTCTGTACTAGAGATTTGTTTGGCGACATACACTTAAGAAAAACTGCTTGTCTGCCACCAGGCAAAAGTGCATAAACAGGTTCTTGTCCAATCTCGGGTTGTTTTATTGACTCTGATGAGGCAACTTTACTGCTTTGATATCCTGCAAGTATTTTCACAGAAGAAATTCCACTTTCTGGATTTATACTGTTAATTTGTTCCTTTTGGATTTGGCCAGTGGATGAAGCACTTACTGCCCCACGGCATACATTAACACCAGAAGAATTTCTTATACTTCTACAACTGTCTATTTTCAACTCCATCTCTGATGAAGATACTGCCCCTTTACCATTCTCTTTAGACGCAAATTTCTCTAAAACCTGAGAATTATTTTCAGTGGCATTTGCAATTGTTCCAAGTGACCCACTACCAAATGTCAAAATCATTCCAGGTGCTTTGTTTATCAGTAAAGATGTTGTTGCACCTCGTGTTGCATGAGCATCTGATGAACTCATATTTGAAGGCGGAGTTCCTGAAATAACTTGCAAGCCTGGCTGGTGGGCAAGGCGCAAAGGTACAAAAAATCTTGGTGGAGATGGCTGAAGCAGCATCGGGTTTTTTTGTTCTGGAAGAGTTGGACGGATGACATTAGAATGATGGATCCCGTTGCGCATCTTGTCTTTTGCCAACTGCTGTGTTATGATGGAATCTGCCTGAGTCTTAAGCAATGTACCAATTCCCACTGTCCTGGAAGGTGAGCCTATTTCTTCTGTTTTAAAAGATGTGGTTGGTACTCGTCCTTCATTCCTGAAGCATGCACTTTCTTTTGTTGCACTGCAGTTCACATTGAGTTCTCTTTTGAGTTTAGCAGATGAATGGGTTAAATTGCACAGAACTGTTGAATTTCTGAAGTATGTAGCTGTTTTAGAATCTGTTTGATTATTTGGAAATGACTGGTTATAATTAGTTCTAATGTAGTTGTGTGACTGAGGAATAGCTTGTCCTTTTAACACATCTTGTAATGACTGGTTTACTTTAGGTGACAAATAGCTGGATGCTTGATTACCCTGGAGTGAGAAAACTGATGTTATTTTAGGCATAACTGGATTTATACAACTGGAAGGCTTTTCCTGTTTAGGTATTTCAGTTACACGTTCCAACACTTGATTTATCTTAGTATTCAAATACCTCCGGCCATCATGATTTTCTATACAATGCTGTCTATCGAGGACATAACTAGGTTGGTTGGTTGAGAATACTGGATCATTATTAGTATGTATGAAGCCGTAAGACATTCTTTTTTCTGAATTTAATCCTGCTGCTGATTGTGAAAAACAAGCTGTTTCACTGACAGACCTGCTTTGGAGAGGAATGGTTTTGCTGGATATAAGATTTTTAGATTTCTCCAAAATATCCATTTTGGAGTAATTATGGAAAGGCAACGGTACTTGATTAGAAATATCTGCTGATGAATAATAAAGATTATTGTGTTTACTGCTATTGTTCACTTCACCATTCAGGACTTTGAATTCTGGAGGGAAGTTTTTTTTCATAGGGTCATAATGAAGCATGTGTGTGTCAGCAGAAGATAAAACCTGAGGATGGTCTTGAGGTATACAGTTCCTCCATGAAACAATACGCCGAGTTCCAGCTTTTGCCACTAAATCACTAGAAAGTGAAGAATTGGGCTTCACAGGCAAATGACTTGAGCAGTTTCCTACCACTACAACAGGAGGTGCAGCACTTTGAGATGTATTCCAACTTAAAGAACTGAAATTTTCTTGCTTTATTTTTCCTGGGTGGTGATTAGAAAATGACACTGGAGATGACATTAATGAATATACTGAATTATTTTTGGACACCTGTTGGTTAATTTCATGAGGTCCGGCACCTGAAGGAAAATTAAAGTTCTCAGCTGTCTGCTGTAAGCAGTCCGTTGAACCATCTTTAACCACATCAACTTTATTTCCTGCAGGCAAATTCTGTTTATCTGTAGGTAGCAGTTTTATTACTATATGTTGCTTACCGTCTACCATTTTAAATCCCATAAATTTAGCACTGTAGTTTGCAGGAACAGATATTTTGTTGTTTTTAACCATCAATACTGTAGGGCCATGAACAGCTTTTTTCAGCAATCCCAAACCAGAACCCAATCCATCTTCTGTTCTATTGTACTCTGCTGGTTGAGAGGATTTCATTCCACGGTAGATTTGCTTTTCATTTAGAACAATCTTATCTTCATTTACCTGAAGCTCTTTTGCAGACTTTTCTAGCTCTTCTGAGTTAGGCTTAATATCCTCTGTGTCTCTGAGAACTTGTCTATCTTCTCCGATTCTACAACTGCTGCTGGTAATTTTTTTGCGTCTCCATAGTGCCTTCCTAGATGCCCCAGTTTTGTACCTTTTCAAGATAAGTTTTAGTCCTGTTGGAGTTTTTATCTTCTTTTCACTGTTGTCTGTGTCCAATTTATGTTTTGCATAGAGGTGGTCTCTGTGTAAGGTAATAATATGTTTTAAAAGATAGTTTTTCCGTGATGCCATGTAGTTGCAATACTGACAACTGAAAGGAAATGTGCCAATATGTGAAGCAACGTGTTTATGAAACTCTTCTTCGGAAAAACTGACATGATGACATTTATCACATTTATACTGCATTTCATTGTGTCTATGAATATGCTGAACAAATGTACCTACATCCTGGGTGGAAAACCTACATCTTTCACATTGAAAGTGACCATTCATACAATGCTTAGAGGTGAAATGTTTTGTCAGATCCAACAAAGTATATGTATGATCATCGTTACAAATTTCACATTTTACTAAAGTGCTGCGATGCGTTCGACGATGTTGGTTAAATGCCTGAAAGTCATTAGCTGAAAAATTACACATTTCACAAGGGTAAGATGGCAACTCTCCATGGTGTAACAGCTGAAAATGTTTCTGTAGGTCATTTGGGCTGTACCTAATGCTGTTTCGGCATTTTGTACAGCTAAAGTTCAATATTTTTGCTGATGTTTTCAGTCCCTCCTCATAATGCAGTCCTGGTTTGCTATGTGGAATATAAACCTCAGAGCAATGTAAACTGCTTCCATTCCCATCCTTTTGCATGGAAGATGCAAGTGCGGGTTTCTCTTTACACTGAAATAATTTCATGTATCTCTCTATTTCATGTTTAAATAGCACTTCATTCGGGATATGTACCCTCGGCAATTCTATTTTCACGGTTTTTAGTCCATGAGAGAGAATATCTGAGACTGCAAGTGGAGGTTTAGACTCTTCAACAACAACTGATGTAGGAACACACATTCTATCTGACACATTTTCTTGTACCAAGCTTGCCTCTTGAAAGCAAAATGATGGTTCTTGATCAGATGGCATTTTTCTTAAAGTAATATACTGTTGTGGTACTTTTTAAGAGATTTCTGTGCTGATATATTTCCAGAGTTCCAGGACTTCCGCAGCTTATTATATCTGAAATAAAACATTGATTTTTTTAAAAAACATGTGATAGAGGAGCAGTGCTCACATTTTAATACTGCCTATGGACAGCCTACATACCACTAAAAAGAAAAGATTTGGGCAAAGCATTACAATTTATGATAAAATCTTCCTCTCCCCCAATTTATGCCACACTTTCTCATTATGTTCAGTGTTCTTCAGGTTTAGCATATACAGTGGTGCCTCGCTAGACAGTTACCCTGCATGACAGTTTTTTCGCTAGACATTTATTTTTTGCGATCGCTATAGCGATTCGCAAAACAGTGATTCCTATGGGGGAGTTTCGCTGGACAATGTTTGGTCCCTGTTTCGCAAACCGATTTTCGCTAGACCATGATTTTGACAGCTTCCTCTGCACTCGCAAAACAGGTGTTTTCGGGACCCAAGCTTCGCAAGACAGCGATTTAAACAGCTGATCGGCAGTTCACAAAGTGGCTTTCCTATGGCCGATCTTCGCTAGACAACAACGATTCTTCCCCATTGGAACGCATTAAACAGGTTTCAATGAATTCCAATAGGGAAATGCTTTTTGCTAGACAATGATTTCGCTAAACAGCGATTTCAGTGGAACGGATTATCGTCATCTAGCGAGGCACCACTGTACAGTACAGCTGAAATCTGTCTAGCAAAACTCAGTGCTACATCCCTTCCTAGACAAAGTACTTTCCTCACCCTGCATATGACTGCTCATAACTGTTCTTAGATTAACTGTTGCCTCCTTAGATGACTATCAGTCCCAAAGTAATGTTATTGCTTCAGCCACTACTGAAGCTATTGTTCCAACTGAGTTCTGAAAGGTAATCACTATCTACCCATCTTTACCTACTCTTGTCTTCTGTCTGCACTCTGATTAGAAATTCCACCACCACCTAGTGGTGTTCCTACCTTGACATGTCTGACTGCTCACGACAAAGACTGCCACCATTATGTTATGTACCATCAACTCAGAGCCAACCTATAGCAACCCTAATAGGGCTTTCAAAGTGAGAGACTTAAGCAACACATTTTTATCAGTTCCACACTCCAGTGAGCTTCCAAGGCTGAGCGGAAATTTGAATCCAGGCCTCCTAAGTCCTAGTTCATCACTCTGTCCACTACACCACATTGTGTATCCTGCCACCCTTATACATAAACAAAACTCCAAAGTAAAGACCCTTTGAAATACACATCAGGAAATTCAATGACCAGAGATTATACTATAAGAGTATAAATGAAAGCAGTCTTAAGCATAACCTGTTCTTGCAGCCAACTTAACAAAGAACCGTAATTAGAAAGATGTGAAAAATTGTTTTACTATACAATGTAATGTGCAACTACAAAAACTCTTGCTAACCGTTCTTAACAGCAGAAATCTGGCTGGATAATACAGCAAGCACACATGGGGAGTAGGAGGTAAGAAGTTTGAAAAAATGAAGCTTAGTGGAAATAAACATTAAAATATTTCCTTATACAGTGAAGTCTTTTCCCCAGATAGAGGTAGTTCCTCTATCTCCAAAGAGATAAAAGACATTTATTATTTCCCAGGATACTATTACATTGTCTGTAGCACTATTCAGTGAAATAATGTGATAAATCAAAAACAGATGGGTAGTTTGAACAGGCAACACTGATGCCCTTCTTTTCCAACCAGCAGCAGAGCTACAACATGTGGGGGTTCAATTGGGGTATTAATAGTTCACACACACACACACAAAGGATACTATATATTAGTGCATTGCCAACACTATGCAACAGGATTTTGGCCAGCATATACTAGCAAAAAAATTGATTTCTCTTTAACTTCCTCCTTTGCCTAAAACACATGACAATATACACTGTTCCTTCCATTCTTCCACAGATTCATCTTCAGCCAGTGCTCTACTGCCAAATTATTCATCTCTCTCTACTCTAAGTATGTGATATTATTAAATCCTCATACTTGCTCCCTGCCTACTCTCAGATATTGAAAAAAAAAATTCTCATCCTCATCTTCAAAACCTTCCATGGCCTACTTTTTGCTCTATCATTTCTGTTCTTATATCTGACTACTTCCTTTCCTTTGATGTTGATTCATCCAGCTGCACCACACTCTGCCACTGGGACATCTTAGGCTCCTTGTAATGACTCTTCCTTTGCTAAAACTTATGTGTATACTGGGAGTTAATACCCAGAAGTGCTCATGGTCGCCTCCTTTAATTCTTCTTTAAAATTCAAGGCTTTTTTAAAAGGAGACTAAAACACTTCTTTAGCAACAATACACTATTTATCTAATATTTATACATAAGTAAATAACCACCTATTTTCCTCCTGCTTTTACTATGCCTCCATTTCCTCCACACTTTCTTTGTTGTTTCCTTGCCTATTTTTAGACTGTAAGCCTATATTGGCATGAATCTGCCAAATGTAATGGACTGTCAAAAGGCCCATAAAATGTACTAAACTGAAAAGAAAAATAGTCCTTTCCTACCTGCCAATATTAGTCATTTGTGGCCAAAAAGGTAGAAAATGCCAGTTCCATTGTGAGAAGCAAATTTTTATTCATAGCAATCTGGCAAGTGCATATTTTGGGGAGTCCTGAATGCTATACAAATCTATACTTTCAATTCAAGCATTTGAACATTTTTAAGTTTAATCAAGAATAAGCCAAAAAAACTTACTCATTAAAAAAAGACTACAATTCCATTCTTCAGTTCCTTCTCAATCATTCTTCCCTAAGAGATGAGAGGCATAAAAGCTAGGCTCAAGAGCTATTGTATTCAGTGTACAGAAAAACCTGAAACAAATGAAGAAAGTGTTAAACTCAACATAAACATTTATGAACAGGTTCTGCAGTTATGTTCTAACATTTAGGATTTAACCATGTCCGATTTTAACATAATAGCAAAGCCTGCTTCTAAAGACAGCCACCATATAATATGAAACAATTACATCTATAAAATCTTAAAATTTTAATTTGGGCATCAGGGAAGGTTGCAGATTTTTTTTTTCAGCTCTGTGCATGGCTGACAATGAAATCTTTAATACTGTCTCCTGTTACAAAATAGTGCTGGCACCTAGCAAATCTGTAATATTTTTCCAATCGTTTTTATACCAGATAGTGGCAATCAAAATAAGTATACTATGACAGGAATTCTAAACAACTCAGCTAAGTGGACAGGGCAGTTGTGGAGTTTTTAAAAATAATACATTTTATTCTCCTAAATCTAATTAATTTACAGTAGAACTCTACAGGTTTACTTAGAAGCAAGTCTTACTGTATTCAACAGAATAAGTATTTACAGGGTGCAGGCATACACATTTATAGAGCTGCCTGGCACTTTGGGACAAATTAGTGAATTGGACATGGATTACCTACAAGAAACATACAACTACTAATAACTCATATTATCATTTATTTCCATCTCAGCAAACTTATTGTCTACCTCTGGAAACCAAGGATCCAATTCTCCCTCCAAATAGTAAAATAGTTTTCAGAACTAAAGATGACAAAACTGAATTTGTTCACATGTAAGTCTGCACCCCTCGCACAGTTTGCATATTTATTAGTAACATTAACATTTTGTTTAAGCTAAGAGGTCATAATCCTACTGCAACATACCAGGCACTTAAGGGAAATTACACAAACAGTTTTCACACTTTTCTGGCTGACTGTTATATACCTCTGAGCAGAAGCAAGTGCATAAACAACTGCACAACTGGGGTATATCTAATCCTGTGATAGCTAGCAATTGTGCACACTAGTTACACAACTGTGGGTTTACGCCACCTAAAACAAATAGAATTCTGGCCATGGTCTTCCAAAGAGCAACTATTTGAACTTCTGGATAGGTGTCTCATGTACAACTAGAAATGTGGAAACAGTCACACAAGTAGTTTTGTTTTCCTCAAGTACTTGTTATGGATACCAAAAGAGGACCTGGCAAGACTGAGCCACTGTTTTTAAGGATCAAAAGCACAAAATCAATAGAGAAAAGCAACTCTCCAAACATCCTTAAACAGGATGACACCTAAAACCTGTTGACCAGAATGTAAATTAGTTTAATGTAGAAAAGAAAAGCCAAAGCATCAATTTTATTGTTACTGTCTTAGCCTGCATGCAATGTAGTCAATTAAGTACAGACACATATTCTTCTAAAGAATTGTATCAACTCCCAGTACAATGTAGCACAATTTTTCAAGTGTTAAGTGGGAGGGGTCTTTGGAGGTTTGAAACACACAATACTATGCAACTTTATCTTCACATTTCATATACAATGTGACCACAGGCTGTTTCAAATTCTAGTTTTAATTATCTTACTGCAGAGTTAATTCTGTACATTTTTACCAGATGGCAGTTAATCAAATGTGAGCAAGCTTTAACTGGCATATTTATAACATTCTGCACTTACCTGTAATATAGGTAACCATTAAATCTCTATTCTACAAATTATCCATATAGGATGCTTAGCATCTTAATTACTCATAACAATTTAATATGACATTTAATAAAGAAAAATAATTAGCATATTTCTTTTAAAACAATGTTACTTTCTAAAAGATTGTAGTACATATACCTCTTAAGTTCTGTAATAATGATTTTTAAGTCACAATTCAGGATGATGATAGGAATCATTACTTTGCTTCTAGCAAAACTGATTATCATTTTAAGACTTCTTGGTGGAAAGTTAAAACTGAGCAGAACAAAATGGCCACCGAGAGCAATGTTAGTTCCCTATCTCCTTTTCTTTGTGCAAAATATATCTCAGACCTTTCTGAGTAAATCTTCATGTGAATCCCGCAAGTGCAATGCTCATCATTCCCACTCTACAAAGTGGAGCTGCAAGTTCAAAAGCATGAGGTCCTGCCCCAAATCAAATCCATGGTCAAAGTGCATTGGCCTTTGTTTTTTAAATATCTATAAAGAATTGGGAGTCCGGATATTGAAGAAAATGAAGAGCTCATTAATTAGCCTGAACAAAGTGTTTTGAGTCAACTTTCCTAGGCGTATCAAAAACATGGTTGACCAAGTATGAAACACTGGCAGGTCCTCAGAGCTAAATGAGTGGTATCACTACTACTTTTGTCCTTGGCAACTCGAATGAGGTTGTGCTAGAAAACCTATTCACCTAAGACTCTCATTACATCTCTTGCCCTAGAAACAGGGATTTGCCTGTAATGAAATGGGGATAGCAGCAGGAAGTGCAGCTAAACAGGATGTATGGCCAACTACACTTAATAGAATGTGGAGGTACAGTATGGTATTCTGCCCCTTTATGAAATGGCAACAATTATATTATCAGCCAGGAAGCAAAGCTTGCTGGGATCCTGAAGGAAGAAGTTTTGTGGGAGCCATTGCTTGTCTTTCCTCCTCTTCCCTGTCCTTGCATGTCTTTGTACCCTATGAGTTTCTTCTGGCTCTCCAATCCACTTCTCCCCCCCCCCCCAGTGCTCCAATCACTAGGAATGAACAATGACCTGTGTTCTAATTTTACTGTTGCAACATAATCCATTAATAACAAGGAGATAACTACTTCAAATCCGACAGCCTTGAAACATTATTCTGCACTAGATATTCAAAAACAGCAATCCTATGTAGAATTACCTGGGAACACGCTTTGTGTAACCATGGGACTTAAAACCATCATAAAGTGATTGGAATTAGGATTGTGCCAGATGATTCCTTATCTTCTGAAATGTCCCTGATTTCTTGACTGAAGTCACACAAAAATAGAAAAAGAAAAGCAAACGGGGAGACAAAAGTTTATTTTACTTTATGCACAAGATGGAGTTACTAGGACAAACAAGAAGAGGATGTCTCATTCTAGTTCAGGAGAGTTAGAAAGAGTTGCAGGCCTAGTTGTGTTCAGGACTTAGGCCTCTTTTCATGGTCCCTAGAATTTACATTGCAAAAAGTGGCAGTGAATGCATGTGCAAATGTGTGCATTAGAGCCTATGCAATGCACAGTCAGCCATTTCACATACTAGGGAAGACATTCTAAATTGTTGTTCTTTTGACTACAAAGAAATTGTGTTTTCCAGGCATATGTACATCTACTTTTTTTTAATCAACATAACTTGTGCTGGGCTGCCTTTGAAAATGAATCCAAAACTTGGTAGAAAACAAAAAAAGCAACTCTTGTGGACTTTAAATCAGTAAACAAACACAACAGGTGGAGTAGAAGAGCACTTGGTGTTTGTCTACAAGCGCATGCAGAAGATGGATTGATGGAGGGCAAGTCCTATCCTGTGTAGAAAAAGTAAGGCTAACATGGTGTCCTGATGCTACCATGTGAAGAAAGAAGGCCTTTGCAACGAGGTGTTTTTGCCCCCCACTCCCGACCACATCACAATCCCGCAGAGGAGCCCACAGGCAGGTGAACGTACAGCGGAGCCTCCATCTGGGACCTTCTGTTGGGCTGGGTTCACACTTCTATCCCAACCAAGTCCGTGAGAGGGATTTCTTTTTTTTTTTTTAAATGGACCCACAACAGAAGTTCGTGTTGGCTTGTACGGTCTGTTGGTGTGGTTGGGGGGGGAGGGTTGGCTTTTCGGAGCGGGGGGAGTTCTAGGTACAAAAACCGTCATGAGGAGCTCCAGCGCTTTTAAATTCGCCCCACTGAAGAGAGACGCTCCGAAACGTTCCTTTCCCCCAGAACAGAAATGGGGGGCGCGGCGGGGGGGGCGAGCGAGGTGAACTTTGCCAAACGCAACGGCGGGACTATTTGATGCCCCAGCCCAACAAGAGGGCAGGTTCCTCCTACCCAACTGCGGGGATTCGCCCGTCCTGTTGGAAGAACTACTCCCCCCCACACTTTCTCCCCACCCCGGAGAACTCCGCCGGGGAACTGGCGGCCAGCGAGCCCCATCTCAGCCCCCCGCCGACCCAGCTAGGCGCCCGGCGGATCCCACCTCTCCCTCCCGCTGACCTCCCCAGCCGCTGGGCGCCGCGCTGGGCACCTAAATTACCTCGCCCGTCTCCATAGTCCGACGACTCACTATTGGCGGCCATTACACTTTCCATCCGGGGTCTGCGGGAGTTGACGAGCTCAGCAATGGAAGGCGGGGTGGGGTGACTGTGGCGGAGGGATACGCGCCGCGCATGAGGGCGGAAGGACGGAGGCCCAGGGAAGTTTAGGGGTACGATTGGAAACCCCTCGAACTGCCGCCCCCCCCGTTTTCCTTTTCCTCCTCCCCAGAGTATCGAGACGCTACGAAATGGCACTTCCCTTCCTTCCCCGCGCCATGAACGCTGCGTTGGCGGGTGAGGCGGCCGCAGCTGCTGCTGCTGTGCGGAGACTTTTCGGCTCTAGTAATGAAGACAGTAGCATTCATTGCCTTACCCACCACTGAGTCCCTCCTCTTCCTCCTCCCCTTGTGTGTATGTAAGAGAGAGAGAGAGAGAGAATATGGGGGGTGGCTCAGTAACACAAAACAACACAAAGCAGAAAGGCACCCATGTAAACCTTACTCACACCCCTATCACGGGTTGCCAATGAAACGGCCTTGTGCACTCTCCCTACAGACAGGCACCTACACACAACCCAAAGCCATGAGGCAAAGAGAAGAGGCATCATCATGTCTTCCCTGAGTCAACGAATAATGATGACATCACCATCTTCCCCCTTTGCTCATCCATCAGCCATCCAGAGCTATTGTTTGAAAGCCCCTTCTTGCTTAGCAATGTATTTGTCGTCTCGCTGTCCGTGTTTCAATGGAGAGAAGAGTCTTCTTGCGTGCAAAACTAACTAGGGCCTGTTTTCTTCTCATACTTGACCATAACACATCCCTCTTCGCGTTGATAACGCTTTTTTTATAAAATGGCGTTCTAGTCCTTCAGGCCGGCAGGCACAGGAATTAAAATGGCCAGCCTGGGCCTAAGAAAGCCCTAACGAGCCACCATTCCTCTCAAACAAGGCAGCGCCAGCCATCTTTCCTACAGTCAAAATATACAGGCAGGGAAAGGGCTAAAAACCGTCGGCTTTTAGCTGCACAGTAAAACGCCAAAGATAGGTTAGATCCCATTTGTTTAAAAACTAGGGTCACGTTAGTAAACAACACATCAAAGTATGAAGTAATTGGTTATGAATCTATCTTTGTGGGAGAGATTATCTGGAACGGGAATTCTGAGGTGCAGAAGGGCTAACATGTATCCCCATTGTCTTTTTTGCTGTTCCTGTAACATTGTACAAATTAGAATGTTAGGTAACCTTTACAAGCTAGGTTATGCCTGGCTTTTACTCTTTTACACTCACACTCAGCAATGCAGTTATTGCATTTGCCTCAGCATGTCATCTGATCCTTTTGAGTCTTGCAAAAGTAAATTCAGTGTCTTCATAGGACGCCTGGATAGCCTGGATAGGGGTGTTCAGCAATGTCTCTCATGTTTTATAAGGAGAGAAATCACAAAGAAGAAAGGAAACCAACAGAAAATATCTCTAAGACATAGGCGGTGGGCTAAAGGGCAACATCAATCATCATGTGCACAACCAATAAATTGTTTACTTTCTCTGTCTCGTGAAAGAATCTGAAATCGACCAAAATAAATTTTAAGAAGCAAAATCCTGACGGTAAGCCAACAAACAGATTTTCAAATTTATTTATTCAGAGATAGCTTTCTCCATCAAAGCACATCTTTTCCATTCCTTGTTCTGCTCCAGTTCAATATTTTAATTTCTAAAAGCAAATATTATTTCAATATTCAGTCAAAAGAAGCACAATTTTCAATGGGCTATCTATCAAATATTAGCCTGCTAAAGAATCAGTAATCTGCCTGAGTGCTTCCCAAATGTGTCCATTAATGAGAATCTTTATAATGTCTGAAGTTTGTTCGCATTTATTAAGATTTAATAATATATTTCAATAAAAATATTATGTATGTTTAACTCTTCTTGGTATATGTAACATCGTGTGTGTTTTTTCAGAGAGAGATATCTTTTTTGTAGGAAGTACACTGGGCTGAAAGATATATTAAAAGTTCCCATAGTATTTGGGAATCACAAATCCATCTGTTTATTACCCATACCCATTTGGGTGCAATCTATATAATGATGCTATTTAGTACACTATTCATGTTATATTCTTATGCTATTCATTGGCTGAAATCCTGTTGCACTTGACTTTAAGCACATAGCTTAAAGTTATGCTGCAGAGGTTCATGGGGATTTACATTCAGGCAGTCTTCATGTCTGATGGCCCAACTGTACAACCATTTAGTTTCTGGATACATGTTTTGCTTTGGTGCAATTTTTTTAACAACTTGAACAATTTAAAGTTACACAGGTGTAGCTATACAATAGGATTTTGGGAATTGTGTAATTTAAAAGTCAACAACCAAGTATTATATTACAGAAGCAGGAATATTTTGGTCTTCAACAAAGAATTGCACTTTGTTCCATCCTTCTTTTTAACACTCAGTTACAAAAATTAATGGTTCTTTTTTTAAACCCCCCCCCAACTGAAACACCACTGAGCAGTAAACTCAACATTCTCTGTCGTTCAAGTCATTCATCCTTTGCTAGAATTGGATAGAAGAAATTTTAAAAAGCAAAGTCCTCTGTGGGTTCTTGTGGAGTTAGGGTGGCGTTAATCATGTCTATTCATCCCCTAGTCATGGTGAGGGAGTGTTAATCATGGGACTTTGACACTTCAAGGGTGTTTCAGACTGGTCATATGCTGCTGCTTTCTAGAACAGGCTGACTGCATCAACCTATTTATTAAGAGTAAGCAAGACAGATTAAAAGAACATGGGAAGGGGAGCTACTGAAAATATGAGAGAGGAGTATGTGTGGAAAAACAAAAGGGTGGTTGAGTAGTGAAAAGTGCCATAGTGGTAAGCTCTATCACCACTACCACCACCACCACCCCATACATAGCAATATTAAACATAATCAGTGTTTTAAGGATGGAAGGAAAAATAGTAGAACATCACTGTGTAAAGCAAGATAAAATGGCTATTATATGGATGGTGGGAATTTTTCCAACAGCATCAGGAAATAACTCAATGGAGAACAAATTTGGTGTTTTGAAGAACCGTAAGTGTCCAAACACTATTCTAGAAGAACTTTATAGGAACACAAAAGGAATAAACAAAGCAATTTAACTTCATTTTCCACTTTGTTTCATTTCATCTAAGATAAATGTGAAAAAAATAAGCTTTTCATACTAGCTGCTTATTTATTAATACATCTTGTTAATATATCTTGCATTTTGTTTTGCTAAGAAACTATTAGTATCAATATACATGTATAACAAATATCAAATACTTTCAAGTGCCTGATGAAAGAGTGAGAAACCAGTATGTTAAATCAAGCATTGGTAATATTTGCATAATTCATTATAAAGGTTAGGCCGATAGTAGCCTGCAAATCTTGCCCTGTCATTCCAGGTATTAGTATTACCCCAAGGATACAGTCAAACGTGTGAATATCTTAAACCCAGATCACCACTATGTAAAATCTGCACATTTCCATTTCCCTCTATGAACTTAGAAAAAATGAATAGTTGTTTGCTTATGATTTCTCTACTATCCATTTTAAGAAATTCTCATAGCTGAAGCAGCTCTTGAGATTAACCCACTCAGTTTCTCCTGTATTATTTCAGGATGGCTGACAATTAAAAAATGGAAATTCCTACTGTCTTGGTTCTGTCATTTCCATGGTTTATCTTACCACATCTTACTTTTTATCTTATTTCCTATAGTAAATCTGATTTACCATATAATAGTGTACTATACTATATTTCTATTATGTTCTACTCTTTCCATGATTTATCTTCCTGTTTTCATTCTTCTTCACTGTTTCCTGGCCTCAGTTCCAAAGACCAGCTTTAGACTAGGCCAAAGGTTTGTAGGCAGAGAGCAGAACTGCTTACTCTTTTTCCTCTGTATCACAAATATTGATGTTGTTTATGAAAAAAATAACATTAGAATGTGGAGCACTATTTAAGAAATATAAAACTGAGGTATCTTTGACAGAAATCATTGAACATTTCTGTTGGTCTATCCATATCTCCTTTTCCTCATGTTTTTCAAAATTATTTTTCTTTTCTTTTGAGCAGGACACATTTTTCTTTCAAAAACCATACATCACAGTAACTATAATCCTTTCTTGTTGGAGTCCTGAAAATATCAGTGCTTAAAGCCTCTGTTTCATTTATATATTGTATTCAAGAGATGGAAGGATGCTTTTCTCTTAAATAGCTTATCCTCCATATTGGAGCCAAAATTAAAACACAGAATTATTTCATATTAAACTCTCTTCTGGATAAATGATAAATTTATAATCTAAAAAAATCACTGTCTTTCTGCTGCCACATACAATCAGTACTTTTACAGAATGGTTATCATATAAGATATTATTACTGATTTGCACTGTGTTGCTTCCTATTTACTTCACTTATCTCTTGAATGAAGCTGTAGTTGGAAAAGAAGTTCCAACTACAAAGCAAAGTCCAAAACAAAATAGTCACAAGATGGAGCAACACTTTTAACAAACCAGATTCAAATATGACCCAATGTCTACTTCAGGAAATGCTGCTATGGAATTTAATAATGCCCAAATTCAAGGATCTATACACATCATATAATGTGAAAAACGCATCATGTGTCAGCAATGTCCCACCTGAATTAACATAAGAGGAAGAAATCAGTCTCTGCATGTGACCATAAATGGTCACAAATGTAACATAAGAAATGACAATACTCACAAATCGGCAGGACAATCCTTCAGTCTCCCAGGACACTCTGTCTCTGACCTCAGAATTGCCATCCTTGAAAGAGAACTTCACAGATTCCAATGGAAAACAACTAAACAAGAATTAGTTCAAAGGTTTGGGTCTTATCTTCTGTTCCTTGAAAGGAACAAAGGGTTATAATATCATTATATATGTTTATCAGCTTATAGTATATAAGATACAGTATACAGTATATCACAAAAGTGAGCATAGCCCCTCACATTTCATAAATATTTTACTATATCTTTTCATTTGACAACACTGAAGAAATGACACTTGGCTACAATGTATAGTAGTGAGTATACAGCTTGTATAATAGTGTAAATGTGCTGTCCCTTCAAAATAATGCAACACACAGCCATTAATGTCTAAACCGCTGGCAACAAATACAATACACTGTTATACAAGCTATATACTCACTGCTTTACATTGGAGACAAGTGTCATTTCTTCAGTGTTGTCACATGAAAAGATATACTAAAAAATTATGAAATGTGAGGGGCTATACTCACTTCTGTGATATACTTTACTGTAGTTTTTTATGTGTTACCATCCCTCTTTTTGTGATGTTTTATTACAATTGTGATGCCAATATCTACATACCTATTTCCTCTGTGATCTTCCCTATAATTTTTCTATGTTGATTTCTTTGATCCTGCTAGAAGGTTTATCTCTTTTACTTTGATGGGAGAGAGGTAATGCATCCCAATGCTGTTGCTTTGTGCTGTGAAGTCACTTCCAGATTTTGATAACCTTATGAATTAATGACCTTCAGAAGTCCTATCATTAACATCCCTGCTTAGGTCTTGCAAACTAAAGGTTGTGACATTCACTACTGAGTCAATATTATTGTCATTTCTAGTGAGTCCTGTTGTCTCATGATTAGAGCAGAATATCCTTGGTTTAGTTATTCTGGCTTCCATCAAAATTTCAGGTTTGATTTGATTCAGAACCCACTGATTTCTCTTTCTAGAGGTCCATAGTATCCACAAATGTCTCCTCCATCATCACATGTCTGTTAAATGGCCACTGTAGAGATCATCATTTGCTGATACCTTTTGCACTTCCCTTTCCTTACATCTTCTTTCCCTCCAACAGGTGCATATTTATTTACCAGCTGAGGCTATATTAAGCTCTGACTCTGATGAATTGGGCTGCAGTCCATGAAAGCTTGTATAAAATAAAATTTGTGCCAAATAAAATTTGTCAGTCTTACAGGTGCCATAGGGCTCTGTTATTTATTGATTTAAAATATTATTACTTAATACCTCAAGAAAAGCTGATTGAGCCTGTTAAAGTTCAATGGCTCATGGTGTGAACTCTAGGGGCACTTTACATGCACAGCATTTTGAGGTGAAGCATCACTCCCGCTCAGAGTACTGTACTTAAGTTTAATATTCATAAGGATATGCTATCAAATCAAAGCTGACTTATGGTAACCCTTCCCAGGGTTTTCTAGGTATAAAGTACTCAGAAGTGGTTTACCAGTCCCTTCTTTTGATGGCACTCTGAGATTCCCCATGGGGAACTGAACACCCACCGTCTGGTTCTATAGCCAGATACCCAGGTAGACAGTCATACTTAATGTTATCAACACGATATTGTTTTAAGTGATGCACATTAAATTGCCCTAGGGGTTTCTGAAAATCTTAGTCTGAAGTCTTTCATCTACTGATTCAATAATGTATTCATGAGATTGGAATAGTAGAGTTAGTATATTCATAATAGGCATTGTCCTAAGGACTCACAATAGCTTATAATGTTAAATGAAAGTTATTCCTGACACAAATGAATGCAGGATGAAGATAATTTTTTTGTAAATAGTTGGAAAAACAGGCCAAGTAAATACAATGTGAGAAATAATATATAAAATGTTTGAATTTGCTGTCAGCAGGTAATACAATATTAAAAGCTATGTGAATCTGTAGACTAATTAGAGAAAGATGAGCTGAGTGGGGAATAAATTATCAATTTAAATTCTGTTTTAGCAAGTGCAACATTTGAGGGATGAAGAAAAACACAGCTGTAATTGTAATATAGGGTGGTATATCATAAATTAATAATTAGAGAGAAGCTTTAATTTCAAATTTCTTGTAAGTATTTGTTCTTACAAGATTTTTCTCACCTTTTAAAAATTTTACTCTTTCTAGCTTTGACAGTGTTGTGAGCCACTTTGTGAAGGGTTTCTTACTTTGAAAAGTAAGAGTTCACTAAGTACCTAAGTGAACAAATGGAACAATTTGTTTGTCTTCAACTTTCAAATTGGCAACTTTGGGGGATTATTATGAAAAAGGTAATTATAATGCATAAAGAATAATGAGAGTCAGTGTGGTGTACTGGACAGAATACTAAACTAGGATCCAAAAGACCTGGGTTAAAATCCTCACTCTGCTATTGAAACTCACTGGAGAATGACAATAGTAAACAACTTCTTTAATATCTCATGCACATTAAAACCCGTATTAGGGTTGTCATAATTCAGGTACAACTTGCAATTACAACAAAGAAGGCCCACTGATCTCAGTTGATCAATTTGTAAGTAAGGCATAACTTTACATATGAAACCAATAGACTGTAAGTCAGTATTTAATATTTTAGTGTAGATGGTCCAGTGATTCAGCCAGGATGCCATACTTTCTCGTGGCACCTACAGAACATTGGAAGCAGAAATGCTTTCTTGTTTTATTTTACTGACATTTCCATCCATTAGATCTTCTACAATAATTCTCCTGAAAATATATGCAATTCTAATTTTATTTAAAATACTTTTACCCTGCCTTTCTCCTTTTAATGGACCCAAGGGGGCTTACATCATTAAAAGACGATATTTAAAAGCTAAAAACAGCAAGTATATGAATATTTTTAAAGGATCAAATGAATACCACACTAAAAATGGTAAAGAGAATCGACACCAAAAACACATACAAGGCAACCATGCACAACACTCCATTTAAAAAAAAACCCTCCTAGAGAGCCAACCTATAAGGGATAGCTTGTCTGAAGAGAAAGGTCTTTGTGGAGAAAGGTTTGCAGAAGACCAGCAAAGGTGGAACTAGCCTAGGCCTCCTGTGGGAGAGAATTCCAGAGCCTGGGTGCAGCAACAGTGAAGGCCATCTCCTGTACCCCCACCAAAGGCACCTATGAAAGTACTGGGACTGAGAGAAAGGCCTCCCTGGATTATCATAATACCCGGGCAGGGCAGGAACATAGAGGGAGAAGCTGACCATGAGATAACTTGGACCCCAGCTTTCATTTATGCTGGGAACTGGATCAGCAACTAGAAGAGTAGTGTCTGAGTATGAGTTTGTGGAGTTATATAAATGTATTTATATGTGGAAGCTAATACCACTTGAGATAAGATTTTTCTTTTATTAAGCAAGGAACTACATGCTACTAATAAATATTCATTATCTGCTGTTTTAAAATACATGCAGAACACTGGTTTTATTTAGCAGTTCTTCCCTCCAACACACATAGTGGCATAAAATTAGCATTTTAACAAAGCAAAAGAGTCCAGATAAGGTGACTGTTCTTAGCCATATCTGATAAAGTCAGAAATGAGTGTAAACCACCATATTTATACATAGTGACATTGCTAGTTATATAACAAAAGCACCATAGTAATCATCTTTCGTAGCAACATTCAGATGTTTCTGTTGATTTTTTTAACAGTGTTGGCATTCAAATGTTAATTTTAGTATTTGAGGCTTTAATTTGCCTTCAGATAAAAAAATGAAATTTCTCCTTTTTTTCCCCCAGTGAATCTTCTACTGTGTTAGAGTGTTCTCATTGTTAATTGCTGAACCCTTTAAAGCAACAGATTACACTGCCATGTTACTCTTTGGCCTGCCCTACATCATGTCTAGTACAATAGTTTTGAGTATTCTTGTTACATTTTCAGTGTGATCTTACGTATGCCTGGGCAGAAAAAAGGTCCATTTTGTTCAATGATGCCTTTTCCTAGGTAAGTGTGTATAGGATTGTAATAGTGTTAATCGCTTATTCCTAGGTAAGTGTAATAGGACTGTACTCTTAAGGACTAAAGACTAGAATTAATTAGTGTCTCTTTTTCAGCACCAAAGCCATTTTACAACAAAGCACATTTTTTAAAATGTATGGTTTAGATATATAGCTTTATATTCCTTTTTATTTTTAAAGCATCCAATCTTTCATCAATATATTTTGTACTGAGATTGCTTTTCAATGAAGTTGGTGGGCAGGGTGTTGGGTACAACAAAAATGGCCTAGAGTGGCTGCAGTTAACCCACAGGCTGCATGTCCACCCCTAAATATTACATAACATGAATTTCTTTCTCATTTTTGCAATGATGTTGTATTCCATCAGTTGGGAGTTGTTACCCTATACATGTGTTTGCTGATATTTATATTGCCTGAGAGGAAGGCATTTTGTCAAAACATGTGGGATCTTGTGTTATGCTTAATTAAACTATGGGGACTGAGACCTTTCCAGATGTCAATGGATACCATCTCCCATCAGCTTCAGTCTGTGTGCCCAATAGTTAAGGATGAAAGAAGCATTTAGTGTGGTATATGATTAAGTGATCAAAATGCTGTTGTTTAGCATAGTAAATCACACTAGAGTTGGTCATTGCATGAGTGGGGATTTAGTGAGTCAACTCCTTCATAAGTTCCATTGATTCAAATACTGTAGGCCTACGCTAATTGCAATTTACTGTGCTAAAGAAAATTGCAAATAGAGCAGCCCAACTGAACCAATTATGGCGTTGATTCACTAAATCCCCATTGACTGAATGGGCATACTCTCGGGATTTTGGCCAGCATTTAATTTGCTGTCACAAAATGTTGTCACTACCTTGCAGGGATGTTTTCAAGCCTTTGGGTCTGAGTCCCAAGTCCAGCATCTTTGCTACCAGCTCCTGAATCCGAAGCCCCTATTAAAAACAACCTTCTCTCCCCCGCAAAAAAGGAGGGGTGGGTGGATTCTAAGTCGCTAGTTGAATCCAGATCATTGAAAGAAAGAAAAAAACAAGTCGAGTCCAATTCAACTCACTGGTGTGACATAAGTCTGACTTGACAGCAAGTCCCACAACTTGAGTCCTCATCCATGCTACCTTGAACAGCTTTCTAATAGCCAGAGCTTTAATTTTTTTAAATCCTTGCAGCCTGAAGCAACACAATTATGAAGTTTCCCATTTCCCTTTGTTAAGTGTGGGGAAAGCCCTTGTTAAATGTTGGAGTCGTACTGTTCTTACATAGTGATCTTCTGAATATTTTTTACACCTAAACCTTAAGTACCTGGGTGATGACTGTAAACATACATGCAAATCTTACACATGTTTATTCGGAAGTGGGGGGGGTGAGCACTTTCTGAGATTGAAGGACCCTAATTGTGGCCTCATGTGGATTGCCTACAAGAATTATATAGATAATTATTTCTAAGATGGGGTGGGGGAGAGAAATTGGGATGAATGCTTTCCCTATTTGTTTCCTGGTCTGATCTGGTTCTCTCTGACTGCACTGTTGCTGATTATAGAAGTACAAAAGCAGAATTTGAAATGGGAGCACAATCCAGGGAGACAAAATGGGAGTAAATGTTTTGATCCCTTTTCCCCCAATTCCCACAGCATGACACAGTCATAAACCAATCAGGAATACCTGTGGTATGCTGTTTTAAAAAACATTTGTATGCTTACTATGTCGTCCATATTTCTTCATACATGGACTTACACCTTATTTAGCTGTTTATTATCTCACCTTTCTTTCAGTAGGAAGATCTATATATCCCCTAGAAGAAGATAGGGTGTGTTGCCAGTTCATGTAGAGTAGCCTGCGTAAACACCCATTCTATGACCAAAATCCTCTTGCCTCTAGGTATGCTAAGATAATATAAATGGCATAACCTATGGGGGCAAATTGCCTTAAGACATCATTGTAGACATTATATGTTGCATATTAAGTTGAGAGTCAGCATGCAATTTATATTGTCTGCAATATTTTCCTAACCTGGGGCAATTTGTCTCCAAATGTTAATGTCTTTTGTATACCTAGATAAGAAGATATTAGCCTTTTTTATTTGAACACATATATCAAACTTTAGCTCTTTTTCTTTAAAAAATATTCATTTTAGTTTGAACTGCCAAACCCTTATGAGATTAAAGTTAGGGTCATAAAGAAGTTGGGTTCTGCTTCTTAATTTGCTTGCTAGATCAAAGAGGGGAAAAATCATTTTGCTGTAAAAAAACCAAAAAGTTGTCTCTACTTGAGTGGGGTGCTGGCTTTTACTGAAATCAGATCCCCATGAAAATAAGAGTTTGCTCATTCTTTGTGGGTTTTCCTAATACCTAATTGTAGATCAAGATACCCTCTTGTAGACCATCCTTTCTGCAATGAAGCCTGCACATGCAGATAGGACCAGCTTCCTTGATATAATGTTCACATAATTCCATATCATCCATAATTTGGAAGATAATGCTAGGCTTTCATCCTGGTTTGCAGGAAATGTAATTTTGCCATCAACTTCTGTAGGATACAGCAGCAAATTGTGGTTTTACCCAACCAAAAACTGAACAATATATGTGAAAGAATCTTGTGTGGTTTGGATAGTTATCTGAAAGACAGCATTTCCCTTTATGCAAAATCAAATTGTATAAATTGGCAGGCATGCTGTCTTCTAGTGTAAAAAAAGCAGTTTGAACAATGAGACAGAAAAGGAAGCAAGAAAGTATTATAGAGTGGCAAGGAAACATACTCCAGTTTAGCCTTTACCTGTTAGGTTATCTAATACAACCATTCAGGGACAGGACTCAACAACTGAGGAAAAGTATTCTCTGTGAATGTATTCTTGAAGGCTTTCACAGCCGGGATCTGATGGTTGTTGTGGACTTTTTGGGCTCTTTGGCTGTGTTCTGAAAGTTGTTCTTCCTGACCTTTGGCCAGTCTCTATGGCCAACATCTTCAGAGGACTGGAGTAGGAACTCAGTCCATGCTCTGTTGCTGTTTGTTGGATAGCTGAGTATTTATACCTGTGGGAACAGCTTTTGTCCTTTTCAGGAGATAGGGTGATCAGCGAGGTGTTTTTGTTGTGGATGTATTGTTGTGATAAGTGGGAGAGATTATCTGTCACTGTGGTTGATGGGTGTCTTTAGTGGATCTTTGTGGAGTGGTAGGGCCTCCTTCCATAACCTTCAGTATGTGTGCATGAGCGTAAGCACATTGAGAGAGTGGGGTGAAAGCACACCAGACCTTCTTCATCATAATATAAGTGAATCTTGCTTGCTAACACTACCCATGTCTTAAATGATGAATGTTCTGTTATATATTTGTTCTTCCTAGGTTCCAGTCTGGACAACAAACACTCCAACCCCTCACCCACTTTTCTAAATTTGGAGAGATGAAAAAAAAAACAGCCTTACCATTCCCTTGACAAAACTCTCCGATCTCCTGCTCTTGATTTCAAAAGATATATTTGAGATGGCAGGTGCCTCTGTGCTTGTTAATTGTGCCCCCAGGCTTAAAGATTTTCTATTTAATGACAGCAGATCAGTTACTTCTGTGTGGCTGTAATTTCAAAACAGGCTAAATAAAGTTATTTTTCTGGGTTTTCTTCCAAGCATATTAATTAATCTTAGAGGAGCTGTTATTTTAGATCTTTTCCCCTTGAGACGCTTGAGGTAATTTTGTGAGGTAAGGGAAATCCTAATTCTTGAAATTAAAACCAGGATCCGTATAGGCTGCCTCGAACTGTACATCATATTCAGCTACTATTTTCAAATACAGTAACTGGAAAGAAGGAGAATATCTAAACTAAAAATGTTGTTACTGTTGTTAATTTCTTCTTAGAAAATAAACTTTAGTCACAAGAAGGAAGACCAGCAGAAGAATCAAATACAGCAAAGAAAGAAGGCGTTAATTTCAGGTGTATCTTACTGGGGTATAAAGAGAGTCATCAGATGGCAACCATTTTGTCATCTGCATATACCAAATGAACCACTTCTTCTGACAGTGGTCATGAAACGGATGGCTTCAAAATTGTTCATCCCACTGTGATAAGCCTGTGGTGCAAATACAGATTATTTAATTGTTTGTGTGTGGGGTCCGGTTTAATGGTTATTCACAAACTGACAATGATTCCTAACTGTTAAACCTTAAAGTTTATCCTTTTATTTTCCCAGTGCAAAAAAGTAGCTTTTTCGATGAGCTGCACATGGTCTTCCTTTTTCTAAATTCATTTGGACATTGATGCACCACCCAAAACATAGTTGAAATAATTTTGGGCTCTTCCTCATGGAAAATTTGTTCCACTTCCCTTTCTGCTACTTGATGCTTAATGAGCACAGAGTTTATTGGGATAAGTATCCAAAGGTACTATTAAACACTTAATCTCTTTAAGAAACCAGTATCTCTTTAAAGAAATCTTTTTTAAAACTGCAGAAATGCTTAATAAATTGAGTTCTCTACTAGGTGGTTCTTTGTTTTTCAGAGATGATTAAGCACTAGTTGAAAGCTTCTAACTAGGAGGCATTTGGGCCCTGAACTCTGCTCCCAGTACAATAATAAAACAAAAACAAAGCTTTGCTGGGGGTTTAAAAACAGCAGAAAGTCATGGGGGAAAATAGTACACTGGATGACTCAAGATAAACTTTATCATGTCAGTAACAGGGAACATGCCAGTAAAATAAGTGCAGAACCCCATACTTTTTCCTGAAAAAATGCTGTGGCTGGTTGAGCCTTTAATCTGTGTGCATTTTGCAAAAAATAGAGACATGAGTTGTCAACTTTCCCCCGCCCCTTGTCCAATATACGGTTTGTGTTCCTTAAAAGAAATATGACAGCAAATATTCAGCTGGTAAAAATACTTGATACTAGAGCATTCTATTGGTTGAGGAAAGTCTCATTGCTTGGATCTGGACATCTCCATTTATTTAATTTACATTCTACCTACTTGCCCTAAAATGGGGCTCATGATGTATTGGGAAATTCTGGTTAAGGGTGGTAGATCCTAGGAATTTTGTTATTTGTTTTAGCTATCTTACTATTAGGTAGAAAAAACAGAGAGAGAGAGAGAGAGAGAGAATAGCTTAGTTTCATCAACACTCCCTAGTTTTGCATGCAGACTAGCACTATATATGATAAAACCACTCTAGAAAAATTTAAAGTAGGAAAGTGTGTATTTATTTACAGTTACCATCTGTAGTTACAGTCAGAAGGACAATCTGCTTGGAGGATGAACAGAGGAAGAAGAGGGGCTATCAACAAAACAATTGATGCAAACAATAAAAAAGAAGAGGGGGCAGGGGCTTGCCTCAAATGCCAGAGGAGGGAGAATAACTTTACCAGTCAAGTTAGTGACAAAGGACAATCATATGAGACTATAAAGCCCCTCTCCAACTCACAGCAAGTGTTAGTGCATGTAAGATTGCTATTAACCCAACAAGATTGTTCAAGACAGTTGTGGAAAGCACACTCCCTAAAATGACAAACAACCCTAATAGATATTCTACCAAAGCCACAAACTATGCTTGCAGGACATACTGTAGATTGTGAGCACTTTGCATGAGGGACATGACCCAGAATCATCAACTTCAGACGGCTGTCTTAAACATATTTATCCAGGAGTAGGTTTTACTTCTGAGCAGACATGCATAGGCTTTCTAGGTGAGTTAACATTCACTGCTCATCTCTGAGCCATGTGAGGAGCAATAAAGAGCGAGTGCCATGCAGCCTCTCAGAATGCTCCTTGCATGTCAGCTGAGGATCAGGTTGCCAAGCCAAGGCGCTGCAGATGTCAAATGATACCTGAGCAGTAAAAATGCCCACATGGAATTGTTGGGAGAAATCTGATGTTATATACATGACACGTAAGGGAGAAGTCAGACTGGAGGAAATAACCCAGTTGGCCTCACAAAGCGACAAATGCAGCAAGCAAATTATCTGGTTGCCATTGTGAATCATACAAGTTTCTTTACATAAAACCTGTGCAACAGAGCTTGGAATGGTTACTTTTGGTTGGCTACAGTTCCCAGCCAGAATAGTCAAAAAATGTAATATTTCTCAGCTCTGTAGCCTATACAGTATATAACTCTCCACTCCAGCATTACACAAATGGGAAAGAAGGTTTTCAAACAAGAGTTGTTCAGTAGTAGTATTAAGCTGGTTTTGAAAAGGGCAATGGATTAGCTGTGCAGACAAGCTGAGCTCTAATCCCAGGAGAGCCACTTACCATGTAACCTTGCGAAGCCCACTGACCTTCCTGTTGTTATGCAGAGAACTCAGCTGGAATCTGGAGAGAACCTGGACCACTGAGAATACCCAGTGACATCACCACGAAGCAAACACTGCCACAAAGATTTATGAACGTACACAACAGTCCTGCCCTCCATCTTTTCAATGCAAATACATAGACACCTCAAGACTGAGTGTGAAATTATCAGAAGAGGAAAGCCAAACAATGGTAGCTGCTTGAAAGAGAAGTCTGAAAAGAGACAGTTTACTGTCCTGTCTCTCTTTGTCCACAGTATCAGTACCTTTCTCAAGGATTCTGATGAATTTGAGCCAAATACTCATTTTGCTTTCATGTTTTCCCAACTATATTCTGAGAGCAGCAAATTTTATGCTGTCATCTCACATAGGAAAATTGAAAAAGCTTTTACATTTCATGAAGGAGGGAGGGAAATCAAGCATGCTGGTACTTGAATAATCAGTGGCAGGTGTCAAATGCTACCATATATAGACTAGAAATCAAGCAGCTGCTCCAAAATCATTACCTGTATTTTTAAGTTGACCATTTTGTAAATCACTGTAAATGAAGGACTGTGAATTTGTGATTACTGCTTTATGGATGACTCTAACATTTTCTTCTGACTGTGTAAACAAAATGCTTGAGTTACAGGTACCAGAGAGGCTATGGTCTCCTCACCTGCTTTTTCATACATGTGTGCACAAACATTAGTTTTTGCTGTTAGCATCCTAAGTTGGTTAAGAGGCTGGCTACATGGGCTGTTTGGAGTGCTGCAGGGATGGATAGGTGCCCTCTTAAAAATGGCAATAGACAATGTCATCACTAGAGTACACCAGCCTGCCCCCAGAGCATTCCTACCTGCAGCTTTCTGGCTGATGTCAAGAGGCTTCTTTTCTGCCGTGGGTAGGATTGCTCTGGTTTGAATCAATTCCAGCATGTGTGATCACTGGAACTAATCCAAAGCAAGCCTTCTTCATTCAGTTTGCTGCTATCATGAAGTGGCTTAATAAGCAAGCCACTTCAGGATACTGTATTTGGAGATAAATCACCTCTCCTGCTCAGTAGAGGGCAGTGGAAGTGGGTTTGTTTGTTTTACTGTATATTGACTTTTGCTAATGTGCTACATAAGTTATAAAAAAACCTTTTCTTTGCCTCACCTTAGAGGGCCTGTTCAGAAATTAGTCACTGTCAAATCCATGGTGGTGGCTTCGGCTCTGGGCTGTTTTTTAAATCGCCTTTAAGAGATTTTTTAAATAACTGATACAGTGCATCAGTAACAGTGTATATACAATCAAAAATATTTTTTCACATCCTCTGCCATATGAGAGAGAGTGATTAATTTGCCAGTATCCTGAAGTGGCTCACTATATTGGCAGGAGCCATTTCTATGTGAACGGTCAGGATTGAATAGATCATTCTAATCAAGCCTAACCATTCCCAAGCAGGCCACACTAGCTCACTCCCTATTGCAGTGGTCAGGGAACAGGGGTAAATTACCCCAAATGGAATAAAAATGAAAATCCTGGGGGTAATGAGCAAAGCGCTATCCCCCCCACTCCCACCCCCTGCAGCCGAACCTCAAACTGGAAGCCACCTCTCGCTGCTTCCTTGGTTGTGGCACTTGTAAATCCTCTGTTCTTTTAGAGATTTGAGATAAGGCGGTTTGATTGGTCATAGATGTAGAACAGCCCTGGGCAGTCAATCCAGCTTGTGAATGACTGCTTCCGCCGGAGGTGACTGCAGTGAGGAGAAGGGAAAGCTCCAGTTAAGGAGGAAAGGAAGGTGCAAGAGAGTGATAGGTGGCTTCATCAGCTTGTTTAAATGTACAGTGGTGCCCCACTTAATGATTACCCTGTTTAATGACGAAATTGCTTCACAACGATGTTTTTGTGATTGCTATCGTGATCGCAAAATGATGTTTCAAAGGGCTTTTTTCACTTCCCGACAATCAGTTCCCTGCTTTAGGAACTGGTTTTTCGCTTTACGACGATCTGAAAACAGCTGATCATTGGGTTTCAAAATGGCCACCCGCTGTTCAAAATGGCTCCCCGCTGTGCTTAGGACAGATTCCTCACATTACAGGCACCAGAAAATGGCGACCCTATGGAGGATCTTCGCTGGACGATGAGGTATTTCGGCCACTGGAATGCATTGAGCGGTTTTCAATGTGTTTCAATGGGCTTTTTACTTTCACTTGACAATGATTTCCTTCTACAGCGATTTCACTGGAACGGATTAACGTCATCAAACGAGGCACCTTTGTATGTAGAAAACTGAGGGAGGGAGGGAGGGAGGGTGGATGTGTGTGTGTATGAGAGAGAGAGACTGACTCAAAACTATAAAAAAGAAACAGGCGAGGATGGAAGGCTTGAATTAAGGGGGGAAAGGGTGGCTTCATCAAGCTTGTTTAAATGTAATGAGAGGAAATGGACATACTGAACTGAAGCAACTAATTGTTGAAAATTGAGGGAGGAAGTGTTTGTGTGTGTGTGTGTGCGTGAGAGAGAGAGAGAGAGAGAGAGAGAGAGAGAGAGACTTGACTCTTTCATAAAACCATGAAAAAAGAACTTTCTAAAATTTAATTTCCACTGCATTTAGCTCTGCAGTTTCTGCTGAGAACAGCAGAAGTCTGAAGTGTGTAGCAATCACGTTTCTCTATTTCTCATCCCCAAAGCAGCCAAGAGTATCATAGTTTATTCCCAAAATCTGAATCCCAGTCTTTCTGCTCCTGGTCCTACTTTGACTGCAGCACCAAACAAAAGACTGTGGGTTTCTTTTTTGAGTCAATCCATCTCATGTGCAGTCTTCCTCTTTTCCTACTGCATTGCACTTTTTCCTGCATTGCTGCCTTTTCCAGTGAGCTTGTCTTCTTATGATGCCACTGTAGTACAGTACCCTTTGTTTGGTTATTTTAGCTTCTAGTGAAAACTCACACTTAATTTGCTTTACTTATCTTTCTGACAAGTCATAATAAGTTTGTCATCGCTTTCCTCCCAAGAAGTAGGCGTCTTTTAATTTAGTGGCTGCTGTCCCCATCTGAAGTCATCATAGAGCCCAAGAAAGTAAAATTTGTCACTGCCTCCATATCTTCCTTCCCCTTCTATTTGCTAGGTGATGGGACCAGTGGTCATTAGTTTTTTTGATGTTGAGCTTCAGACTATTTTTGTGCTCTCCTCTTTCACCCTCATTACAAGGTTCTTTAATTCCTCCTCACTTTCTGCCATCAGAGTGGTATCATCTGCATATCTGAGGTTGTTGATATTTCTTCCATCAATCTTAATTCCGGCTTGGGATTCTTCCAGTCCTGCCTTCCGCATGATGTATTCTGCATATAAGTTGAATAAGCAGGGGAACAATATACAGCCTTGTACTCCTTTCCCAATTTCGAACCAATCAGTGTTTCCATATCCAGTTCTAACTGTGGCTTCCTGTCCCAGGTATAGATTTCTCAGGAGACAGATAAGGTGGTCAGGCATTCCCATTTCTTTAAGAACTTGCCATAGTTTGCTGTGGTTCACACAGTCAAAGGCTTTTGCGTAGTCAATGAAGTAGAAGTAGATGTTTTTCTGGAACTCTCTGGCTTTCTCCATAATTCAGCACATGTTAGCAATCTTGTCTCTAGTTCCTCTGCCCCTTCGGAATCCAGCTTGTACTTCTGGGAGTTCTCAGTCCACATATTGCTGAAGCCTACCTTGTAAGATTTTGAGCATAACCTTGCTGACCTGTGAAATGAGTGCAATTGTACAGTAGCTGGAGCATTCTTGGGCACTTCCCTTCTTTGGGATTGGGATGTAGACTATTCTTTTCCAGTCCTCTGGCTACTGGTGAGTTTTCCACTGATGATGATAAAAAAAAATAGCACACTGGTCCTTTGTAGCACCAGGGTGGGTGACATGACCTTTAGCCTGGTTTGTTCCTTTTTGCACACCACACACAGAATGTTTAAAGTGGTCAGAAAAGCTCCTCCCCCCAACTCTGCGTTGGCTGTCTCTAGCAAGCACATCATTGCTAGCACCACTCTGGCAGCCATTGATGATTATTAAATCCTCTGCGAGCCAGCAAAAAAATTAATGCAGCTTGCTAGGCACATTGGACACCTTACTACTCCCTATACCACCCCATGGCTGGAGTGCAACGTGCTCCAGCAAAAACAGTGCACATCTTTATTAAATTTGGTGCATCCTGCTAGTTTGGTACATAGCCTGGCAGCCATTGATACCAATGATATATCCTGTTAGTTCGGTACACAGCCTGTGTAGATTCAATAATATTTTGAATTCAAATAATGTATGATTTCCTTCCTTTCAAATCAAGGGGGTAATGTTGGTGTATATAAATTTTTTAGGGTGTAAAAGGTAAGAAAGTTCCCTGACCCCTGCCCTACTGCTTGTGTACACTATGTTTACTAAGTGATTTAGCTAGAATCAAGAACTGGGGGATTTTTAAAAAAAAACAGCTGCAACTTTTACTCCACAATTTACTCCATGATGATGTGGACAGGATTCTTGGAGAGGTGAATGCCACCACATGTGTGCTATACCCTTGCCCTTCCTGGCTTATAAAAACTGCCAGAGGAGGAATGGCCAATTGGATACAAGGAGTGGTAAATGCCTCCGTGCAGCAGGGTAGGATCCCTGCTTGCTTAAAGGAGGCATTAATAAGATCGCTATTGAAGAAGCTCTCCCTGGATCCCAGTGTACTAGATAACTACTGGTCAGTGCCAAACATCCCATTCCCAAGCAAGATACTGGAGCGTGTGGTGGTTTCTCAGCTCCATGGATTCCTGGAGGAAGTGGATTATCTAGACCCATTTCAATCTGGTTTCAGGCCTGGCTAAGGGACTGAGTCAGCTTTGGTCACTTTGGGGTATGACCTATGTTGGGAACTGGAAAGGGGGAGTGTGTCCCTGTTGGTTCTGCTGGACCTCTAGGTGGCTTTCGATACCATCGACCATGGTATCCTTCTGGGCCATCTCTCTGGGATGCGACTCAGAGGCATTGTTTTATAGTGGCTCCAGTCCTTCCCGGGGGGGGGGGGGAGACCTCAGAAGGTGGTGCTGGGTGACTCCTGCTGAACACCCTGGCCACTGGTCTGTGGAATTCCTCAGGGTTCTGCTTTGTCACCCATGCTTTTTAACATCTACATGAAACCACTGGGAGAGGTTGTCCGGAGTTTTCAGGTTCAGTGTCACCACTATGTGGATGAAACCACACTCTCTCGCTCTCTCTCCTTTCCACCTAATTCCAGGGAAGCTGTCTTGGCTTTAAACCAGTGCTTGGCATCGGTAATGGGCTGGAAAAGGGCAAGCAAACTGCAACTTAATCCAGACAAGAGAGATGTGCTCCTGGTTAGTTGGAAGGCATATGAAGGAATAGGGATACTACCTGTGCTGGATGGGGTAACACTTCCCCTTAAAACTCAGGTCCGCAGCTTGGGTGTACTCCTAGATTCATTCCTAAACTTGGATGCCCAGGTCTCGGCGTTGGCCAAGAGGGTATTTCCCCAGCTAAAGCTGGTGCGCCAGCTGTGCCCATTCCCTGAGATGTAGGATTTTGCTGCAGTGACACATGCCTTAGTTACATCCCCTTTGGATTACTGTAACACACTCTATGTGGGGCTGCCTTTGAAGATGGTTCGGAAACTTCATCTGGTGCAAAACTCTGCGGCCAGACTACTGACTTTTTTTCCAAAAAAAAAGCTAAAGACCCATCTCTTCAGGCAGGCTCTTAACAATCACAACTGAATCCCTGAACCCCATTTTAGCAGATAATTTAAATCTTTTCCATGTTTTAATCTTTTAATTTTATTTAAAATCCTATATAGTTTAATTTCTCTTTTAATGTTTAACTTATTGTATTTTAATTGTGTGAAGTTTTAATGCTGTGAGCCTCCTTGGGTCCCTTTGTTGGGAGAAATGTGTCATACAAATAAAACTAATAATAATAATAATAATAACTTCATTGAATATGAAATCCTGTAGGTGTGGTACTCAAAAATAAATACTAATTAGTTCAGTAGGTCCTACTCCCAGGAAACAGGACATAAGATTGCAACCTTATTAGTCTAATGCCAAGGAGCAACTCTTTACTTTTTTTTTCCCTGTCATCAAAGATGAGAACAATGGGCAATCTACTTTGGTTAGTAAGGTACTACAGGAAGATTGATCCTTGAGTACAATTTAAATTTTCCAGCAGCAAAAAAATTGCCTTCTCTTACATTTCCCATGCAGCTTCTCACCTTGATGTCCTACACATTCCAGCATTCAATAGTGGTTATATAAGTATGGCATAACAAATCTTTTAAAAAGAAAATGTGAACTGTCTACAGGTACTTAGAGGACTAAAGAAAATGTTATGTTAAAAATTAGATGTGGTAGAAACATAGTAAAAAATCAGTAGTGATGAAGAATGGGATACATTATTCCCACATTACTGTAACAGCATATTGTTGTTTTCCTCAGACCTGAAGATTCTTCTGCAAACTATCCGTCACCCAGCAGATGTTCCCATGCCACATTCTGGGGAATTTGTAAACAGTTTGTTTCTGCACCAGAGCACAGACAGAGTTCTGACTCCAGTCCTCTGAAGATGCCGGCCACAGAAACTGGTGAAATGTTAGGAAGAACAACCTTCAGAACACTGCCAAACAGCCCGAAAAACCCACAACAACCATCAGTAACCACTGAGCCAAACTACCCTGATTTTTCCCAGGTCTCAGTCATTTGCATTACAATCCAGTCAGCATGGCCAAAAGTCTGGCAATGTAAGAATTTTAGGTGGAGAAGACTAGATTGGGGAAGGCTGATATTAGATAAACCTGTGAAAATATGAATTTCCTTTAATAACAAGTTAAAAGTGTTCAAAGTGACTAGGTACAAATCAGCTTATACTCAAATATGAGTGTCTTTGTGTAGGGAAGAGGAGAGAGAGAGAGGTTTCCTCTGGTTTCCTAGACTATCCTTCACCTGTTCTGACCAGTGAGGACCTTCCTTTGACCTTAGATTGCTCTTGTTAGAGTTGCTGATGTCACTTCCTTCCTTCTCACACCTCTCTCTTGTTCCCTCCAAGGAGGAGACTTCTTGTCTTTGTTTCCTATGGATGCAAGGGGCAGCCATGGCTGCTGACATATCCAGCTTAGTTAACTAGAACTACAACTTCTATCACCTTTCCTGTCCCAGGAGTATTTCTCTAATGAATACAAGCTAAAAAAAATCTTTAAAGTGGAGATATAAATTTGACTGCCTTTTCCCCTTTCTAAAAGGGGAAGGGCAATCAAATAATCATTCTGAGTCTCCAAGGGCTGAATTCACAAGTTAATATTGCTATAGTGTTGCTGTGTGTGTACTCTCAAACAAACAAAAAAGGGGGGAACATCTTTTCAAACATTTAGCTTTATATGTTTTAAAGGTAAAAGTTCCCCTTGACAATTGTCCAGTTGTGTTCAACTCTAGGGGGTGGTGCTCATCCCCATTTCCAAGTCGTAGAGCCAGCGTTTGTCCCTAGACAGGTTCCATGGCCACATGGCTAGCATGACTAGACCCGGAATTACCATTCTGGAAATCTGGCACCAAACCATCAGCTGGCTAAATGCAATCTTCTATTATGAGGATGACATCGCAAACAGACAAGTTAATGTATGTGTCCCACACCCTGTTGTACAGCCCTTCCGAGCAAATCTTAACCATAGGCTTGGCACAGAGTAATAGCTTTGAATTCAGTCTGCTAATTCAATAGGCTATAGGCAAGCTCTAAAATGAGTTTCTAAGAGTTTATGTTCAAAATAGCTTTTCTACATTGCTTCAGAAATGACTATTCTTTTGATGGGTAACTTCTTGTGTCAGCTATTTTCATATGCACTTTTCATTTTTTCATTACTGTAGTTTGTCGGCATATAGGCTCGCAGCTATTTTAGATAATGATTATAAATTGTAATTAGCTGTTTCTTTAAATTCTGCAGTTAATGACATCAAGGAATATCATCATTTAGTTATGCTTTAGAACTGATCCACATTGGCCTAATGTAGATAGTTCCTATTGTTTTGCATCTGTATAAAGGAAAGATAACCCTGGTCTACTAAAATCAAAAGAAGAAATAAGCTATATATGTCCTAGTTACAATTGCACTATAAACACTTTTTAACTACAACCATTAAAATTTGAATAATAAAAATTAAGCTTCCATTTTTAATTAGATATTTCTGGCCCATCCTATCTCCAGAGAACTCAGGCTGAGATATAGTCCATAAAAAATAATTTCAAAACAGTTACAAACAGATTAACATGAAACCACAAAGTACAATTTTTAAAAACTCACACACAGGCACACACAAACAGGCAGGAACAGCCTATTTCACTAAAGGCCATTTATTTGCATAACGACCTTCCCTTCAAAATGGAACTCCCCCAGCAGATCTGAATAGTTAGACAGGTGTGTATAAGGAAAGATGTATACTGCATTTGCTCTGATTCCAGTATGACCACTGCAACCTCCTGGAAGCCAAGTCAGAAAGATGGACAGCCAGGACAGTTCCTTTCAAACTGGTATTATGTAGTTTCTATATAATGTGCTAGCCATTCTCAACCTTACCCTCAAGGAGGCACTCATTAGCTCTATCCAGAAAAAAAACAGTCCAATCGCCAATATCCCCTTTATTGGCAAGCTGGTGGAGAGAATAGTGGCTGATCAGCTTCAGGCTTTCCTGGAGGAGACCAATGCCCTTGATCCATTCCAATCTGGGTTCAGGCTGCGTCGTGGCATGGAGACGGCATTGGTCCCCCTGCAAGATGACCTCCTGAGGGAAGCTGACAAAGGCAAAATGTCCTTGCAGGTCCTCCTTGATCTTTCAGCTGCCTTTGATACCACTGACTATGGTATCCTCCTGGGGAGGCTCTCAGCATTGGGGATTGGTGTTCAGGCTTTGGCCTGGCTCCGATCCTTCCTGGAGGACCATCCTCAGAAAGTTCAGCTTGGGGAGATGTTGACCTCTCTGTGGACTCTCAACTGTGGAGTCCCACAGGGGTCAATCAACTCCCTAATGCTATTTAATATCTATATGAGACCACTGGGGGAGGTGATCAGAAGTTTTGTCACCAATACACAAATGACACTCAGCTCTATCTCTCCTTCCATCCTTCTGTAGTGGATGCCATCCTGTTCCTTGAGTGCAGCCTGGATGTGGTGCTGGGATGGATGAGGGCCAACAGACTGAGGCTGAACCTGGACAAGGCAGAAATCTTGTGGATGGGGGGCCCCTAGTGTTGGGGGGTTTTTGGGGGGCACTCTTTCCATTAAGGATGAGGTTCTTAGCTTGGGCATGCTTTTGGACCCACTGCTATCAATGACATCATCTGTGGTCCGATCCACTTATTTCCACCTAAAGCGGATCACCCAGCTATGTCCGTACCTTGACATCGGGTCCCTCACTACGCTGGTCCATGCACTGGTAGTCCTGAAATTAGACTACTGTAATGCCCTCTATGTGGGGCTGCCCTTGGGACTGCTACGGAGACTGCAATGAATCCAGAACGTGGCGGCTAGACTTCTGAGTGGGGTTAGAAAATACTAAAATATCTCCCCTGCCCTGGCCACCTTACACTGACTAACTGTTCACTTCCGTACTAGTTTCAAGGTGATGGTATTAATCTATAAGGCCCTAAACAGTTTGGGACCTAGATGTCTGGCCAAGTGCCTCCTTCAAGTTAGGTCTGCCCGTCCTATAAGATTGTCACAGGCAGGGCAGCTCAGAGTTCTGGCCCCAAGAGAGGCCTGGAAAACAACCACGAGAAATCGGGCCTTCTCGGCGGTAGCTCCAAAACTCTGGAACTCTCTTCTGCCTGAAGTCTGCCTGCCCCTTCACTGGGCACATTCAAAAACCTCCTAAAAACACAGTTATTTAAATAGGCCTTCCCTGAACAAACAAGTCTCTGATACAATAGTGCC
The DNA here is from genome assembly GCF_051106095.1 of Pogona vitticeps. Lineage (NCBI taxonomy): Eukaryota > Metazoa > Chordata > Lepidosauria > Squamata > Agamidae > Pogona > Pogona vitticeps. The sequence goes on from NC_135785.1 coordinate 81,481,273, forward strand.
TGATAGTATAACTCTATCATACTGCCATGCTTCATGTTTTTATATTTTTTTCTACACTTTTAATTGTACTTATTGTATTGTAATTTTATCTTCACCACACTTCATGACTTTTGATTTTTGCCCCATGTACCGTGTTTCCCCAAAAATAAGACAGGGTCTTATTTTAATGTTTGCTCCAAAAATGCTTTAGGGCTGATTTTCAGGGGATGTTCTATATTTTTTTTCATGCACAACAATCTACATTTATTCAAATACAATCATGTCACTTTCTTCTGGTTGCTACACAATGGTGGAGGGTGGGGTTTCATTTAACTGGGGCTTATTTTGGGGGTAGGGCTTATATTACAAGCATCCTGAAAAATCATACAGGGCATATTCTCAGGTTAGGTCTTATTTTCGGGAAAACAGGGTATTGATGTTGTTATTGCTATTTTGGTACTTTGCTGTTTTATGTTACTTGTTGTAAACTGCCCAGAGTGGTCTTGACTGCCAGATGAGCGGTATAAAAATCAAATAAATAAATCCTTTTATTTGGTCACAGCCATGAACACAATATGAAAGAAACATTGACTGAATCAGGATTGTATAAGGTGCATAACAAACCTTATAAGGTGGTGTGTGAAGAATTGTTTCCCTTCTGTAGACCCCTTCAGATGTTCCCGGGCTGCCACCCGTATTGAGAACAGCTGTAAAGACAGCAATTGAGCCATCAAAGTCTATACTAGCTGTAGCTTCCTCATTGTTTTCAAGGGCAGCTCCATGACAAATGCACTGCAGTGATCTAGAGAAAGGAAATGACTTATACATGAATTACAGTGGCTTCGATATCCCTTCCAGTTGCAGAGTGGGGGGAGGGGGCACCTGAAGCTGATCAAAAGCCATCCAGGGTAATCCAAGCTGCCAAAGTCATTTGGATCTCCAGGAACGAAGATGAATGTAGGAATACTACCAAGCATTTGTTTGCTCCTCGAAAGCCTAAGGCTCACTTGAGCAATTTCATAGACAAAATAAGGATGCTCAAAAGACAAGAGAAAATGTTCCCATTGGGTTTGGCCTTTTCTAGCTGATAGTAAGCCAATACCTGCAGCATACTATATGATATAGAACAAGAGTGCAGGGTTAGGTATTCATAATGTCTTGACTTTCCAGAGAAACAGTGTTTGATATCTGGAACTAGACTCAACAGAAAGTGGTCTGTGGGGAAGAAACCACATTTTACCACATTTTGAAATTTAAGATGATCTATATATGATAAGTAACAAATACTGTCATGCAAACAAACCACAACCATAATTCAAATCTCGAGTCTAAAATCACTGGATGTTGACAATACTTTCTACCTCTGCATTTTTCCAGACTGAATCCTATGGGTATTAGTCATTGATCTTTAATGGTTCTTCAAATAAACAAAATTGCTTTAAAATACATATCAATAGTTGTGCTAGTGAATCATTACTACACAATACCATGCTGGTGAAGTTGTATAAATATTAAACTGGTGTGGACATTTGTGGCTGGAGTTTCTTTCCCATTTTCCCCTATTAAATTACAATCCCTAATATTTATACTTTGAATTAAATTGCACAACACACCACAAATTTTACACCTTTGTACATACAATGGGAAGGAAGAGATTTACAGGGTGAGGTCAACTTATTCATGTGGAAGACAAAACTGAAATGAATGGGATTTCAGCACTCTTTGGCAGCAATCCTGTTGAGTAACTGTACTTCCAGAACTCAACATTACACAAGCAGTAGTACTCATCATGCCAGGTGGAAGTTTTATTCAGGAAGCACTTCCACAGGCACATCATGCCATGGAACAAAATTGAAACCACACCACCAAGAGCACCATCAAATTTGCAATCCTCATTGCCTCAGTGGCACGCCAAGTCCATTTACACAGGTACAAAATTATGCTCCACCCAGACAAACAGGATTTCGACCCTTTTCAGGATATACTCCCTGCTTTATCTTGAACACTGTCGGCATTAACTGAAAAAAAACCTAAGCGGATTTAAAATCCATTTAAAATGTAGTTAAATAAATGTGTTAGGCAGCTCAATTATACATTCACTTAGAAGCAAGTTTACACAGTGGTGTTTCACCTTCTTTTTCTGAAGTTTCAATAAAAGGAAGTCAGCAATCTGGAATGAAATATTCCAACTTCTCCTGTCTATCGCACCCCCTGATAAACTGGTGGGCCCAGTTGAGAGCTTGGGCAGTGGCCTAATGAAAGTAGCATGTTCCTCTTACTTGGGGAGGTTTGAAAGTAATAAATTGCCAGTTTTTTGTTTTAATGTTGTTTCATTACCCATTGGGTTTTTGGCCAATTTTTGTACATTAAAAAGAAAACACTCTGAGGGTTAATAAGAAAAGGGTACAGAACTTGTAAAGTTCCTTCAAATGTTCTTTGAAAATCAATTTTGAAAACAAAACTAGAAAACATTACCAGTCTAGTAACGTTGTCCCCACTTACCGCATTACCAATGAAACGCCTTCATTACAAACAACAAAAAGTAACATGTTACACATAACAGAATAATCAATTTACTTTAACTTGTTACTTCCACTTTCTGTCCCAGATGTAAATCAGCCTACTGCCCACTTTTAAAACAAATTAACAAGGTCAAGAAAGTTAAAATAATCTATAACAAATTTAATTCATTTTAATTAGGGTAACCTAGTCAACAGCTTCCCTTTCCCTGAAATTCTATGTCAGAATCTAAGAGAAGGGGAGTGAGGCCTTGTGATGTTACAGGATGTAGTCCGCCATGTAACAATTACATAGTAATATGTAAAAGCAAAAGAAAAAATAAAAAAATTAAGAAGATAAAAATGTTGTGGCACTTTTAATGTGACTTTCGTGGGCAAGTTGACTTCCTCATACCAAGTACTGTACAGCCTGATCTGAGGAAGTGGACTTTAAAATATAGCAATTAGTCTTCAAGGTGCCAAAACACTTTTGTCTTCTTTCTTTCTTTCTTTCTTTCTTTCTTTTTCTTTCTTTCTTTCTTTCTTTCTTTCTTTCTTTCTTTCTTTCTTTCTTTCTTTCTTTATTTATTTATTTATTTATTTATTTATTTATTTATGCCTGATAAGTTAACAAGACTAACATGGCTATCTATTCTAAAAATAATGTGTGCAGACAACCAAAGACTCCTGAGTCTGAATGATAACTCTTCCCCCATATACCCAAGTAGATTGATGTATCAGGTCTCTCCTTGGTCCCAAAGCCTTGCACCAGTCTTTTCACCACACCAACATTACACATGTGTAGCACATGCACAAACATTGGCGTACCAAGCCAGTGGCAGGTGCTACCTGTGAATGGATGGAGTTGGGTTTCCAGCTTTTCAAGCCACCTCCCATACAATCAAACTTTCTTCTCCAGCACTGCTCTCCCAGAGATGTGTGTCCTCATCTGGAGATCCAAGAGAATGCAAACATTCCCTGAGATTAGCCTGAGACTTAGACTTGGTAACTGTAAGCTTAACCCTCCTTGAGTTAAAGGGAAGTTGTAATTCCCTGATCATGCCTATCAAATGTAATTACCACTGATTTCTGCAAAGCTTTTGTGAATCCATTTTGGATAAGAGTACCAGTGTGGGGGCAGGAATCCACTTCTCCCTCTTAACAGGAATACAGAGAAACTGTTTCATCATTGCTTTCTGTACAAAGACTGTGGTAAAGCTGAGGGAACAACTTCATACTAACCTTCAGATAAGCAGGAAAAAGATTATGCAGGCCCGGACTTATCTCTGAACTGCATATGACAACAAGGAATGTACAGTATTACCAAAGTGAATGCAGTATAATCCTCCCACTCAGAATTACAGCAACCAGAAGACCCTGAATGTAATAATACCAACGTCACTTTATAGTAAAAGCAACCAAGTTTAAAGCTCACAACAAATGAAAGAATAAAGCTCTACCTAGCTTCTTGTTTTATGAAAGATATCAACACTCCTGGCATGGTGTTGGGGAGGGCAGGAGAGACATCATATATTTACCTCCCCACCAGCTGTTGAAACAAGGAAAGTCCACACTTTCTCTCACCTCCTATGGAAAAGAACTAGATAGGGGTCACAGAAGAAACTTTACTCAATCTGCATGATAAAAGGGTGAATTCTTTTAGTTTGAGGATTGATTTTTTAAAAAAATGCTTTTGCAGATGTGTGCAGTAATACCTTCACAAAAGTTAATTCTTATATGCACCAGTTACCCCATCTACAGTTGTGTTCAAAATTATTCAACCCCCAATGCTGTAAAGGGGTTTAGGGACTATAGTGTACATTTGGAATTGTATTCAGAATGAAATCCTACAAGGACGTTTTAAAGAACCAAATGCCACTAAAATAACATCAATTGTTTATGTAATACAGTAGTAAATGTTTCTTTTGTGGTTTCTTCATTGCCACAATTATTCAACCCCTTAAAGACTACCACTCTGAAGAAGAGAGGTTCATTCAGGTGTTTTCGATCAGGTATTGAAAACACCTGTGGATGTCACCGAGCACCAATCAAGCATAATAAGCACCAATTAGGCAGCTTTAAAAGGACTGTGATACTCAGCTCCTTCTAGACATTTACTGGTGTGGTTACAAACATGGTGAAGTCAAGAGCATGGTCCAGGAAGACAAGAGAAGAGGTGATTTGTCTTCACAGGAAGGGCAATGGCTATAAGAAGATTGCAAAGAAGTTAAACATACCAAGAGACACCATAGGAAGCATCATTCACAAATTCCAGGCAAAGGGCACTGTTGAAATGCTACCTGGTCGTGGAAGAAAGAAGATGCTGACTTCGACTGCTGCGCGCTACCTAAAGCGTAGAGTGGTGAAAAGTCCCCGTGTGACTGCTGAGGAACTGAAAAAAGATTTGTCAGATGTGGGTATAGAAGTTTCAGCTCAGACAATAAGGCGCACACTGCGTAATGAAGGTCTCCATGCCAGAACCCCCAGGCGCACCCCCTTGCTGTCTCCCAAGAATAAGAAGAGTCGACTGCAGTATGCCAAAAGTCATGTGGGCAAACCACAAAAGTTGTGGGATAGTGTTCTGTGGACTGATGAAACAAAATTAGAACTGTTTGGGCCCATGGATCAACGCTATGTTTGGAGGAGGAAGAACAAGGCATATGACGAAAAGAACACCTTGCCTACTGTGAAGCATGGCGGAGGGTCAATAATGCTTTGGGGCTGTTTTGCTTCTGCAGGTACAGGGAAGCTTCAGCGTGTACAAGGTACCATGAATTCTCTTCAGTACCAGGAGATATTGGATGAAAATGTGATGCAGTCCGTCACACACCTGAGGCTTGGGAGACGTTGGACCTTTCAGCAGGACAATGATCCCAAGCATACCTCCAAGTCCACTAGAGCATGGTTGCAGAGGAAAGGCTGGAACATTTTGGAGTGGCCATCGCAGTCACCAGACTTAAATCCGATTGAGAACCTCTGGTGGGACTTAAAGAAAGCAGTTGCAGTGCGCAAGCCTAAGAATTTGACTGAACTGGAGGCTTTTGCCCATGAAGAATGGGCGAAGATACCCGTAGATCGCTGCAAGACACTTGTGTCAAGCTATGCTTCACGTTTAAAAGCTGTTATAACTGTAAAAGGATGTTGTACTAAGTACTAAGATTGAATGTCACTTGGGGGTTGAATAAAAACTAATAATGATGTGAGCACAGAAAAGACATTTGTGGTTATTTCATTATAAACTTAAGGTTATATTTCTCTGACCTACAAGTGCCTCTTTCATGTAAATATAAGCAAGATGACTGAATGATCAAAATCAATGTCAAAATGGCCAAAACATTCAATTTTAGTGGGGGTTGAATAATTTTGAACACAACTGTATATTCTTTGTGGAATAAATAGCCTAGTCAGCCTTCATGGCTGTCAAGAAGAAAAGAGGGTGTGGTTGGTTTGAATGGCTTGAATCATTTTTTGTAAAAAAAAACCTGTGCTTTTATTAATTACTGTTTTCTTCATAGAAGAGTCTACAGTATTGATCTGCCACCCTTGTCTCTCTCTCTTCTTCTTCTTTTTTTTTTTTTTGTTTTTTTGTTTTGTTTTTTTGCTGAGGAGCAAACAACAGAAGACCTGTCAACTTTCCCATTCAGGCTAGATGAGTTTCCTCTATATTTTTGCTCTGAAAATGGCAATACTGTTAATTTAGATAAACTGCCTAGCAGTTTGACAAGTTTCTAGATTATAATGCAACACCTTCTAGATTATAATACAGATTTGCTCTCCATAATCTGCAGTTCATTTGTAAATGAAAACTGAGAAATCTCAGCAGTGAATTCTTCCCAGGTCTGCTTCCAGGCTTCCAATCTGACCTGTGTAAATTGCTCAGAGCTATCAAAGTAGTAAAGTTAGTAAAAAAAAAAAAAAAAACTCTTCTAGAGCTTACTTCAGATTGTAATTCAGTAGTTGCAATAGTGTGCCTGAAATTAAAGAAAACACAAAAATGTAAAAGTAGCAAAAGCATATATACTAAAAATAACTAATTGATTCTATAGTTGCTAAGGAAGAAATTCATGAAGGCATCAGTAAGATCGCCCATTCAGATAGCTTGGACATAAATGCTATACACTGTAAACTGACAGAAGTATTAAAAGATATGACCAACAACAACGTTATAATCAGAAATGTAAATGAAAATAAAAAGAGAAGTAAATAATAAAAGAAAAGTTAAACTGAAGAAAATCAAAAATAGAAAAATAAAAGCAACACCAAATAGTGGAAAATTGCACAAAATATCCTTTAACCACAGAAAAAATGGTAGTCTGAACAATGTAAAGACACAGAAAATTCAGTGAGGGTCCCCTGAAAATCTTGAAAAACCAAGGAGGTGGCGGACATATTGAAAAATAATAAATTTTCACCACTGAATGATAGTAATATTTCTCTGATATGTGATGTCACAGATGAAGTCATAATGTAGGAAAGTACATTAAAGAGCTGTTTGAAACTAACAGAAAAACAAAATTTATTGTCCTAGAGATTTACTGCAAATGCAAAAATCTAAATTACAATACAGCTAACAAAAAGCAGCAAAACCCCTGGACTCAATTATGTTTTTGCAGGAGTATTAAAGTTAATTGCAGATTATGACTTTATTGTTTTAGTTAATATTTTCCATCAGATCCGCAAAAATTGAATCATTCTCCGGTTTGGACTCAACTATATTTTATTACATTGTCCCAAAAGCAAAATACCAAAGCTTGCAATGACTACAAAACAGTACATTTTATAAGTTAAATCAGTAGTAGGATTTGCTTAAGGTTTTCTTAAAGATCATCCATGTCAGAATTTTACCCAAAGTGCAAAGAAGACATACAATCTAGATTCAGCAAAGGAGTTGGGACCACGGAAGCATTGTTCTTCATTTAGGTACTGTACAGTGGGGTCTTGACTTAAGAACGGCTTGAGTTAAGAACATTTTGACTTAAGAACCACTCTCATAGGAAAATATTGACTTGACTTAAGTACTTAGATTTGAGTTAAGAACTGAAAAAAAACCACGTGGGAGGCAGGGAAAGTGCAAAATTTGAACTTTCAGTTAACTGTTGGCCAGTGAAAAGGGTGCCTGTCTGCTTCCTCACTCCTCCCAGCGTTTAGAGAGTGGCTTGGGAGACAGTCTTCGGACTGCCTGGTACTTGTACTGCCTGGACTGTATTTTCCCTGCCTTCCCTGAACCTTTCTTGACCTAAGAAAAAAAGAAACAAAATATCCCCCTCTAGTGGTCGAAGGCAGAATAGCAGCTTCCCATTAGTTTCTATGGACGGAAAAGAGCAGATACGGATCAAATGGTTTTCAATGCATTCCTATGGGAAATGCAGATTTGACCTGAGAACTTTTTGACTTGAGAACCGCCTTCCAATACGGATTAAGTTCTCAAGTCAAGACCCCACTGTATTTGAATCAATGGAACTTATGAAGGAGTTGACTCACTAAATCCCCACTCATGCAATGACCAACTCTAGTGTGATTTACTATGCTAAACATGCTAAACAACAGCATTTTGATCACTTAATCATATACCACACTAAATGCTTCTTTCAGCCTTAACTATTGGGCACACAGACTGAAGCTGATGGGAGATTGTATCCATTGACATCTGGAAAGGTCTCAGTCCCCATAGTTTAATTAAGCATAACACAAGATCCCACATGTTTTGACAAAATGCCTTCCTCTCAGGCAATATAAATATCAGCAAACACATGTATAGGGTAACAACTCCCAACTGATGGAATACAACATCACTGCAAAAATGAGAAAGAAATTCATGTTATGTAATATTTAGGGGTGGACATGCAGCCTGTGGGTTAACTGCAGCCACTCTAGGCCATTTTTGTTGTACCCAACACCCTGCCCACCAACTTCATTGAAAAGCAATCTCAGTACAAAATATATTGATGAAAGATTGGATGCTTTAAAAATAAAAAGGAATATAAAGCTATATATCTAAACCATACATTTTAAAAAATGTGCTTTGTTGTAAAATGGCTTTGGTGCTGAAAAAGAGACACTAATTAATTCTAGTCTTTAGTCCTTAAGAGTACAGTCCTATTACACTTACCTAGGAATAAGCTATTAACACTATTACAATCCTATACACACTTACCTAGGAAAAAGCATCATTGAACAAAATGGACCTTTTTTCTGCCCAGGCATACGTAAGATCACACTGAAAATGTGACAAGAATACTCAAAACTATTGTACTAGACATGATGTAGGCCAGGCCAAAGAGTAACATGGCAGTGTAATCTGTTGCTTTAAAGGGTTCAGCAATTAACAATGAGAACACTCTAACACAGTAGAAGATTCACTGGGGAAAAAAAGGAGAAATTTCATTTTTGACTTAAGTACTTAGATTTGAGTTAAGAACTGAAAAAAAAACCACGTGGGAGGCAGGGAAAGTGCAAAATTTGAACTTTCAGTTAACGGTTGGCCAGTGAAAAGGGTGCCTGTCTGCTTCCTCACTCCTCCCAGCGTTTAGAGAGTGGATTGGGAGACAGTCTTCGGACTGCCTGGTACTGTACTGCCTGGACTGTATTTCCCTGCCTTCCCTGAACCTTTCTTGACCTAAGAAAAAAAGAAACAAAATATCCCCCCTCTAGTGGTCGAACGCGGAATAGCAGCTTCCCATTAGTTTCTATGGACGGAAAAGAGCAGATACGGATCAAATGGTTTTCAATGCATTCCTATGAGAAATGCAGATTTGACTTGAGAACTTTTTGACTTGAGAACTGCCTTCCAATATGGATTAAGTTCTCAAGTCAAGACCCCACTGTACTTGAGGAAAAATGCTGAGATATGAACATGAATACCCATGTTTGCTTTATCAGCTCTAAAAAAGCCTTTGACAAATCCAGCATAGCAAAGTGATAAAGCTGCTGGCAAACCTTTGTTTTGACAAAATAATAACATAAATGGCTAAATGTATTGGCAATGAAAAGCTGCCTTGGAAGATGATCATCAGATAATAGAGGACATGGAAATACCAAGAGGAACACAACAAGGCTATAAACTCTTGCCACATTATTTAACCTATGAGAAAATCCTTAGAAACACACACGCTGATTCAAATGATGGTGCTATTTTCAAGAGAGAGATTATTAGCAACATTTGCTATGCAGACAATATGGTGCTATTATTAGCTGACAATTAAGATGATCAGCAAAGGTTGTTCAATAAAGTCAGTGAAGAAGTTGTGGATGTGGTCCAAAACAGAATGTGAAGAAAGCCAGGTTCATGGTGATTAGTAAAAAGCAAGCAGCCCAAGAAACGCAATTAATGGATCCAAAATGAAAATGTGAAACATACTAACAAATATGGACATTGGAATTTAGTTGCTGGAGTGGTGGAATCACAGCTAAGAGTCTGAACAGAGATGGCCTGGAGCAACTTCTTTAAAAGGAAGAATGCAGTATGCAACAAAAAGTTTAAATTGGCTTTGAGGATGTGCATCGCAAAGTGCTATGCTTAGTTTCTCTGTATGGTATTCGGTTGTGGACTTTAAAATGGGCTCCTGTAACAAAGATACAAATATTTGAAATTTAATTACAGGATGCTCAGAATAATTTAAGCTGAGAGGAGACCACCGAAGAAGCACTAAGGTGAATGGTGAATGAAAAAAGACCGACATATCTTTAGTATAGAAAAAAGGTCCCTGAGGGGGGACATATTGAGACATTTAAAATTATGCAGGGGACAGATAAAATGGATAGAGGGAAGCTCTTTTCCCTCTCACGCAATACTAGAACTGTGAGAGTGAGAACAGACAAAAGAAAACATTTATTTACCGATGATGTTGTTAGTCTGTGGAACTCCTTGCAACAGGATGTGGTGATAGCATCTGGCCTATATGCCTTTAAAAGGGAATTGGGCAGATTCCTGGAGGAAAAGTCCATTGCAGGTTAAAGCCATGATGGGGATGTATAATGTCCAGGCTTAAAAGGGAAGTACCTCAAAATGCTAGACGCAGGGGAGGAGTATCAGGAGACAGGTATCTAGTTGTCTCGTGTGCTCCCAGAGGCATCTGGTGAGGCCATTGTGAGATACAGGAAGCTGGACTAGATGGGCCCTTGGCCTGATCCAGCTGGGCTCTTACATTCTTATGTTATATCATAAAACACACAAAATGCAGGATCTGTCGTCAAGTCGTCTCCGACTCTTCGTAGCACACTAGCACAAAATGCAGGAAGCTAAACTACCTTGGCTACATAATTACGCATACTCACAATTACAAAAAAAAATTTTTACGGTCTTAGAGAGCCAGTGTGATATTGTGGTAAGAATGAACTATGACTTTGGAGGTCCAGTTTCAAGCTGTCACTGACCCATGATCTTGGGTAAGTTCTCTCTCTCTCTCTCTCTCTCTCTCTCTCTCAATCTTACCTAATTTACAGGTTATAAATTGGTGAGGAACAGGACCAGTTATGCTTGTTGCCTTGAATTTGGTGGAATTACCAAAATTTGCCATCACCAGTAAAGTCATCTCAACAGCTCTCATTTTCAGTAAAGACTTCCCCTGTCCTGTAGCCCCCAACAGTTTCTAGGCAAAGAAAGGGATTTCAAGGGAGAAATTGGGAATATTATATATTTAAACATCATTGTGCTGACACCATCACCATTACACAGTGTAACTTATAGCAACAGGATTTCAGGCAATAAATAGTAAGCTTGGTTGCTGCTCAGCTCTGTGGATAATTAGTACTAAATACTACTACATACAATGTACCTTACTTCCAAATAAGTTGGTATAGAATTGCAACTGTGGGTGTCTGAAGAGGAAGACTAGGGATTCTAGAATACTATATATAAATAAAGATGATGGGCTGATAATTCCTTTCCAGTTTAATATTATTTCTCATTACTCCAACCAACATTAAGAGAGACTACAAGCAAAAAGTGTTCAGTACCATTTATCCAAGTCTTAATTCTGGTTCGCCTACCATTCTCAACTGAATCCGGCCAACTCAGTCAGGATTTATTACAACTAATAAGTCAAATGGTAAATGGTTGTCTGAATTATTTAGTGAACAGGAACTTCTGGCAGTATTTTCATCCTTTGCATTAGTTTCAGAGATACAGATCAACATTAGTCTGTTTCAACATGTGTAACAAAAATAAAAACAAAAGTATGTGACACCTTAAAGATGCATAGATTTACTACTGTGTTTGCTTTCATGGATTACAAGCCATCTCCTCAGGCACAATGTTTTATTTTGTTTTATTTTGTCTTCCTCTATCTCTCTCTACTGAGATAAATAATCCTTATTTGAAATATTTATTGAACAGGCAAAATCTGAGGTGACTTAACTAGAAGACCTTGAAATTGTTAGCCATTCTGATTTTTGAGTTGTTTCTTTTCCTGTGGAAGCAAACACATCTGTCAACAAAACGGATACAGAGGCTGTAAGAAAACAGTATGAATTTCCCCAACTGAGTTAAGCTAGCATGGCTAAATTTTGATCCTGGTGGTCCCTCTAGAGGTGGGAAAATATTTCAGCTTTTCAATGTGTTGGTCATTCAAGTCTCTATTAGCGGTAGTGCTGAGAGTGTGTATTTTCTGATAGAAATATCAGTTCAGAATAGTACATCTTTATACTCAGTTAATACAAAGACCAACTCATGTGATCAGTTGAGAACCTTAATTATCAAGGATTCATAAAACAAGTGATGTATCTAATGAATAACAATTTAAAAGTTACATTCCAGTGTTTTAATGTTCCTTTTTAAAATGTTTTGTTAACATTAGATGCATCCCTCCTGTTCTGTGCAAAGTATGTTGATGTGTTAAATCTATCATGTTAAGTCCACATTCAGTATTGGATTTATACTAGAGAAACACGGCAGTTACATTACAGTACAGGCTGGTTGAAGGATCATCATAGGCATCCTTCAGTCTCGAGAGACTATGGTAACGTGCTCTGTATCGAGAAGTGTCCTCTCCAGAGCATGAAGCCTGGGTAAAGTAATATGGAGGATAGGCTGTTACCCAAGCAGCAAATCCCCCCTCTTCATGTTGCTGAAATGGTCCAATGAAAAGGCAAGAGCCAATACAACTGGTTGAAGGATACTGCAATGCTTTCTCCAGTGAACTTTAAAATACTTCTATGCCCTGCAATTTTTCTTTTTTCTATGGGGAGTTCCCTGGTTGGTTGCTGTGAAACACGTGGCATAGTCATTACAAATGGTACAGTTGCTCCCTTGGACTTACTGGAGAAAGACCAGGATGCGTATGTTTTTTAAAAAACCCAACAACAAACAAACAATAAAAGTGCTAGATTTAGACTGGGGACAGCAAGATCCAAATCTGACCTGGGCCAGTTACCATCACTTCATCACAAGTTTCTTATGAAAATAAAAAGGAGAAGCCACAAATGCTTCCCAAAGCTGTTTGAAGGAAAGGCATGAGAGGTTAGGATGGTGATCAATAAAAATTAAAATGATTGGGTACAAAAGCTTACAGGCCAAATGCAAAACTTAGTAAACTTGTTATAATTCTAAAAGACTGAAGCTCCCAGAATCCCAGAGGTTTCTTGACACTTTTGTCCAAAACACAGTTTTCCAAGCTTAAACGAAATGCCTTTTGACAGCCCACAATGTTTAAAAAGTACAACATCCAGCACCAGGATGGGAAGATTTACCTTGGGGGTTAAAAAAGGAAAAAAAAAAAAGGCCTCTAGTGCTTTAAAGAGTTGTGGTGGTAAATGCATTTACAAACTAAAGCTCTCTCCCTTAGATGAATGGAGTGTTAACCACTGTCAGTTGCTATGGGTTCACTTGTGTGATGGGATAGAGTGAAAGGAAGCAGTGAGATCAGGTAGAAACCAGGTTTGGGGGGGGGCAGGGGGAAGGAATACGCAAATATGATAATTACATTAAAAATTAAATGCATACAAAGTATTATAACAGCCTTCCTCAAAGCAGTGCTAGTGCTAATAATAGCAGAGACATCCTGGCATCATTAAGGCAATTACCATACTGTTTGTAGGGGGATCTCTTATATTGAATCAGGTGACAGGTGATAGAACTATGCTCCCTAATACTGTAATTCAGTTGGGTGTTGGGGAGGGTGCTTGCTTTTTGCAAGAGTCTCCCTTTGATGTGTCTGGGGGTTTGGGTGGGTGTGTTTTTCTGTTTTTGTTTTGTTCAAGAATGTAATTTTCAGGACAGAAACAGGATAATCTGGGAGGCTGAAAAGTTCTCCTGGTGTATATTTCTCCCTCTTGATTGTTGCAATTTCTGATGTCAGCTTTATCCTTTTGCACAGATACTGATACAGGCAAAACGGAGAAGAATGCTGGTAGCCAATGGCTCACTTCACTTGGAAGATGAGCAGGCAAATGAATGCCTGAAATTGTGGCCGATGTGACTCAGTATAGGCTGGCCTGAGATGGGACAATAGAGCTGCCATCTGCTGCAAGATCGAGTACCTGTGTTTGTCTCCTGTTAGGAGGTCTGTTGCTGGTGGGTAGCTGTTTGATATCTGGGGCTTATCTATGCAGATGTAAGACTGCCCAGGGCTTGTAAAATGGCCATTGCTCAGTGATGCAGGACATACTTTACATGCAGGAATAGTCAAAGCTCACCAGCTCCAGCCAATGATCTGCTGCCAGTCATTGTCAGTCATAATGGGCTAGATAGGCCAAGAACCAGACTGATTAGAAAGCAGTGTCATATGTTCTTGGATGACCTGTGATGAATTATTATTATTATTATTTATTTAATTTATACCCCGCCTATCTGGCCCACCGGACCACTCTAGCAGCAATGATGCTGCTACATTGCAACAGATATTCAAATGCTTCACCAGATGATGGCAAGCAAGTACATGAGACTCAAAATTCTCTGTCATCTCCTGTGACACTAATATACACATGTTTTAATTTTGTTTAGAGGCTGCTAGCAGAAACAGACATTTGGTACCCAAGTGACACCCAATCAATGAACTTTCCCCATGTGTATTAGCAAATCAGGTTAAAAAAAAAACCTTGGTTCTATGTGCAGGTAAAGTCATCCTGGCAATAGCAATTTTCAGTAATTAAAGCCTTTCTCCCCCCCCCCCTTCCCTATTCCCACGGCTCTTAGCAGCAAAAGGGATTCTGTGGGACCTCTAGTGGTGGGGATCATGAATGCTTTATTTCCAAAAAAAATTGGTCATGGCTAATTACACCATCAGCCTTACATGGCATTACTGAAGTGTTCCGAAAAACATCCAGAGCTTAAAGGCCTTGCCATCTTGCATTCTGTTGTTCCCATCACCCGTCAAATCCAGCTGCCACCTTACCTCATAGAAATTGCCTTCAGCTAACATTCAATTCCTCACCCCACCCCACCCTCCCTAAGTCAGGACACACACAACAAAAAGAAATCAGTCCTTCATCTTCTGGTGCAACATTGGCTTTATTGTCAGATGCATGCCAATTACTAAGGATTTCACCACTGACAGTTTTACTTACATTTTCAGATGCAGTCTTTCCTGAAGGTTGTTGAAATCTGTGAATCTTTAATAATGGTGTTGGTGAACAAATACAGTGTTCCTGCTCAAGACCTCGGATGATGCCAACTCAGACCAGATGTTCCTCTCAAGTAGAGATGGGCATGAACCTCAGTTCAGAGGTTTGGGCCAGTTTGTATGCACAGCACCTCAGGTGCCGCATGTTCTCTCCCCTGCCTTCCCAGCCAAAGACCAGCCACAAGTCAGAATGTGGTCCTCTTCAGCTGTTTGACCACCCTTAGGCAGGAGCACCAGTTTGCCTGTCCTGCCTCCTTCTCTGAGTAGGCGATCAGCCAAGGTGGTGAGGCAGAGAAATCCGTGCTCCTGCCAGAAACTAGCCAAACAGCTAAAGAGCAGTAGGAGAGGATCACACACTGGTTCATGAGTGGGAGATCCAGTCAGGGAGGCAGGGGTAGGGAAGGTTTGTGCCCATCTCTGCTATCAAGTGATCAGTCCATATTGTGGTGTTGGTGTGTTTACGCAGCTTGCTGACATTAGGGACCTCCACCAGGTTGTTTTGCCTCTGCTCCACCAAGAAGCACTTTTTCTAGACTCCAGGGAAGGATTTTCCCATAGAAAGACCCATGAAGACATGATCAAGATTTTTGCACAGCTTCTCCAAGATGGTAACACACATACAAACATAAAACATTCATTATAAAAAGGTATGTTTCTTTGAAAAAAAGCATGAGCAGACAAGGTGTTGCACAATTAAAAGGCAACTGATGAATTTCTGCATCAATAAGTTTAATCCATGAGTGGATATAGCCACAAGGCAATGGAGGTTTGAAATTGGAGTTTTCCTTCTCCTAGATGGGTTGCCTTCCAAGGCTGACGAGCCCCACCTACCCAGCCTGCTCTCTAATAGTGTGGAAGTATGATCCCTCTCTTAAAACTTTTCTGCCTCCCAGGTGTATGCAATGCTAATTGGCTTTCCTATTTACCATATTAGGGTCAGAGACAGAGTCAGAGAATTTGAGGATTTCGCGCGCCGTAGGCTTCAGGAGTTAACCTAGAGGCAAAATCCGAAGCTGGAGTCCAGAAGACAGTTCGTGTCGTTCTGCCAATTCCTGCGACATTGCTGGAACCAGTTGTATTGGCTCTTGCCTTTCCATTGGACCATTTCAGCAACATGGAGAGGGGGGAATCTGCTGCTTGGATAACAGCCTATCCTCCATACTACTTTACCCAGGCTTCATGCTCTGGAGAGGACACTTCGTGATACAAAGCATGTTACCATAGTCTCTCGAGACTGAAGGATGCCTATAAAATTTAATCTTGTGGTACTGAAGGATGATTCCAGCTTAGTTTGAATCTCACCCTATTTATTTATTTATTTATTTATTTATTTATTTATTTATTTATTTATTTATTTATTTATTTATTTATTTATTTATTTATTTAAACTTATATGCCACCCATCTAGAAAATGTCTACTCTGGGCAGCTCACAGCAAATAGAATAAAAATAACTGAAAAATAACATCAATATCTCAAAAATAAACAGTCATTCAAGATGGAGGAAAAAGAATAGATGGTGGCTGGAGGGAAGGCCTGCCTGAATAACCAGGTTTTAAGTTGGCTTTTGAAAATTCCCAGCGAAGGGGCCAAGCGGATCTCAGAAGGGAGATTATTCCAAAGACGGGGATCCACTGCCAAGAAGGCCCGGTTTCTTGTTTTTTCTTTCCGGACCTCCCTCGGCGTCAGTCTCCTCAGCCACCCCTCTTGGCTGAAATGAGTGATGCGAGTAGACCTAGGTGGGAGAAGGCGTTCCACCAAATATCGAGATCCTAAACAATTTAGGGTTTTATATGTAATCATTAAGACTTTGAAATCAATGCAGAAGCAAACAGGTAGCCAATGCAAGGTGGCCAGAGTGAGGAAGATATGCTGATGTTTTCTCACACCACTGAGAAGTCTGGCAGCCACATTCTGCACCATTTGAAGCTTCCGCGTCAACCTCAAAGGTAGCCCCATGTAGAGCACATTACAGTGGTCTAATCTCAAGATTACAAGTGCATGGGCCAGAGTGGTGAATGCCCCAACATCAAGATAGGGACGTAGCTGGGCAATCCGCCAAAGATGGAAATAGGCGGAGCGGACCACTGATGCCACCTGAGTTTCCATGGTTAGCACCGGGTCCAGATGGACCCCCAAGCTACAAACCTCAGTCTTTCCAGTGAGAGTCCCCCAAAGAGAGGGAGTTTCCCAGACTGCCAATGATGGGCTACCCACCCTCAGGACCTACATCTTGTCAGACCATTTTCTCTCATCTATTGCAGTAGTCTCCAAACAGTGCTGAAGGGACAGAACAGCATCCACTGTGGTTGGAGAAAAGAAGATGTAGAGCTGAGTGTCATCAGCATACTGATGGCACAATGCCCCACACCCCCTAATGACCTCACCCAGCGGCCTCATATAGTTATTAAACAGCATTGGGGAGATAATCAAGCCCTGCAGAATTCCACAATTGAGGATCCACAGAGTCGAAACTCTCTCCCCAAGGTGAACTCTCTGAGGATGATCCTCCAAGAAGGACTGGAGCCAGGCAAATGCCAGGCCACTGACTCCCAACTTGGAGAGCCTCCTCAGGAGAATACTATGGTTGACAGTATAAAAGGCAGCTGAGATATCAAGGAGGACCAACAAAAACGTTTTACCCCTATCGGCCTCCTTCAATAGGTCATCCAAAAGGGCGACCAGTGCCGTTTCTGTACCATGGCACGGCCTGAAGCCTGACTGGAACGGATCCAGGGCATTTGTTTCATCCAAATGAACCTGAAGCTGATCGGCCACTACGCTCTCCACCACTTTGCTAATGAAAGAAACATTGGCGACAGGCCTATAATTGCCAATATGGACCACGTCCAAGTTTGGTTTCTTCCTAATGAGCCTAATGAGTGTCTCCTTGAGGGCAGGAGGAACCCTGCCCTCCAGGAAAGACCCATTCATTATTGCTGTGGCCCATTCAGTTGTTATAGGCCTGGCTGCTTTGATTAGCCAGGCCGGGCAAGGGTCAAGGGATGAGGTGGTGGACCGACAGCGATCAAGTGCTTTATCCACAATATCTGGCATCACAGATTGAAAGAGATCAAGACTCACTGGGCAAGGCGGAGCGCTGGACATCTCTGCTCGATCCACTTTATCCAAAATAAAAGGAGAGAGCTCCCAGCGCATGGCCTCCACTTTAGATTTTTAAAATGCTGCAAATTGGTCAGGTGAGATACTAGAAAGAGGCCCGCCATTTAGACCAATTCCAGATAGGTTGCGAACTATACGGAAAAGTTCCGCCTTCTGATTTGACACTTCGCTTATCCAGTTAGCGAGGTGAACTTGACTAGCAGCCTTTACCTTAGCAAGGTAAAGGTTAGTTGCAACCCTGACAGCTTTCCGATTGTAAACCGCCGGGCTCTGTCTCCACTTGCACTCTAGCTTTCTCCTAATTTGCTTCATCGCTCATAGGTTCTGACTGAACCAGGACACAGGCTGAGTTTTGCATTGGAGAGGGTGTTTAGGAGCAATAGTGTCTAGAGCCCAGGAGGCAGCAGCAAACCAGCCTTCAACCAGAGCCTCGACAGGAGCACCAGTCAGATCAGCCGGAATCCCTCTCATGTCATCCTGGAATCCTATGGGACCAGTAGCCTTCGAGTGTGGACCATTAAAATAGATCCGTGCTCCCTGCAAGGAGGGAGAGCCACTGCAAGGTTACATTTTATTAGGTAGTAATCCTACCATGACAAGGGAACTGACGCAAGATCAGTCACCATCAGACCACACTTGCTCCAATTGGTGGGAAAAAACAGGTCTAGCATGTGATCACCCATGTGAGTGGGGCTGTTACCATGTTTGGACATGTTCAAGGAAGCCATGGTTTCCAAGAAGTCAAGAGCTGGACCAGAAACCTCTGCCTCCGCATGAATGTGGAAATCACCCAAGACCAAGAGCCTTGGGGATTCCAACAATGCCACAGAGACAAAGTCAACCAGCTCTGGTAAGGAAATGGCTGGGTCACAGGGTAACCCAGCAAAATCCCAATACCATCCCTGGCCCCTACTGACATGTGGAGGGCTTCCAAACCCGGCTTCACCACTGTGGAGCGCCTAGTAAAATACCCTCCAGGGTATTTTTATATACAATGGCTACTCTCTCCCGCCCCTCCAGTCTGGCCTGGTGCTGGACAGTATAGCCAGGACGACAGGTAAGGGTCAGGGGAGGACCCCCTTCCCTGCCCATCCAAGTTTCTGTTATGCACGCCAGGTCTGCACCCTCCTCCAGAATGAGATCGTTAATAATCTGGAATGTATTGGATACAGACCTGGCATTCAACAGCACCAGTTTTAGAGTGGATGGTCGGCTGATCTGACTACCTCGATACTGACGGTTGGTCACAGTCCCAGAACAGTGAACAGCTTTCAAACATCTCTTCGCCATTCTTCTAAAATGAGTAGGGGCTGAGCCAGCGCCATATCTCCCTCTACCCATAATAATTCAGATGTCCAGTGACCCCTTGCTGGGAGGGCAAGCCTTCCACTCCATATCAGAAAGAAAAGAAACCAAAAAGAAATGCCAAATTAATACAACTAAACAATATAGTGATATCAGAATTTAACATAGGTAACAAACAGAATAACAATATACTATTAAACGAAACAATAATCAATAATCAAATTAAATAATTTGAAGTACATATATTTCAGAAAGGGTGAATAAGGCAAATAATGAAATAATGAAATGAAATAAATACAAACAAAATAAAGTAAAATAAAATGAAATGAAAATGAAATAAAATAAACTATGTAAATAAATAATATAAAGAAATTAAACCCAAAAATTTCCCCCCCACACACACACACTCACAGTCCTGTTCCGTTGTGTTCTGTCTGGAGATCTTATCTTTCCAGATGTTATTAGGGCAATTGTGAGGACAGTTTTTAAAACTAAGACATATTTCAGTCATAAATTTGTCATATTTATGTTTGTGGTTATGCTCTTTAGTGGCTAAAGGTTGCTTTTTCCCTCATTATCTAGTTAAGCACTCTCTTAACTAGATAAAAAGTTTTAATAGGAACCTGTTGGGGTGCATATTGGGGTTGTGGAACCAGTTTGGGAAGTACTGTACACAGAGTGTAGTTCTAAGTGTCTTTCTTGTTCTTGAGCTCAGAGGACTATAAAGATGATTAGCACTCACCTGATCCAAAATTTGCCTCAAAAACAGTTTTTCAAACACATGAATCCAAGCCATGCCACACATCAATCAATCCCTCCCAGACCCTTAGATTAGCTCATTCTATCTTAATTAAGGCATGCTATAAGCAAAATCAGCTAAGCTGCACCGATTTCAATTTATCACGCAAGTATACCACTTAAATGTTTAGCTCCAGATGTATTCTATGTGTATGGCCCTTTTATCATTACAGCCATCAGTGACATCTTAGGTTCAGAAACGAACTGTGGCAAGATTGTATGACTGAGAAGATTTGACCCAAAGAAATCAGACCTGGGGACCATGTGTGCCATCAAATCAATTCAGACTTAGGGTGAACTTTTTCAAGGTTTTCTAGATAGGGAATACTCAGAAGAGGTTTGCCATTCCCTTCTTCTGGGGGCATCCTGGGATTGTGTAACTTGTCCAAGGCCACACAGGGTGCTCTTCTGGGATGCACAGTGGGGGAATTGAACTCCCAACCTCTGGCTCCACAGCCAGAAACCCTTAAGTTGTTGAATGACAATTCCTATAATTTCTCCCCATTGCCTTTATGGTGGAGCTGATGGAAGTTGCAGTTCAATATCATCTAGAGCAGTGGTTCTTAACCTTTGTTACTTGGATGTTTTTGAACTACAACTCCCAGAAACCCCAGCCAGCACAGTTGGTGGTGAAGGCTTCTGGGAGTTGCAGTCCAAAACTCCTGAGTAACCCAAGGTTAAGAACCAGTGATCTAGAGAGCTGCACGTTCCTCTGCCTTAAAACTGTTTCTGACTTCTGTCCCAAGAGATGAGGGGGTCCTGGGAAAAAGAGATTTCAACAGATAATGTATATAGTCATCTGTATTTGGGTTGTTGAACTGCAGGCAACAGTGAGGGGGAAGAAAGAAACAGATGTGCAAACCACAGGGAGGAATCTCTTGCTCTCTCTTCTCTCTCAAACCACTTTCAGTTCCTTATTCTTCTCTGCTGCCAGCCTAGGCACCATTGGTCCCACTCCAACAATGTAGCTTTCTATCTGCTGTACTACACACTCCACGCCAGAGCGCCTTGTAGACATACAACAATCCAGACAGCAAACACTGTGTGGAAGCTGGCTGACAGCTAACATCAGGCCGGTATTTCCTGCCTCAAGTATGTACATCATTTTATAAAAAGAAGGGTGTCTCCAGACAACAGAGTCTTCTGTTCATAATCTTCCCAATATCTCTTTTGTGTTTTTCATTACCCATGAAAATCCATTAGAGACAGAGAGATGAATAAGGTGAAGAACCACCAAGAGTCACAGCAAAAGGTGCCCTCCATCTGGAAGGACACTAGAACTCAGTTCCTACAAGCAACAGGATGCTTATGTAACTTGAAACTCTGAACTTACTAGGCTAATGTGAGCTTTTTATTTAGTCTAGCCATGTTTAAAATAAATAAAAGAAATGGGGTAAGCCAGGGGTGCTGCAGCTGGAAGTCCTCCAGCTTATTTTTTTTAATCGCTTGAAAAATCCAGCTTATTCTGACCAGTGATGGGGAAGTGAAATTTCTGGCTACAACCAACAGCATATCCAACTAATACATGCAGTGTCCACGCTGCCTGGGGCTATTTCGGAAATGTTACTTTTAAAAGTCACTGTTCCAAACAGAGAGCTCGGTGACTGCATCTTGCCGAAAGAGCACCACTCTTTACAAATGAGAGGCTGCAAGACCCACAGCCTAAGCAACTATTTAAGTACAGCTTAAGTTAATCTGCCAATTATTCCAGGGAATCAAAACTCAAAGCACCTGGCAGTAGCAGTTTGTTTCCAGTAGGTTTCTCCGGCTGGCAAGCTCCCTCTAAGAAGTATCACTGGTTCTGAAGTTTGGAAGAAGACTGTACACTCCTCCCCAGCGAGCATTTCTGGTATTTCTCTATTAAAATCTTGTGTCTGTTCTCACCACTGGCCTCTAAAATTGAGCTGAAAGACTATCGTGAATAACATACTTCATTTGTCCTCTAGAGAAGGAACTATGCTTACTCTGGGTGAATTTATTCTGATTAAAATGGCAACATACTTTTTAAAAATGCAGACAGACTTTCATTGGGGCACATCATATTCTGCTGTATTCACATGTACAATTAGATTGTACATGTGAATGTACAATCTGGAAATTCACATGCCCTCTGGAAATTCACATGGCACTCTCAAGATCTGCAGGCGTATTTAAGACATAAAAGCCTTTCCCCTCCTTCTGGAAATCCAATCTAAACATGCTTTATAAAATGAAAGTGGAGATTCTCTGGCTATAGAATTGGTTTCTTTTACAAAGAGAAAACACAGATGACTGTAGAGGTGAAAACCTGTTGCCATCTCTGTGTTTCAAAATGGGTGGTTCAAATTATTATTTTTGGGGGGGGGGGTGGAGAAATTGCCCATAGATAATTCACAAGAGAGGAAAAGACATCTAAGAACTTTCCTTCATGTGTCTGCTCTTAAAATGTGCTGATGGGGAAAACTGTGAAGTGAGAGAGGGATGACCATTTTAAATCAGGGACAAGGAATATGTGATAATTTAGATGCTGTGTGAGCTATTCCAATCCCTATCATTCCTTACCGGTAGCTGAAATGGTGGATGTTTCAAAGTAACATCATCTGGAAGGCCGTATGTTCTCCAGGGCCCAGCACCTGTTTTATATTCCAGTGTCCTACACAAAGTTGCATGGGAATTTTATACATGTCTGCTCAAAAGCAGACCCCACTGCATTCACTGAGCCTTATACTCACATTAGTGATGGCAGGACTGCAGCCCTAATGAGAGGAAGTTGGATTCCTACACCCAGCCATCATGAAAGGAGAACAGAAACCAGCTTCTTGTGACACAGCCTGTCAAATTAATGTGTAGCCAATGGAAGAGGTGAAACACACACAGGTTGAAAGCATGGTGTAGATAAAGTATCTACATGCATGAGATGAACATGAAATGTGCATCAAACAGAACAATTATTATTTGGAAACAATTATAGTGAGAGTTTCCTAAGAGGTAAACACATCATTCTGTTGTGTGTGTGTGTGGGGGGGGGGAGATGTTCAGGCTAACAGCATCTTTAAAAGTTAGGGCAGCATCTTGTTGGGATCTGTGGAGTCTAACACTTTTGCAGGCACTGTGCTCCGTACAATCAGTGGGTTTCAGTGGGGCAAGGCAGTGATCACCCCATTCTACGTAATGGGGCATTTTGGTTGCTGAAATGAGTGATACTGTCTTATACAAATGATGGAAAGAGGTCCTGCATGTGAAATGGACCATTTAAACACAAAGTTAAAAGAAACAGGATCCTGGCCTTACAAATTGATGCTAGCACCAGTTTTCATGAACTACAGCTCACTTAATCAGAAGCATGTATGCATGCAGTACACTTGCTAAAGATTGTATACAGTGAGTTCAGTTAAAAAGTGCAGAAAGCATTGATAGTGTGACATTCATACAAACACTGAACATTCATAAAACTGTTGCAGATCATACCTACATCCTGCTGCTAAATAAAGCAATTGAAACATGCCCTGCAATAAGAAACTGTTTTCCCAATTAAAAGTTCTGGTGATAGACAGGAATTTCCTAAGGAATTATATCTCAGCTGTCTTTCCCTTTGAAGTCATTTTGCTCCATAATGGTAAGCAGCAGTGCTCTTCCTTAACAGCTGAAACCTCTGAAAGTCTGAAGAAGTGGATTGTAATCCACAGAAAGCTACAGTGAAATCAGTCAGTTCATCTTTAAGATGCCACTTTTTTTAATAAAATCTATTATTGTTGTTGTTGTCATACATACTGAAACTGATTACCACAGTTACCACTGTGAAATCTGAAAACCTGACTCAGAGGAATGAATGTAAGAGGACCCATGTTTAACACCGGCTCTTTTCTTATTAAAATTTTTAATGTTTTTTGTTAATTTTCTTTCAACCTCCTTTTGGACTATCCCAACCTATATCCTGGCTGATTAATCAGTCACCTATTCCGGGCATGCAATGTTCCTAATCCCACTCCCTCAGAAATCCTGCCTTTGTCCTGGGTGCAATCACTTCTCAGAGGCATTTGACTATTGGTTTCTGACTTGCGATGCCCTGTTTCTGCAGATTTTCTGAAATGGATCAGACAATTTATTTGCTTGTTGGTTTTTATTCTGCCTTTCTCTTTAAAAAATATAATGCACACAGTAATGATTAACCCTTGACACAATGTGTTGTCACTTTATCCATAATGAAAGAAGTGCTAGAATGTGTGCTGAGGCAATCTGTGAGGTGTGCTGAGGTACACAATTCTTATCTGTTGTCTCTGTCTAATTTTGCTATCCAGAATTTATTAGCTGTTCCTCTGTAATGAAAACATAAATGATTTGGAAGATCATGAAATAAACATTTTCTGACATCTTCCCTTCAAGAAGTGAGCACCTTTACTGAGAGGAGTATAATGGTCTATTTCCAAACCTATATCTCCTACATTTTGTTGCCACGGCAAGCTTTTCAAAGACTTAGCCAAAAATAACTCAAACTCCATGGCTCCATTGAACCTCCCCCCGTCCCCTGCTTTTCACTGTATTACCTTGCAATGAATTCATAATTCTGGCATCCAAATTATTACCAACTGGAGCTTCTCTCTCAGAACTAACAGCAACTGCAGAGGGGGAGGATGATTTTAATCCAGACTGTGGCAGGGGAGGAAAGGGTAAAATTCCCTCCCTGCATGTCACAATCCCCCACCTGATAATCCTCCCCTATGCACTTCATTTATTCACCACAAAGCTGTTGGTGAGATTAGGAGTGGAGTGTCTAACCATGAATTAAGATCCAAAGTCCTCTGAACCGTGAAAATTATTGGGTGCCCAGGGGCCAGCTTCTCTCAACTTGATCTATGCTACTGAGCTCTTGGGAGGATAAAAATGGGAAACTCAAGAGCTTTGTTATGCCATTGTCATCTTCCTGGAGGATAGATTTAATAAATTAATATTTCTGAAGATAAAAATGCAGTGTTTAACATATCTACTTTGGGGCTTCTCAGATGTCTGACTTTATCAGTGGTACTTACTGACAGCCACATATGTAACGTGGATGTGGGCCTCCAGATGTTTTTTGCCTACAACTCCCATCAGACCTAACCAGCACAGCCGCTGGTGACAGGTGATGAGTGTTGCAATAAACATCTGGAAGGCCTCCACTATACAGCAAAATGCAATCCTCCACAGCATTCTTCCCCATTGCCTACTGATGGGAGCTACAGCCCAACAACACACAGAGGGCAGCATTTTACCTATCCCTGCCGATATTTGCTCAAGATTCAGGTTTTCATCATTCATATACCCTAAGCCTACGGTTTACTCATTTGTCCAACTGAGTTTAATTGGGTTTACCCACATAAGGCTGCAACTGCATGCACACTCCCCTGGGTGCAAGCCCTACTGAGCATAATGAACTTACCTCCAAGTGAATGTGCATAGGATTCTGGAGACTACACAGAAGTCAGATTTAAGGTCCCTCTATTAACATAATAAACATGGCTTGCATCGAATCAGACAGTGTTATGTTTATGAACTACAAAGAACAACTATTTATGAGCTATGAATTTCCTGGCTAGTTAAGAAATGTAAATGTTGTACAAGTGAAAATTATTTAAGAAAAATGAACTGCCACTAATATTTCTGTGGGGGAGAAATAACCAAGGATCCACAACTGCAAAATATTTAAAGAAAGAGGATATTAGTCAATGTCTCTAACCCATGAACAACACAATCTCCACAATATGAACTTGCCCTTAACCATTTTTCCCTTTCATAATCTTCCTTCCCAGCCCCTCTTTCACTCAGAAAATAAAGAAAAGGTGGAAACAGTAGAAGACCTATACAGAAAAGAGAAAAGATTACATTGAGGAGGAATCCTATGACAAAGAACCTGCAGTTGTAGAAAGTGAGTATAAGCTGCTCTGAAAGCACTAGGAATAAATAAATCAGCAGGGTTAGATGGAATACTATTATAACTATTTCAAGCCACAGAGACTGAATATGTCAAAATCCTAACAAGAATATGCCAACAAATGCGGAAAACAAAACTATGGCTCACAGACTGGCATCACTCAATATACTGTACATTCCAATCCTCAAGAAAGAAGATGCCAAGAATTGCAGTAACTATAGGACCATTGCTTTAATTTGCCATGCAAGCAAAGTGATGCTCAAGATATTGCAACAAAGGCATTTAACCTTACATGGAGTGAGAAATGCTGGATAGTTCAGCGGTTTAGGTATCTGACTGCAGAGTCAGAGGTTGGGAGTTTGGTCCCCCACTGTGCCTCCTTGACAGGGACCAGATTTGATGATTCATAGGGTCCCTTCCAGCTCTGCAGTTCTAAGAGTATTATTACTGTTGTTATTATAAATGCCTGATGTTTAAGTTGGATTCTGAAAAGGAAGAGGCACTTGAGATCATATTGCAAATAACTGGTTGATAGAGAGCACTAAACAGTTTCAGAAGATCAATCTGTGATTATAGACTACAGCAAAGCCTTTGACTGTGTGGATCATGAGAAGCTATTGATTGTTCTGAAAGAAATAGGTATACCTCTGCACTTGCTTGTCATGATGCATAACTTGTATTATGGACAAGAAGCTACCGTTAGGACAGAACATGGAGAGACAAAATGGTTTCCTACAGGCAAAAGTGTCAGATAAGGTATTTTTTTTCCTGCTATCTGTTCAGTCTCTATACAAAACATAACATATGGAAAGCCAGACTAGATTCAGATGAAGGAGTGCAAAATGGTGGAAGAAACATCTATAATTTAAGATATGCAGATGAAACCATATCATTGACATAAAGCAGCAACGACTTTTTGTGAAAGTACTGTGTTTCCCCAAAAATAAGGCAGGGTCTTATATTAATTTTTGCTCCAAAAAACGCCTTATTTTCAGGGGATGTTTTATTTTACAGTCATGTCATCTTCTGGTTGATGTACAATAGTGGAGGGCCGGGTTTCACTTAACTAGGGCTTATTTTTGGGGTAGGGCTTATATTATGAGCCTCCTGAAAAATCATACTAGGGCTTATTTTCGGGTTAGGTTTTAGTTTCAGGGAAACAGGGTACTGAAGCATTTGAACATTAAAAAGACAAAAATCATGACGAACACAAGAACTACACAACTTTAAAGCTGATGAAGAAATTGAAATAGTTAACAATTTTGTATACCTTGGTTCAGTTATCAATCCAAACGGGGACTGCAGCAAAGAAATCAAAAGACTGAGACAGGAAGAGCAGTAATGAAGGAACTAGAAAAAAATAATTAAGTGCAAGGATGTTTCGCTGGAGAACAAGACCATGCACACTCTTGTATTTCCGATTACCATGTATGGGTGTGAAAGCTGGATATTGACTCATTTGAAGTATTGTGCTGGAAGAAATCTTTGTGGATCTGCCAGAAAGATAAACAAGTGGGTTCTGGATCAAATCAAGCCTAAACTAGTATCTGGAGGTAGAAATGATGAAGTTGAGGTTGTCCTTCTTTGGGGGCAAGCACATCATGGGAAGGCAAAATTTACTGGAAAAGACAATAATGCTGGGAAAAATGGAAGGGAGCAGGAAAAGAGGAAACCCAAATACAAGATGGATTGACTCCTTCAAAGAACCCACAGGGTTGCGTTTGCAATTGCTCAGCAGGGCTGTTCAGGATAGGGCATGTGGGAGATTGCAGCTTCATGGACGGCACGTAACAACAAACCACAAGGGTGCATAAAACTGCGGCATTGAATTAGCTTAAGTTTTACAAACTTTCCTACGCGGACTTGTGCCCGACGAGAAGATAGCCCTGCCCGTAACTTTTTGAAACTCGTATCTCGCCTTAAGGCACAGGACCAAAAAAAAAAAAAAAAAGTCAGGAGACGCGCAACTTAAGTCTCTTTCTCTCACGCTCTTTTTCGACACAGGGACACACCTCCTCCGCCCCAAGTATGTGCACCTAAAGACACTTACACAAAACCGGACCACGTGACCAGTTCCTCCGCCGCTTTCTTTCTTTTTTTTTTAAAGTCTGTGAGCGGCTACGGCAATGCAATTGGCCCAAAACTTCCTCGCATATGGCAGCCGCCGGGTGAAGGCAGCGGGCGCCCCCCCCCGCCCCTCTAAACGCTAGGCGCTGATTGGCGAAAGCTGCCGGAGCGGAGATGTAAGGCGACAGGAGATTGGCAGAGGCGCGGCCGCATGTGTTGGGCTCCCCCGTCTTTGTATACAAGGCTCGCTCGAGGAGCCCTTTAACAATGGACGGAGGCAGTGCTCGCTGCTGCTGCTGCTCAGCCGGATGGTGATGCCAGAGCCGAGCGACTCCCACGGGATGGTGCTGCTCCTGCTTTCTGTCGCCGCCGAGGACCCGAAGAGCCTCCCGCCTTGGACTGCGATGGCCGTAGCGGAGATGCCCCCTTTGGATCTGCGAGTCCGGGAACCGTAAACTCGAGAAGGGGAGCAGCAAACTCCGGGTGAGAGCGGAGAAGTTGCTCGGATCTCGCGGGGCGGGAAGGAGGGCGGCGGCGGCGGTGGTGGTAGAGGAGAAGGGACCAAGCTGTGGGGATCGGGTCTTTCCCCCAGCCCTTTCTTTGTTGTGCGCGGTGGCTTCGCGATCGGGCGCTCTTCTTGCTTTTTTTTTTTCTCCCCCGGCTGCCGCGAGGCGGCGGAGGCGAAGTTGGTGTTGGCAGTTGTTGCGGGACAGGCTCGGGAAGGACGGGTGGGTGGGTGGGTGGGAGGCAAGGGGCGCTCGCTGAGCTCCTGCTGCCCCCCCCCTTGTCTGGGATCGGTCGGGGATCCCTTTTGGGGAAGCAGCCCTCTTCCTTCTGTCCCCGCCCTGCCAGGCGAATTAAACCAGAGGCTCTCCTCGCCCCACTGGGGGGGGGGATCTGTGATGCGAGGAACCATCTCGCCGTCTCAGCGGAAAAAGGAAGAGCCCAACAAATCCCTTCTTTTTCTCTACCCCCACCCCACCGGCAGCCCTCTCTCGGCCCCCACCCCACCCTCACCCCGCCTTCTTAAGATGCAGTGAGTGGTATCAGCTGCGGAGCCCCCAGTGCGGCTCAATCGGCGCGCCTCCCTGGAGAGGTGATCTCTTGGAGTTGGGGTGGGGTGGGGAGACATTTCCTGATTGCTTGTAATTGACGACAAAGGGCGGCGGGGGGGGGAGAGAGAGAGCCCAAGGGGCTGCGCCCTGTCCTTGTTGCAGCCGCCGCCGGGGTTTGGGGGAGGTTTAAACCGGGCGATTGTTTCTGAGCAAGCTCCTCTCCTATTTCCTCTGCAGGTTTCGGTGCCGCCAGCGCCTCAGCCCGTCCCATGGAGTTAGAGGGGCAGTGGTGGAAAGGACAGCTGGCTGCCGACATCCACCAAGCGCTTCGTTACAAGGTAATTCGCCCTCCCCCCTGCTGGAGTCCGAGCCTTCTTCAGCCCCTTGCCCCGGAGGTGGGACGGGTAACTTGAATTACCCGTCCCAAATCCGCCAGTCGAGGCTAAAACTGCTGTCGGGGAAGGGTGGGTAGATCCGAACTCTCCGCGCTGGAGTTTGCTTCCCGCTTGAGTGACAGATCCAGCTCTGGCCTCTCGATGGGCCGGGGAGGAAGGCAACTGCTGCCCGGAGGTTTTCCCTCTCCATCGACTGCGGTCTCCCCCGACATCGGGCCCATCAGTGAGATGCAACTCTTTTAAAAAAAGGAAATAGAAAAACAACAACAGTTGGTAGAAAGAAAGAGCCGGCCCTTGGGAAGGGAATGTTGCCACCTTTCTTGTGTTCCCCATAGTTGGGAAAATTTACTTTTTTGTACTATAGCTCAGTGGTCCCCAACCATGGGCCTCCAGATGTTCTTGGACTTCAACTCCCAGAAATCCTGGCCAGCAGAAGTGGTGATGAAGGCTTCTGGGAGCTGTAGTCCAAGAACATCTGGAGGTATAGCTCACAGAAAACTCCCAGCCCATATGACCCTCTGGTCCAAAGGAAGACTAGGTTTCCCCAGTAGTGAGTGTTTCCATTTTGTGGAGAACAGCCTGAATAGTTGGGAATAGTTCTGCAAGGAGGGGAGAGAGATTTAGTAACACCCTTGATGTGTGGAGAGCCTCTTTAGTTGTGACAAGTTACCTTGCTGGTTTCAGTGGGAGCAGTGAAGGACAGAGTGGCCACAATCTCATAGAGAGTCATCTGACAGTAAATTGCTCTGAACTCAGCAGGTCTCCTGAGTGGAGGGATATACGTAGGATTTCAGCCTTTTAACACTATCCAGTCACACAGGTAAGGATATCAAATCCCGTTGACTTCCCTGGCTTGCAGCCTAAGATATTCTGTTCATGTAATGGTGTTGTAATGCCGTGAACCGTTCTTCTGTCTACAAACCCTCCTCTTGTGCTGGGAGCTGTAGAGTGAACTTTTCACAGAGGCAAAGTTTAGGTCCAGGCCAATGTGTCTGACAGCTGGAGCACCCTTCTCTTGGATTGGGGCCTGAGTAAATCCTTTGGGTTACATAGCTGATTTGCCCGAGGCTCCGTAATGTGTCTGTGGCATAGAACTTGGAAAAGTTACTGTTTTGGATGATGACCCTGCCCCCAACCACCACCACCCAGCCAGCATAGCCAGTGGGAGTTAGATTCTTAAAAAACAACTTTTCCATGCCCTTTTGTGTCAGAGATCTCCAGTGCATCTATGAGAATTCTGAGAAGTCTCGAGTTTGTTTGTGTCTTTTCTAAGCTGAGATATCTGCTTCACAGATGTACATCTGTGAGCACTTAAAACTGGTGTTGTTGCTTGGAAAAGGAGTCTGAAATGTTCCTTTTGAGAAATGGAATAGTAGATGAACTGTTTTACATTGTTTTCCAGTACCAACAGAAGTAACAGAAAATATGTTACATGACATTCAAAGAGTTCATTCAAAAGTCCCTGCTTTCACCTGATTAGCTTGATTTTATTTTAATGGCCACCTATTAGATAAACCTCTGACTCAAATAGTAATTCTGTTGGTTTGTTTCTTGACAAAATCTATTTAGTGTATCTCTGCCAATTCACAACTTATGAAAAAATAATAGTTTCAAGTCTTCTCCCACACACCCCAAGGTGACTCATTCACAATTTAAAACAGATCTTGTTCTCTTTGATAATGTGGAGCCTTCACATGTGAAAGGTAATATCAGGACATCTTCTAAATGACTTGGCTTGCAGTCTCTTCAGCTGGGTGCAAGTCCCAGACCATTGTGAAGTATCATTTCATAGAAATGTAGCCTAAGTGCATAAAGGATGATAGAAATATAGTAGTGGGTTGCTATGCAGCACAAACAACTGCAAGAAAGACAAGCTTGTTAAAGGGGTTTTTAAGGCACTTGGTTAGTATGCTGCAGCTTTTGTTTGGAAACTGCTGGTCCCATTTAAGTCTTTGGTGGCAAGCTTCAATAGAAATGCAGTAATCGTATTCAAATGATGAACATAAGAATAGCAGACATATTCTTAGCAAAAGTCTCTTAAAGGTGGCCAAATTCTGCCAGTACTTAAGGGAATAAGTATGAACAGCTTAGTGATTTAAATAGAGATTTTAAGTTCAGTTCCCCACTGTGCCTCCTTGACAGGGGTTGGACTTGATGATCCATAGGGTCCATTCCAGTTTTGCAGTTCTGAGATGATGATGAAGAAGAAGTCAAGATATTTTTTTCAAAATATTGTTTTTGTGAGAGGCATATGCTTGGTTAGTGTTCTTCCACTCCTTTGGCATTAGGAGTTACCCCCTATTTCAGCCAAGACATTTGCACTTCTTAAGAAATAGTCAAAGGATTGATGCTCATCAGTTTCAGCTTTTCAGTGAGCTTAGAAATTTGTTTGGACAACAACTCCCCAAATCCCTCTACCAGTTTTGGGAAGTGTTGTCCCAAAAAGGAAAGTTTCCAAGCTCTGACTTCTTCTTACCATGGAAAGTGCTGAAGAAAGCTGTGGTGGTTCAGTTCTTGCCTTTTATGCAGTTTTAAGCAGAAACCCTACCTGAAGAACTATGGCTACAGGACTGAAATTACCTGTTAATATATCATATGGATTCTGTTAATTTTGTAAACATTTGGCATATATTTATAACCCCCGTCGTAGGTGGTTGCCTCTGGTCATACACATGCTATCTCAGCAGGTACTACTGCTGTATAAATGTCAGGTGATAATTAATGATGGACTAGTAAATATCTGAAAATGGTTGTGCATGCAGTAAAGATTTTGGTGAGCTTCTGTCTCAAATAGGGAAAATGTGAAGCTTTTGCTTTTATCCCGGCCATTGTTTATGCAGTAGTACGTCTAGCTGAATTCATCAGAATTTATAAGTATGCTTAAGACTACAGACTGTAAAGAGTTCAGCTTCCAAATATTTAAGAACAAACCTGTGTTTCTGCCTACATAGTGTTAGAAAATTCAGGGGGTTGTGTCAAAATCTTAATTCTAATTAAAGTAGGCTGATTGAATGAATTGGAGGTGTTAGAGCAGCGATGTAAGTCTTGATTTAATTAACCTACTCTAGTTAGGCCTTGCTACTAGATTAAACCCTGGGACTTTGCCCTTATCCCTTTCAATTATTTTGAAATTGAATTATCAGTCCTATTTAAACTAAACCAGTTTAATATCAATAAAAATTCTTTGTGAGGAAGTGGACTATCCATGAAGGCTCAAATTAAAATATAGCAGTTAATCTTTAAGGTGCCACAAAGTTTTATCTTTATTTTCTATTTTTCTTTCCTTGTTTGGGAGCTGATGAGGACTCATTGAGTATTTGCAGCCACTGTCCTCTCACTAGCTTCAAAGCTTTGTTCAGGAGTAAACTTAAAAAACATGCAAGCCCTATGAATAATCCAGCAGCAGTCCTGAAATACCGAATTTATTTTATTTTTAATAGAAATCTTGTCATGCAGCCTTGTTGTCCTCAGCAAGAAATTGCCCGTGATTAAGAGCAAATCACCATTGATTAGGGGTGATTTGGGTGTGCATGTGATTGGTACACAATGCAGATGCACTCAAAAATCCCGCCAGAAAGGCTTCAGTCAACAGTCGTAGAGTAGGCCCAATTGAATCAATGGAACTTACAAAGGAGTTAACTCATTAACTGTTAATTCAGTAAGCCTATTCTAGTGCAATTTGCTCTGCTAAGGAACTGAATTTTAGCCAGTAAAATCAGACTTCTGCCTACCAAAACACTTTGTCTGGAAAAGACTTCCTGGAAACCAAATGCATTCAGAAATGTTTCCTGCTTCTCCTTCAGTGTACAGTAGGTGTTTCTCAGAATTTCTGTGCTTTTGGGCATGACACTCTGAAATAGAATACCTTCTGAATGCCCATCTTTTTCATCTGTGCAACTTTCTGGATTTCTTCCCTAATAGCTCATGACCCTGGATGGGATTTTTGTTTCCTTGTTCCGATGTGCTCCCAAGCCAATAGATTTGTGTATACTTCGAACATGAGTTGCTTGTGCTGCTTTGATTACTGCTGTTCAGATTAGTATAAAACTGCCCTGTCCAGCTGTAAACTGGAAGCTAAACTAGCAGAAGCACATGTAATTGACTCGAATGAACCAATGTACAAGAGGGAGTAGGTTCTGCTCCAGAATACTAGTGCCCTGTAATGAAACAGAAATGAATGTTGAGGTATTGGTAGGCAGTGGTGATGGTGACAATGGGGATGCATATACAGTGCACTTCCTAAGAAGAATTTTTCAGGCAAACAATGTAAATGTTTGTGCGTGCCAACCTTGTATCTCAAGAACTACAGGAAAGGTGAGTGATCTACAGTTATGGGTTTAACATCATCTCCCCCCCACC
This sequence comes from Pogona vitticeps, assembly GCF_051106095.1. NCBI lineage: Eukaryota > Metazoa > Chordata > Lepidosauria > Squamata > Agamidae > Pogona > Pogona vitticeps. The sequence goes on from NC_135785.1 coordinate 81,515,295, forward strand.
CCCCAGTTTCCTTCATTGAAGTTTTTCTAACTGCTCTTGAACAAAGAGCTGTGGGTTGATCATTCCAGTTGGGGAAACAGCTTGGGGGCAAAGAGCATCAGCTCCTGCCCTTAGCAGTGCTGACCCAATTAAATGTGCAGCACCAGCCCCCCCCCCCCGCCACACTGCAGTAAGAAAACATTGAGAACTCCAGTCGGTATTTCTTCTCCTCAGTGTTTGACCCCTCTCTCTATATGGTGTCAAAGGGAAATGAAATAAACTCTCAGCTAGCAGTTTCCAAAGCAGTAGCCACGTTAGTCTGTCTCAGCATGTTGGCAAGAAAAAGAAAAAAAGGCAGGCAGGCAGGCAAAATAGTGTAGCCCTTAAAGACTAAGACTGGAGGGGGGGTTAGGGTGGCAAACTGTGGATCAGCTTTTCAGCTGGGAAACAAACCGCACCAAACCAGTAGCTCATGCCCATCTCTAGTCAGAATTAACTTGATGGCATGTGTTTTTTGTTGTTGTTATCATCATCCTAAAAATACTTATTATTCTCTGTTTAGGAACTGAAGCTACCATCCTATAAAAGCCAGTCTCCCCAGTTAAATTTGAGAAGATACTTTGCAGATTTAATTGCCATTGTGAGCAATCGCTTCAGACTCTGCCCTGCTGCCCGACATCTTGCTGTTTACCTACTGGACCTTTTTATGGATCGTTATGACATATCTATTCAACAGCTACATGTGGTTGCTCTTTCCTGCTTGCTTTTAGCAAGTAAGTATAAAGGAACAGCCTTAACAAATTGAACTAGCTGAATAGCTCAGTAAGTTAGGTATCTGGCTGCTGAGTCAGTGGCCGGGAGTTTAATTTCTCACTGTGAATGGGAAAACACTTCTGAGTATTCTCTACCTGGAAAACCTTGAAAATGTTTACCATAAGTCAGAAATTATGGAAATTTAAATTAGTCATCTTAAGGTCCAGTTTTGCTACAAGAAGTCCAAATTCCCTATCAGCTGAGCTCACTTCTACAACTTCCTTATAACTTCAAAAGCCTGAATTATATTTGGAATATTTCCCAAACACCATGGATACTACCTAAACTCATTTATGTAAACTCACTCCTACTTTATGTTTACTTATTTTTTCTCCCTTGTCTATAATTACAGCCTTTTTGTACAGTTTTTTACAACTGCAACTCTATTTTTTTTCTCGGCAAAATGGACTCTCAGGCCTATTATGTGGCCCACAACCACACAAAATGTTTCAGGAGTCATCATGCTTCATAATTTATGGAATGTCATGTCTACAGTAATTCCACTTGATCTACATATTTTCAAGCACAATTATAAAAGAGTTTAGACCAATTAAGAAATTAAGCTTTTTGCAAATACTACAAGAGATGTGGGCTAGAATCCTATTGATGTTCATGTATGTTTTGCTTAACTTGCCATGGCCAACTGAGAAGGTGCCAGGGTGCATCTTGGTCACATATCTGGTTATCCACCTTGTTGCACAACCAAGATGTTCCCTGGCATCTTGTCAGTTAACCACAACATACACAAATATTACTCAGACAGTAGTAGGTGCAGGCCATTATGAAATTATTACGATAATTCTAAAGTGCGGGTGAACTGCATGGAACCTTGCTTGATTTTTTAAAGGTGATCTTAATTTGGTGGGCATATATGCTGTATAGATGGTTAAGTAGGTGACAGTAGAATGAAATAGCCTAGTTGTGCTGCACCCATAACAATATTCAGTCCTGTTACTCCTCTACAGCTTTTTTAAAAAGAAAGTGTTCAAAGTGTATACTGGAAACCTGGTTGTAAATTTTTGCAGTTTGATTAATTTCACAGTTAACTAAACATGCATACAATCTGTTTTTAGATTGGAGTCTTGTCTTTCAGAGATGTAATGCTGCTTATATGTACACATGTGTAATTGGTTTTATCACATATCTAATGCTGTAATGGTATTTTACTTTGTCATTCCCTTCAAGGTAAATTTGAAGAGAAAGAAGACAGTGTGCCTAAACTTGAACAACTAAACAGTCTGGGTTGTATGACTAACATGAACTTGGTGCTGACTAAACAAAACTTACTGCACATGGAACTGCTGTTGTTAGAAACCTTTCAGTGGAATCTGTGCCTCCCAACAGCTGCTCACTTTATTGACTATTACCTCTCCATTGCTGTTCATGAATCGGATCTCCATGATGGATGGCCAATGGTTTGCTTAGAAAAGACAAAGCTGTATATGGCAAAATATGCTGACTACTTTTTGGAAGTTTCCCTTCAAGGTGCGTTTTCATGGCTTTGTTCTAAAGACACTATAGTTACTTAGTTACACAGCTAATACTGTGTTTGACTTAACCATGATCCTCCGATGTCTCTCCAGATCATGCATTTTTAAATTATGCTCCTTCGTTAGTGGCTGCTGCCTGTGTGGCTTCTTCACGGATTATCTTGCGCCTTTCGCCAACATGGCCAGCCCGACTGCATCGCCTTACTGCATACTCCTGGGACTTCCTGGTTCCATGTATTGAACGACTTTTGGTGTGAGTTTTCTGTCATGGTTTCTAACTTGATATTGTCATGTAGCAGATAACAGGGGAGGAAGAAATGTATTTACATATACTTTGTTTCACTTTGCCTTGTGACCACAGTTCTATCCAGTTTGAAGAATCTGATAGTCATGTTGGTGTGATTCTCGGCTATGATCCTTGAAAGTTTTCACAGTAATTGCAATTTTTTGAAAATAGTTTAACCCTCAGATGTGCTACAGATTAACCCAAAATAGAACAGCCTTTAACAGCACAGCTAACACAAAAGACATTAACTAATTCATTACAAAGGGTCTTATATTAGATTGTTGTGGTTTGTCGGACCAAGCTAACAATTGAAGTTCTGATCCAAGTGCAATTTTCCTTTTCGGCTGCTTTAACGAGTAGCCATTGCTTTCAGTCTGCAATCTGCCACTTGAAATTAACTGACCAGAAGTTCTGAAAATATTTGAGACCTCAGTTCACACACCCATTTTTCAGATATGTTGCTGTTGATTCTTCAGCTGTTTTAACATTGTAAGGGAAATTCAGCTCATGGTGGTACATGATTGTGTGTTGCACTTGTCAGAATTGAATCTGCGCAATTAATATCCATGTTTCTACTGAAGCACCCAAAATAATAATAATCTGTAAAAATGATAAATAAAAATATACTGAAAGAACAAAAATGAAATAAAAACAACAATATTCTGGCTTCTTGAGGGAGAACAGACTTATTTCAGTGTGAGCACTCATAGATCAGAGTCTACACCCCTAGGCACATGCTGAACAAAAAAAAAAAAAAGTAAAATATGATAAAACAGAAGACCAACAATAGAAACGTTAAAGCCTAAAATAACGGACTCATGAAATGCAGTGGTCAAATACAAAGATGGATTAAAGATTTTAGCTTATGTGGTCTGTTTTGATTAAGCTGTCAGCTGATGCAAATACTTGTTTATTCATTAGTTTGTATCCATTTAGCATTCTCATCGTGAACATATCTGCATGCATACACGTCTTGCAGATTTCAACAAATTATTCTCAGAAGTGAATGTGCTTAGGAGTGTAACATTCTGTTGTAATCCAGGGACTGCCAAATACATTCATATTCCATTGAAGCTAATAAGAGACTTGAGTATATACCGTATTTTTCACACCATAAGACACACTTTTTTCCCACAAAACGGGGGTGGAAAGTTTGTGCGTCTTATGGAGCGAAGAAAACAGATTATATTTTCCTGCTTCTCCTAAAAAAATTGGTGCGTCTTATGGAAAGGTGCGTCTTATGGAGTGAAAAATACGGTAATAGTAACTGGACAATTTTTTACTCTCCTGAAGAAAGGACACAAACCAAACAATTTTCTCTAATGGAGTGGGGGTTCTTGATATGCTTCTATTCTAATATTTTGAGTCAGCCATGATGCCTTCTGTGGAAAGCTGATCTAGGAAGATTGATAAAATAAGTGCCTATACTACAGTATATGTAATGGAGTATGCCTTACATGCTAGAGGACATTTTGGTCCACTGTCCTCAAGAATGTAAGAAAGTGCCTTCTGCTTGCCCACGGAGGGGATGGGTTGTGAATTCAAGTCTCCCCATAAAATGGAATGAAATTATTTTGTAGTAAATTTTTTTGTAATGTTTAAAATATTTTTATATCCTAGTGCCCATGATAATGATGTAAAAGAAGCCAACAAGCAAAAAGGACAACATACATCTCAAGCTGCTCAGCACAGTTTATTTCAAACGGCCACTCCATCTCCACAGCAGCACATCCCTCAATATGTTCAAGCACATCAAACTCCTCTCCAGTTTCCTGAAACAGCAGCACAACAAAACTGTCAGCCGATCGTGCCATCCAGTCACACACCTTATTCGCTGCATGCTTGCCCAGCTGGTTTACAAGGCAATATTCAGGCTCGAGGCCATATGCAGACTGCTGCTGGATTATCACTAGCTGTACCCATAGAAATGAAGCCATGTTTAAGTGTTTCCTATAATCGAAGCTACCAGATTGCTGGACGTTACCCTTGTATTACACCCTGCTTTGAGAGGTGATAACTAGAGCAATAGCTCTATATGCTGTCAGTGTCAAGATAACAAGGAGGGCATTAATCATTGGTCCTCTTCATAGGAGGGCTAAATTCTACTTTTCCTCCAGATGGTAACTTGGTGACAGAAAGTGCAGGCCATGAGAATTTATTGTGTGTGTTTTTTGGGGAAAATAATTGTGACTCTCAGATGGTTTGTGTGTTCATCTTAAACATGCTTTTAAAACTCATGTTGAGTGACAACTGCACAAACTTCATATCTGTCTTTTCATGAAAAGGAAAGATTTCATGTTGTTTTGGAGAGACCACTGCTTCACAGCTTCATGCAAGATCGCTAAAGCATTAAAGCCCACCAAGTGCCGTGGTTTCTGAAAAGATGAAGCGGGAGAAAAGATTCCCTTCATTTAATCAGCAGCTCAATTGTAATTCATTCCTATGGATAAGGTTTTGTGTTATGGCCTTGGGTTAACTTTTTTGTATGTCTTCTACTCAAAGTATTTTTGTCTTCATTGAAATTATGTAGAGGTAAATTGTCACACTAACTCAGGGAATAATCTAACTATTGTGATACTGGTTTATACTGTTTCAAGTAGTTATCTGAAGTTGTCTTGCTTAGGATAATGCAATAGTAAATACTGAAGGGAGCGCAGATACTCATTTACACTACTCCCTTCATCAAAAGGGTGCTTTCTTATGTGACAGTGAAAAGTGTGCTCTTTAAATGAAGCCAGTATTGCACCATACCTGTTGGAGTACTATTTTTTCCTAGTTGCTGTAACCAACTGTTTGTGCCCACAAAGTTTAAATTTGATTATTCCCAATGCTTGGGGTGGGGAAATACAAATCAACTGCTTACAAGAACTACAGCCTACTATTTGTGGGAATATTTGCAGACTCCAACAAGGTAGCTACATTTCCTATCCTATCATAAATAGTAATTAAAGATCACTTCTGTGGTGTGAATTAGGGTGCTAATTGTATAACTATCAGAAGTGTAATAGTTCTAGCCGTTTTAAATTTCTCTGCCCAGCTAAAGCAGAAGCAGAATTATTTCAGTGAATAGGTAAAAGGATATTATTATGGGAACTTTGTCTTGCCTTTCCTAATTAAGTTGGTAGCTGTTTAATTGGATCTAGGTATGAAAAGGAATCAATGGAAGCTGAGAGTATAGGGTAGTATTTGCAACCTTTCAAAATGATTTGGGTAGTGGGTAAGGGGTATGGGTGGGAAATGTGAAAATAATAGTGGCACAAACTTTTCCCAGGGAAGAAAGGACCACCATAAGATGCTTGATATTTTGAGGAAAATTACTTTGCTTGAGCTAAATGATTAATATAGAGCCAAATGGGCTGCAAGAAAGTCTTTAATTTAGAGGAGAATCAATCCTCTATTGTGGTGATTATTTTATGCAGTAATATATTTCAGGGTGTCTCTGACAAAAATAGGGATTTCTGAATGAAGGAAGTAAAATATTTGGTGAACATCTTTTATCAAGGGATTTCCTTATTGTTCTTTCCTTCTCCTATTTTAGTGTCAGTTTGTTTTCCTTGAAAGGATAAAAAAGGGTTAGTCAAGAGAAGTTGGAGGATCATGCTATACGGTGTAAATTTCCGATAGTTTCATTTTATATGGAATGAAGGACTGTGGAATGCAGCTGAAAGGGAAAGATACACATCTCACCTTGCATTATTATGTGTAAAACTTCACTGTTTGTCTACCTCAATAATACTTTGAATGTACAGTATTGTGGTGATCCTTGACTTGAAATAACAGCAGGTTGCTTCTGAAATCCTTGTGTTGGCTTCAGTTTCATCCTCCATGTGCAAGACAGGGCAGAGTAGAGTTACTAATAAATCAGTGTAATCCATGCTGTAGACCTTTACATGCAAACATTAGCTAATAATTAACACTGGAATTTATAGAAGGGGTAATTTGTCTCATTAACACAGCAAAAGCCTACATAGGGTGTCTTATTTGTATTTAAGTCATTATACTTCTTTGTTAGAAGGATACACTACATGTTATTGGGTTTGTGGCTTTGTTTTTAATTTATTTATTATTTAGCTTTTTGAGTTTGACATTATAGGATTATCTTGACAATAGAATATGCACTGTGAAACATTTCCGGTTGTTTTTTTTTTAATGCTCTGGGTCAGTCTCCACTGAATCAACACACTATTTGAAGTTCCTACTGCAGGAATTAAAATGTGTGTGCCTTGGTCTTGAGAGAAATATCCACAACAGAAATTCAGATGAGTGCCATGCACTCTTTTTAAAATAAAACTAGTTTTGAGTAAATTGTTTGTGCCTGAATGTGTGGTTCATAATTTCAATGTAACCTGTGTGCATCTACCAGACTTTTTAAAGGTTAACTCTAAAACTAACAGAACAGACAGGAAATGAAGCAGGAAAGAGTATTTTAAAAGAGTCTTTATAGAAAATGAGTACTCTTACACTTCATGAGACATCCTTTTCCGAGACAGAAGAAAAGAGACAGGAAATGTCTCTGTAGTGGGTTATGAACTAAATTAATGCTAAAATGGTATGCTAAAATACTGTTGAAATCACAGTACAGTTCTAGAATTTCTTGGCAATTTTTGGTTGTACAGCACAACATTTTACCAGCACAATGTTTTAACTTGCACGACGAAGTGGCTGCCTTCTGGCTTGAGAGACAATAAAAACATAGAATGGGGCCAGATCATCCAGGAATGTTAACTTTTAAACATTCAGTAGGTTTTTCTATATACCAAAGTAAAAGGGACAGTACATAAGAATGTGAGATATTAATTTGCGTGATCATGTTTGGGTAGTCATGTTAATGTTCCACTGTCCTGGCTCTCCTTCACAGGTTCCAACTCCCAATGGCTGTGAAATTTGCACTATGCTAGGGTGGGCGTGGTTTTGCGCAAATTTAATATGTATACAAGGTTAGTAACAGTCCCTGCAGAAATCAGAGTACAATTTAGCTGAAAGATGTTACAGTATTCAGAAACCCTGATTACTGAATAACAGAAGACACATCAATGTGGACAGTTTTGATCTTGCTCAAATGTTCAGAACTAATGCAAATGCTCAAGAAAGTATTTTGCAGATCTTGACAGGAAGTACAGATAGTTGACTTAGTGCTGCCTCAGAGAGAAATAAAGTCTAGATTACTGGTGCTTCAGTCCCAACTTAGAAAAACCTCCGCAAATTGAGGAAGATGAGGAAAGGTGAGCTTCTTAGAAGCAAAAGAGACAATGGGCCTCTCTGTGTGAGAAGGCTATATATGCCCACAGGCAGAATATTTCTTAAACAAGACCTTAGGGGCCAAAAGAACAGGCAAAACCTGAAAAAAGAATAAGTTTGGAGAAATATACAAATATGAAGTTAAAAAAATACTCAAAAACATGCAAAAACATTTCAAATGCTGCCATTCTGGTGGCAAACACAAAGGAACTGAGAGACCTGAGCTGAGTTGCACTGAAGTGTGCACCATGAGTTATGAAGGCAGGACTTCTCCTAAAAGTACCCAGTTCTCAAAAGACTCTTAGCATGCTTCTGCAGCTGTAGCAGAGACCATGAAAAATAATACATCTGTAGAACTACAGTTTATTCACAAGAACCTGGTATTTACACAGCATTAATTCAAGTTATATAAAGGTTTTTGTATTCTATAAAACATTAGTAATATAGCTCAAAGTTAAAAGTCTCCAGAATCAGCACCAGTTGTGATTTAGTGTAGTCGGTTCTGAATGTTAGTGACTCCAAAAAGTCCTGTTGTTAACAACCTTGCTCAAGTCGTGCACACACATGGCTCTGGCTTTGTTTGGTGAGTCAATCTGTCTCCTATTTGGCCTTCCTCTTTATCTGCTACATTGAGTTTCCCCCAGTATTATTCTCTTTTCCAGCAAGTCAAGTATTCTCATGATGTGCCCACAGTTTGATAGTCTCAGATTAATCATTTTTGCTTCTGAAGAAAGTTCAGATTTGATTTGATCAGCATTCACTTGTTTGTCCTTCTGGCAGTCTATAGTATGTGATTAATATGTAACACTAAATTAAACAGTAGTGTTAAATGTATGAGCCTTCAATTTCCCCTTCTTTTTGTGGCACAGCCATGAGAAAGACAGGAAGCGTTCACTTCCAACTTCAATTGATTGTAGTTTACTATGTTTGATTTTATAACCAGTTTATCTGAATTATGGTTTAGGAAAATAAGACAGGATTTTAAATCGCTGTTAAAACTAGGCGTCTGCACTGGCTTCAGAAAAAAGGTGTATGAATTAGGTGAAACATGGATATTTGTATGTTACTGGAGAATATACATAAGCCCCATTTGTAGTCAGGTTGCTTAGGGTTCCCCAATAAATCACTAAAGTTTGCACTGGCATTTTTTGAGGTTAAAAATGCTGAAATTTGAGCAAAAATACTTGGTGCCAGTTGATGTAGCAGAAGAAGAAAGCACCAAAGGAGAAAGAGACTGATAGCTGAAGCTGTAATAAAAGTCAAAGCCTCTGTCTAAAATTCCAACTGCTGAGCCCACAGAGCTCCCACCTCACCGTACTCTCAGGTGTTTTTCTCTGAGAATGTACAGAAACCTTAGAACAAATTGGTCCTCAGACCACTACTAAATCAGCTTGAGGTGGGTGGATTCCAACTTGTACATAAATATTTGGATACAAATTGGATCAAATGATAGTCCCACAGCCCTAGGTATAGATAAACAGTTGTTTGTCTGGCTTTGGACATAATGAAGAAAAACAGGCTACTTTTGTAACATTTGTTCTTCAAGGGGTCTCTATGCATTCATACTGATGGATGTACAATGTTGCAGATCCATCCCATCTGGGAGCTTGTAGATGGACCAATTTAACCCTTCTTCTACCCTCCTCTTATAATATATGCTCCATCACACCTTTCCTTAGTTTATAAATTCAGACAACACTGTGGCAAGAAAGTTAACTGCACCTGCTGAAGTGAGGAGGAATGTAAGTTGTGTGACTGCACAGAAGGCCACTTGGACAAACATTACAAAACCAACTTGTTTCTGTTTCCTGTGATCTCTATGTGTTCATACTTAATGGATTTAGATTACTGAACTCACTTCCAAAAATGTGTTGAAAGGCAGATAAATAGGCACCTGTATTTACTGCAACACTGTGGAAAGAACTGCCTTTCTAGAGGAAACACTCCTCTGAAATCTGGTATCTAGATGGTAATTGCTGAGACCAGCTTGCACAAGTCAATAAAACAAGCCATTTGAACAAAGCCATGGAAGTGTTGGATTGGCTTCTGGGAGTCATCAGCAAAGGTAACTTGGCTACTTGGTAATCTAAAGTGATTGTTTTCATAGCCCACTTGGCAAATGTTTAACAGAAATGGGCCATTCACTTGGGGTCAGAATGTTCCAAGTCAGAATCTTCCAAAGGTCAAGAAGGCTACCTGAAAAAAACTGCTTCCTGGATGTAGTAGGCCTATTCTTTTCTGATGAGTAATTGTGACAGAGTCCTAGTCAATTTTGCTTGGCAACAGGAGAAATAAGATGATTGACTGGGAGAATGCAGGAAGTGAGCCAATCCAGGAGAGCCTGCTGGAGTTGGAGAAAAGAAGAAGAGCTGGAGAAAAAGAATTTGTATTTGGGATAATTTTAGCTGTATTTTAGCAGTGAGCTGTAACTCAATATAATCTTAAATTGAACTCTGTCTACTTTATTTATTTATTTATTTATTTATTTTATTTCTATCCCGCCTATCTGGTCTTATTCGACCACTCTAGGCGGCTTACAAATCAACAACAATAAATTCTAAAAGCATTATAAATTAACAAAGATAAAGGTCAAAATAATATAGAAAGAAAAAGATCGTCAGGGGTTAGCTGTTGGGAAGGCCTGCCTATACATAAGTGTTTTTAATTGTTTCTTGAAAATGCCCAGCGAGGGAGCGGCGCGGATCTCAGGAGGTAAGTTGTTCCATAGGCGAGGAGCCACCGCCGAGAAGGCCCGATTTCTGGTCTTCTCATTCCGGGCCTCTCTCGGCGTCAGGCTCCTCAGCCTCACCTCCTGGCTCGCACGAGTGACCCGGGTAGATCTTGGTGGGAGAAGGCGTTCCGCCAGGTATTGGGGTCCTAAACCGTTTAGGGCTTTATAAGTAAGCATCAATACTTTGAAGTCGATGCGGAATCGGATGGGCAGCCAATGCAATGCGGCCAGGGTGGGGGAGATATGTTGGTATCTTCTCACTCCACTAAGTAATCTGGCCGCAGCATTCTGCACCACCTGTAGTTTCCGCAGCAGCCTCAAAGGTAGCCCCAGTTAATACATTGTAATAAAGAACATTTCATATTTTTCATTCTAAAACCACTTGGGCTCATATGTTTAAGGTTGATGACATGCCTTTTAAAAGAAAGGTATTTTAAAAGTGGCAAATCTGGGTGAGGGCTGGTCACACCAACATATGGAGATTTTTTTCTATTGGTGTTTGAGGTGATGAGAAAAATACTGGGGGAAAGGCACACTAGAGTACATGCTATAGGAGGGCAGTAGACCAACAGTCAAGCTCACAGTCAATAAGTCTTTATAATTAATAGGGGAAGGAGCTCTTGCTTCCGGATTTCAGATTAACGTAATTCACTAAAATATAGAAAAGGCCTTAAACAGGCAAACTTTAAACATCTTTTTCTAGCTTTTCTTGGATTGCTCATAAAGTAAATTAGCAAAAGCATTTATGATTTTAAACAATGTGTTTTAATGAATATTTAAAATGAAACAGTAATACAGATTTTGGCTACATTAATAATCTTACAATATAGAGAAGCATATGGGCAAAACATTTCATCCTTAGTGATGACTTAAAACTATTATATTTATCTAACACTGTCGTAGTAACTAAATTAAACTAAACTAAATAAAAGATAATTATTGGTAGAGGTTCTGTTAATGAAACTGCAATTGTAATTTTTATGATTATATATATATTTTTATACTGATCCGTTCTATTTTGTAAGCCGCCCCGAGCAAAATCTAACAAACAAACAAATAAATAAACGAACTAAGAAAAATAAAGTATTTTTCTATGCTTCCCATAAACTATTTATCAAGTACATTTCAGAGACATACTGCACAAAAGAACATGAAACTAAAGACATGGCTCTGCAGATATACCTTACCAAGTCTTCTTTCTTGGGATCACAGTAAATATCCAGACATCATACCAGGCAGTCATTTCATTTTATGGATACATAAAGGAACTGATTCCTGAAGGGATCTATGGGTTATTGCTACTTACTGATGACGAATTAATGATACTAAGTAGATCCAGACAGATAGAATGTTATTTGGGTAAGGGTGAATATACACAGCAAGAGCAAATTCTGTGTTGGGTACCTCTGAAGAATGAATTCCTGTCTGATACACAGCCTCAGTTATCGACTGTACATCTAGATATGGCATCTGGATAGGAAATCCTGTAACCTACAAAAATAAAGTTTTAAATAAGTTTTAAGATAACCATGGCAAAACCTGATGCTATGGGAATGTGCCATCATTATGCCTGGTGGAATTGTGCCAACTAGATTTCAATAATTAAGTCTAAAACAATGTAATAAGCTTTTACCCAGAAATCTACAAGAGAATAACAGTAATCTTACAAACCAAGAAAAATGTTTCACAAGTTGAATGTTGTAATGAAGAATAATTGTCTAAAACTCTACATGTCTAATGGATATAGATATTTATCTAATTTTTGAGAAGACAGCCTTCCTGTTTCAGCTTCCAAAGTGAGATATCCCAGCAGTGACATTTCTTGTTCTCAACAAATTGCTTGCCACACTTAGTTGTAGTCTCACCTCCACTTCCTCCTCTCTCTGTCTCTTCCCTGCCATATCCACCCACAACAACCACCAGGACTATGGAATAGAGGGGTGTGAATACCAGGAAGGACTAAAGACCAACACATAGAAGAAAACTGCTACTGGAAGTGTCAGGGGTAGAAGTGGAAATCACAACTTTATCCACATGTCCCATCTGGTAAGCAAACAAAGTTACACATTGGAACATTTCTCATGGTCAAGGTGAACAGTGTAGGGCTTGCAGGTCCTGGAATAGCTTTGGTCACACAGGCTAGCCATTGTACTTCCTCAACATAAAAGCTATAAAGGCTTCCCATATAGATCCAGACTTTTTGCAAGCATAGTTACAGTCTTGTTTCAGCTTTTGCTTGTTCTGAGTCTTGCCTCTTCTTCTCACTCAATCTCTCAGCTACAATGATTGGTTTTACTTCCAACTAGTAACTTTCTGAGTTCTGAATGTAGGCCTTTGATCTGTTATCAGTACTTATTTATAATCTAATCTGATAACCAAGTTCCAGACTCCTGTGCTAGCAGAACATACTTTCACATGTATCCTAGAATCATTGAAAACATGACCTGGGAGAGACCACAGGTGTCATGGAGTCCAACCCCTGCCAAAGCAGAAAATCCCTACCTAAAGCATCTCTGACAGGTGGTCACCCAACCTCTACTTAAACATCTCCAATGCTGAAGAACTCAACAATCTATGAGGAGGTCTACTACTCCCTTATTGAAAAGCTCTCACTATTAGGAAGTTTTCCTACTATTGAGTCAAAGCCTCCTTTAGTGTAATTTAAATCCATTAATTTGGGTCACATCCTCTGGAGCTGCACAAAATAAATTCACTCCATTGTCCACATGACAGTGATTTAAATATCTGAAGCCTGTAATAATACCACCTCTCAGTCTTCTTTTCACGAGACTAAACATCTCAAGCTCCCTCAACCATTCCTTATAGGTTGTGGTTTCCAAGCCTTTTAGTATCCTGGTCACCTTCCTCTGGACACGTCACAGTTTTTCAATATCTTTCTTAAACTATGATGCCTAGAAATGGACACAATATTCCACATAAAGTGTGGCCAATGATGCTTCTGGTAACAGAACCTCATTTTGGAGTATCTAAAGAATAAGATATTTCTATATTTATATTTCAATAATAGAAACACACTGACCCAGTAATGTTCTTGAAAAGTCTCCAAATAATTTTCTTCTTTTTCTTTAGATACATGTCCATTTCTAAGTTCTAGCTTTGGAAGAATCTGTCTCAAGACACTGGTACATTGTCGATGCCAGCGAGTTGGATGTTGAGATCGCCATTCCATCATTTTATTTTTCAATGTCTTCTCAATCCTTTTGGGGTGGAAGTTTAGAAATAACTTGTGAAGTAGTGCCTTAAGAGACCTTGTGATGAGAAAAATTCTAAATCAATCAAGACTAGGTAATTCATATGGAAAGCACTGTTATTTTTCTAGAAAAAGAAACGTAATTTTACCACCAAAGTTCAGTGGTTTAGGTATCTGGCTGCGAATTGGATTCCCCACTGTGCCTCCTTGACAGAGGCTAAACTTGATAATCCATAGGTCACTTCCAGATCACCAGTTCTAAGATGATTATTAGAAGAAGAGAAGTTAAAGGGGGGGCATCATTCTAAGCACCACAATATTTATAAGCCATCCTCTATTTGTGAAGGACATGAAAGGCCAGTTTAGATGGGAGAACTAAGCAAAAAGGCCTTTGGTACAGGAAAGGCTATAATGACAGGGTAGAAGGGAGGGAGGGAGGGAGACTGAATGGAAGTTGGTCCAATAAGGCAAGATAACTAATAGGCTTTGCCTTTTGGACAGCTGCAGCTGCCAACACAATGGAAGATGTTGTTTTTATGAGCTATTTGGTTAAAAGGCAAGGAAAGACACCATAAGTCTCCCTTTCTGCAGCTGTCTGGAATAAGTCAGGTTTTTAAAAAAGCAGGAGTCAGAATTGAAGGACAAGCAGGACTGAAGGCAAACCAAATGGTAGGACAAAAACGCCCTTTTAAAAACAATTCTGGATGGAAAGAGTGCCCAGAGATCTTCTGCAAATGCACACTTTTTCTCCCCTGTTGTTTCTGTGATAGAGCAGTCTCTACTACTGAGAGGTAAAATAACAATTCACCCTCAGGGTAAGAATATTTTCTCTTATTTGTGATCTTTAACTTTTCAGAGGACACAATGGCCAGACTCTCATTGTTCAGTGTAGCAAGTTGCACTAGAGCTGGCCCACAAATTCAATGGGAATTTGGTATGTCAATTCCTTGGTATATTCCATTGATTCAAGTGGGCCTTATAATTGCAATGTTAATTCAGCATAGTATGTTGCAGTTAAAGTAAACCCATTTGAGTCATTGGGATTTATTAAGGACTTGACTCACTAAGTTCCTGTTGATTCTATGGGCCTATTGAAATTTACTATGCTAAGCAACAGGATTTTGGCCATTAACTAAGGACTTAATCTGATAAGATAACGCTATTGATGCAATAGTGCCTCATGGTACATGAAGGTATTGTTACCCTATATGCCAACCCATTCAAACAGCAAACATTACAAACCTCAGAAGTAGTAGATTAGATTAAGCATCCTTCAGTCTCGAAAGACTATGGTAACATGCTCTGTATGGAGGACATGGAACAGTGTCTAGTGTGGCTGAGAAAGCCAATTTGAGAGTGACAATCCCTTCCACACTGAAGACAATCTGTCCCCTGTCCAGCTCCCTGATTTTGCTGCTTTTGGGGCTGCTTCTTTGTTTTGGCCTGCTGGACAAGCGCCTCTTCAAAATGGGAGAGGCCATGATGCACCACCTGCCTCCAGGCTGAACACTCAGATGTTAGGGTTTCCCATCTGTTGAGATCCATTCCTAAGGCCTTCAGATCCCGCTTGCAGATATCCTTGTATCGCAGCTGTGGTCTCCCTCTGGGGCAATTTCCCTACATTAATTCCCTGATCTTTTGGAATCCGACCATCAGCCATTCTCACAACATGCCCAAGCCAACGTAGACATCGCTGTTTTAGTAATGTATACATGCTAAAAATTCCAGCTTGTTCTAGGACTACAGTACTCTGCTTGGAACTTTGTCCTGCCAGGTGATACAAAAAATGCATCGGAGACAATGCATATGGAGCATGTTCAGCTTCCTCTCCTGCTGTCCTCTCCAGGACTCATTGCAGTAAAGGAGTGTGCTCAGGACAACAGGCTCTATAGACCTGGATCTTGGTATACGCCATCAACTTCTTATTAAGCCATACTCTCTTTGTGAATCTAGAGAACATGGTAACTTCTTTGTCAATGCGTTTATCCAGCTCAACATCTAGGGAGAGGGTGTCAGAGATCCTTGAGCCAAGGTACACAAAGTCATGAACAACCTCCAATTCTTGTATGGAGATGGTAATAGAGGGAGGCGAGTCCACGCCCTGACCCATGACTTGTGTTTTCTTCAGGCTGGTTTTTAATCCAAAGCCTTGGCAGGCCTTGCTAAAATGATTCATGAGTTGTTGGAGGTCTTCAGCAGAGTGGGCAACGATGGCTGCATCATCTGCGAAGAGGAAGCCCCGCATGCATTTCACCTGGACTTTGGTCTTCGCTCTCAATCTAGAGAGATTAAAGAGCTTTCCATCTGATCTAGTCTGCAGATAGGCACCTTCTGATGCAGTTCCAAAGACATAATAGGGCAGCATGAAGTAAAATAAATCCATACAGAATAGGAGCAAATAATGGTTCTGTGTCTAATAAGACCAATAATATTATCTTTTATCTTCAGTATTATGAAAGCAAATGCCATAGGGACTAAAATGCAGGGGAGGAGTATCAGGAGACAGGTATCTAGTTGTCTCGTGTGCTCCCAGAGGCATCTGGTGGGGCCACTGTGAGATACAGGAAGCTGGACTAGATAGGCCTTTGGCCTAATCCAGCAGGGCTCCTCTTATGTTTTTAAAATAAATAGAGTCTAATAGCTATGAACAAAATCCTGAATTTCTAGAATGCTGGTCCTGGAAAATTATAAACTGAGGATTTTCTAAGATTCAGGTAGTGTTATTCTGGATAAGAGGGACTAGAGGAGAAGAAAAGGAAGATAATTTTCTCAAAAATATAGAACTAGCTAGTTATAGACATAAATGTGACATATTTGCAGATTGTTTGAAAATACTTTCCCTCCTAAGCAGAATGAGGATGGCATCAAATTAGCACTTTGCAAAGCTCTGGTATTTAGTTAGTTATTTAATATTAGCATTAATTTAAATTAGTTTGCTTCTTGAATTCAAACCATACACAGGTTCCACTCTCCATTTATCAATTATTATTTCAAACAACATGAATGAGAATAACTAAAAAATTCTAGCTCTGGAAAAAATATTGGCTGAAATATGATGTTATTTCTTTGGACAGATGGGAATGGATAATCAGGGACAGATAACTGTGAGTCTCTTGCTGGATTTCAGCTTCTCTGACCCTTCATCACTAACATTTTTGGCAATGTATCTGTGAAGATTCTGTCATCCAGGTGAGATTATCTGGAAATTGAGTAATGGCAACTGGGCTTCTTTCTTGTTAGGTTGAAATGTTTCACTATTCATCCAAGTAGCTTCTTCAGTCTGAGGAGAGTTGGTAGGAGACCCCTGACATACTCTCCACTTCCCCCTAGTCTGAATAAGCTCATTAGAAGAACAAAGGACTAGGGTGAGGGATAAGTCCACTTTTGCAGTCCTTCTCCACCCATTGTCATGCGTCATTAACAGTCGTTAACAGTGGCCTTTCTGGTGTGTGTGGTCCTAATCTTTCTGGGGATGGATGACAGGGCAGCATGATAAATAGGAGACATCTAAGACTTCCATCCCTGTTGAGTGAGGGATTTTCTTATGCACATGTATGGCCTTCCTGACCCCTCTCTCAAACCACCTATCTTCTCGGTTGTAAACGAGTACATCTTCATCATCAAATGAGTATCCTTTTGTCCTTCAAATGAAGGAACACTGCTGATTGTGGTCCTGAGCCATTACCTCTCCTGTGCTGGGCCATTCTCCTGTTTAGTGGCTGTTTGGTTTCTCCAATGCAGAGCTGTGAACACTCCTCTTTGCATTAGACTGCATATACTATATTGCTCCTGTTGTGTTTTGGTGTCCCATCTTCGGGTGGACAAGTCTCTGCCTTAGTGTGTTTGTGTGTTTGAAGTGCATGGGTATGTGGTGTTTACCAAAAATCCTTTTGAGCTTTTCAGATACACCCGCCATGCAAGGAATGACCAGGTTCTTCCACTGGTTCTGCATCTCAAACTGTTACAGTGTCCTCCTGGGCCGGGACATTGCATTGTTAAAGGCCCGTTTTGGATATCCACAGGCCCCAAAGGCTGTCCTCAGAAGTCCATCTTCCTTCTTCTTGGCTTCTGTGGAGGTGGGGATGTTTCTTGTTCTGTGGTTTAGCATCCTGATGACTCCTAGTTTGTGTTGTAATGGGTGATGAGAGTCAAATTGCAGGTACTGATCAGTGTGTGTACAGTGTCAAGCTAGAGAATAAAAGGCATCATCAGGAGGTGAGGAAAAGTGGTGCATGCTTCTATGAAAACTGGAAGGCATTATGTTGGCTGCTGGATGTTTTTCCTATGAACTAGAAGTGGGTATGTGGAACACATATAATGAGTTTCTCCAGCGACAGTTTCTTTCAATAGTCATCTGTGAATGAAAACTAATAGGTTTTCTGTGTCTGTTCATAACTTTCTAGAGCTGAGCAGAAGGGGGGCATCACCCACCCTCCACTGCACATGTCAAAGCATGCCCAGCTAGAATCTCTGTTCTAGTTCACCACCAAAACATGTGGAGACCAGACATCAAAGGGGAGGAGGGTGAATCATGTGAGTTCATAGCCACTTGAAGAACCACAGTTACCAAAGCAACCTGTCATTTTTCTACATGGTCTCTGTGACTCACAATGATAGACATTAACAAGCTGCCTGACTAAAGGCAGGTCATGTCAGTCCAGAATAGAAGAAAGAACCACTCTAACAAAAGAAGCATGGGTCTTTCAGTGGACATTCAGAAGGCAGTATGAACGAACATCAGAGACCATAACCATTTAGCTACCTGGCAGAACAGGAATACCTCACAAAGTGGTGGCAGAGGCAGATTCTCATGGAGTTGCCCAATTTAGCAAACACATATGCCAGGGAAATATATTCTACCACCCAGTGAACAAAAAACTATGCAGATACTGGGAGGTATCTGGATAGTGGATCACACCACCCTGTGATCCATGGTATGGATAGCACATAATTCAGAAGCCCTTTTCTCTGAGGTTATGGCTAACAAAAAGGCAGTTTTTTTAGGATTAGCAGTTTTAATTCACAGGTAGCTATTGGCTCAAAAGGATTTTTTGTCACTTTGGGTTAGAACCACAGAGAGAGACCATGTAGGAACCGGAGGGGTCACTTCTGGAAGTATTTGTGTAAGGCTTCACATGTGCTTCTTCACAAGAGAATCCATAAAGAGGAGTGTCTCATAAAAAGAAACAGGATGACAAACTGAGATAGTAGCCCAGTGATCCTTAATTGAGAAAAGTGTCAAGCTTCAGTTGAGATCCAGAGGACACATTTGTTTTATCCATGACAAGCCAAGTATGTTTGACATAGGTGAGTCTCCCCCAGACAAAACAGCACCAAGAGCATCTATAGGGGCTATTTTACCTCCATAATCCATGATCTTTTTAAAGAAGGTCTTAGAAACCATGGATGCAGGCAAGATCCACAAAGAAGGCAGAGAAGAAAGGTTTGTTTAAAGTAAGCAGAAGAATACAATGAATGAATGAATGAATGAATGAATGAATGAATGAATGAGGAATTAATATAAATATTGCTCATCAGTAAAGGGTGCTCTGAAAATGTAGCTCTAACAGCAGACAAAAAGAAACTAAGGGATTCCAGCTAGGTGCACTCTAAAATGCTGCCAAAGGTGGGGACAGTCTTCTGATCTTCACCTCAAAAAGTCTCACACAGTTAACTGCACAGGCATAGAAAACCTATCAGTGTGAGTCAGGGAGACCGTAAAGAACGACCCCCCCCCCAATAATAATGATTTACACACTTTCGGTCTTTGCTCCCAGCTCTGAAAATTCTTAATCATGTTTGAAATAGTTACCTATTCTGCAGTTCTTCTAACGAGCCTTCATCAGTAGGGACATAAACTATTTCTTCTGTCTGAAATATAGTTTTTAAAAAATGCACAACACTTTCATGTACAGATACATATTAAGCAAGATTTACATGGACAGTTCAAAGGCATCGCAGCTGTCTAATAAATACAATATATTTTCACTGATAAAATTCAGTTCTTCATTGATTTTCATTAAAATTAGTGTGGAAAGAACTACAAAAGTATCACAAGGCTTATTACGATAGAAGTTTGAATAAGATAATTGTATTTTACTGAACAAATCCTCGATTCTTTTTTTAATTTAAACATACATATCTGACTTTTCATTTTAAAAAAGGGAGTGCTAAAAATCCAATATATTAAAACTACATCACTGGAATAAAACCAACAGCAGTTCAGCAAAACAACAGCAATTAGTATCATTCAAGTCAGAGATCATCTGAGTACAAGGCATGCTACTACGTACAGAAAACAACAGGAAAAAACGATCATATTTCTGGAAAGTAAGAGGCTTTTTAGCTCTCTCTATTTTAGATTTTTCTACCATATTGTGTATAGACCAAATTATTTTCTTTCGCAAAACTTTGGAGTCAGTATCAGAAACTGATTAAGGAACAAACTCCTCCTCTGAAGTGCAAAATTCTTTGCACTTCAAAAACAGACATTATGCTAGTCTGTAAATAAGTTGTGTTAGGTAATCACTTTAACTACTACCAGGATGTTTATGTAATCAATGCTTTGAACGTTCATTACATGTGTTAATAACATTATTGTCACTAAGAAAGTTCATCACTTGTACCTGTAACTTTCTTCCACTGATCCCTATCCCCATTTGGCATAGAGACTGTGTATATAAAACCCTGACAAGATACTATACCCCATGTATCTGAGAAAATGGAGTGTAATCCAAGGAAGCCCATACCGAAATCAGTATATTTGCTTCAAAAGTGCCACAATATGATTACTGTGTTTTTATTCTGTTTTTTAAATATATGCTGAAAAGGATGCACACAGCTACCTCTTTAAAAAGTAAAATGTTTGTAACAGGTGTAACATGTTCCAGGTGGCCAATTTCAATCAATAAATCTGTAACCACATTCTCTACCAAGATAAATTTCCAAATTATTTTCCAAGGTAGACCCATATAGAGCCCATTGCAGTAAAATAGGGTAGATAAAAATAAAGCAGGAATTAGTGATACAAAAGTTACTCTTTGCTACAAAGGTATAGCTGGCAAACCAGGCTAAGTTGCTGGAGAAATATACACTTGACCACAGCTGCCATCTATACTCACGGGTTCAGGAACAAAACTAGGTCATGATTAGAGATTAGGGTATTCATATTCATATACGAATACCTCACACAGGTGGGTATTCACTCCTGAGTCTGCTGCTGCTGCCAGCTCCGTTCTCCCTTTCAATCGCTCTGGAGCTCGCGATCGGCTATCCACTCATCAGCCTGGCAGGGAGACTTATCTTACTTCCTTCTGCCAGGAGTGGCTAGCCAAATGCAAGCTCTGGAGCGGTTGGAAGGAAGAGCAGAGCCGGCACCGGCAGCAGACGAGTCAGTGGACTGTCCAGCCCCAGGGGGGCGGACCCTCATTATGTCCACTTGTGCAGGGAAATTCATATTTGTATTTGAATATGAATACCCCAATCTCTAGTCATGATCCTGGGTTTTCAGGAGTTTGCAACTCCATCTAACACTGCCATATGTATCTCCCCTTTTTTGATATCATGTTTCTGGGATTGCCTGTATCATAAAGCACATAGTCTTTCAATATAGCAGGTGAGAAGAAAAAGTCAAGGGGGTCTGGAAGGTCCATTCCAGTTGCAACTGGGAAGTATTCCCGATCATAGAAATGCAAGAACAAAGCTCTGGAAACAAAGATAGAAAAGAAAAAAAGAGCGAAGGAGCCAGCCATGGTCACAAAGCATGTTGGGGGTGATAGGAATGGATGCACCAGGGTGAACAAACTCTGCAAGATGCCTAGATACAGTCTCATTCAACCAAAGATGTTCCCACAAACTCCTGAGTCATGGCATTTGCCCTACATGAGAGGAAAATGCAATCTTCCATTACTTCAAGAACCATTTCAATCTTAGTAGGTTACATTTGATTAAACTATGAATCTACAGGAAGCTGTGTTTCTGGTTTATGATATTTCACTGAATGTGATATAATATATAATTACATAAAAGGACACCCACTCCTATCCTAAAGCAGAATGAGTTGCAATATTTTAACATTTCTTCCATGCAGATTTATTTTACCCTCAATACTAGCCACCTCTTCCCACTACTAGGTACTGTATTTTTTTTGTGTATACGACCCCCCCCAATGTACAAAACAACCCCCTATTTTTGATCCTCTCTGGATGCAGAGGAGCAGTTAATGGGCAACTGCTCCTCTACCTCTGTCTCTCCTGCTGCCTCCGCCTCCGCTGCCTACCTGATCACTTCTTCCAGTACGATTGCTTTGCCTCTGCCTCAGCCACTGGAAGGGAAAAGGTGGATGTGAGCTGGATGTGAGCCCCGTCTGTCTCACTGGAGGAGGTGATCGGGCAGGCAGGGGAGGCAGCATCAAGAGGTGCCTGAGCATGTGTGACTGCTTCTTTGCCTCCGTTTCCTGCTGCTGCTGCCTCCGCCACCGGAGGGGACAAGCCGTGAGCCCTGGAGGAGGCAATTGGGTGGCAGCAGCAGCAGCAGGAGGTGTCCAAGCGTGTGTGAGACTGCTCCTTTGCCTCTGCCTCCTTCTGTGGATAAAACAACCCTCAATTTTTCCTCTAATTATTTCAGGAAAAAGTGTTGTTTTATACACGGAAAAATACAGTACTTTTTAAAGAAACCAGAAAAGTTTCCATTTCTTCTTGTTTCTTTTCACTACTATTTAATATGCAGGTATATTCTGAAATACTTGTTACCTGTATAGTCTGGTTTTTTAAATGCAGAGCACTGCACGGAAGCAGTTGTCTCCAAAAGCATTCCTTTGAAATGTCAAAATTAACACACATGGGTGAATTATTCTGCTGTATGTTGAACCAGACCTATTAAAATAGAAGCATAAAATATGCAGTCAATCCAAAACATTTTAGAACCAAAGTATTATAATAGCATCCTTCCTATTAAAAGCTGAGAAATGAAAGCAGTTATGATGAGCAAAACTTTTCACAAGTCTATCAAAATTGCAGGAAAGGAAACAGGAAGAATCTGGTACTTTCATGGAATAAACACAGACTTTTAAATGTTTATTATACCTTAGTCTACACTGTTACTCCCTCCCCTTCTCCTCCTGGGCTGGTTCTTGCACTACCAGTGCCTCAGCTAAGTGGGGGAGGGAGATGCCATTAGAATTATTGGCTGTCTCAAGCACCACAGAGGTGGCAGGGCTGGTGCCTCTCCTGGAGATGGGATAGTGTGTGGCCCCCTTTTCTGGACCCTTCTGCCAAGGGTCATCATCCTGCTTCCAGGCCAGCTCTCTGAACATGCAGAGAACAGATTCCAGCTCCACTGTTGCAGACTGGCAGGTCTCCTTCTTGGCCAACCCCTCATTGAGTATTACAGGCCCTGAAGATCCTGGTGTTAACCTCCCCCGCCCCCCCCGTGCGCCTTTAATGTCACCAGCATGCCTCCTTCCTCCCCTCTGGCCAGCTGCTTCCCCTCATCCTCCTCTCCACTGACACCTGGGCTTTCCTTCTCCCAACCTTCCTGTGAGCCCAGAGCAGCAGCTCTGCCCATGCTCTCAGGGCACTGTGGGGCAGGGGTAGACAAACCCCAAACCCACCCCCATTTTCAACAAACTACTGTAATAATTGGCACCAGTGATTAGGAAAGATACAGTTTCAACTTCCATGCATATCAAGAAAGAAGTAACTTGACAATGGTTAAAACTGACATGCATTTTGGGAACTATTTCTCATGTATCCCATTCCTGCATGTTACCCACTGATCCTCTTTCCACACTGTTACAGTTGGTCTCTGATGAGATCATATTGCCCTCTTACTTTCTCAATTTTCTCTCTCTCTCTCTCTCTCTCTCTCTAATGCAACTACATGGCCACAATCCAAATCTGGGATGCTAGAATCGAGGGATTAACCCCTTCCACACAATTTTTTTTCACTGAAACACACTTGCTGAAATGGCAGTGTTTTGTTTTGTTAAAGAAAGAGAACAGACAATACCATACAAACATGTTTTATAATGTATATTTAAATATTCCAGACTCCCGCCAACCTAGCGGTTCGAAAGCATGCAAATGCAAGTAGATAAATAGGGAGCACCTCGGTGGGAAGGTAACAGCGTTCCGTGTCTAAGTCGCACTGGCCATGTGACCACGGAAGATTGTCTTCGGACAAAACGCTGGCTCTATGGCTTGGAAACGGGGATGAGCAGCGCCCCCTAGAGTCGAACACGACTGGAGAAAAATTGTCAAGGGGAACCTTTACCTTATTAAATATTCTAGAAGCCTACCAATGTGAACATAATGTTTGAGTAACATGCCATGGCTAATTGTGGCTTATTGATGAGGTGCTAGAGTATATCTTAATCATATGCTTAGCAAGAAACCTGATTGTACAACTAAGATGGGCACCATCATATCATCAATTAGCCACAATTAGCCAAAATGGATTACAAAAAAAAAATTATATGAAGACAAATATGGTTCTAGCTAGTTTGATTTAGTTGTTTTGCATTTAGAATACAAGTGGTCATTCCATAACAGATGAAAACATCTATCATTTCAGGTATTTAAAAAAACTATTTTTACTTTGGACACTGATTAGTCTGCAAGTGTAATAAATTAAAAAAGGAAGATGCCATGATTGGGCCTAATCAAATGTCTGAGCAATGGCCCCATCCTATATGTGTTGACATTTACACACATTCCAGTTTGCTACACTGAACTAAGTATACAATACCATTCATCTAATAAGTGAATGCAGTGGTAGCTCTGATGTTACATAGATGCATCCCAAATTGTAGGGAACTGTTTTATGCACATTTTCAGAGTTTCGGAAGACAGTCAGTATATAGTTCTATATGCTGGTTTACCATCCTTGGATAGCTAATAGTTGCTTAATAGTCTAGGATAGTTAATCACTTTTCACCAATGGGAGCAAAGGTCAATAATTGGTTACCTGATTGTTGGGAGCAATTCCCAAGCTTTTAAAGTTTGATGTCCATGAAAAATTGAACAAGAGAACACTTATCCAGCTGAGAGGAAAGGAAAAAGTAAAACAACTACAAGCAGTTGATAGTTTAAATTAGACTGTCAAAGAATGTGCTAGCAAAACTCTTTCTGCTTACAAGCTAAAAACTGGAGCACAACAGCAGGACAAACTGTAAATTGCATTCTGGCAAGCTAATGTAAGTGTTATTATGTGCTTATTTTATTTATTTTAGACCTCTATGTATTTGCCTTTATTACAGTCCACTTGTACAACTGAAAAGAAAGCAAGTATTATAAAAGCAACAGCAATCTCCAGTGTTAACTCATTTGAAGAAAACTAAGCCTACTGGCATTAGCCAAGGAATTCCCAACTGCTAGAAGTGAGGAATATGTAACAGTATGTAATGACTTCTCATTGTATTTAATCATAATTACTTACATTTTCCCTACTGATTAAGCAATCAATACTTTGCAGGGGACAAAATGCATCAAATTGCCTGTAGCAATGACCAGTCAGTGGATTCCATAGAAAATATTCTCCATTTTCTAGTGTTGCTACATAAGCTACTTTCCCCTATATTAGCAAAAATAGAAAGCATCAGCTTCCATCGCACACCAAAGAGAAATTAAACATTACTTTTTAGTAGCAAAACCAAGCAAATATCTTGTGCCATATTCAAGATTGCTTTACTTTATGTGACACAACCCGGATATGGATACCATGTGGCTTATGAGCACCATGCAGCCCCAAGGTGCCCTTAGCGTACACATAACAAAAAAGCAAACTGTGCTGTTTATATACCACCCCATAGCACTTAATGCATTCTCTGGACAGTTGGTCTAGGTGACTGAAATTATGTCTGTTAGTGTGCATCTGTGGTTGGAACTCCCAAGATTCTGCCTGGGAGATTCTTGGAGAATTCTGGGAACTGAAGTCCAAAGAAACCAAAACCAAATGGCACATCCTTCATATGCAAAAACATGCTGAAATCCTGTTGCACAACTGAGTGTCTAGCGGAAATTATGCCAGTAGTAGCAATAAATGGCTGCTGATTAAAGGCTTCATTTGGCAATTTGGGGATGTATGTAACTTGTATGCAACATGATTAAATTGCATGCACCCCAAAATTACCAAAGCCGCTTAGAGTGGTCACAATTTGACTAGATAGGCGGGGTATAAATGAAACAAACAAACAAACAAACAAACAAACAAACAAATAGATTTTTAATAATCAGCTTTTGTTGATGATATGGATGTCATTCCTGTTGTGGATGAGAAGTTGTACAACAGGATTTCAGCCACGGTGATTTAGTGATGTATTAATTTCCACTATGCTACTACTTCTCCTGAAAAGTTCATGTGGACACTACTGATACTCACCAATGAATTAGCTGGAAATGTAATATCTTTGTAAGAAATTATCCTGCATATCCTATTCACATAAATATAACTAAGTATTTTAATATGCATTAGAGAAGGCTGAAAAGCCTGGGCCATGCTAGCTCCAGACAAAGAACAATGGTGTGTGTAACTCTTTGCAAACATTTATAATATACTTTAAAAAAATAATAAAAACACATTAATGATCACACATGATAATCTTAAATGAGACTAAGTTCCAGTCAAAAGGAATTTCACATAACTTATCCTAAAACATTGTTTCTTTAATTTTAATAATAAAATTAAAGAAGCAGAGTCAACCAGAATTACACCTACCTAACATAGACTCCAATTGCTTTTCTTCCCTACCTATTTGATCCTGTTTGGTATATCATGTGACTTTATATTTTTGTGAAAAATTAGATATATATAAGGATTAAAATATTCACTACACTTACTTCTAAGACTGATGTTCCCAACAATACCCATGCTTTCTTCCTTATATACAGAAAATAATTACACAGAAGCACTGCATGCTCTTCTTTATTACAAATGCCCATTTTGATGCAGTCCTATGAGAAATGTAAGTTACTTTGTTTTTAAAAAAAGTTGATATATTTTTCATCTTCCCACAAAATGATACCACAATAAAATCACCATGACCAACTTCTAGAAAAGATAAAGCTCCTCAGGCAGCAATATATTAAACAAAAGATTAACTTCAAACAAGAAAAAAAAAACCTAGGCTCCCACAAATTCAAAGAAATTGTATGTTATACATCTCGGAGAACTGGGGAAGCAGCAAAAAGGCACCTAAAGCTTTATCAAATACAGTAATAAGGAATCTGAATTTAATCCACAATTTAACCACTGCCCCACTGAATTAAATAAGGATTAAAAAGTTAAAATAGTGTTGCTGCTCAGTTTTCTGATGCAAGCATATATGCTTTGCCATGGTAACGGAAGAATCTTCAAAAGCATCTTCTACAAGGCCTAAAGGGCAGTGAGAGTACTACCTCTAGGAAGAACACAGCAGCTTCCTCTCAGCCAACAATGTGGCAGAAAATGGAGCCCTGTAATACTAGGCCTTTTTCCAGATGAGTAAAATGAAGGTATTTGCAGGTGTGGGTCTGTGAAGTGAAGCTCCCAGAATGTTGTTTAAGGAATTCTTGGAGAATTATTGGAATTGGAGTCAAGAGCAGGGTGGAAAATAAATGTCACATCTCTAGTAACCAAGGCATGTATGACAGTCGCTTGGCATGGGATCTTTGCATATTTCTTGGACTATAGTTCCCAGAAGTCTGTTGGAAGACCACCAAATAGATTTCTGAGGTCTTCAGCCAAGAAATCAAAGTCCTTTAATAGATAGATAAAATTTTATTACGGTCAAAAGATCAGCCACAAAGTCCTTTAAAGAGCTTGGATCAGCAGGGCCAAGTTTTGTATGTCATAGTTTATAGCTGAGAAATAAATGCTCCATATAACATCCTGAATCTTCATGAGGAAGGGGGAAGTGCCTAGGTGATGCTAAGCTCTCCGGAAGCTGCAAAGCATTAGGGGTCTCATAGCCTCCCTGCCCATTATGTTCATACTGGGTGCCTCTCAGAAAATTAGCAGGTTTACAATGCGTTGCTCCCAAAGCCTATCCCCTTCCAGCCACTTCCCCCATCTTCATAAAGATTCATCATGTCAAAAAGCCTTTATGACTTTGAATTTTTTGCTTGAGGCCCTAGAAGTCTGGCTGGGGGAATTCCTGCAAACCTCTGGGGGCTGTAGTTGAGAAAACATGAAAATCCTAAACCTTACTGTTGCTAAGTCAGTATTTTTAATGGTTAAGAACTACAATTACATTTTAAAAATACATTCAAAAACACAACTCTTTTAAAAAAATCAGCAAAACAGTAAAAAAAAATATATTAAGCCCTACCTCTGATGTCATCCATACATCAATATCATCCTTTTCATCCACAGCATCTGATATGCAAGGAATTAATGATACAAACCGTGATATGAGGTCCTAAAAATAAATAAGAATAAATCTATCTATCCCAGGAATGTGTAGTAGAAAATCCAACTGGCATAATTATATTTAGGGATGGCAGAAGTATCAGAAACTAGCTAACTCACTGTACTATATTTTTACATTCTTTATGTAAAACTAATACCTCCAGTTGGCATGAAAATTACTGAAAGTATGATGAAGTAAAACTTAATTAAATCTCGAGGCTTCCGGCTTGATGCTGCAATGAGACAGCAGCAGGAGGACGGAGCTCTATCACCTCTGCTGAATTCCAACCTGTTTGGGACCCCACAGGGGGTTAAAACCACCCCAAAGAGGTGGTGAAATGAGGGAGAAGCCTGTTGATCATGTGGGGGGTGGTGGCAGTTACCCATGTTTGATCCGGAAAACTCTCCAATCAACCAGCGGGTGGAAACAAGCAACTGAACTAGCTTGCTTGCAAGTCGTTGAAAGCTGGCAATGGAGAAGTGATAAATCATCCTAATTAACATCATGTTACCACTGGGTGAGAAATATTTTTTTTTACTATACTGCTTTACTATCTCTGGACGAGACCATTACTACAGCAGAAATAGCATCTTCTATTCCCCAACACTGAGTGAGCAGCAGTGAATCTGGGAAGAGGATGAGAAGCAGGGAGACACAAAGAAAATAAATTGGATAATTATAATTCAAGGAATTTAATTATACTTGAAGAAAGAAAGTTTCTTATTACTTTGTTGTTATAAACCTAAGAATCTTTCTCCTCAAAACATCATTGGCAACAACTCTGCTAAACTAAAATTTGTTTATGCTACTTGTAACAGTGATCTAAGGTGTTGGTAAAAAGCCTAGAATCAATTACCTTGAACACTTTATGGCTGTTTGGAAATCGCTTTCTTTTTGAGGATGGAACTGAACTACAGATAAATTAACCCTAGAAAGCCCAATCCAGTCAAACTGGAATTTCTAAACTGTATCCTGGGTTTTGAACTGTTCAGTATTGTATACTAAAATACACACATGAATGGTTTAAATTTTTTAAAATGTATAGATTTTGAAGGGGCAACTAAGAAGACACCAAGACGCAAAAAACAAATAATTATAAGCAACCCATGTAGCAAGATGTTTAACAAGCACGAATTGAAAGTAGATAGATTGAAAAACTAATAGTTTTTTTAAAAAAATAATAATAATTAAATCTCAATGTTCTTATTCTATAATAAGCGTTTCATACTTACCGAAGTGGAGTTAAGGTCATCAGGATACATATCTAACAACTGTTGTGGTGGATTC
Source organism: Pogona vitticeps (assembly GCF_051106095.1). Taxonomy (NCBI): domain Eukaryota; kingdom Metazoa; phylum Chordata; class Lepidosauria; order Squamata; family Agamidae; genus Pogona; species Pogona vitticeps. Next base: position 81,544,716 of record NC_135785.1, read on the forward strand.
AGAGTCATAATATACTCTGTTACTAAAATATCAGTTCCTTGATAGTTAAAAACAGAGGTTAGTAGTCTTCTCTTTGGAAACAGTGCTTTGCAAGTTTGCTTAAAAATGTATGCTCTCTGCAATGGCGTTTCAGCTTCATGATCTACAAGCTAAACAATATTTAGTATTCAGACAATATTTTTAAAATTTCAAAGTGATATCTATCTATCTATCTATCTATCTATCTATCTATCTATCTATCTATCTATCTATCTATCTATCTATCTATCTATCTATCTATCTATCTATCTATCTATCTATCTATCTATCTATCTATCTATCTATCTATCTATCTATCTATCTATCTATCTATCTATCTATCTGCCACCTTTCTCCTAAAAGATCCAAGGAGGCTTACAGTATTAAAAGAAATAAAGTTAAAAGCCAAACAATAAATTATTACAATATTTTAAAAGCACTAAACAAATATATTAAAGAGCAAAACTTAAAACACAGAGTAAAATGATCCCTTTAAAAAAAAACATAGTCAAGCAGCCATTTAAAGGAAAGCCTGCCTGAAGAGAAAGATCTTCATCTGATTGCAGAAAGAAAGCAAAGATGCGGCCAGCCTGGCCTTACACGGGAGGGAGTTCCAGAATTAGCGACAGAGAAGGCCCTCTCATGTGTCCCCACCAAATGCACCTGTGCGGGTAGTGGGACCGAGAGAAAGGTCTCTCCTGATGATTTAAATCCCTGGGTAGGCTCATAAAGAGAGATATGGTATTTTATATTAAATATGACAATATTCTTTTTAAATTCTTTTATTCATTAAATGGGATAAATATACTTACCTTATCTGATTCTAAATTATTTTCAGCAGAAGATAACTGTGGTTCAATAGTAGCAAAGATAGTTAAAAAGGTATACGCTTTCAAGTCCTGCCCATAACATTCTTCTTTGGGAGGTACATATGTCTTACTCCATGTATACCCATGTAAAACTGGTGGTGTATTTACTTGAAATGTCCCACAGATCTGTGAAAATATCTATTGTTAGAGTCAGCGAAATAAAGGAAAATAACAAAGACACAGTCCCAAAATCTGAAGACAGCTGTGTAATAATCATATTAAAATCCTATCATTTTTGAAATTAATTCCCTTGCTAAAACCCAGTAGTAAGTCACAGCTATAGTAGATCCATTGAATTAGTGGGGATTTGTTGAGTCAAAACCTATGTAAGTTCTACTGGTTCAGTTTCCCTCCTCTACTTGTGACTTACTACTGGATTTGAGCCATTGTTGTGGGGTTATACTGAAGATACAAGGCAACATCCAAAAGAGAAATGCACAAATCTAGCCTCCTATGCACCTTCAAAACCCAATCCTGACAGCTGGGAAACCCTCCAGAGTTAATTTTATGATGATGCTACTGGCTGCAAGAGGAAGAACAATGGCTGGGTCAAAATTTGTCCCAGCTAATTCCTAAATGTGTGCCTTTGATCTGCACATTTTTGTAAGAGCCAAAACAATGCATTGGGATAAAAATGTCAATGTGCCTTATCCTATTTCTCCATGCATACAAATTTAAAGATGCCTTTTTTAAACACATGATTTCTTTCATTAATTATTTTAACAAATAATAATACTTAATTCCCACTGACCACACATATCAATTTTTGACAGAACACTGTATTCTATGCTGATGTGAATGTACATGTATTTCTTAACTTGTATTATGATCTTATATACAGGTATAAGATTATACATTTCTTGTGAAAGATCTATGCCATTATATTTTGTTATTTTTTCTCTAATTTCAATAGATTTTAAAATGTCACATGCCTTTTTTTAAAGCTGTCCAACGAGGCCTTAGAAATAGCAGAGAGGAGAAGGGGAGCAAAATGCAAGGGAGATAGGGAAAGTTACAGAAACTTGAATGCAGACTTCCAAAGAATAGCAAGGAGAGACAAGAGGGCCTTCTTAAATGAACAATGCAAAGAAATAGAGGAAAATAACAGAAAAGGAAAAACCAGAGATCTGTTCAGGAAAATTGGAGATATTAGAGGAACATTTCGCGCAAAGATGGACATGATAAAGGACAAAAATGGGAGGGACCTAACAGAAGCAGAAGACATCAAGAAGAGGTGGCAAGAATACACGGAGGAATTATATCAGAAAGATGTGGATATCCCGGATAACCCAGACAATGTAGTTGCTGACCTTGAGCCAGACATCCTGGAGAGTGAAGTCAAGTGGGCCTTAGAAAGCCTGGCTAATAACAAGGCCAGTGGAGGTGATGGCATTCCAGTTGAACTATTTAAAATCTTGAAAGATGATGCTGTTAAGGTGCTACATTCAATATGCCAGCAAGTTTGGAAAACCCATCAGTGGCCAGAGGATTGGAAAAGATCAGTCTACATCCCAATCCCAAAGAAAGGCAGTGCCAAAGAATGCTCCAACTACCGCACAATTGCACTCATTTCACACGCTAGCAAGGTTATGCTCAAAATCCTCCAAGGTAGGCTTCAGCAGTATGTGGACCGAGAACTCCCAAAAGTACAAGCTGGATTCCGAAGAGGCAGAGGCACTCGAGACCAAATTGCTAACTTGCGCTGGATTATGGAGAAAGCCAGAGAGTTCCAGAAAAATATCTACTTCTGCTTCATTGACTATGCAAAAGCCTTTGACTGTGTGGACCACAACAAACTATGGCAAGTTCTTAAAGAAATGGGAGTGCCTCACCACCTTATCTGGCTCCTGAAAAACCTTTATGTGGGACAGGAAACAACAGTTGGAACTGGATATGGAACAACTGATTGGTTCAAAATTAGGAAAGGGGTACGACAAGGCTGTACATATTGTCTCCATGCTTATTCAACTTATATGCGGAAGGCTGGACTGGAGGAATCCCAAGCCGGAATTAAGATTGCCGGAAGAAATATCAACAACCTCCGATATGCAGATGACACCACTCTGATGGCAGAAAGTGAGGAGGAACTAAAGAACCTTGTAATGAGGGTGAAAGGAGAGCGCAAAAAACGGCCTGAAACTCAACATCAAAAAAACTAAGATCATGGCCACTGGTCCCATCACCTCCTGGGAAATAGAAGGGGAAGATATGGAGGCAGTGACAGATTTTATTTTCCTGGGCTCCATGATCACTGCAGATGGGGACAGCAGCCACGAAATTAAAAGATGCCTGCTTCTTGGGAGGAAAGCGATGACAAATCTTGACAGCATCTTAAAAAGCAGAGACATCACCTTGCCAACAAAAGTCCGAATAGTCAAAGCTATGGTTTTTCCCGTCGTGATGTATGGAAGTGAGAACTGGACCATAAAGAAAGCAGACCGCCGAAGAATTGATGCCTTTGAATTGTGGTGCTGGAGGAGACTCTTGAAAATCCCCTGGACTGCAAGGAGAACAAACCTATCAATTCTAAAGGAAATCAACCCTGAGTGCTCACTGGAAGGACAGATCCTGAAGCTGAGGCTCCAGTACTTTGGCCATCTAATGAGAAGAAAAGACTCCCTGGAAAAGACCCTGATGTTGGGAAAGTGTGATGGCAAGAGGAGAAGGGGACGACCGAGGATGAGATGGCTGGACAGTGTCTGCGAAGCAACCAACATGAATTTGACACAACTCCGGGAGGCAGTAGAAGATAGGAGGGCCTGGCGTGCTCTGGTCCATGGGGTCACAAAGAGTCGGACACGACTAAACGACTAAACGACGATTCAGAGAAGCAGACATTATATATTCTCGTTGTCGGTATGTTGACCTATTTAGAAAGGGAAGATTGGAAGTCTCATGAGCTCATAAAATACGAGTAAACAGAAATCCTGACCTTAATCACCACTATAAGGCTGTTGTTACTTCTCATTTGAATCAGAAAATTCAACCCACAACCTAATTTTTTTTTAAAGTCATGCATGAAGAATAAAAGCATGTTTCTTCTTGCTTGTTACCTTTGATTGTTCCAGAAGAGCAGAGAAAGGAAATGTAACTGATCCAAGCCAATTCTTCCTTATATAGGAATGACTACTGCAGCTTTTTGGGCAAGCATCCTAATAAAACACATACCTTTCGGTTAATTGTTTAGCCTGTGCATATTTCATCCACAACAGAAATCAACAAATACGCAACATGTCTTTAAGGTTATGAACACAACCAATCTGAAATATTGCTCTTGAACAGTTCTAAGGTGTTTAGTAGATTCAACCACCTGTTAAAATAATATAATAATGATTTACCATCAAATAATTTCTGATGTATGATGACATTTTTCAAGTTTTTCAAGTACTCAGTTCTACCTTCTTCTGGGCATACTCTGGGACCATGCAATATGCAATATGCCCAGGACTATATAGGCTGGCTCTTTTCCCAGGAACGCAAAATTGGGAAGCAAACTCCCAAACTCCAGCTTCAAAGATAGATACTGAACTCAGGGTGCAATCATTCTGTTCTGATGTATGTTCAGTCTCTCTTTGGATACCTGAATGTAAGCATTCAATCATGTATTCAGCTTCTGTAGCAGAAAACTGAAGAAGAGACATGATCAGAGATGTGGGTATTTGCATACGAATATGAATATCACTGCATAGCTGGAGTTTACAAGGGTCCAGCCCCTGGGGCCGGTCTGTCTACTCACATGTCTGGCGGTGGTGGCAGCCTCTCTCTTCCTTCCAATCGTTCCATAGTGCTGTTCTCTTCCCAATTAGCTAGCCACTCCTGGCAGACAGTCTCCCTGCAAGGCTGCCGAGTGGCTAGCCGAGTAGTGCTCCGGAGTGATTGGAAGGAAGAGAGGGGCCGCTGCCACTGCCGGACAGGAGTGGACAGTCTGGCTCCAGGGGCTGGACCCTCGTTAACTCCAGCTACGTGGGGATATTCATATACAAATACCCCTATCTGATGTAAGGTTTTTCATTAAGTCTGGTTGATATTCAGTCAAACTTTGCTTGTGCTACATCTTTTCTCACTGACAGATGCACAGTTTTGTCATCTCCAGAACAAAACACTTTGTAATTATCTGATTGTAAACCTACTATTCCTGTTCATTTTTATTTGCTCACACCAAGTATTACAGTGTTTAAATATTCAATTTCTTGTCTTACAGTTCCAAGTTTGCCTTGACTCATATTTCTCATAGTCCATGCTCTAATTGTGTATCATGAAGCACTGAACTTTCCATTTGCTTCTGTACACATCAACAACTAGACATCTTTTGCTGTAATTCAGTTGCTTCATTAACGTATCTTTAGCTCTTTCCCAGCAGCTGATTTAGTACTTTCTCAACTGCAAATCTCACCTTCCAGCACTATCTCTTGTTCCATTCTGGATTACTTCATCATCCAAGAACTTTCAAGATATAAAATATACAGAAGTGGTTTCCCATTATCTCTTTCTGTATAGTACTGACAAGCATTAGCTTAAGTGTCAACTGCTGTTGTTTATGGAGGATCCTCTGCCAGTGTCACCTTCTCTGCTGCTTCTTAGAACTGCCCCTGTTACTACTGGGACTACTTCTCTCTTCTGCTGCAATGATCAGTTCCTGAAGTGGCTGCATACATCTTGGTCTTGTGTCTGACCTTTAACTATTCCACCTTGGGGACCTTGCTGGGAGTCTAAAGTTGTAATGGAATTTAGGTTCCTGGCAGAACTGTTTTCAACTTCACCGACACATTGAAATATCCCCACTGTATTAAGATGTGCTTCTAAGAGGTGAGCTGGTTGGGTAAGTTGGGTAACTATATATCCCACCCATCTAGACCAAAGTCTACTCTGGGCAGCTAACAATAAGACATAAAAATAAAAGCAATATAATAAAATAAAGACAACATTAATAATATAATTCAAGATGGCAAAGAATAATTAGGTGATGAACGGAGGGAAAACTTGCCTAAAGAGCCAGGTCTTAAGTTTGCTCTTAAAAACACGCAGCAAGGGAGTTACCCAACTTACCCAACCAGCTCACCTCTTAGAAGCACATATTAATACAGTGGAGATATTTCAATGTGTCAGTGAAGTTGAAATAGGTAGGTAGGTAGGTAGGTAGGTAGGTAGGTAGGTAGGTAGGTAGGTAGGTAGGTAGGTAGGTAGGTAGGTAGGTAGGTAGGTAGGTAGGTAGGTAGGTAGGTAGGTAGGTAGGTAGGTAGGTAGGTAGGTAGGTAGGTAGGTAAGTAAGTAAGTAAGTAAGTAAGTAAGTAAGTCAGGGAATTGGGTGCCTGGCTGTTGAACAAGGGCTTGGGACTCGTGACTTTCCACTATGCCTTCTGAGGGGGAAAAGAGCCAGCCTGTGCAATCTTGGACAAGTTGCATGGTCCCAAAGTGCTCCCAGGTCTGGTAAACAAGTTCTAAGTATTCCACTCTTATAAACCCTGAAATGGTCCGTCATAATTTGGAATTAACTTGAGGGCTTGTGATCATCACAACTGGCTAGATGTAATGAATAGATATGTATTACTATATTCAAGAGACTATGAAAGAGAAGAGGAACAGTTCCTTGTGTTTGGACAATTATTGAGGTAAAGGACTGTTACTGCTCAGGTGCTGTATTAGCAGCGTATTTTAACTGCATTTAAAATTCTGCCCTAATATAATTCTGTTTTACTATTTCATATTGCTTTCTTCTGTTGAATTTTTTAAGTTGAATGTTACTACTGTGTACCAGTTTGAGGGAAAGGGTGGCATATAAATGTATATATAATTGTTAGTCAAACATTACCTCATGCTTTTCAATCATGCATTCATCAAAAATGTTAATATTGATCTTGTCTTTTATTTTAGATAAACCTGAGAAAGTGTAATCACGCCCTGGACAGCTGAAACAAAAAACCCAAATTAAATTATTTTAAATTAAATATACAATTAAAAAAAGCTTTTTTTCTATTTTAAATGCATTCAGTCTGAAAACAGAAATCAAAGACCATTTTAATAATAATGTCACTTAAACTAGGATGCTTACGGAGGGACATCTCCTTATGACCAGCCAAACAGTACTATGCACCTATTTCATCTTTTCCTCCTTAACATATGTTTTCAACTAATAAAAAAGTTGGAAGGAATATTTTGACTATGCGGACCTTTGTCGGCAAGCTGAGGTTTCTGCTTTTTAAGATGCTGTCTAGATTTGTCATCACTTTCCTTCCAAGAAGCAGGCGTCTTTTCCTAGCTGCTGTCACCATTTGCAGTGATCATGGAGCCCAAGAAAGTAAAATCTGTCACTGCCTCCATATCTTCCCCTTCTATTTGCCAGGAGGTGATGGGACCAATGGCCATGACCTTAGTTTTTTTTATGTTGAGCTTCAGACCATTTTTTGTGATCTCCTCTTTCACCCTCATTAAGAGGTTCTTTAATTCCTCCTCACTTTCTGAGTTTCTGTCTAGTTGCCCTCAAAAAAATCCATGTTTGAGGCCAAGTGATTGCAGAATCAAAGACATCTACAGTTTCTAAACTATTTATTTATTTATTTATTTATTTATTTATTTATTTATTTATTTATTTATTTATTTATTTATTTATTTATTTATTTATTTAAATTTATACCCCGCCCCTCTAGACCATGTCTACTCGGGGCGGCTTACAACATAAAATAAATCTATATAAAATATATATAATCATAAAAATACAATTGCTATATTAATTAAGACAATTAATTTAAGAAAGGATTACCAAGATGGGATAGGATAAGAAAAGAAGAAATAAAAAAGACTTAGCTGACTGGAGGGAAGGCCTGCCTAAATAGCCAAATTTTTAACTGCCTTTTAAAAACACCCAGCGAGGGTGCCAGCCGAATTTCTGTTGGAAGGGTGTTCCACAGCCGAGGGGCCACCGCCGAGAAGGCCCGGTTTCTAGGTTTTTCCTTCTGAGCCTCTCTCGGCGTCAGATCCCTCAGCCGTCTCTGCTGGCAATGATGGGTGATTCGGGTAGATCTGGGTGGGAGAAGACGATCTGCCAAATATTGAGGTCCCAAACCATTTAGGGCTTTATAAGTGATCATTAGCACTTTGAAGTCGACGCGGAAACAGATGGGCAACCAGTGTAGTGCAGCCAGAGCGGAGGAGATGTGTTGGTGTTTTCTCACCCCACTAAGGAGCCTGGCTGCCGCATTCTGGACCATCTGAAGTTTCCGCATCAGCCTCAAAGGCAGCCCCACGTAGAGTGTGTTACAATGGTCTAATCTCGAGATTACGAGCGCATGTACTAGAGTAGTGAGGCCCCCCCGATCAAGATATGGACGCAGCTGGGCAATCCACCGTAAATGAAAATAGGCGGAGCGGACCACAGACGCCACCTGGGTTTCCATGGTAAGCGCCGGGTCCAGATGTACCCCCAAGCTGCGGACCTCATTCTTTGCGGCAAGGGTCAACCCCTCGAAAGAAAGGGAGTTACCTATACCGCTGACGGACCACCCACCCTCAAGACCTCCGTCTTGTCCGGGTTCAGCCTCAACCCATTCAACTGCATCCATTCCAATACAGTCTCCAGGCAGCGCTGGAGGGACAGAACGGCATCCACTGAGGTAGATGAAAAGGAGATGTAGAGCTGTGTGTCATCAGCATATTGGTGACACGAGGCTCCACACCCCCTGATGAACCCCCCCCCAGCGGCCTCATGTAGATATTAAACAGCATTGGAGAGATGATCGACCCCTGTGGGACCCCACAATTGAGGCTCCACGGGTTCGAGACCCTCTCTCCAAGCTGTACTCTCTGGGGCCGGTCCTCCAAGAAGGAACGGAGCCAAGCAAGCGCTAGGCCATCTATTCCTAACTCAGAGAGCCTCCCCAGGAGGATACCGTGGTCAATGGTATCAAAGGCCGCTGCGATGTCAAGGAGGACCAACAAGGACATATTGCCCCCATCGGACTCCCTCAACAGGTCATCCATCAGTGCGACCAGTGCCGTTTCAGTAGCATAGCGCGGCCTGAAGCCCGACTGGAATGGGTCCAGTGCATTGGTTTCGTCCAAAAGTGCCTGGAGCTGATCTGCCACCACCCTCAACCACCTTGCTGAGGAAACATTGGCGACGGGCCTATAATTTCCAATGTCATCCGTCGCCAAATTTGGTTTCTTCCTAATGGGCCTAATGAGTGTCTCCTTGAGAGACCCATTAATTATTGCAATGGCCCATTCTGTTGTTACAGGTCTGGCTGCTTTGATTAGCCAGGCCGGGCAAGGGTCGAGAGAAGAGGTGGAGGCCCGACAGCGATCAAGCACCTTGTCCACCAAATTTGGTGTCACAGGCTGAAAGGAATCGAGAATTACCAGGTAAGGCGGAGCGCTGGACATCTCAGCTTGATCCATTGTATTTAAAAAAGGAGAAAGATCATGGCGGATGGCCTCCATTTTAGATTTAAAAAACGCTGCAAATTGGTCAGGTGAGATACTAGCGGGAGGCCCTTCACCCAGACCAATTCCGGATAGATCGCGAACTATACGGAAGAGTTCCGCCTGCTGATTAGAAGCATCGCTTATCCGATCAGCGATGTAAGATCTTCTAGCAGCCTTTACCTTAGCCAGGTAATGGTTAGTTGCGATCCTGACAGCAATTTTATTGTAATCCGTTGGTTTCCTTCTCCACACACACTCTAGCTGTCTCCTTATTCGCTTCATTGCTCGTAGATCCTGGGTATACTAGGGCCCTGGCCAAGCTCTGCTCCTGAGAGGACGTTTGGGTGTGATCGTGTCAACAGCCCTAGCAGCGGCGGAGAACCAGCCGTCCACCAGAGCTTCGACAGGAGCTCCAGACAGTGCCGCTGGAATCCCTCTCATGGTATCCTGGAATCTCATAGGATCCAGTAACCTTCGAGGGCGGACCATTAAAATGGGTCCCTGCTCCATGCAGGGAGGGAGCTCCATTGTGAGGTTACATTTTATGTGATGGTCTGACCATGACAAGGGGACTGACACGAGGTCAGTCACCATCAGACCACGCTCACTACACTCAGTGGAGAATACCAGGTCAAGCATATGGCCGCCCATGTGTGTGGGACTGTTAACATGGTGGGACAAGTTCACGGAAGCCATGGTTTCCAAGAACTCAAGAGCTGGACCAAATACCTCCGCCTCCCATGGATGTTGAAGTCACCCAGGACCAGAAGTCTCGGGGACTCCAACAGTGCTGCGGAGACGAAGTCCGCCAGCTCCGGTAGGGAGGTGGCTGGATCGCGGGGAGCGTGGTAACCCAGCAAGATCCCAATACCGTCCCTGGCCCCAATTTGCACATGAAGGGCCTTCAAACCTGGCTTCACAACCGAGGAGCGCCTTGTAACGTCTAAAGATTTTTTATAAACAATGGCTACTCCCCCCCCACCCCTCCAGTCTGCCCTGGTGCTGGACTGCATAACCTGGAGGGCAGGAGAGGGTTAGAAGAACCCCTCCTTCCCCACCCATCCAGGTCTCAGTTCTGCACACCAGGTCTGCATCCTCCTCCAGAATAAGGTCTTGGATAAGCTGGGATTTGTTGGATACAGACCTGGCATTCAACAGCACCAGGTTCAGAGTAGAGGACCAGCTGGGCTATCTACCTCGATTTTGGCAGTTAGCAGCAGTGTCTGAACAGTGAACAGCCTTCAAATATCTGTTCTCTGTTCTCCTGACATGAGTAGGCACTGTACCACCGCCATATCTCCCTCTACCCATAATCACCCTAATATTAGACCCCTCGCTGGGAAGGCAGGCCCTCCTCTCCATCTCAAGTAAGAAAATAGAAAACAAAGTGTAGAAGAGAAAAAAAAGGGGGGGGGAGAAAAAAATTAGCAAAATACACTATAAAATGTTAAGCAAAACAGTTTAACAAATAATAACTAAGAATAAACGTTAATAACAAATAAACATTTATAATAAACATTAATATCTAACAAAAAACATAAATCAAATCAAATTAAATTAAATTGTATTAAATTACCCCTCATGTGATACTGTTCCGCCTCACTCTTATCTGGACCTTAGTCCGAACTGGTGTTTTTGCAATAAAAGTTATTACAATTGCTAAAGTTGTTAAAGTTGGCAAGATGAGGGTACGGCTCTTATGATACTGGCGTGTTACAAAGCTTTCAACAGGAAAGAGAGGGAATCGTTGTAGCGCCGAGGTTAAAACTCGCAGAAGTGTTCCAGTTTTTCCTAGTCCCAGCATGGCGACTCGCCAAAGCAGCCAGCAGAGACCCACGAACAGCAGATTCTTCATTTCGGGCGATTCTCCAGTTCCCACAGGGAGGTTCTTGCCTCTCTCCCTGATGGAGCCCCGGGTATAACGACCTACTCCACGAGATCTCCAAACACCCCGAAGTTTTCAGTTGTCTCAGTAGCCTCCTGCCGCTGCCCCACAAACCAGAGGGTGTTTCTCCGAGCCCCGCCAGCCAGCCAAGTTCCACCCCCATGTCTCAGGCTTAATAGCAGTCTAATCTTCTCGCCTGGACGGGCAAGGGCAGCCAGTTCTTCCAAGCACCCTCACGTTTTCAGGCTAGCAGGGCTCAGAGTGGTAACTCACCAGGGAAAGTGCTGCAAGCTCAGTTCTTTTAAACACCGAGAGCACCATCTCTCACCCAGATGCCCAAGGGTAGCCAGATCTTCTAAGCACCCTCGCGTTTTCGGGCTTACAGGGCTCGGGGTTATAACTCAGCAGGAGAAGCCTTACGAGTTCAGTCCTTATAAACGCCGATACGAGGGTTTTTCCAACCTCCCGATGCCGGCTCCAGGCTCTAGGCGAACTCCAGGCAAACCCCAGTCTTCCTGCCCCCAGTGCAAACGAGCTTCAGAAGCCTCACCTCGCCGCATCAGTCACTTCAAGCGTTCCCTCTCTTAGCCTCGCTCCACCATGAAATCAATTCCCAGGTCAGTAAGATGTTTTCCAGGTGAGGGGAGAGCACAGTGAGAGGTAAAAACAAATAAAACAAAGGAGAGAGGAAAATAAAATAAAAAGAAAAGAAAAAAAAACAGACCAAAGCTGGGAGAGAATGCTCCCGACCAGTTTACCGGTCCGCCATCTTGGAATAAAGATGAGTCTTTATTCTGCAATCACTCGTATTCCACTGGAAAGTGGTTTTAAAGGTCTGCTTACTTACATACATAGCAATTCGAAAGCATGCAAATGCTAGTAGATAAATAGGTACCACCATGGTGGGAAGGTAACGGCGTTCCATGTCTAGTTGTGCTGGCCATGGAAGTGACCACGGAAACTGTCTATGGACAAAATGCTGACTCTATGACAGAGGTGGGCAATTAATTTCTATAGGGGGGCCACATGAAAATCTTAACTGTGTTTGGTGGCCGAAACAACATTACTTAAAAATAAAATGAAAGAGTGATATGATTGTTTTTATTTTGAACTTGTTAATCTTCACAAATACTAAAGAGTTTTTTTGTGGTATATTAAAGATAAGCAACTGATCAACTTTAGACAAAAAGCTATAAATGGTTTTGATGTTCAAAACTGTCTGCAAGTCAGACAGGAGTGGCTTACAGGCCGTATGTGGCCCTCGGGCCGCACTTTGCCCAGGTCTGCTCTACAGCTTGGAAACAGGGATGAGCACCGCACCCTAGAGTCAGACATGACTGGACTAAATGTCAAGGGGAACCTTTACCTTTACATACAGATGAATACCACTTTCCTGTGTTTTCTTCTCAAGCAACTCTTGAGAGCCTGCAGTCACTAGAACCTGTGAATCCCTGCCCATCCATTGGAAAGAAAACTTCCACCCAGAAAATGAATTTCTGGATCCAAGCCTAAATTTCCAAAACTAGAAACTCTTCAGTCTCAATATCTACAGTGCAATATGGTGCATGTCCATTCAGACTTGAGCCTTATGAGAGTTTGAACCTTAGGTTGAAAAATAAGCACATTTTAAGCACTAGAAATTTGGGAATTTATTGTTGTTGTTAATAGTGATGGGAATGGAATATCTTATTTGTTAAACTCTGTATTTGTTAATTTAATTGTTAGCTCTGAAACAAGCCATTTAAAAGCAATACATTACTAACTTTGTGCTGATGTGAAAAAAGAATTAAGAAGTTACTTTCAAGTTTAAATCTCACTAGGTTCAATGCATTTATTCATAACCTTAAATGTCTTCAGTTTTTATGCAAAGTACTCTCTATGATAATAATAATATAATTTATTTCTGTAACCACTAGGAATAAGAGTCTGTCTATTTTAGGCTATCCAATTCTGTACATGAAATGGGTTCAATTGATAACTGGGTCTTTTTAAGGAGAAAGGTGGGCAAAATATTATAAATAAATAAATAAATAAATAAATAAATAAATAAATAAATAAATAAATAAATAAATAAATAAATAAATAAATAAATAAATAAATAAATAAATAAATAAATAAATAAATGATAAAGTCCTACAAAAATTAAATAGATTGAAATGTAAGAAACAAATAGCTATAGAAAACCTAGAATCTTCATTGATGAATCTGTTCTTCACTTTAATTGAAAACAGGATATTGATAACTTACATAAAGTCAACTTGAAGTTCTTCATTCCAGCACGGATGAGAACCATCTGCAGTGGTAGTCTGATAAACAGTGTTTTGAAAAGTAACTTCTACAAAAGGATGGACAACAACCTAAAGCAAACCCATTAAGGTGAAATAGTAGAATCGTCACTAAGATCAGAAAACACAAAACAAGCTCACCCTAACTCTAACCCTACTGCTAATCCTCAATACATCATGCTATCTGGTTAGAATTATTATGTGGCCAGAAAACACCTCCACAACTCAATACAAGTTGGATTTTTCCCATGATAGTGAAAGATAAAATCTTACACATACAAACAAGCTCATCAGGGAAAGCAATGTTTTTTTAATCCAGTTGGCCAATGTTTTTATCAGAACAAAGAAATTGCTTTGAACATATGCGGATCCCAAGAACTCTCCACCAGACTAGGCAGTACAAAAAAGAAAAAAAAAAGCAGAACATTGAGGGAAAAAACTGTGAAATCCCAAAGTTAGGCCAAATTCTCTGGCCATTATGTTTGCAATTCAACTCAGAGGCAAGCACATTGGCCATTTAGCCCACAATTTGTACCGGATTCAGAACAAATGAATTTGAATTAAAGCCCAGCAATTATACAATATAAAGCTTAGTGCAGGGAAGTCCATTTTGGAATCATCCTTTTCAGCAGGAAACCATCTTTTATTGTTTAGCCAACAGGGGTAGTTTAAACTTTCTCCAACTGGCTGGCCTTGCTTTTCTCTGCTTTCTATTATACGTGATCACCTTATTTGAAGGCAAAAGGGCACTCATTGAGGTATCAGTTCCCATCAATTGAGTGCTCCTTGTCTCCAAACAGTGTGTGTGTGTTTAGTCGTTTAGTCGTGTCCGACTCTTCGTGACCCCATGGACCAGAGCACGCCAGGCCCTCCTGTCTTCTACTGCCTCCCGGAGTTGTGTCAGGTTCATGTTGGTTGCTTCGCAGACACTGTCCAGCCATCTCATCCTCGGTCGTCCCCTTCTCCTCTTGCCGTCACACTTTCCCAACATCAGGGTCTTTTCCAGGGAGTCTTTTCTTCTCATTAGATGGCCAAAGTACTGGAGCCTCAGCTTCAGGATCTGTCCTTCCAGTGAGCACTCAGGGTTGATTTCCTTTAGAACTGATAGGTTTGTTCTCCTTGCAGTCCAGGGGATTCTCAAGAGCCTCCTCCAGCACCACAATTCAAAGGCATCAATTCTTCGGCGGTCTGCTTTCTTTATGGTCCAGCTCTCACTTCCATACATCACGACAGGAAAAACCATAGCTTTGACTATTCGGACTTTTGTTGGCAAGGTGATGTCTCTGCTTTTCAAGATGCTGTCCAGATTTGTCATCGCTTTCCTCCCAAGAAGAAGGCGCCTTTTAATTTCAGGGCTGCTGTCTCCATCTGCAGTGATCATGGAGCCCAGGAAGATAAAATTTGACACTGCCTCCATATCTTCCCCTTCTATTTCCCAGGAGGTGATGGGACCAGTGGCCATGATCTTAGTTTTTTTGATGTTGAGTTTCAGACCGTTTTTTGCACTCTCCTCTTTCACTCTCATTACAAGGTTCTTTAATTCCTCCTCACTTTCTGCCATCAGAGTGGTATCATCTGCATATCGGAGGTTGTTGATATTTCTTCCGGCAATCTTAATTCCGGCTTGGGTTTCTTCCAGTCCAGCCTTCCGCATGATGTATTCTGCATATAAGTTAAATAAGCTGGGGGACAATATACAGCCTTGCCGTACTCCTTTCCCAATTTTGAACCACTCAGTTGTTCCATGACCAGTTCTAACTGTTGCTTCCTGTCCCACATATAGGTTTCTCAGGAGACAGATAAAGTGGTCAGGCACTCCCATTTCTTTAAGAACTTGCCATAGTTTGCTGTGGTCCACACAGTCAAAGGCTTTCGCATAGTCAATGAAGCAGAAGTAGATATTTTTCTGGAACTCTCTGGCTTTCTCCATAATCCAGCGCAAGTTAGCAATTTGGTCTCGAGTTCCTCTGCCTCTTCGGAATCCAGCTTGTACTTCTGGGAGTTCTCGGTCCACATACTGCTGAAGCCTACCTTGGAGGATTTTGAGCATAACCTTGCTAGCGTGTGAAATGAGTGCAATTGTACGGTAGTTGGAGCATTCTTTGGCACTGCCTTTCTTTGGGATTGGGATGTAGACTGATCTTTTCCAATCCTCTGGCCACTGTTGAGTTTTCCAAACTTGCTGGCATATTGAATGTAGCACCTTAACAGCATCATCTTTCAAGATTTTAAATAGTTCAACTGGAATGCCATCACCTCCACTGGCCTTGTTGTTAGCCAGGCTTTCTAAGGCCCACTTGACTTCGCTCTCCAGGATGTCTGGCTCAAGGTCAGCAACTACATTGTCTGGGTTGTCCGGGATATCCACATCTTTCTGATATAATTCCTCCGTGTATTCTTGCCACCTCTTCTTGACGTCTTCTGCTTCTGTTAGGTCCCTCCCATTTTTGTCTTTTATCATGTTCATCTTTGCGCAAAATGTTCCTCTAATATCTCCAATTTTCCTGAACAGATCTCTGGTCTTTCCTTTTCTGTTATCTTCCTCTATTTCTTTGCATTGTTCATTTAAGAAGGCCCTCTTGTCTCTCCTTGCTATTCTTTGGAAGTCTGCATTCAAGTTTCTGTAACTTTCCCTATCTCCCTTGCATTTTGCTTCCCTTCTCCTCTCTGCTATTTCTAAGGCCTCGTTGGACAGCCACTTTGCTTTCTTGCATTTCCTTTTCTTTGGGATGGTTTTCGTTGCTGCCTCCTGGACAATGTTACGAGCCTCTATCCAAAGTTCTTCAGGCACTCTGTCCACCAAATCTAGTTCCTTAAATCTGTTCTTTACTTCCACTGTGTATTCATAAGGGATTTGGTTTAGATTATACCTGAGTGGCCCAGTGGTTTTTCCTAATCTCTTCAGTCTAAGCTTGAATTTTGCTATGAGAAGCTGATGATCAGAACCGCAGTCAGCTCCAGGTCTTGTTTTTGCTGACTGTATAGAGCTTCTCCATCTTTGGCTGCAGAGAATATAATCAATCTGATTTCGATATTGCCCATCTGGTGATTTCCATGTATAGAGTCGCCTCTTGTGTTGTTGGAAAAGAGTGTTTGTGATGACCAGCTTATTCTCTTGACAAAACTCTATTAGCCTTTGTCCTGCTTCGTTCTGAACTCCAAGGCCAAACTTCCCTGTTGTTCCTTTTATCTCTTGGCTCCCTACTTTAGCATTCCAGTCCCCTAGAATGAGAAGAACATCTTTCTTTGGTGTCAGTTCTAGAAGGTGTTGTAGATCTTCATAGAATTGTTCAATTTCAGTCTCCTCAGCAATGCTGGTTGGTGCATAAACTTGGATTATTGTGATGTTGAATGGTCTGCCTTGGATTCGTATTGACATCATTCTATCATTTTTGAGATTGTATCCCATTACAGCTTTTCCCACTCTTTTGTTGACTATGACGGCTACTCCATTCCTTCTACGGGATTCTTGTCCACAATAGTAGATATGATAATCATCTGAGCTGAATTCGCCCATTCCTGTCCATTTTAGTTCACTGATGCCCAGGATGTCGATGTTTATTCTTGCCATCTCCTGTTTGACCACCTCCAGCTTCCCAGTGTTCATAGATCTTACATTCCAGGTTCCTATGCAGTATTTTTCTTTGCAGCATTGGATTTTCCTTTCACTTCCAGGCACGTCCACAGCTGAGCGTCCTTTCGGCTTTGGCCCAACCACTTCATTAGCTCTGGAGCTACTTGTACTTGTCCTCCGCTCTTCCTCAGTAGCATGTTGGACGCCTTCCGACCTGAGGGGCCCATCTTCCAGCGTCATATCTTTTAGCCTTTTGTTACTATACTCCAAATAGTATTTATTTATTTATTTTAAAAGGGCTTTCAAGTGAGCTGGAACAGAGTATCACTAGGTCACTTTGGGGGAAAAAATAATGAAGAGATGAAAGTTCCCAATTAGCACCTTGTAAATTTGCCAATTAGCTTTGTCAAAGGGAGCTTCTGCTTTTGGAGCTCTGTACAAACACAACTCTCTCTGCCAACTCCCATAAATTGTTTGTCATTGGGACAGCTACAACAATTCTAAATCTGATTTGAAAAACTGCAGTTTACGTCAGATCCAAGCATGTTTTCCCCACTGTATAGTTACACCCTCAGTCTCAGAATTGTGATTACAGACAATTTGTTTTTAAGGCTATCAGGATGACTTTCACACCTCATGCACTGAACAATGTAAGTGCTGACTCTGGCACAAACCACTCCCTTTCCTATGACAAACATCAAAATCTACCAATAGCATGCACATAGCCAAGAATCTGAAGCAAAGAATATAACTGATTTTAAAATATGACTTGCTTAATCAAAGTAAACTTCAAGTGAAACAGTATACAAATGTACTATTCTTTTGTTACCTTTATTTTGTTATGTCTATACAACATATTGTCATGAATTATTCAGCTGAAAATGGTCATATCAAAATTACCTCATTTAGAAGATCCGCTGTATAACTTAAGTTTCCTGAGAAAATATGTCTTCCTCGAGACATACGAACTGGTAAATAAGATGCAGAATGCATGACTGCAACCCTTGAAACATTAAACAAACAAACAAACAAAAAAAGAACATGTACTTAGTTTCTCTCCTAAAAATGCACTAACATTTCTTGTCTATTTTGCTTATATGTACATAATTTTGTAGAAATTGTTTTTAAATTGTAGTATGCAAGGAAAATATAAGTTGCATCAGATCCTTCATGGTAAGTGAAAAGAACCCTATTTCCCTGAAAATAAGACCTAACCTGAAAATAAGCCCTAGGATGCTCGTAATATAAGTCCTACCTCAAAAATAACCCCCAGTTGAGTTAAACCCCACCCTCCACCATTGTGCAGCAACCAGAAGATGACATGTCTGTATTTGAAAAAATGTACCATATTTGCCGGCGTATAAGATGACTTTTTTGGCCCAAAAACATGCCTCCAAATGGGGGGGGGTCGTCTTATACACCAGGTGCACTTCAGTTGGGTCAGGAAGGACCTGCCGCCACTGAGTGAGTGACGTGGGGCCGCACAGGTCGGGGTGGAAGGCAGGCGTGCAGGCAGGCGGTCGGTCCAGACAGAGGGAGGGAAGCAGAGCCAGCCATGCCTGAGCGGCCAGAGCCCACCACCAGAGAGCCGCTTCCCTTCCTCTCCCTCCTCCTCGCTGCTAAGCCAGCTGCCCACTCGCCCGCCTGCCACCAGAGAGCCACTTCCCCTCCTCCTCCTCTGCTGCTGCCCGCTGAACTTCCAGGGCGGGCCCAGGCAGAGCCCCGGGCAGCTGCCGCCACAGCAGAGCCATCCACTCTATATTTTGAGTGGAAATGTTGGGGGGTCGTCTTATACACCCAGTCGTCTTATACGCCGGCAAATACAGTAGATTGTTGTACATGAAAAAAAATAAAACATCCCCAGAAAATAAGCCCTACTGCATTTTTAGAACAAAAATTAATATAAGACCCTGTCTTATTTTCAGGGAAACACGGTATACATGTGCTCAAAATCCCCCCCTGCCTGAAATCCAGTAGTAAGTCACAATTAAAGTAGGCATACTAAATCAATGGAAATTACAGAAGGGTTTACTCATCAAATTTCCACTGATTCAATGGGTCTGCTCTAGTTGTGACCTACTACTGGATTTCAACCACTTTCTCACCTATAAATATATGGAGTAAGAATAAGCTACAGTTGGGAAAACTTGCTGCATACTCATGACACCAGTTTGTGAGAGTATGACAGTTACTCCACTCCCCACAACATGATTTGTGATGTTTGTTCCCAGCCCTTCCCATCTGGGAGGGGCTCTAGATCAGTGGCAGAGCACAAGCCTTCCATGCAAAAATTTCAGCCCACAGCATCTCTAGATAGGGCTAGAAAATTATCATGCCTGAAATCCTGAAAAGTTACTTCTAATCAACTTTGACAAAACTCAGCTAGAGGGAGGGGAGAATAAAATAGTAAAAGACAGCTTCCTACATTCACTATTATCAGAAAGGGCTATGAGGAAGCTAGATAGGACCAAGCTTACTGATGCAGACAAGATAAATGAGCAAAATTAGCATGTAAATTATATTTGCATTCTTCACTTAACACCCCAGTGGGAAAGCTGAGGAAGCACTTGACAGCAGCATCCAGCTTGCTTCACATCTCCTGGGAAGCTGATATGAGAATCAAAAAGGTCCACTTGAGGAATAGTGGAAAGTCTTCCAGACACCTACTACGAGTTTCCTACTTGATCATCTTCATCAGTAAATAAGAACAAGGGCATAAAACTTTGGCCATTGCCATGAAATGGCAAAAATGTTCAGGGCAGTTGAGTTGAAGGAGGTGTGTTGAAAGTTACTAACAAGGAATCAGAAGAGTTAAGTTACACCACTGCATGAGTCAGTTCTGGCTCTATTCAGGTTGCGGAACTAGGAAAACTAGTTGTCAGTCCTGAGTATGTACAGATAGGACTATGACTGAAAACTATCAAGGTAGAATTCTGGAGAACATTAAGCAGCAAGGCAAAAACCAGATTTGATTTTTTAAAAATCCCAACTAATTGCACTTGAAGAAATGTAGAAGAGCAGTCACTTACCTAGTTTATGGTAAACGTTCATTGCCTTGGAGTGAGGATGTCACCAGAAGCCCCCTTGGTACAGTGTCTTGGAGGATTCATTTAAGACTGATAGGAGAAAGCAGCACCTTCTTGATTTCACCCACATGTGTAACAGGTAAGTGAAATTAAGATTAATTTGGCTGCAGATATTATTTAATGGATCCATAAAGTTGTGGCCCTTTATATAATCCGTATCAAGCATCTCATATCTTTGTTCTAGATACGCTGGCAGGGGTAGCTAATAGTTTTCTTTGTGTCTGACTGCTTTGTGTCTGACTGCTTTGGCAAAATGATGAATAATGCATCTGTTCAGAGAGATTATCAAGAAAATGGTGCAGTTCTATTCAGGTCAGTGGGACTGTGCAAGTTTATTCTATGATCTGCTTCCTATGGCAATGATTGCTGTTAAATATTATTTAGATTCTCTCAATGCAAACTCTGTCTTTTTGTAACCTACAGTATGCTGTTTAGTAATCCAAATAACTTACGTAAATAACAATATGTTTTTTGAAAAGCCATGCATTCCTAAGGGAACATTATCTCATGAAAATTACTATTTTTCTTTGTTTCAGAATACATTAGATGCTTAATTAGGGAGGACAGTTTGATTCAACTCACGAAATATGTACAATATTACAAGGTCCATGCACGGATCTGTACGCTAGAATAGTATTTTGCAACACAGTTGAGTTTCAGATAAAAATAGAACAAAATGCTAACAATGTGCTGATGATTAGACACTGCAGTAAAGCATACACTACATTGAAGAGATGACATGAATGTCTAGAGGTTCTATTAATAATAATTCACTTTCCCACCATTTTATTGTAAACTAATTTTCTCCTAGTCTAATTAACGTACAGTATCTGTCCTATTTTGCCTTTTATCTGCTGACTTTCAAGCTACTGTAATAGCTGGAAATATTTACACAAATGCTTTTTCAGAAGCACACAGAACTAGGCAGTAAAATCACTATACTTTTTTTTGCATGTTACACATAGTGTGGGGGTGACTACAGATAAAACTTTTTAAATCAATTAATTCTGCACATACTTAGTTGCTGGCACCTTTTTTGCAGGTATATTATATGCTCTCAATATTCTGATGAGAAGTTTAACATCTCCATCAGAGACAGTTTGTCCTGGAATCTTCCGCCGCTCTTTCCTTTGTGGTTTCAAATGTCTTTTGCGTTCACCTAGCTTGAAAATTGCATCACTCAGCTGGCTTTTTTTTTAAAAAAGAAGCAATTTGCATTAGTATAAAAAGAGTGAAGTTATTCATGTGTTTTATAGAATCCTATCTTTTCCCAAAGTTAGGAAAACTGAGTTTTGAGTAATGTAAACATTCTTCAATGATTTTCTGCTTTCAAGTTTCTTAAAAAGAACCATAACATTTAATGTTACCAATTACAGTGGTGCCCCGCAAGACGCTTACCCCACATGACGTCAAAATTGCTTTATGATGACTTTTTTGCAATCACTATTGCGATCACAAAACAATGGTTCCTATGGGGGAAATCCACTTTACGTTGATTAGGTCCCTGCTTTGCAAACCATTTGTTCACAAAACAATGTTTTTTCCGGCTCCGCGAAATGGCTTCCCTTCGCAAATTGGTTTCCCTCCCTTCGCAAAATGGCTGTTTTCCGGACCCCTGCTTCGGAAGACAGCGATTTTAAACAGCTGATCGGCAATTCTCTATGGGCAATCTTCGCTGGACGATGAGGTATTTCCCAATTGGAACACATTAACCCATTTTCAATGCATTCCAATGGGTTTTCCCCCCCGCTTGACAATGATTTCGCTTAACAGTGATTTTCCTGGAACGGATTATCGTCGTCAAGCAGGGCACCACTGTATTAAGCACAGGTTTTCTGAAGTATGTCTGTATCAGCCTGTTTAAAGGAAACCTTTTAATAATTACGTACCTCATAGATATGATTTCTTCATACTCACTCACAATGTCTGATAAACTACATTTGTGCCTAATAGTCACAATTTGTTGTGTAACTTGCTTTCTCATCTGCAGAAAATGTAAATGTTTCTTAATGCATTGAAAACCACCATATAAAGTACCAAACCGCAAACATTTTATAGCAAAGACATTATTCAAAGCAACATACACTGTTGCACACATTTTCTCTTCTGAAGCCCAAGGAGGGTGCAGATGAAGGACAAAAAAAAACACACATTACATTAGGCATGTAGCTTGTCTCTGAGTGAAAGACTTTCCCTTCACAACGAGTTAGCATGGAGGGGAGGATATCAACAGGGACCAGAAGACTCAGTGGAGTGGAAGGAACTACAGCCAGCCATAACCTCAATCTAGAGTCCTATAGCTACTGTTGACTTGGGAGAAATACCTTTACTCTCTTGCTACAAGATTTCCCCCCTCATGTAAATATTAACTGTGTTCATGTGAAAGGTCTGGTCTGGATTGGGACTCATTGTGGGGCAAAGACTTAAAGTACTCTACTCTCTATTGGGCTACTTACGATCCTATGTTTGTAAAAAGCTTTCACTGAAAAGAAAATCATATGCTTAAAGTAGTACTTTTGTTTCAAATATGCTTATTTACCAGACTCCTTAATTTAAGTCCACATCTGTCCAATCACATGTGAGGTGGTGAATAGGGCCTGACATAATTGGACTAACCTTATTAGGCACAAGACAAGTTGCAAAATATATGTAGAACTATTGGGACAACAAAGTGAAAAAAAATCTTGACGTATTTTTGAAAATATAAACTGTAGTTGTTACTCAATTTGATATCTAGTTTTCTATTGGGAGGGAGGTGTTAGGCATAAAATATGTCATTTCAGTTTCAGTCTTTGTAAAAACAATACTGTTGACAGAGTACCGCTAATAATCTACATTTCCAAATAAAGTGAGCGTGTGATTTGTTTGTTTATCTGCTTGTTTTCACTCTTTGGGCAAAATCCTGTTGTGTAACTTTGTACAGAGCATAACTCAGATCAGGTGCCATTTAATCTACACAAATTAAAATAGTCCTAGCGTGCTGTACCATTTTAGATTCCAAGGCTTCCTATGGTTCCCATTTGCTCTGTGAAAACCTTTGGGAGCTTCAGGATGGGTGGGTGGGGGGCTCTGAAAGTAAAAGAAAAAAATCATCACTGGATCACCACTGCTCAGATTGGGACTGCTTCTGTTAATCTGGTGATGATTTTTTTTTAAAAAAATCCCCATCCCAAGGCTCCCAAAGGCTTCCCCAAGGGAAAAAAGGAGCCATAAGGAGCCACAGAACCTTAAACATGGGTGTAGAAAGCTTTTAATTAGTGTAAATTAAATGTTTCTGGCACACAATCTGAGTTATGACAGGCATAAGGTTATATATTAGGATTTTGTCCAGTAACTGCCTATTTTGATTCCAAAATGATTCTTTCAAACTTATTTTGGGATTTACATCTTGGCTAATACTAAAGCCAGTTGTTACAAGTGTACTAATAACATCCTATACAGGCATATATTGCTAAGACATGACACGTCACTCCATGTAGGATAACAGTCCTTATAACCAATCCACGCTGAAATAATACATAGCTCTATTTTTAGCACAACAGGTAATTTTGCAGCCCTTAGTTTTCTCATATGGAGATGATGAAAAGTATCATACCATCCTAATATAGTTGGCAGAACTACTCCTTTCTGCAGAAATAGGATCCAAATCTGTCATCAATATGTCTTTTTCTAATTGGCTTCCATATTCCTAGAACAAAGAGTGAAGTAATTTTCCTGAATGAAATATTACTCTTTATGGGCTGTTCAATCAGACAGAAAAACAGGTTGATTTGTGTAATGTATGTTCTTCAAGTGGTCTTTTGTGCGCTCATACTGATGGATCTGTTTGCGCAGAATCTTCAAAAGTGAAGAGCTATTAAAATTGGCATGCACCAGTGCTTCTTTCCTCAGTTTTCAAATATTGGGCTGCACAGTGGCCATTGTCATTTAGCCACAGGGTTGGAGAGGGGAGGATGGTGAGTCATATGAACACACAGAAAGCCACTTTTAAGAAATACTAAGGGGTGCAATCACATTTTGGACTGCTATTTTTCAGTGACTACACAACATACTGGTAACTATGAACCAGCCTGACTCTCTTTTGTGGCTATCCACACCATTCTGGATCACTGGTAGGGGCTATTAGCTTGTTTGTTTTTTTGTTTTAGCAGAAGCAGTATTGCTTTGACTTAGTTCAGTTTCTGGCATGTGTAATCACCAGTACTGACCCAAAGTGGCTCCAATGAGTGTTTCCCCTAATGCCACTATGGTAGCAAGCCAATGAAGTGAGATGTCCCTTATCAATAAATAAAACAAATCCCGATTTCCCCACTCTCCATGAGGCCAAAAGGAAAAAAAATAGGCAAAATAGAGTCACTCTGAACTGCAGTGTTGTAAATGTCCGAATACACTCTCAAGTGATTCTGTTTAGCCCAATTCAATACCTAGGTAACTATATAGTTTCACCCTAACTCCCCCCCCCAAGGAACAACACTAACTGCAAAAAATATACTGAAAAATAAATTATATACAAGAAAAAAAGTCCCCTAATCAGGAGAAATGCAGACTACAAATGATACTAAATAAATAAAATATTTTTAAAAAACAGAATCATGGACATTAGGTTTCAAATCTGTCTCAGAGAAGTCAACCAAAGGTGTAGTCACTTTGGTAGATGAATCAAAACTGAGGAAGAGGTGCTGAAACACACATTACAGAAGAGATGGTAGAAAAAGGACAACATTCAAAAGCTCTCATTCTCATCTATTCCAAATGAGGTAGCTCTGGACAGGGACATATACATCAGCATGAATGCATAGAGACTGTGACAAAGAAGCATAGTTCTGAAACTGCTACAGTTATTTGGGTGCTAAAAGCCTGGAATAATATGATATTTTCATTTTCTTATATAACTGATATGTGTATTGCTTTTCCTATACAACTCTTATTGTTATTGCTTTGTCTGTAGTTTATTCAAGGATCTAGCACCAATTAAAATCTAGCCGATGGCTAATCACAGAATTCTTGTTTGTTAGTGCTTATAAGGGAGAACTGAATAGAGAAGAGCCAATTAACATACAGTATTGAACTTCTTCAAGACATAGAAAAAGAAAAAGCCATGGTGGTCCATGTAAGAAACATCTCAGTCCATGTTCAAACAATATTTTAATTACTACCAACTGAAACAGCTAGCAAGTTTTAAAATTCAGCTTGAATGTTAGATACAGAGGAAGAAAAAAATGATTAGTTTAACCACAAAGTCCACTTTCAGCTACAGTTTTGAAGACTTCACAGTAAATCCAAAGCTCTTTTTCCTGTTGACTCATACACTTAGCAACAATACTAGCTTTTAACAGTGTAAAATAAGCATTCGCAAAATACTCCTTTTCTTGTGCAACATTCCCCTAAAACCACTGTAAAAATCTAGTTAGTTAGATAGTTAGATAGTTAGATAGTTAGATAGTTAGATAGAAAGAAAGAAAGAAAGAAAGAAAGAAAGAAAGAAAGAAAGAAAGAAACCTTGTTCCTTGTTTTGCAGAATTTTCTTAAAGGAGCATACACTAGCAAAATGCATAAAATGCATTAGAGGTAAATGGTATGAAAGCAGAGGTTCTGCAGTATTACCAGTGTCTTTCTCTGATAAAAAGCCCAAAGAAAGAACATGTGTATTAGGGGTGTGCCATTTGCTTTTTTGTTGTGGGGCTTGTCTAGTTTTTGGACTCCAAAACCTAAAATTTTCCAGGAATTAATCAGAAAGAGTTCTGGGAGTTCCAGTCCACAAGCATATACTGTACATGCAAACACCTTCGTGTTGATCACCGGGACAAGGCTGAGGTCTTCTTCAAAGCTTTCATTTCCTGCTGCAATGGTGGAAGAAGGCTGCTCCAATACTTCATGCAGGGGGCAGTCTCATTGCTCTTTATACTTTGTTGAAGGCACCTTCTGAAAAAACCATCATTCCCAGAAAAGGGAAGAAGCTTCCAGAAAACACTGCAGCAGCAAATGAAGGTATTCAAAGAGAATTCAGTCATGTCCAGGTGACTGAAATTAAGGAGTCTGCATTTATGTATTTGAGGGCTAGAAGTCCCAGAATTCTGGGGAAATCTTGGAGAATTCTGGGAGTCCAAAAACAGTGGCACATCTCTCATGAGTATCATGCCATCCTCGTGCTTGCAGATCCTAGCAAATGGTATTCAAAAGCATAACAGTCAAAATAGCCATATATTATCTCCAGTATCTGTAGAATCAGAAATAACGTGGCTTTCAGTACCTCTTACCGGGGAATAAAAACTGGAGCACAGAATTCCTTTCAATTCTTGTTTCTGTGCTCAATCTCCCACGGCCATCTTGTTGACTACTGTGGGAGCAAAATGCTGAACTAGGAAGGTATTTTGTTTGATTCAGCAAAACTCTTATGTTAGTCATTTATGCATCCCTGTGCATTTCATGATCATAATTTAATTAATTAATTTTCATTAATTAAAATTATGAGAGAGATATCACATAGCTGTAATCTCACTAACAATATTGTAAGAAAATTAGAATGACATTTGGCACATTCACAGCAGAAATGCAGAATTGGATGGGGAGTGACGCTGAATTGCCTAGCAAAACTGAAAGAAAACAATATGTTTATAAATTTAAATACCTGAAAAACTGTGTCTGGTATCTCTCTGTCATAGAGAGGAATTTGCTGAAAACAGCAGGAATTTAACTGTCCTAAGCTTCTCAGCTGCAGCAGCTGGAAACGTTTACAATTTTTAATCTCTTCTGGAGTAACAAAGTTAAATTGTTCTTGCAGCTGTTCAAGGCGAAAGTATTTTGAATCTCTTTGTTCTTCGGCTTTAGCATACTATTAGAGAACAAAAAATATAAACTTAATTATTTAGGTAATTAAACTTTTAAAAACCCTAAATACTGTATCTAATGGTACATCTTTGTACTTGAGCATTTAAATTGAGAAAGCCTAGCTACTGGAGTAGGCCTGAATTTTAAATTCTTTGGCACTCCAGAAAACTCAGATGCATAGATTTTGTAGACTTGGCTTTCTGTGCCAGATGAATATGTAGTGTTTCCAGAAACTTTTCAATATTATCAAGACTTAACACCATCAGATATTTTACATTCAGCTTCATTAGTACCATACTGATACATACACAAGGATTTTATGTCAGAGCTTCACATCTGACAGACTCCACTCCATATGTATTACCACTATAATACATCTGACACTGAATGGCCAACAGGGGAAACTACAGTAGGACCCCCATATCCACAGTTTCACTTACCCACAACCTGATATTAAAAATATTAAGAGAAAAAAAACAGAAGTACATACAAATCTCCATCATGTAATTATCAGAACTGGCTACTAGAGAGAGCCAGAGACCCTGCTATGTGTAGGGTTCACTGCAGTTTTTGGCATCCGGGGGGGGGGGGGGGCTTGGAACCAATCCCTTGCAGATATGCGGGTTCTTCTGTATAGCAATATTTGAAATAGAGAGGAACTAAAATATTTCTAATTTCTACCTTAGAACTGTATTCAAGTGTGTGTTAACAATGTGGGATTTGAATGGAAAACCCATTACAAAAATGGTTGTTTTGGGTTTTTCGGGCTCTTTGGCTGTGTTCTGAAGGTTGTTCTTCCTAATGTTTCGCCAGTCTCTGTGGCCAGCATCTTCAGAGGACAGCACTCTGTGCTCTGGTGTAGTTGGCTTTGGGAGTGCAGTATTTATGGCTGAGAGATAGATTTTTGTCTTTTTCTGTAGATGGGTGATTAGTGTGTATTGTTGTGGGTGTATTCTTGTGCTAAGGAGAAGAGATTATCCGTTCCTGTGGCTGATGGGTGTCATTAGCTGGTCTTTTGCGTGTAGTGATCCCCTGTCCTTGTGGCTGGGTAGAGTTCGTTGACCTTTTGCACGCTGCATTTTTGAGAGCTGGGAGGCAAGTTTTGTTGAGCTTCACACTTTCCTCTTTTTTGTTGAAGTTTTGCTGGTGCTTGTGGATTTCAATGGCTTCCCTGTGCAGTCTGACGTAATGATTGCTGGTGTTGTCCAGTATTTCAGTATTTTGAAATAGAATTTCATGTCCAGTTTGCTTTAGGGCATGTTCAGCTACTGCAGATTTTTCTGGTTGTTTTAGTCTGCAGTGTCTCTCATGTTCTTTGATTCTGGTGTGGATGCTTCATTTTGTGGTTCCAGTATATACCTGGCCACAACTGCAAGATATCCGGTATACTCCTGCAGTGGTGAAGGGGTCGCTTCTGTCCTTTGCTGACCATAACATTTGTTGTATTTTTGTGGTGGGCTTGAATACTGTTTGTAGGCTGTGTTTTTTCCAAAGTTTCCCCATGTAGTCCGTGACCCCTTTGATGTATGGCAGAAATACTTTATTTCTGGGTGGTTGTTTTTCTTCTTCAGTTTGGTGTTGTTTTCTTGGTTTGATGGCTCTTGCAATTTCATTTTTGGAGTAGCCATTTGCCTGTAGGGCCCAATTCAGATGGTTGAGTTCAGTGCTGAGAAACTGAGCTTCACAGTTCCGATTTGCACGGTCTACCAGTGTTTTGATTATGCCTCTTTTTTGCTGTGGGTGGTGGTTGGAGTTTTTGTGTAGGTACCGGTCTGTGTGGGTGTGTTGTCTGTAGACCTTGTGTCCCAGTCGGAGGTCAGTTTTGCGTAGGACCATGACATCCATTACAAAAACATCTGTCGTAGGGGGTGAACTTGGAAGGTGACTTCTAACAACATTTGACCCATTGTTTGGTCCACTATGAGTACAGGCTGGTTCGCTCCTTTTGCTGGCGATCAGACAATGTAATTGCTAGAATGAATAAACCTATTGCCAGAACATTCCTACTCAAACCTTATGGATCTCTGTCAGGAGCTTTTTAGGTGAGGGTAAAAGCAATCCATTTTAGTTAATTTCCACTGTGTGCAAATCAAATTAGAACTTCCTGCTTTAATTTCCCAGTTTGTTTCATTTTCTCATTATCATTACTGGCTTAAACAGAGAGCTAAGCTGCTCAATGATATTAGAAAACTGAGAAGGTAAAACTTCCTTCTTCTGCTCCATGGAGGAACTGAGGGAGGAAACAAAAAAGTCAATTCTACCTTGCTCCTTTTAAGGAGGTAGAATTGAAACATTCCTCCCAGAGAAAGGAGGGAGATAGGAGGGGATTTATTTTTTAATTTTATTTTCTTAAAGGAGATGGGCCAAATTGTATCTTATCTCAAGTGACTCTATTGGCCCATACCAGCTTGTTCCAAATATTCCATCTATCTAAGCCCTAAGGTGAAGTTTTCTGCAGATCCTTTTAGCTGATATTTTTGTCCTTTTACTGTAGCATACGGAATCAACAAGAATGAAGAAACTGCATTGATGTACACACTGAAGTCTATACATGATATCATTTATTCAATCTTTTCCCAGTAGCAGTCAATTAAATGCCACCGCATATTCACAAGGCACAAAAACTTTCTCTTATAGTTTGTCTTTAGCATTCAGAGATATACTGTACTGTCTCTTTATCTGGAGTTCCCATGAAACTATCACAGCTAATAGTGATCCATCTTTAATCTGCACAACTATTCTCCAGAAAGATGTACAATAGCTAAATTAGTATTGAACATCAATTAACAGTTATTGAAGAAATAAATTTCAAAATTTCATCACATTGCATGCAGAAATGCCTCATTTTCTCAGTTCTGAATCTATCTTTCAGATTCATTCACTGAACATAATTTCCAGTATTAAGAGGGGAAAATCCCTTTATACCCATTTGATTGATTCACCTAGTTTTGTTAAGTAAATATTCTCCTGCAGCCATTGTGGAAAAAGACATGAAAAAGGAGAAGAAAAACAGAAAGTACAGTACTAAAAATGAAAAAAAAAAGTAGTGTGGGATGAATCTTTTCAAACCCTCTTAAAAAAAGACAGACTTTTTTGTCATCATCAATTATTACTTTGATATGAAATTCACAGCTTAGCTTCTTCATCTGGCTTAATAAATTCAATTCATTAATTTTTATTACATAAGATTTTTTAAAATTTTTTAACTTAAATTAGGTGCTGAAACTTCTTCATTACCACAATTAATTCAAACAAATCTGAGTACTCAGGGTCATTTGGATCAATATTGACTTCTTCTGCCCAGGCAATAAGTTTCTGTATATCAGAATGCCACCAAATTCCAGTTTCTTTTCCTGAACAGATACTTCTTGGCACACTGAAAAACACGAAACAAAATATGCACAATTGGTATTCGGGGATAACAACACTAAACTCTTTGTACCTACTTGTAATTATTTCAGCTTTAGAGATAAACGAGTTGTCTAGCTATAACTATGGTTCTTTGAATGGCCTTCTATGAACACACACATATATGGATCTTGTCCCGATGCAGAGACATACTTAGAACATTCTAAACCCGAGTTGCCTTCAGCAGAGACCCCAACCCTGCATACTGCCACTCTCATGTGTCACTGCACCTCTGCAAAATCCCTTCATTTCCATTTCTGCTGTCCCTAAGAAACCAGAGCCAAGATAGTGACAGAGCAGAGGTGGGTGGATGGTGGTGAGTGCACAGATGACCACTTGAAGAACTGGAGTTACAGGTAAGCAACATGCATTTCTTCATGGTCTTTGTGACTCAACTATATTAGTGACTAGCAAGCTCACTTACTGGGAGAAGGAAACATCAAACAAAAATGGAAGAAAGAACTCTCCCAAATGAGACGTCAGACATAGCACTTGCATTCAATATGCAGTGAGTTACACAAGTGGAAGAATGTGACCATGTTGCAGCACAGCAGATGTCTGGCAAAGGAATGCCCACAAAAATAGCTGTCAACAGGGCCACCACTCTTGTAGATGATTCTTGAGGTCAGTGGAGCAGGTTAAGTGATTCAATTTACACAATAGAGAAATGGAAATGATAACACATTTTAGCACAGCATTATGTAGAGATTGGTAAGCCCTGTTTTGGTCTTGCATAGCACACAAAGAGTGTGCTACGTGATTTATAAATGGTGTAGTATAATTAACATAAAATTAAAATGCCATATTGACAACCAACACATGCAGAGAAGTTTCTAGGAGTGTTGATGAGAGTGGACAAAGTATCCTGGTTAAGTGGAAGTGAAACCAACTGTAATGAATTGTAATAACAAGGTGTAGCACTATATTTTCCTTATTGAACACAAGGCGCAGTGAGTCTACACTAGGAGCACATGATTCACCAGCCCTTCTAGAGGCAGAAATTACAATTAGAAAGGCTGCCTTCCACAATAGGAGCCTATTATCTGTTACAGCCTTCAGTTCAAACAGTTTCCTAAGTAGCTTAAAAAGTATAGCAGAAATCAACAATGCCAGTACAAGTTTAGTCAAAGATGAAGATAGGATTCTGATACCTTCCAGAAACCTGTTTCAAGAATGACTGAAAAGAGAAGTATCCTGCTTGTAACAAGATATGAATGGAAATAATTGCCATGTGTAGTTCAAAAAATTATACAGCCAGTCCATTTTGCTTCATCTGGCACAGGAGATTTCAACATGGCAGGTACAGTGCATGTTGCCCAGTATGGTGTGGTGGATGGAGTGAAGGACTAGGATTCTGGAGACCAGAGATTAAATCCCTACCCAGACATGGAAACTCACCAAAGGAGTGGAACTAGTAAAACCACTCCTTAAATATCTCACTTACCTTGAAATCCCTATTAGAGTTACTATACATTGGTTTTGACTTGACGGCACATAACAACAAGAGATAAGCATACATAGCATTGCAGACTATTATAAAAACCTTGCTACCTAGTATAGGAGACATGTGCAGGTTGACATGTGGGGGCTAACAGAACTCCTCTGTCATCAACTGTCCAAGATAAGGAATACATTATTTTTCCTGATGTTAGAATACATAGTTCTTCTGTTTCATAGTGGTCAAGAAAAAAAGGTATATCTGTAATAAAACATAACTCAAGTAAGCCTTTTGATAACATTAATATATAATTACATTTAAAATGACAATGTATTTATTCATAATTATATCATTTATGCCATAGTGAATAAACAAACCAAAACAATAGTTCCATTGTAATAAAAACTAATAATGTTGTCGTTTTATTCCAGGCACATGGAGGAGGGATATGATGCCCTGCTCACACTATTGCCACTTTTGCCTATTATCTCGGAGGAACAACATGAAAGCAAGGTATTATTTCATTCAAAATCATAAACCGGAGGGTGGGGTGGGATGGGATGGAATGCTGTAACAGTGATCAGGACTCCAGTGATAGGGGAACTACTGTTATTGGTTTGCAGCAATAACAGGGAAAGGAAAATACAATTCAAAATGAAATTAAAAATGCCACAGCCATTTTTTTCTTTAAGAACTTCAACATGCCACCCCCACAAATGGACTAAGAATGCCCCACTGGAAACATCACCCAAGTGACACCACAAATTCTTAGGTACAAATGGGGGGGGGGCAAAATCAGGATATTCTATGAAAATTTAAAATTGTCAAGACTACAGCCTAGAATGCAAGATTTCTATTTAAGAAGGACATGGAACAGCTCCTCCTCCAGTGCAAGCATGCAAGGAGGCTCACAGAGAAAGAGGTGGTCCTTTAGCCATTCTGGTTTCAAACTGGGACTTTAAAATTCAAGCCAGCAGTTTGCACTGAGTCTAGAAACAAACTAAGCTCATGAAGCTGGTATAATATTAGAGTTACATTAATTTTATTTTTTTTAAGCAAGTGCCCTCCAACTGTTGCACATATAACAATATTTGTTGTTTGGTTGTTAAGTCATGTCTGACTCTTCGTGACCCCATGGACCAGAGCACGCCAGGCCCCCCTGTCCTCCACTGCCTCCCGGAGTTGGGTCAAATTCATGTTGTTAGCTTTGGTGACAGTGTCCAACCATCTCATTCCATGTTGTCCCCTTCTCCTCTTTATAACAAACTCAAATTTCTGGACACTTTTCAAAAGCATCCAGACAAAGAGCACTTTGCAGTAGGGTAATCTGGATGTGTAATTGTGGCAAAAAAAGATAACAATTGTCATGCTTTTATAAACCTAGCAAAAGCACTCCAGATCACTGGCACAACATAGCTATTCAGGAACTGTGTTGGGCACGGAGGATCTCCAAAGTGTTTAATAATCATCATCTTATCCAGATTATGCATTATACATTTTGATTTGGAGTTGAGTTTACATTTTTGTAGTTATTTTTCTTTTTTCTTTTCTGACATTCTATTTGTTATATGTGTATTATTATTTTTTAAAACAAGCTCAATGCCTTTTCACTCCATATCAAATAATCAACAACACAACTTCTCTTGTCTGTCGTAAAATGCACTACTCCATTACTGATTTGTTCAGGACTTCCACACACTTTCCAACATCAAACAAGGAGAGAGACCTGGATATCAGTAGCTGATTGATAACACTACCTGCCATAATCCCCAGAGGGAAATAAATCTACATGAAAGACAGAATGATATCCTGCAGAAGATGACAATCTAAAGACCATGGGAATGGGAACAGTCTTCCAGCATTATAGGAATGACTGAAACCACAGTTAAAAAGGTTATCAGATGGTCGAGATGTTTAGCACAGTTCATAATACCAACAGTTACTGAAAAGTACAGTAGAACAAATGGCTTCCCATACACAGTCCCATGTTCGTAATTTATCAGCATGGTTATGTTTGCAAACACACTGGTCTGAATAATCTTGAAGATATCATACAGTTTACAAATTCCAACATTTGTAACCACATGTTACAAATTACATGATTTACTTACTGCTTCCCACTGCCCCATCTGAAGGCTTAACTTGTTGTTCACAGCTAAAATCTACTTCATCTAAAACATCTTTGCCTTTCAATATAACATTATTAGGAATAGGTAAGTACACTCTGGCTAGCAAAGTTGTTCTTTTACTCGATTCAAACACCTAAAATTAAATAAATTACATACTGTTAAAAAGGCAAGATGAAGATTTGTTTAAGTCTTTTTTTAACATTAAATCAAATATTTATTTTAATTCATTCAAAGTAGTGTAACAGAACAGTACCTATTGTGTTATAATACGAAATTTCTTGTTCATAAAATTTGTAAAGATGTCTCAAACTAATTAATCATGGCAAAACAAGAAACAGGTAAATAAACTGTAATACTGTATGCAAAAAAAGCAAGATTATAAAAATACATACTTGGAGAAAAACTGATTTGTACAGACAAGGACTCAGTAATACAATCCAAAGCAGCTTTGAAGGGATTACTGACCTGGTTTTGTAAATATCTTCGGAATATCCATACACTGCCTAAATCATATGGGTCTAAATCCTATCCAGTTAAAGGAGACAGGCAGGTTAATTACCTATAACTTTGTTTCTCTGAATGGCCATCTGTGAATTCACACACACGGGTATTTCTGCATCTAAAAATGCTCTTGGGATCACTCTAGAGCGTTAACCCCTCCTCTTAGTTAATAAACTGCTTCGCCCAACAGTTGGTGCTCAGGTTCCTCTATCCAATGCCACACTATATATGGAAGTAGCATATAGACAGAGGGGAAATTGTGCAGATTGTGTGAATTCACAGATGACTACTCAAACAACCAAAGTTACAGGTAAGTAACCTGTCCTTCCTCTTTGTGGTCTCTATGACTTACAGACATGGGTGACTCCAAAGCTAACTTAGCACTAGGTGGATGTCACACAAGCATTGAAGACCGAATGAAGCATCCAATTTAGCTCTAACATCCATTTTTAATGGTTGATGAAAGTCATAGGCTGGGATCAGGAGCACTGTAAAACAGTGCCTTCAAGATCCATCCCAGCGATATGTACCAGAAGGATATCATGGCACTGAAAGCTGCTGAGAGGACTAGCAGAACCAACAGGGACACACTCCCCTTATCCAGTTCTAGACCTAGGTGGAACTGGATAAGGGGTGACCAAAGCAGTTTCCATCTCATAATCAGGTCTGATTCCAGATTGAAATGGATCTATATAATCTGTTTTATCCAGAAACCCTGAAGCTAAAAAGCCACAATCCATTCTACCACCTTGCCAAAGAATAAAGTATTAGAGACTAGTCAGTAATTATTACGTATTGTGGGATCTAAGGAGGGATTTGTGGCCAGTATTTTTTATTTATATTTATTTAATTTATACCCCACCCATCTAGAACAAAATCTACTCTGGCAGCTATAACAGCAAGAACATTCTCCAGCTCAGGTAAACTGGTAAGTTGTTGGGCTGGAGAAGCATTTGTGGTGACTTATCTGTTGAGTGCCCAGAGCAGTTAAATTCTCCTTTAAACAAAACCTTCAAACATGCAATGTATGTGGTCTTTCCTGAATCTAAAGTGTGCTGAAATAGTGAGAGACAAACTACCACTGAAGACAGATCCTTTGTTATCTCTTCTGTTTATCTTTTTAGCCTTTTGAAGATTCCATCCTTGTGGCCTTCCTCCTTTTCTTCAATGCCAAAGTTGCTGGTGTCAAAGCTTTTGGTCACTCCAGAACAGTCTGTTGTATTTCCTATAAGTCATATTCCAATACCAGCGTTGGTGGCTCAGTACTGAATCTAATTAGAATAGAGTCTTTAAATTTGTTTTGATGACAAGCCTGCTCTTCTTTAATAGCTTTCTCCATCACAGTATTTTTAAATGAGGCGTTGTTGTTGTTTAGTCGTTTAGTCATGTCCGATTCTTCATGAGCCCATGGACCAGAGCACGCCAGGCCCTCATGTCTACCACTGCCTCCCGGAGTTGGGTCAAATTCATGTTGGTAGCTTCGGTGATATTGTCCAACCATCTCGTCCTCTGTCGTCCCCTTCTCTTATCTTCACACTTTCCCAATTTCAGGGTCTTTTCCAGGGAGTCTTCTCTTCTCATGAGATGGCCTAAGTACTGGAGCCTCAGCTTCAGGATCTGTCCTTCCACTGAGCACTCAGGGTTGACTTCCTTCAAAATTGATAGGTTTGTTCTCTTTGCAGTCCAGGGGACTCTCAACAGTCTCCTCCAGCACCACAGTTCAAAAGCATCAATTCTTTGGAGGTCAGCCTTCTTTATGGTCCAGCTCTCACTTCCATACATCACTAATGGAAAAACCATAGCTTTGACTATGCAGACCTTTGTCAGCAAGGTGATGTCTCTGCTTTTTAAGATACTATCTAGGTTTGTCATCCAAGAAGCAGGCGTCTATTAATTTTGTGGCTGCTGTCACTATCTGCAGTGATCATGGAAGAAAGTAAAATCTGTCACTGCCTCCATATATTCCCCTTCTATTTGCCAGGAGGTGATGGGACCAATGGCCATGATCTTTGTTTTTTGATGTTGAGCTTCAAAAAAGCCCCTTCGCCACAACAAGGCAGCAATCCATGGAAGGGGAAATGAGGCTTTACAGACAGTTAAAATCAAAGTTGAGGGCTGTTTTTTTGAGACTAAGTGACAGTTCCCACAAGAAGAAATTGGGTCTCATCTAGCTGGGACTACCAACAGGATTCCAGTCAAGGTGTTATGATATACTTTCAAAATGTAAAATCCTTTCATTTCTATTACTCATACGGCCTCCACAGTAGCCATATTATCCTATATACATTAAGGCAGAGGTCCTCAACCACCGGTCTGTGCCCTGGTGCCAGTCTGTAGCCTTAGTCTGATGGAAAGACTCCCCCCACCCCGCACACTTCCCCCACACAGCATGCGAGTGCGCCCACACAAGCACTGCGCCAACCTTCACGCATGCGCACGAACGCAGGGGGTTCTCTGCCTTCCCCAGCTGGTCCATGGGGCTAAAAAGGTTGGGGACCACTGCATTAAGGGATACATTTAAGTTCATATAATGTACTTGTGGCCTAGTAACTAATTTCAAAATATATGAAGCAACCACAAATATGAAAAAGAATTTTTCAGAGAGATAACAAAAGTACTATTATAAGCTGACTTTCATCAACATGATTGTTTTGTAAAAAGAACAATTAATACCTCTAATTCAAGAGATTGAGGCCAGTTTAATACTTGAATTCTAAAAACTTGCTGAAATATTACTTTAAAATCTTGGTGGAGAGGAGCTTCTGAAGTAGAGGAAACTAATTTATTGTTGTAATATATTTTAATGAAGTATTTCTCCAACTTGACTTTTTCTCTTCTCCTTTGTTCATCCCTAGCAGTATAGGAATACAGATCAAACAGATGGAAAAAAATTAATGTTTCAACATATAAAATGGGGGCAATTCACTCCGAAAGTTCAGGCTAGGATACCTGCCCCATTCACTACCAATATACACGAAAAACTACTATGAAAGCAGAAGTTTCACAAAACTAAAAACACTCTGCAACTCACATGGGGCACATGCTTGCTGCTGTTATTTCTGTTATAAAGGTAAGATGTGGTATGAATAGAAATTCATTTCTCTGTCCAAAATCTGTTGTTTGAAAAGCAGGGGTTGAACTCATGAATCCCTAGAAATCAATATTAATATTTTAACTGTATCTTATATACTTTCAAATCAATCAAAGCATCTGCATTCATATTACTTAAATTTAGACTCTATGTATAAGCTTAGAATGACACTTTAAAAGATCAGGCGCACTCCCATTTCAGTTTACACTTAATTTTTAAATATTCAGGTCATCCGAATTTCTATGTTAAGTATCAGGCACTGGCCAAAATACTATTGCTTAGTTATGTTTGTGGAAAACAAACAATGTAACTTGCAGTTTTAGAAGAGGTAGCCATGTTAGTCTGTGCAAGCATATCGGTAAAATTCCAAAGAAACAAAACAAGACAAAAACATGAGGCACTTTAAAGACTTTTATATTTTAATGTGAGCTTTCATGTTAAAGTTAACATACATGAAAATCCAAGTGGAGATTCATTAATTGCCATCAAGAAGTCACTGCAAATTACACAATTTACTTTCTACAGGTATAATCAAACCACAGGATTTTGGTCATTAATTGTACAGGAAAAAGTAAGAAGCATTGGTCTCTCATTCTCCCATGGTACAAATATTTACTATTTTGATATTCTTTTTTAGTATAATCACCTTCTGTTTCTTCTTCTTTTAATTAAAAATAGTCCATAAATTATTTAAAATTTTTATTTTAATAAATATAAAAACAAAAAAAATACATACCTAAAAATTTACAAAAAATTTATAAAAAAACAGAAAACTATTATACAAAATGTGCTCACCACCACTGAGATCATTTGGAGATATATCCAGTTTTTCCTCCCTTTTTGGAGCCCCGTTCTCCTTCCAAAATTGCACTGATTCTTAAAAAGGTGCACAACCCTTCCCTTTATTAATACAAAGTCTCCCCAAATTTCTATAAAAATATTCTTATTTATCAAACCTTTCTTTACTTTAATATTATCTGTTAGCTTATCATTTATAGCTATATTCCAAAGATCTTCATACCATTCATTCAACTGAAAACCGTACTTTCTTTTTAAATTCCTCGCTATCATCGGTCTTACTACTGTTAATAAATTAGAAATTAGTTATTTTCTTCTCCAGTTCCATTGATCCTTGTCAAATATTGATAAAAGCACTAAAACAACATATCTCTACATTTACGGTAGCTATTTCATTTATTCCCTTGGAAACCAACTGCCAAAACTTCAATATATTCTCACATCCCCAACACGTATGAAAATGCTTGTTTTCTGACATTCTCCCCAATGCAAAGTAGAATAATTAATATTAATTTGATCTAATTTCACTGGACTTAAATATAAGCTCCAAGCTAACTAATACAAATTTTCCTTTATCCTTATGGACATGGATTTCAATATCCTTGTATCCCATATATTATTCCAAACCTCAGCACTTATTTCTTCTCCTAAGTCATGCTGCCCATAATGTTTTAAGAAAATATTATTGGCCCTCTACGTCTATTAATATTTTATAAATTTTACTTCTTATCCCTTTATTACGTTATTTTTATTTATAGCCAATACCATGTTTCCCTGAAAATAAGACAGGGTATTATATTATTTTCTGCTCCAAAAATGCATGAGGGTTTATTTTCATGGGGTGTTTTATTTTTTTCATGTACAACCATCTATATTTATTCAAATACAGTTGTGTCATCTTCTGGTTGCTGCACAATGGTAGAGGGCAGGGTTTCACTTAACTAGGGATTATTTTTGGGGTAGGGCTTATATTATGAGCATCCTAAAAAATCATACTAGGGCTTATTTTTAGGTTAGATTTTATTTTCCCGGAAACAGGTATTTAGCCCACTGCTCAAGCTAAATAATATTAAACCAGGATATTCTCTCCATTACTTATACTTTTTTCTTTGCTTTTTATTCCTTACTTTCAAGTACAGTGGTGCCTCGCTTAACGGGCGCCCTGTTTAACGAAGAATCCACATAGTGATGAAGATTTTGGGATCACTTTTGCCATTGCATTGCGATTTTTCCTATAGGGAAAAATCGCATTGCAATGATGGCTTCCCCCCCCCATCATCACAAATGCTCCATTTTTGCAGAGCTTGCGATGAGGGGGGAAGCGATCATCCCAGAAAAGAACTGGAGCCATCTTTCCCGCTCCAGCCCCTCCCGCTCCCCGCCTTACAGCTGACGGGCGGAAGCTGCTACTGCTGCTCTTAGAACCTTCCCTAGCAACTAAATAGGCAGTGTAAATGCACTGCCGAAGCCTCTGAAAGCGGCGCTTTGCCGGGGTGGGGGTGGGGTGGGGGTGGCAGGGACAGGCCCGCCACCCCCCCTCGCGCCACCCCCACGGCAAAGTGCCACTTTCAGAGGTGCATTTTCACTCCTGAAATAGCCCCAGGAGGCTTCCGAAAGCGGAGCTTTGCCAGGGTGGGGGTGGGTGGGTGGCAGGGACAGGCCCGCCACACACCCCCTTGCGCCGCTTTTGGAAGCCTCCTGGGGCTATTTCAGCAGTGAAAATGCACCTCTGAAAGCAGCGCTTTCCCATGGGGGTGGCACGAGGGGGGTGCGGGGGGGTGGCGGGCCTGTCTATTTAGCTGCTAGGAAAGGTTCTAAGAGCAGCAACAGCTCCCGCCTGTCAGCTGTAAGGCGGGGAGGGGGAGGGGCTGGAGCGGGGACATGGCCACCTGCTGTTTTCTGGAGGGATTCCTCGCTTACTGAGGCGGCGAAAATGGCCGCCCCTGTGGAGGATCTTCGCTGAACGGTGAGTTTTTGCGCGATAGGCAAAAACAGGGTTTAATGCGTTCTTATGGGTTTTTTGTTCCGTTCAGCAATGTTTCCAGATAGCGCCGTTAATCCTGGAACGGATTAACGTCGCTATGCAGGGCACCACTGTATTCCCTACTTGATAATTGGCATCACTTTCTTCTCATTTATGTCTTACCACTTTTTCATCATCTTCTGATATTTTGTCTCCACAGTCATCCAGTTCAGAGTTACAGGTCAATCTTATTGAAAGATAGAAAGAAAATAATGAAACTTTCACAAATTTCAACCCTTTGGCTCAAGCTACATAATTCAAAGCTATACAACCACCCTTTCTTTTTTTCTTTTTTGCAAGCAAAGAAGTTATAACAGAAGACTGTCACAGAGGACGTTAAAGGAGCTGCCCAATCCTCTACAGCCCTCCTATTCTATAA
The DNA here is from genome assembly GCF_051106095.1 of Pogona vitticeps. Classification (NCBI taxonomy): domain Eukaryota; kingdom Metazoa; phylum Chordata; class Lepidosauria; order Squamata; family Agamidae; genus Pogona; species Pogona vitticeps. The sequence goes on from NC_135785.1 coordinate 81,585,446, forward strand.
TTTTCCCTGCAATCAAATAAAGCTTCCAGAGCTAATTTTACATTTATAAATACATACCAAAGTTTGAAGGCAAATACAAATGGAACATCATGCAGAAGCTCTATGAGCCTCAGTTGTTAGAACTGACTGAATACTTGTACAACTCAGCTCACACTCAAGAAAATTCTTTTCTTTGCTTGAGGAAGAGTAGAGAAAAGAACTCCTAAGGCTTTCTTTACATGCTCTGATCTATGCTTACCTTCCTTTAACCTTACATAAATGGAAGAGTGGGTGATACCTTTTTTGAGACCACTAAAAAAATTAAACAAATTGGAAGCTTCCATGGAGAAGATTCCACTTCATCAGTCTAACCACCACCATTTCATGGACAATACAGATAAACTGTAGATAAAATGTGATGGTAGATGTTTGTGTTAAGTCATTTTGGAGAGTGACTTCAAACTCAGGTTACAAACATCATCTGTGGGCTGGTGGTTCAGTCTCAAGCACCATTGTTTGCAGCATAGCTGGAATTTTACACCCTAACTCTTCAGACCTAAAGGTTTGCCAATTACTCTGTGATTGCTCCACCGCCTCTGTTCTAAATCTTAAGGACCACATGGCCTTCTCCTAGTTCCTCCTTTAATCTTAGACTCCTATTCTTGGGGTTAGTAATGCCACTTTCTTCATTCTCACATTTCTTGTCCCTCCAAGGAGACATCTTTGTTCTCTAAAGATGAAAGGGGCAGCCATGGCTCCTGGCATCTCCAACTTAGTGAAATTCTTTAAACATTGAAGAATTGAAGCAGTGAAATTCTTCAAGTATTGGAATATTCCAAGACTACTGGACTTCAGCTAGCTTGATTTCCTTTGGAATAAAGTCACTGGAAGCTCATATGCAATATTTGAATATACAGTACAAATAAAATAAACCAAGCATAGGTGGAGACACATAGTCCAAACAATTCCAGCAGTAAAACTCATTGTCCTAGATCAGATATCCAGAGACAAAATATCTCCGTCCCTACCCACCCACTCCAGTGCTCTTACTTTACAGAGTCAGAATACTCATCTATGACCGTAATTTAGCATTACATGAACAAAACTGATTCGGCCTCACCCCTCTCACCTCTTGCGCTGTGGCCAGGAGGGTTCCGAAGCTTTTATAGCAAAACAACTCTTTATGGACTCAACCATGACTACATACTCAAAAGCAATATATCTTCAATTTCTATCATGGTAAACAAATAAAACAACTATTTCGATATCTGCTTGTGCTCTTTCCAGCTATGCACACCTCTTCAGTTGTTGCTGTGAACAGTCACTCTTTGTCTGATTTTGCAAAGAATGTTCTCATAGTCTTTGACAGTCCAACTAACTTTATTATTCTATGCTTTTCAGTTGTTAATCTGTTTCATGACTAATATACTTTTATAACACTGTCTTAACATTTAATCTATTAAATTTTGGTACATTCATGTATGTGCTCTGACTAACAATCCCTGTAGACAAAAAAAAAACTAAATAAAAGATTATTGTCAAGTACTATGAATGCCTTATACACACTTACCTTCGAAATTGAAGTTTTACAGACGTACTGATAAATCCTTGCTGTTTACGTACATACTTTATCTGTTTCCATATCTTTAGCATACTCTGTACTAAAGAATTATCTCTCTCGCATTCATTGTCATATAATCTTTTTGTATTCCTTTTTACAATGTAAAATAGTAACAACAACAAAAAAGTCAGGTTATCAAGAAAAAAGTTAAAACCACATGTTGTACAACGTTCAGCTTTTAAGCCTATTTCTTCTAAAATCATGAGGAAAGTTTTCCTGGGACTTCAGTGAATTTTTTTTAAAAAAAGCCATTTACATATATCTTTGGAAAGTGTTTGGAAACTTCAGTTGGTCAAAGTTCCTGCAGCTAGAATTCTAACTGGAAGTAGTTACAGAAATTCTTGTCACAACTGTGTCACTGGCTTATAGTCCATTCCTGGGCACAATTCCAAATTCTAGTTTTGACATATACAATCCTAAACAACTTTGGTCTGGGCTATCTGAATCACAATCCGGACAGGTTACTTACCTGCAACTGTAGTTCTTTAAATGTTCATCTGTGAATTCACATTTATGGGTTCCTTCTGCACCTGCCTGGATATCTTTGGAACTTTCAACAGCCTAAAAACCATTAATTCAACCTCTCCCAACACATGCTTCCCCACCCAACAGCCAATCTTCGGTTCCCCAGCCCATCACTGATTATATACCTTTCACACAATGGTTGGAAGATTTGAGACAATTAGCCTCTTTTGAACTAATATCATACAGAAAGCAACTCTGTGAGGATATCTATGTAGATATATGGAAGCCCTTCATTGATTCATTATAAATGTATAAGATAGTTTATTGTGAACGTATATAATACCATAACATTTAATATCGTATTGACCTTTTGTTTGTCTGTTTGTTTTGTTCTCTTGGTTCTGTTTTGCTCATTTTAAACTTTTTTCTTTTTAGTGTAATTTACGTTTATATTGTTATGTTAAACATGCAAAAAACAAAAATAAAAAGTAAAAAAATCACTGATAATACAGTACATCTGTGTGACAGACTGAGGGAAGGATCAGTGGGCTGTGCGAATTCACAGAGCACCACTTAAAGAACTACAGTTACAAGTAAGCAACCTATCCTTCTTTGCAGTCTCTATGATTCACACCTTTGAGCTGACTGACAAGCTCACTTACAAGATAGTGGGATTTCACATCAACTGCTCTGCCAAATGAAGGATCATGTTTCACCTTGACATCCAGTCTAAAATGTTTCACAAATGAAACATTTGTACTACAACTCTGCAAATATTTTTCATCTGAATTATTTTTAGGAACACTGTAGATGCAGCAACTGCTCTAGCTGAATGGCCTTTCAAAGATGTTGGTAAAGGTCTCTTTGTCAACTGACGACAGTGTTTACTATCCATTTAGATATACACTGAGATGAAATTAATTGACACTTCTTCAGTCCTAAGTAACTCAAAGTCTATTGATCTTTTGGAACTGTTTTGTCCTTGAAGTATAAAAAGCTAAAGCTCCACACATATATCCAAAGTTCTCTCTAGGTCTGAAGATAGCAAAGAGAAGAATGTAGATCATATCAAAGACTGATTTACATGAAAATCTAAAACCACTTTTGGCAGGAAAGATACACCAGTGAAAAATGTCACTTTGTGGAACTACAAAAAGTGTGAATCACATTGAAGAGTACATAACTTGCTTGCCTTTCTTGCTGATATTACTGCCACTACAAACACCATCTCATATGTCAATAGTCTTGAAGATATCTCATTCTCAATCTGGCATGATGATTTGCAGCTGTTGTTGAAGCCATAAGGCCTAACAATTTCTGGGCCACATACACCATCGCTGACACATTGGTCTGAAATCTTTTTGTGAATTCCATAATTTTGTCTATCCTGTCTTAAGGTAAGTATGTTCTTGAACACCTTAAATTTAGAATTGCTTTGATATATAGAATCATTTTTCTTTGGTTCTAAATGTGACTTTTTAATGTTTACTTGTAGACCAAGATTCAACAGCATAGTGTGAGGGCTATGTGTTTCTCTGCTTTGTCCTCTGACTATGGCACAATCAACCAATTGTCTATGCATGGAAAAACAGTCACATCATGAATTCTGGGGTATGTTCCTACTGGGCCAGGAGTTTGGTGAAGACTGTGGGTGTTATTGATAGACCAAAAGAGAGTATTTTGAGCTCAAATATATTGCTGTCTAAAGCAAAGTGTAGGGAACATTGATGTTCTGGCTGGACAGAAATATGGAAACATACACAAACCAGTCTCCTTTCTTTAAAAATATAGCTTCTACTGTCACCATCCTGACTTTTTTTGTTTCCATGTATGAGGTTAAATCCCTTAAGTCCAAAATGGGTCTCACTTCCATCCTTCTTGGGGATGGTAAAATACTGGGAAGAAAATTTATTCTTCAAAATGGAATAATCTGTGTGGCATCGTTCTGAAGAACTGTTATTTCCTCTTCTAAAACCTGAGATTGTGTTGTAGGTCCGAAATAACCTTTTGGAGGAAGGAATATAATCTCTGTTGCATAACTGTGCTCAACTATGGTCAAGACCCATTCATTGGTGGTGACAGTGTGCGAGGTGCTGAAATATGGTACTTGAGTTGGATTATTGTTCTAGTGGTAGTAATTCAAAGGGCTGTGGATCTTGGTAGGAATGAAATCAAAGGTACTGTTTTAATTTCTCATGCTGCTTCTTTCTAGTACTGTAGTACTGTTGAACCTGTATTTTTGATTGTCTCTAATACTATAATACATGTTGACGGTCTTTGTCTTTCTAAAGTATATCTACCTGATAATTATGAGTATGAATGTCTCCAGGATAAGCAGTACTATTTGTGCTGTTATTGAGAATAAAAACCCATTCTTTTTGCTATATTTCTTTTCTTACACAGTTTGCCCATGATATCAGACACTCCAGCTGCCTGAAGCCACACACAGTGTCTCAATGCTACTGCATCTGACAAATTATTTGCAACACAATCAGTTGCATGCCTTCCTGAATGCATCAATGTATCTGATGTGTTGCCAGTGAAAAAGCCTCTTGTTGGAATGTTAAGGCCAAAGGTTTTTTGTCTTCTAGCAGAGTAGCGAAAAGGGAATGATTTTTCTCTCCATAGAAACTGATGATAAGCTCTCATTGCTACTCGATAGTTCACAACTCTTATTCTGTAGATTGTTGTAGATAATCTTTTATCTATAATAGATGTACTTGATGAATTACATTTGTATATTACAAAGATAATTCATCTAGATTTGAAAGATGAATTAACCTATAGTCAGGGTTCCATCTTGGTTGCCCAATATCAGTATTTATACATTATTTTCTAGTGTTTATTTGTTAGTTATTTATTAGTTTAAATGCACACCTCAAACATTTAGTGGACAAGCCATTACTCTGGGTGGCTTCCAGGAAATAACACAAATATACAGCAATTTTAAAAATGAACATATAAAATAAAAAAACCCTTTGGCAAACCATGGGTCAGCATAAACTCACTCAAAAGGGGCAAGGTTTGTAAAGGCCTGGATAAAAAGCCAGGTTTTCACTTGCTTTTGGAAGCTCAGGAGTGTGGGGGCCAATCACACGTCCACAGGGAGGGAGTCCCAGAGTGGGGTGGCCACTACCAAGAAGGCCCTGTTTCTGGTTGATGCCTTCCAGCGCTCTCTCGGAGCTGTCACCTGCAGCATCAAGGATTAGGAAGTGTGGGTGGGACAGGACCTGAGTGAGAGGAATTCTGACAGATAGCAATGTCCTAAGCCATAAAGGGCTTTAGAAGCTAACATCAGTACCTTGAATTTGGCCCAGAAGCACTCTGGCAACCAGTGAAGGCAGATCAAGATGGGTGAAACACGGTCAAATTTAGATGTATCAATGACCAAACTGACTGCCGTATTTTGCACTTGCTGCAGCTTCCGAACCACCTTCAAGGGCAGTCCATGTAGGAAGCACTGAAATAGTTGCTCCTTGAGATTACCAACACATGAACAAGTGTTATTAGGGACTTTTTGTCAAGAAGGGGATGGAATGCTGATCCTTATGTAAACAAAATGGCACCAGCAAAAAAATGCACATCAGTAAGATCTCACATGCTCAGAAGAATATACTTTAACCTCAAAACAGAAAGCAGAAACCTAGGTTTTTATGTTGAAAAGGAAGAAAGGAACAAGGAATAAAATTGGAGGGGACTAGATTATTCTGCAAAATTTTCTATTTTGTTCCTCAAAATACAAAATTCTTAGCATTAAATATCTCTTAAAACTACATTCATCTTGTGTCTTTCTTGAACTAACCTGGTTGTGTGCAATATTCAAAAATAAACATTTTTATTCGTCCATGTAACTTAGAAGGGGAGGTCCCAAGAGTATGCATTGGATGTCCCTCTGCTGTATTTATGCATGACAGGATTTTGTCCCCAATCCAACAGGTATAAAATTATCCAAGCTCAGTATCAGAAGAAATTATGCAGATTACCTACTATTAGGAAAACAATTTGCCCTCTGTGAAGGAGCAGAATGTATGAGTGAGCCACCCATGATAATAGAGGCCATAGAAGGAGGAGAAGAGGACAAAAGGAAGGTAGAACAAAAAGATGAAGGGGCGACAGTTATAAAAGACATGGGAGAAATAGAATCAAAAGAAAAGGCGGGAAAGACAGAGGCTTGTTTAGCAGAAGAGGCGAGAGGGAAAGAGGGGGCAGAGCAAGAAGTGGGAGGAAGATATAAATGAGGAATGGGTGTGCTGGTTCAGTTCAATGGTACCAGATTATGAGTGAAAGAGAGCTGAAACCCGAAGGAAGGAGTTTGAAAGGATTCGCACTCAAGGATTGTTAAGAGACTTTCCTAACCTGAAGGTTGGTGGATTGATGCCTGAGCCCAACCTCGGTGATCCGAAACCAACGAGGTATATGACAAAGGAAATGATGGTGATAGTGGCACCTGGTGAGCTGGAGTTGCAAAGAGAGGTGGAGATAGCCCACAACAGGTTTTACGACAAACCAGATAAAAGAGGCTAGATAAAGCATGCATGCTGTGGGACGATCTGTGCCCTCTGAAGTACTCCTCCCCCAACACCGGGAAGGGTACAGGGAATGGCGTACAGGGAATGGTGTGGGGGACATCCCTGTTGAGTCCTTGGGACTATGGCAAGAGTTTTGGTTCTGTTAATGGTGGCCTGTTGCCGGAGTTAAGAGTTTTTGATCCTATAAGTAATGTGCTGGAGGAGATAAGAGTTAATAAAGATGAAAGTTTGAAAGTTATAAAGACATCTCTGTTGTTATCTCCCTCCGAAGAAGAATGGTTGCCCCAAAAAGTAGAAGAACCCATTCACACCCTCTCTGTCAACAGGATCTCTACAATAAATATAAGAGAAATACTCCACCAGAAATGAAATTAACATATACAACTGCAATGAGAATACAACTACTTGTCCCAACTATCACAAATTAATGGGATTTAATGAATCAATACTAACGCAAGTGCTGTATATTTAAACAGGTCTATTTAAGCTGGGACTAACAGTCTACTGTTCTTGCAACATTTAGCCCTAGAACATGTTCAATCTCATCAATTAAACAAATACAGTACCTTATTTGTGTCCTGTAATCCTTTAGAGTGTTTGTGCTCAGCTTACTTGTTCTGAAATTCTTTTCTGCTAGTTTTGTGGCACTTATTAATGCTTTGAGCTGCAATAAAATAACTTTTATTAGCAAAATTAACATTAATAATTTCAGAAAGCATTTTGTAAAAAATACTGTATATATATATATTAGACTGATAATGGGCCATAGTGAGCAGCCACCATGTAAAACTGCAAAGCACAAAGCACTATGAATGGAAATCACATTTTCTAACACATCCAAGATACTTCTAGTACACATATTGAGTTCAGAAAAAAGTTCTTCATACATTTCAATGGCACAAGATACGGCAATTAGAATAAAATATGGTGACAGTCACTTGCTGTTCTGGTTTTTGAAAATGTGGCTAGCAGCAATTAGAAGACGCAGACAGAACTCTGGTCTGATCTATTGAAGCTACTTTTCTGTCCTGTTCTGGAAGTACCGTATTACAGTAGTTGACAAAACCTGATATCCAACCAAACTGTTTCTGAACAGGATCACGTATGTTAGAAGGGATTACATCAATTTACATGTAGTCTATAAACTGTGCTTTAATATATTTTTCTGTCTTCCAGTACTTAAGTTCCTCTTAACGTGAACAAAACAATAATTTTTAATTTAATTTCTTGAGCAGTCTAAGAAAACAAGGACATTGTTGGAGGAGTGAGGCATTTTTAGTTGAAACCAACACAGCAATGAAACAAAACATCCCTCACATTTCTATCTCTATGGCCCCTTTCAGAATTTGAGGAGACTAGGGGACTATGAAAACAGTTTTAAGAGGTTTTTGTTTGCTGATCAGTGCTCCTAAGTTGTTAAAAGTGCAAGGGTAGATCGGGAGAATGGACTTGGATGCTCCTGGAATAGAGAATTAGCAAGAATCTCTTCCCAGAGCATTGGGATTGTACAGCCCCAGGAAAACAACTCATTTTATTTGAAGCTAGGGGCTCTTTTGCAGCAGGCTGGTGCAATATAAATAGAATTGCTTAGGTTGGGTAGAGGTTCCATTTGATGCAATCCTCACATCCAAATGGCATGTAGGAACTCCATCGACACTATTTGGTCAAGCTCTTCCCAATATCATGAAGTGAGCCACTTTAGGATATCCTCAAATTGAACACATTCTCTTCCCCTCAGTGGAAGGGCAGAGGAACTGAATTTTTTAAAAGACTGTGGTAGACTATTACTGAGGTGCAGCATCACTTTAAAGAAGTGAAAATATATTTTCTTTGGTTTATCTAAAGGGCCAGGTGAGAAACTGCCCACAGCTGAATCTTACCAGTCCTTTAGGAGAAACTAAAGAAAATACAGTATTGCTCTTTCTCCTTCTTAAATGTTGCAGCACCTCAGCAATAGTCTACCTGAGTTTTAACAATTTTTTCACTTCCCCTGCCCCTCTCTTGAGGAGTAGAGGAAATGCTAAATTTGCACATATCCTGAAGAGGCTTGCTTATTAACAGCTATGAAGGTTCAATTTTGGTCTGTTCCCAGGGATCAGATACACCAGAAACAGTAATCCACCTGGACCAAAAAAGTAGAAGACTCTGACAGGAGCTCAAAAAGGTGCAGTAGGATAGCTCTGTGGACAGTTTGGTTTGCTCCCAGTGATTATGTCATGTAATCCGGGGTCCCCAACCTCCAGTCTGTGGCCTGGTGCTGGTCTGTGGCCTTGGCAGTACTGGGTCACAGAGACAGATCTCCTGTCACCCCTCACCCCACCTGCATGTATGCATGCCCCACCCATCCACACATGCATGCAAGAGCACCCTGCCCATCTGTGAGCCTGCCCCATCTATGCGAGTGAGCGCACCCTGCCCACCCCTCGCACCTGTGACCATGCCCTGCCCCCCTGTGAGCATGGGGTGCCATGCCCCCATACATGGACCCCACACCCCCAAATGGCTGAGTGTTCAGAAAAGGTTGGGAATCACGGATGTAATCGTTGAAAAAAGAGAGAGAACCAAACTGTCCCCAAAAGCAGATCAAAGAATGGAACAAATGCCCACCTGATCAAGACTTAAATCTGTCAGTCACAGAACATCCCTCCTCTTCCTCTCCTTCTCCTTCCATTATGGAATGCTTGGGGGAAAGTGTATTCAGTTTTAGTGCCACGCTGTCCATATCTTTGTGTTTCTTATTTTCAAAGTCAATAAACAATATTCTGGGATGTTCAGATTTGGATTCAGCAGAGGCATGTTCCTTTAATTTGTCATCTTTGAAATCTATCCAGGTCAGTCCATATGGATCTGTAATTCCCTTGAACCCAAACCACATATGGTCATTATGTACAGTCATGGCCAAAAATATTGGCATCCTTACAATTCTGTCAGAAAATGCAGTCCTTCTCTCAGAAAATTGTTGCAGTTGCAAATGTTTTGGTACTCATGTGTTCATTTCTTTGGTTTGTGTTGGAAAAACACAAAAAACAGAGAAGAAAAGTCAAATCTGATGCAATCCCACACAGAAACCCAAAAATGCACTGGCCAAAATTATTGGCACCCTTAACTTAATATTTGGTAGCAATCCCTTTGGAAAAAAATAACTGAAATCAATCACTTCCTGTAACCATGAATGAATTTCTTATACCTCTCTACTGGAATTTTGGATCACTCTTCTTTTGCAAACTGCTTCAGGGCCTTCAGATTTGAAGGATGCCTTCTCGCAACTGCTGTTTTGAGATCTCTCCACAGGTGTTCTATGGGATTCAGATCTGGACTCATTGCTAGCCATTTCAGAACTCTCCAGCACTTTGTTTGTAACATTTTTTAGTGCTTTTTGAAGTGTGTTTCGGGTCATTGTCCTGCTGGAAGACCCATGATCGCTGGTGGAGACACAGCTTTCTGACACTGGCCGCTATGTTGCACCTGAAAATTCTTTGGTAATAATCAGATTTTATTATACCATTCAGTCAAGGCATCCAGTGCCAGAAGCAGCAAAGCAACCCCAAAACATTTTTGCACTTCCGCTATGTTTGACTGTAGGGACTGTGTTCTTTTCTTTGAATGCCTCTTTTCTTTTTCTGTAAACAGTGCCATGTCCTTGACCAAAAAGCTCTACTTTCGTCTCATCTGTCCACAGTACGTTCTCCCAGAAGGATTGTGGTTTTGTCATGTAAGTTTTTGCATACTTCTCTTGCTTTTTTATGCCTTTGTGTCAGCAGAGCTGTCCTCCTGGGTCTCCTACCATAGTGTCCCTTTTAATTCAGATGACGACGGATATTGCGAGCTGACACTGTTGTACCCTGTGTCTGTAGATCAGCTTGAATTTGTTTGGAAGTTAATCTGGGTTTTGTATCCACCATTCAAACAACCTTTTGTTGTAATTTTTCAGTAATTTTGCTCTTCCGTCCACATCCAGGGAGGTTAGCTACAGTGCCATGAGCTGTAAACCTCTTGACGACGTTGTGCACAGTGGACACAGGAACATTAAGATGGAGATTGACTTGTAGCCTTGAGATTGCTGATGTTTTCCCACAGTATTTTCTCTCAAATCCACAGACAACTCTTTACACTTCATTCTTTTCTCCATGCTTAGTGTCACACACAACACAAAGGTTGAGTCAACTTTTCTCTATCTTAACTGGCTGCAAGTGTGACTACAATATTGCCCACACCTCTTACTTGTGACAGGTGTGTCTAAATACAAATTAAAGGAGCATTACATGCTTGAAAAGCAATTATTACTTACAATTTAGACAGGATGCCAATAATTTTGGCCAGTGCATTTTTGGGTTTCTGTGTGAGAGTGTATCAGATTTGACTTTTCTTCTCTATTTTTTTGTGTGTTGTTCCAATGGTACTCACAACATTTGCAACTGCAACAATTTTCTGAGAGAAGGACTGCATTTTCTGACAGAATTGCAAGGGTGCCAATATTTTTGGCCATGACTATATAAGGCAATATCACTTTTTTTGCTAAATAACGTAGAAATGAGGCAATAATCAAACCAGGACATGAGACTACATATGGAAAATAAAAGGTGTGCATTTATTATTGTATAAACATCAGTAATTCAGATGCAGCATATCACAAATGGCATTCTGAGGCCACACAATTTATTCATTATGCTTTCAAATCTCTCAGCTTTTTGACTAGAACCATAGCATAGCACAGCGCATCATAGCATTTTCTTACTTTTTCAGAGAGCAAGCGAGTAACATTTTGCTGTTGTCTTTTCTGGAAGCCTTCATAAACATCAAACAATCTGGAAGCCAACACTTGTTCCAAATTGAAAAGAGAATGGTGACTAAAGACAATACTTGATATATTAAGATCTAGTTGATAAATTTGAGTTTGGTCTCCTGACTCAGATATAATACAGTTTTCTAGTTCACGTTGCATTGCCTGCATTATAAAAACAGAAGCAAAACCTTTCCTTACATTAATTAATTTTGAAATACTGTAGCAGGATTTTAATGTAAATGTGGTCTGAATGAGGAATTCATATTGGTACACACATTTTTAGTGCTAATAAATGAGTTCAAAATGTTACCAAAACTCTGTAAAACCATTTTGAACAGGCAATGGGACAATCATAGTAAGTGTCTGGTTGTGTATATACATATATATTAAAAATATTACTCTCAAACTATTTGAGCCCCTTTTATAATTATTTCTATTTTTTTAGCATTTGCTACTAAACATACAGCAGCTCTTCAAGTAAAATGGCAGTAACAGCCCTAACTGTACACACACACTCTCTCTCTCACACACACACACATGTATGTAGCAGTACAGTATTTACTTATTGCGCCTAACAATGATAACCTAAGCTGTACACAGAAGCATAAACATCACATACAAAAAAGGGCATGATGAACAGAAGCCTGTTATGTGGCAGCTGCTACTGAATTCCTTCAGCTGAAGTATTTGAGCTGAAACTTAAAGATGTTTTATAACATTTGTTCAAATACATTAATTCTACTTTTTTTTAGTACACTGCATAATGTGTAGCATAATAATATTCTCCTGTCTGCTCATATTAAACTGTAAAGAGGAAGAATTATTTCATTTGAAATACATTATCAATCTCTGTGTATTCGCAAGGCATTTCCAGACAAAGTATATTAAGAGTTTTCTAATGAAAATAACCCAGTCTTGTGATAAAAGTAAAAAAAATGGAAGCAAACAAACCTTCTTGTACATTGTCTTTAATTGTGTGCTGCTCTCGACAGGAAAAGATACTCTGCAACTATTTGATTGTTTGATTGGAGAAGGTAATGACATTATTTCCCCACTTTCTTCAAACCAAACTTTTCCCTTCATAAAAATCATTCAGAAGCACAAAGAACATTGAACAAATCAGCTGTTAATTGTGGTCAAAACATATCACTTAAGAAGCAGTGGACTTAAATGACTAAAACAGTCATAAAGGGGGATGCATTAAAGGAGAGTCAGCCATTTGTGGGGAATCACTCCAGGCAGGATCTGGGAGTGAGGGACAGGCCGCTGGTTTGAAAAAAGGGGAGGTACAAGAAAGACTCTATCACTGCTTGTGCGCCTGCCTCAGTTCTGCCAATTTTTAACTATTATTAGGCTTGCAGGTTGTTGTCTGGCTGGGAGGAAGTGCATTATTCGAAGAGGAAGGGGGATGAAGTGACCCAGGAGGTTGTCATTAAAGCCATTCTAGACAGGAGGAATTATAGAGGGCAGCAGTGTCAGTACTATGTGAAAGGGGGCACAAGCAATGCTGGTTTTTAGCTCCTGGGCTAAAACTGTGTTTTTAAAAGCAAGCTCAGTAAAAGGGAAGTCAACAACCACTGATGCTGTTTAGGTCGCAGTGGCAGTCGGGAGTGGTGTGCCAGCTATGCCTGTTCCTGGAGCTATCTGACTTGGCTTCAATGGCATATGTCTTACTTACATCCTGACTGAGTCACTGTAATGCACTCTACATGGGATAGCCTTTGAAGAATGTCTGGAAACTTCAGCAGGTCCAAAATTAAGCATCCAGACTATTGACAGGGGCTGGTTACAAAGGAACACATAATTTCCTTTCTACAATAGCTGCACTGACTGCTAGGCATGTGCCATTTTCCCCTCCCCCTGACCTTTTATTACTCCAAATTCATTCTCCAAATTCCACCTGCCAGACACACACCTAAATTGTCCTCATCTAGAGAAAGGTTGTGCTGGAAATGACTGTTAGGAAAGGATGTTGCCCTGATGCTTCCTGGGAACTCCTTGCCAAACAGGCCAGAGTTGCTCTTTCCATGCTATCTTCCCAGTTGCAGGAAAAACCTTTTTATTCAGGCAATTCTTAGAGATTAAGTACCTTAAACAATAAGATATTACCAATGTGCTGTCATCTTTTTGTAAAAGATGAATTACTGTTAGTATTGTTACTCAAATAGTCTTTTAATTTTACTATTATAATACATTTTATCCAACTTTGATGTTTGTAATTCTACTGTATTTAATGTTCTATTTTTTAAAAAAAATAATAAGCCACCTTGAATCTCAATTCTCAGGTAAAAATAAAATAAGTAAACAAAATAAACTAACTAAATAAGAATACTTCTACCCCCTTTTCCTGAAGAAGACGATTTTCCATTTTGTGGCACATTGTCCTTGAAATATAAGGCTTTTTAGGAATATAAAATCCTTCATCTTCTAAGAGTCGTGGCAACATATTGTTCGGCAATTTTGAGCTATGTATAACTGAAAATAAGCAATATGACTTTCAAACTACACACATAAGAATTGTAAAATCAAAATTATACATTTATGGCATTAAGATCAGTCCCAGAAAATTACAAGAAATCCCAATGCATAGTGAGGTATTTCTAACAGGAACTCCTGTCCCATCTGCCACCTTCCATAATCCTAGTGCTATGAATTTTTAAATAAGCATTTTCTTTCTTCTCTGCATTTTCCCTTTTTCCTCCTGAATTGCTTTTACTGACATGAGATCTCAAACAAGTGTGATACTTCTCTAACTGTTGCAACATTAAGCCTGCTCATTTTAAGACAGAACCATTCCATATGATATGCCCATGTGAAGGATAACAGGGAAACCTGCCTGTTAAATGTAAGGGCTTTTCCACATGGAGACTAAAGTACAGTATCTGGTTCAGTACTATTCATTTGTTATTTTTCTCACTAACCAGATGACAAAGGGCGTAACTACCGGTAATTAACCCCATTTGTTTTCTCATTTTCCAGGGTTTTTAAAAAATCTCCCTGGCAGGCAAGTGTCATTTTGAAATGGGCTTTGTAGTGGGGAGCAAATTTCAGCAAAACTGCATTTCTATGCGATTTTTGTGTGTGTCAGAGGCTGCTAGTCAAAAGCTTTTCATGGGTTTTAAAAATAGGAGAGGGGAGATTCCAGAGACAAAGGTTCAGTGAAGAAGGAGCTTTAAAGTATTTATTTCCTGGAAATGTCAAAGAAGCAGTTTTCAAGGATTTTCATGGATATTGCTTTTGCAGTGCTGTGTAAATGGCAGCACTAGTAAGCTCTAGTTCTCTTTGGAACAAACATGCATACCTGTGCTTACTTCCTGCAATACTGTACTTTTGCCCATCTTGACATGCCCTAAGTAGAACTGACCTAAGAACTATTAAGTCCCTTTATATACTCATGCACTTGTACTGGTAAATTAACAGGTTAGACTATCCAGTTTCTACTGCACAACCATTTATACAGACATTTGGTAAGGTCAGGGTCAAAGTCTTATTTTGAAACATACAATACCTGGGGAAGTACTTGGCACAAAAAGTTGATTGAAGTGTTTGTCAAAATTTCTGCATTCATATTCAGGTGGCTTTACTTCAAGCAATTCCGGCAACAATACACGTTCCACATGATTGAACAGTGGAGTTTGTTCATTTAAGTCATAATTGTTCTGATCAGTACCAGTTATTGATTTCTATTATTTACCATGAAGAAAATCAGTGTGAAATATTGATCTCAAAGAATAATCGACAAATAATGAAAAAATGTATTACATAAAAATACAAGAGTAACAGCCACAGTAGGGCGAATTGTCATATATGTTTTTCCTTGTTTAATTGGCTCAGAAATGCATGATGACAGTGCTGGAAGAATGTATAGGCTACAATATTCTACAGGAAGCTGTCTAAATATACACTGTTATCCTGCATTTAAAATAGTCTCTCGATTCATGAATGAATGATACAAAGTATTGTGACAATGTACCTTGTAGAACTTTGAAAGTATATATTGCATAAGCAAACAAGGAAAACCTCATTATATACTTTGTTATTTTGTTTATATATTCTGGGTTACGAAAGATAAAAATATTGAAAAGGTTTGCCATTATTTATGGACAAAGCGAAATACAGTGGTGCGACGAAACCGCATAGCGATTAACTTTTTGCGATCGCAAAAGCGATTGCATTGCACTGTTTCCTATGAGGTTTTATTCCTATGATCGGTTCCCCGTTTCGGTTACCGATCACCGCAAAGCGATGATTTTTTAACAGCTGATCGGCGGTTCCAAAATGGCCGCCGGGTAAACAAAATGGCTGCCCGCTGTGTTTTTGCGCAGATTCCTCACTTTAGAGGCAGCGAAAATGGCCGCCGTATAGAGGATCTTCGCTTTAAGGTGAGTTTTTTGCCCATAGGAATGCATTAAACAGGTTTTAATGCGTTTCTATGGGCTTTTAAAAATCGCATAGCGACAAAATCGCTTAGCAGCGATTTTTGCTGCACGGATTAACGTCGCTATGCGAGGCACCACTGTAAATGAATAAATTACAGTAATTTCAAATATTGGGAGAGCCCTTTGAAGGAAGCAGTCCTAATTATTCCTGCAACTTAATGCAACATAAATGAAAGCAATTTATATGAAGAAAAACAGAAATACCATGTCATCAGTTTGCTCAGTTTCTTTTAGCTTTGAATGGTCTTCAAAACTGGAGGTGAAAAATTCAAAACCTTCATCTAAGGGGACTTCATTCTAAAATTGGAAAAGCAGTTGAGTAATTATCTATCAATAATATGAATCACTGCAGTCTTTTTTGTCTTTTTTTCTTCACTAGTTCTTATAGCTAATTACAACAGAAAGGAGCAAAATTCTGACCAACTGTAAGCTTCAGTGGGCACAGAAATGTCTATCTGAACCATTATAAGTGTAAATAATTTATGTATTTTGGTTTGATGTTTGGGAAAGGGAGATCTTAGGCAAACCCTCCACAGACCCTGATGCAAAAACCACAGGTCCCAGCAGCCACCAGATCCACAAACAGAGGCTTTTAAGTAAGATTTTGAAAAGCTTTTTTTGTTGACTGGAAAGTTCTTGGAAGTCCTTGGAGTTGCAAAAAGACACCTAGAAAAATGCCCATGATTTTATACCTAACTATACATAGCAGTGGCTTCGACAATAGCTTTGATTTCTCCTCTTTATTTGCTTTACATAGTCTAGCCCTATTCCAGCATTATGCCTGAAACTAAGTAGAGAGGTAAAACGACTGTGGAGATAGAGAATCACATAATTACCCCCTGCATATCCTCCACATCCCCAGAACTCAGTTAGACCTTTGCAGACTCTGTGGAAAGGCCTATATGCAATTGCTGCCTATAAATAATTTCAGATTAACTGAGATCAAGAACTCTGCCATATCATACTAGTCACATTAACTATATCTCTTTTTCAGTTTCAGAGGCAATATGATGCTGAGGAGATGAATAGGAGAATGCTATTGCACTGATGTCCCATTTGTGTTTCTCCAGGAGCATCTGGTTGGCCACCATAGGAACACTATGTTGGACTACATATCCTTTCCATGTTGCAAATGAAGAAATGGTGAATGTGCTTGCACAAGCTACTATGCGGCTACAGCAGAGATAGAGACAGTTAGGGCTTCCTCTTATATTCCCTATGGTTTTGTCTGCTCTATTGCTTCCTTGTCTAATGGCCTGGACTAAGGGAAGAGCTTCAGAGACAAAATTCCACTACCATGCTGAGACCACTCAAACTATTCATCCCCACATACAATCCTATGCAGCCAGAAGTCTATATGATTTTATTAGGTCTGTCCTCACTTTTACTCATCCCAGCTCTTGTGCAATCGTTATCTTAGGCATGTAGACTTTTATAGCCACAAGACCCCACCATCCTCTATGAAACATGTACTTACCAAGATAAATACTTTGCATTTAATTTTTAGATTCTATGGATTACAATCCATTTCCTCAGACATACAAAGTGAAATATTTTCATGAGGAAACAATCAACAAAAATGATACTGAAATAAATCTATTAGTTTTTGAAATGCTACAATACAGTGGTGCTTCGACTTACGAACTTCCCGACAAACGACCATTTCGGGTTACAACCAGCTCCAGCCACCAAATTTTGCTTCGACTTGCAGCCGGAGATTCGAGTTACAACCAGGAAAAAACAGAGAAAAAAGGCAGGGAATTCAAAGTGCTAACTGTTGGTGGCGAAGAGGCTGCTTCTTTGTAGCTCTTTTGCTCCAGCAATTAGAGAGTGTGCGATCGGAGGAGGCTTTGGACTGCCTGGTAAGGTAAGGTGCTGGTTTGTTTTTTTAAAAAAACTGTTCTGGGTGGGTTTTGCAGTGTGGTTTTGGGCTAGAGGGGGTTATGTTTCTGTGCTGTGATGGGTCTTGCAGTCTTTGTTTTTTGCAGGGGGGGTTCCATTTCTGATGGGTCTTGCAGGGTTTGTTTGCTTTTTGGAGTCCCCCCCCCATTACCAATGGGTTTTGCAGGGTTTGTTTCCTTTCTGCTTTGCTTTTTCCCCCATTTCTGATGATTCTTGCATGGTTTGCTTTCTCCCTTGCTTTTTTTGCATTTCTGATGGGTCTTGCACAGTTTGTTTGCTTTCTCTTTTGCTTTTTTGCATTTCCAAAGGGTCTTGCACAGTTTGCTTGCTTTCTGCTAGCTTTTTTGCACTTCTGATGGGTCTTGAACAGTTTGCTTGCTTTTTGTTTCTTTTCTTTCCTTCAGCCAGAACAAATTAATCACGTTTCCGACGGGTCTTGCAGTGTTTTTGTTTTGTTTTTTCGGTGGGGTTTTTTTTTGGTGATTTTTTTTCTTCAGCCAGAATGGATTAATTGTATTTCAATGCATGCCTATGGGAAATGGTGCTTTGATTTACGATCATTTCGAGTTACAACCGGAGTTCTGGAACCAATTAAGTTCGCAAGTTGAGGCACCACTGTAGTTCTATTTTTGTTTTTGTTTTATTTGTATTAGACATGCTGAAACAGAATAATGCAGGTGCCTCTGAAAAATAAAGAACAATTCAGTTTATTGCTTCTGTAAGCAAGTAATTACCTAAACACTCACTTCAAAATTGACTTCATATTCTGCATTAAGAGAATCTTGTTTCTCAGGAAAAGAATCTTCTTGTGCAGCCTTTAAAGAAAGAATATCTTGCTGTAATCCTTTTAAAACAAAAGACCACAAAAAACAACATATATTAACCACAGACTGGCTGTATCCAGTAATTAATTTGTCTGTGATACTCCAACTGATGTGGGGATGTAGGTGACCCTCTTAAATTGGTTGCACCTTCTCCCTTTCTCAGAAACATAAATATGTACACTACACTTGAATGTCAAAGTACATGTTTAGTTAAAACAATTAATTACCTTGACAGCTTTAAACTTCCCTCTTACTCTGTCCCGTAATGTTTCAGTTAATATCCTCTGTTTTTCGATATCAGTCACAACTACTATATCTGGAAAAGAAACCAATTCTGCTTAAAAACACATTTTGTAACAAGGATACTCTAAAATACACTGCTCATATAGATTCTAACATATTCTGAAGAGCGTGGCAACAATTTATTTTTCAGGGTTTGTAAAGTATTTAACTTGACTGATATTTATCTGAATCATACAATTTTGCTTCAGATTCAGATTTCACACTTAGTAATAAAAGTAGACAATTTGAAATGAGTTTGACATGGAGCAAAGAGTACACAAAAAGCATAATTTTCTGTTTCACTTCTTTGCAGCATTTTAACCCAATATTTTTAGCTGTAAATCTGTAATGTACATTTGAATTTTGTTATTGAAATGTTCAAATATATGGAATGAATAAAAAGGTGAATGTAGTTTTGATACTTAAATTACAGCCCACTATATTATTTGACTTTTATAACCAAAATTGGCCGCTTGCTGAAAATGTCCTTAAAATTCATAGGAATACAGGAAATAAAAACACAGAGCTACCTTTCTCTGGATTTTGATCTATGGCTCCTTTTATTTGGAGTTTATATGCATGTTCATTGCCTTCAGTTTGCTACATTAAACAAAAGAAAAGGGCAAGTAAATATTTAAAAGGATTACCTCAAACTTTAAAATTGTATTTAACCAGAAAAAAATAAATATGTGACACCAGTAATACATTAAATATAATGCGTAGACTTTATCTCCATATTAAGAAAAAAAAAGTTTTACAGTTAATAAATATCCTGGGCCCATACACAAAATGCCCCCCTGGGTTTAGGGAAAGAAAATCTGCCCATCAGGCTAAAGAGTTTTATTTGGATTTTTGTTATCAGGATAACAGCTGCTATTCAACTTCAGTCTGAAGATTGTTAGTAATTATTAAGTAATGTTAAGTCATCCACATTCAGAAGCATCCTTATGATATACAATAACTTTCAAATTGACTCTGACAGTTACATAATCTGTACTGTAATTTTGATTTTGTACACCTGATCCCACTTCTCTTTAAAAACCTGAAAGCAGCTGATATGTGAATATTTGGCCCCAGATATATGTTTAATATAACCAAAGGCTGCTTTACAGAAAATTTCAAATACAAAGCAATTTATTAATTTAATAAGGCATTTTCAGTACAGAACTGAGAGAAGAACATTTTTAAAATAAAGGCTTGCAAAATTTTTGCTTCAGTAAATGCAGTACTGTAACTCAGAGATGAACGGATGAATGAACCTCTTCTCTAGCACTCTCTTTCTGTAAAGATTTCTTCTTCCTTTCAATTTTCTCCTGAACGTTTCCTTTCTAGATTAAAAAGAAAATGTTTTCAGACATCATCTGAAATGTACACAACACCATAAGTGAAATTAAACAGATGACGTTGCATAGTTTTAAGACTGATAATTTGAAAAACAAAGCTCACCAGCCAAAGTATTTTCTTTCTTAATAACCTTTCACGAGATTTCAATACCCCCCCACACTGGCTGAAATCCTGTTGCATAGTGTAGTAAAGTGCAAGTATATCCATTCAGTTCTCCATTGGTTCCACTGATTCACATTTATTGATTGATTGATTGATTGATTGATTGATTGATTGATTGTATTTATACCCCGCCTATCTAGTCATTTTGACCACTCTAGGCGGCTTACAACATGGGCTTACTCTTGTCGTGACTTACTAAGCTATGTCCTAGGATTTCAGCCAGTTGTCTTTGAAACAACTAAGCGTAATGTTAACTTATATTATTAAAAGTTTCCTATAAAACATGAATGCTCATTTCGTCATTTATCACTTTTCTGTCAACTGAAAGCAATAACACATCTACACACACCAGAGTCATAGGTTCTCTTCAGTTTTGATGAACAATTTTTCACAAGGACTGCCTTATCTAAACTGATTATTCTGCAGGTTTAAAAAAATTAATTCTTTAAAGTCAGACATATGTCTTCCACTGCCTCCCGGAGTTGGGTCAAATTCATGTTGGTAGCTTCGGTGATACTGTCCAACCATCTTGTCCTCTGTCGTCCCCTTCTCCTCTTGCCTTCACACTTTCCCAACATCAGGGTCTTTTCCAGGGAGTCTTCTCTTCTCATGAGACGGCCATAGTATTGGAACCTCAGCTTCAGGATCTGTCCTTCCAGTGAGCACTCAGGGTTGATTTCCTTCAAAATGGAGAGGTTTGTTCTCCTTGCAGTCCAGGGGACTCTCAAAAGTCTCCTCCAGCACCAAAATTCAAAAGCATCAAATTCTTCAGCGGCTAGCATTCTTTATGGTCCAGCGTTCACTTCCATACATCGCTACTGGAAAAACCATAGCTTTGACTATGCCGACTTTTGTCGGCAAGGTGATGTCTCTGGTTTTTAAGATGCTGTCTAGGTTGTCATCGCTTTCCTCCCAAGAAGCAGGCGTCTTTTAATTTTGTGGCTGCTGTCACCATCTGCAGTGATCATGGAGCCCAAGAAAGTAAAATCTGTCATTGCCTCCATACCTTCCCCTTCTATTTGCCAGGAGGTGATGGGACCAGTGGCCATGATCTTAGTTTTTAGTTTTGAAAGTATTACTTCTAGGTAATTCTTAAAATCACAGAAGCCCTCTTGTGGTTTGAACCTTACAAACCTAACACACACATAATACAACTTATACTTAGGAAGTGCACTATCATTTACTTATTTTATGTTATTCTGATCTAGAATAATCACACATTTTTTTTTATAAAATAGAAGAGTTGCCACCCCTTCTTCTCCTGATGCATTCATGTATTCTTGTGGCAAGCTGTCACACTGCCTAAAAGTTGAAGAAGCACTAGTTTCCCTAGCATGGAAATGCAGGTACAGAAACCTGCACCCATGAGATGTCTATTTTTAAAATGCCTATTAGAAGCTCAGGACATCTGCCAGAATATTCACATCACCTCACATTGATGCTTCTGGAGATACACTGAGCATGACATCCATTTTTTTAAAATGATCCAAGATTCAGGAAAACAGGAAGTCAACATATCTATGAGTTTATTATCAGACATTTAGGACCACCATTATACTCAGCTATATGTAGTATATAAGTTTGGAATTCTGTAATAATCAAATATCTGTAGGTTACTCAGTAGAACTTCCTGGAATAACAAAACTGTTTGATACATTAAATACTGTACAGTAGACAGCATATCACTACTGAAAATATATTTAAAATTAGTTTCACAACTTGCCTTCATCGTTCTATCCAATAATTCTTTGTCTGAATCCATTCCTTTTTTAAAATGCCTTCAAAGAAGAAACTGGGAAAAGATGAGAATATGAAAATGGAGCATGATTGTCAGAAGCATGTACTCCATACTAATAAATATTCAGCTAATGATTCAGTAAAAAAGTCTAATTATTAATTTGCAGATATCATTTCAAAGTGTTGCACTTAATGTCTTTTTACAAATCACTAGCTGAAATCCAACGGTAAGTCACAACAGAGTAGGCCCATGGAATCACTAGAACTTATGGAGGAGCTGACTCAACAAAACCCACTGATTCAATGGGCCGACTTTAGTTATGGCCTACTACTGAGTTTCAGCCAATGTGTGACACAGATAATCAAATTTCAATACACCTAATGTAGAATGGGGTACTCAAGTGTGGTACAATGGTTAATGGACTACGACTCAAGAGATGTGGAGGAGTTTTTAAAGAAGTTGTTGGACATCACAAAACTGGACACACTTTCAGAAGCACTACGAGAACAACCAAGAGACTATGTAAAACAAAGATGGAACTTAATATATGTTTGGGCCCATAAAAAAGCAAAAGTTTAGGGCAAAACTTTTTATGTTGATTTTTTTCTTCTTCAATGCTCACCGGAAACCTGAGAAATCTGGTCACTGTATTAGGGTCACTGTAAGTCAGTTCCAACTTGACAGGACACAACAACAATGTAGAATGACCCTGTGCTAGCGTCATCCGTTGACTGCAGCATACACTGGTATGGAATATTTTTAGAATTGAAAACAATAGCATGTTGACATGTTACACGGTATAGCCTGCACAACTTTAAATACTACAAGTCCACCACAGTCCATTCACCAGCCATAAATGGCAAGCTGTCTACACTTAAATAGTGAAACAAAGGGTTTCAATGCTGTAAGATGCTTTCTTTTATCTGAAATAGAAGCCAAAATAATGTTTGGCACTGAATCAAGCTTCTACAAACTTTTTCTTTCATCTACAGCATAGAAGTGAAGAAAGTGACAGCTGGCAGCTGTCATCAGTCTCCTGTCAGGCTACATTACACAACTAGTAAATTACACTTGATAACAAATAACATCTTATGTGAGTATGTAGCAGCAGCAGCAATATAGTAAAGCCAAGGACATTTCTTCAAATGAAGGATTTATATTTTCAAGTATACTGTAATCTGCCTTTTCTCATATGAGCTCAAGGTACCACACACTTTGCACTCATTTCACACGCTAAGAAGGTTATGCTCAAAATCCCACAAGGTAGGCTTCAGCAGTATGTGGACCAAGAACTCCCAGAAATACAAGCTGGATTTCAAAGGGGCAGAAGAACTAGAGACCAAATTGCTAACATGCGCTGGATTATGGAGAAAGCCAGAGAGTTCCAGAAAAACATCTACAGTGGGGTCTTGACTTGAGAACTTAATCCGTATTGGAAGGCGGTTCTCAAGTCAAAAAGTCTGTAAGTCAAGTCTCCATTGACCTACAGTGCATTGAAAACCGATTAATCCCATAACAGGCCGTTTTTGTTCCATTTTGGGTTTTTTCTCGTCTGTAAGTCAAATCTCAGTCTGCAAGTCAAACCTAAATTTTGCGGCCAGAGAAGTCTGTAACTCAAAAAGTCTGTAAGTCAAGGGTCCACTGTACTTCTGCTTCACTGACTACGCAAAAGCCTTTGACTGTGTGGACCATAGCAAACTATGGCAAGCCCTTAAAGAAATGGGAGTGCGTGACCACCTTATCTATCTCCCGAGAAATCTATATGTGGGACAGGAAGCAACAGTTAGAACTGGATATGGAAGAACTGATTGGTTCAAAATTAGGAAAGGGGTACGACAAGGCTGTACATATTGTCTCCATGCTTATTTAACTTGTATGAAGAATACATCATGCGAAAGGCTGGACTGGAGGAATCCCAAGCCAGAATTAAGATTGCTGGAAGAAATATCAACAACCTCAGATATGCAGATGATACCACTCTGATGGCAGCAAATCAGGAGCAATTAAAGAATCTCTTAATGAGGGTGAAAAAGGAGAGTGCAAAAAAATGGTCTGAAGCTCAACATCAGAAAAACTAAGATCATGGCCACTGGTCCCATCACTTCCTGGCAAATAGAAGGGGAAGGTACGGAGGCAGTGACAGATTTTACTTTCTTGGGCTCCATGATCACTGCAGATGGTGACAGCAGCCACAAAATTAAAAGACGCCTGCTTCTTGGGAGGAAAGAGATGACAAACCTAGACAATACAGTATCTTAAAAACCAGAGACATCACCTTGGCAAGAAAGGTCCATATAGTCAAAGCTATGGTTTTTCCAGTAGCAATGTATGGAAGTGAAAGCTGGACCATAAAGGCTGACCGCTGAAGAATTGATGCTTTTGAATTGTGGTGCTGGAGGAGACTGTTGAGAGTCCCCTGGACTGCAAGGAGAACAAACCTCTCCATTTTGAAGGAAATCAACCCTGAGTATTCATTGAAAGGACAGATCCTGAAGTTGAGGCTCCAATACTTTGGCCATCTCATGAGAAGACTCCCTGGAAAAGACCCTGATGTTGGGAAAGTGTGAAGGCAAGAGGAGAAGGGGACGACAGAGGACGAGATGGTTGGACAGTATCACCGAAGCTACCAACATGAATTTGACCCAACTCCGGGAGGCAGTGGAAGACAGAAGGGCTTGGCATGCTCTGGTCCATGGGGTCACGAAGAGTCAGACACGACTTAACAACTAAACAACAACCACACACAAATCTCTTTCCCAATTTTATATTCATAACAACCTTGTAAGATAAATCAGGCTGACATATTCTGACAGGCTAGTGCATCATGACTGTGTGGAGGTAGTACTTGAAGCCAGGTCTCTTGAGCCCTAGTCCAATGCTCTAAGCATTATATTACAAATGCTGCAGCTCTCCAGCAACAGTGGTAGATTGTGGTACCCAATTATCTACACCCAGTTTAGATTTGAACAATATGCTTTAAAAGAACCCCCCATTCTGATAAGTTGTGATAATAACAGTTATGTTTTTGGATCACGAACCAACTTACTTCAGAAAAATTTGTGATTTTTTCTGGCAAATCTCTGTGTAATTTAACAGCTGAATTTGAAGCTAAAATACACTTGAATCAACTGTTCCAAAGACAGAGAGCCAATATTAACTTCTGAGCATATGTCTCCAATGTGGCCATTAAGGGCACAAGTACAGTACAGTCTGTAATGGCAGAAAAAAATACAGTACTGCAGAACTTTTGCAAATCAATCAAATACTAAAATTCATCCTAAACGTAAACTATGACTTATACAGAAGCAGGTAATTCACATAAATGTGACAGATATCAAAGTACTCAGAACAGTGCACTTTGATACCTAGTCATGTCTTCCATACTAGGCTTGTGCAAAATAAGACTTATTAAAATACGTATGTGAGGTTCAGGCAAATGCTGTTCCTCCTTTGAACCCTCTTCCTCACACATCAGACAGAGACTCAGTTGGAATGGTTAACACTTTATTCTTTCCATCATGAATCAATGTATTTTTTCTTTAATACAGAACAAGTTTAAAACTTTAGCGCTGTGGTTCTTTTACAACAGTGTTCATAGCAATGCCCTAATGTTTAACCAAATTATCAGAAGACATTAAATCTCCCACCATTGGGATAGAAGCAACATTAACATTCAAACACTGATTTACTTGTGAAATATCCAACGCAGGTTGGTCTCACAAACTCAGCAGCCAGGATCTCTGCAAACTTTGACCAGCAATTGGCTCTTCCTACAACTGGTCCCAGGAGAAACTGCACATGGTCTTGTTTCTCTATAATTAGCTTCCCAAGCAAACCTTTCCCTTTTCTTTCTTCTTTGTTCTCTCTCCTCAATCTCTTCCCAATAGGGGAGAGGTATACAGTGGTGCCTCGCTTAGCGATGTTAATCCGTGCAGAAAAAATCGCTGCTAAGTGATAACATCGCTAAGTGAAAATAAAAAGCCCATAGAAACGCTTCCTTGCGATCATTGCAAAGCAAAATTTCCCCATAGGGACCATCGCAAAGCGATTGCTTTTGCGATTGCAAAAACAGCGTTGCAAAGCGATTTCGTCGCTCAACGGAGCGATCGCTATGCGAGGCACCACTGTACAACAATGGGGTAGGATCTGTTCTCAATCATTCCAAAGTGCAAGACGCACAATAATGGGCTCAAGTTACACAAAGCCAGATTTAGTTGAATATGAAAAGGTTCATGTTAGAACAGTACAACAATGAAACCAATTTCTTCAGCAGGTGGCAAGTGTTCCAACACTGGACACATAGAAGAGAAAATTAGACAGTCATCTGTCAGATACACTTTAATTTGGATTACTGCTTTTAGCAGGGGATTGAACTAGAGGGCCTTATAGGCCCCTTCCAACTGCATTTTTTTATGATTCTACAATCACCATGTACCACATCCTTTGAGAATTCCACTACACCAGTATTTTCTTTTGAAAGTTATTCTTAAAGAACGTGATGATCAACATGAAAAGTAGTGAAAATATTTCAAGTTATAAAATGTACAAGAGTGGTTGGAAACTTTATCTAAGAAAGGAGATAAACAAATTTTTATTTTCTAATTTTTTAAAAAATTACATCTTAACACTTTTTCCACCCAAACTATCTTTCTTGGATGCGTAATAGTGTTTAACTTTTATCCGTTGTCTTTTAAAAGGGGCTTGGGTACACAGAAGTTTTGCTCCTGTAAAAAGTATTTCCTCCTGTAAAAGTAGTCTTTTTTCAGTGAGAGTTTCCAGCTGTCCAGAGGACGTGTGATCCAATATATTGCACCACCTCCACCCTGCCTTTCTGTGCATTTTTGTGAGAGGATGCTTTATTTTGTTCCAGGATTTATCTTAGCAGGCAGAATTTAGCACTACAACACTTCCTGTGGAGAGTTCATTTCTCAGTTAGAGCCTCTAGACTGGACGTTCTTAATTAGTATTCATTTTTGGCATGTTTTCAAAAGAAATAATGAAGTTCCAGCCAGGAAATGGACTTCTAGCCAGGATTTCAAAGATCTCCTGAAGAAATGCCATTTGTAGAGATATGGCTTTTTAATGTTCAGCGTTGAGACAAACCCCAGAAAGCCTCATAACCAACTGGAGCCAGGGGAAATTGAACTTTTGTCCTGTTTTGACAAGCACCTGAGTCTTGTCAAAGTCACGCAACAGACAACTAGAAAACCCAAAAAAGGGAAGAGGGCAAGTGAAACTAAACTAGTTTAAAATTATATGTGACAAGAGCTGAAGCAATCCTTGCATGCGTAGTACTTGAAAGTAAGAGACAGAAGTAACAGAAGTGCAGTAGAACGTGATGTTGAAATGTTATGGAACCATTCCAATGTGTGAGTTATGATGTATTTTGCAAAATTACTTTTGATGTTAGACTGTTAAGTACCTTTCCATGTTATTTTTCTATATAAAAGTTTTTTAAAAATCTGAAAATTTAAAGTCCTAAGCTTTAAATAAGAATGTGGCTTCACTGTAAACTCTAATAGGATCAGCAGAAGCAAGCACATCATACCCCAATAGCTTATGGCATCAAAACACCACCTACAGACACTCACCCTATATTTACAAGAACTAACTGCACAGGAAAAGGCCTACAGTATTTGAATCATTTCAGCTTGGAAAAGTAGAAACCGCCCAGCAGCAGAGAAAAAAGCTTATTTGGGAGCAAAAAGAGTACACATTTTAATGGGTACTCTTAAGGACTACTTGAGCCTAAAGCTGTAGAATCTGTGTTCAGAGTCAAACACTATTCCATTTCAGATAAAGGAAAGCACATTTTGTCGAATTAGCAAGAATTAGAAAAAATTCTCAAGCTGTGTACCTCAGCCCTGAACAACATCCAGAGGATCCCCTAAGTCTGTGTTGCAGCAAAAATATCAGTCTTAAAAGATCGACAGACGCATCATGGCAGAAGCCATTGCAGATGAGAGTCCATGTGGTAACATTTAACCCATAAGAGTCATGTCATAATATTTTTTTAACTTTTAAGATGTTGCAGGAATTGCTTTGCTTGTTTTTTTAGGAATTAATAAATGGCTGGAGAATGTTGTAAGTACAGTATGAAGCATGGGTGTAACCCTCCTTTTTATCTGGAGTCAAGCTGAAAAACTGCAGATTCCAGAGATATGTACCTCCAATTGGGGTTTGGTGCCTTTTTTTGAAAACACATCTATTTTTCCAACACTCTTGGTTAGTTATTCTGCACTGTCTGGTCTGCATTTAGTTTTAAAATAGGTTTTTTTTAACCCCTATTTTTCTGAAATATTGGGAGAATTTATACTGTTAACAGACCTGCACAACATGGAGAGGTGAGATACAAACCGCATTACAAAAAATCAACGAATTAACTACAGTACTATGACAGCGGCCACGAATGTCACGTTCTGTCAGTACAGATTATTTAGCAGTAACAAAAGCATTAAGCGGTTTTTTCTCTCAAAACCACTTCATGTCTCACAGATAAGCAACCTTCACCACTACGTGGCCATCTACCCCAATGTAAAAAAAAAAAAAGGACGACGCCGTCTCCTTCGCCGAGATTATTAAAACGTTGTCCCTTTCCCACCCACCCCACGGGTCCGCTGAGGGTAATTAAAAAGGAAACCCTTATAGAGAGAACTAACTCTTCTAATTCAGCTCCCTCAACGGTACTCACCTTGCCGTTAGGCAACATGAGCATGCGCACGGTTGCTTAACGCGTCCTGAGAGGAGGACCAAGCTCGCGCCGAACAAAAGGCCTTCGAGCGTGCGCAGATGCGACTTGCTAGCTCAGCTGCTTCTGACCCGATTTCTCCACGGAAAACAATACGGCACAAGCAGTGTTTGGAGCCTGCGCGCGCGCAGCCCTGTAGCGTGACCGCCGCGGAGCATGCGCTTTCTGCTCCGATTCTTACGGAGCATGCGCAGTGGTGGGACGCGTTCGGGAAGGTTCCCATTTGCCGGCTTCGTTCCTTTTTCTCTGGGAACAAAAGTCCTCCGGTCTGAGGGTACGAGCTGCTGTCTTCTTAGCTGCTCCCGGCCTTCGCCCAGCCGCCAACCCCTTGTGGAGCTTGCCGTAGCGACTCACCTTGCTATAGCTCGGTCGCTTCTTGGCCCGAGGGGTTGAGGGGACAGAATAGACAGTTACGTGTCCCTTTCTTCCCCCTCCCCTGTTTCCCCTGTGCTGGGCCAGCAGAGCCCCCACACACACCCAATCTCTGCTACCGGTCCTTGGCGCACCTGTGGGTTTCTTGGGCACAACGTGGAGGAGAAGAACCGCTGGTCTTTTTTTTATTTTATTTTTTTTTTTATTTTTTTTAGGGGGGAAATCAGGAATTGTGGTCCTTCGGGGTCTAGTGGGTGGGTCAGTTTTGTTCTCTTGCTTGTGGATGTCGGGCAGGAAGGGGAGTAGATTTACTGTGCGGCGAGTTTGGGCTCTTATTGGGGCCTTCCAGCAGCTCTTAAGGACTTAACAGTACTAGCTGACCAGCCTTTTAATTTACAGCAAAATTGACAGCACTCCAAGGTAATGATCCTTGTCGCTGCCACCGTTCTTCACTTTCTTGTCCGTTCGTACCTAAGGCCAAGTCAGACAGGATGGTAGAAAGATGACCCATTTTATTTATTTAAACTCTACCCCATCCCCTTGTTCTAATAAAGCAGGCGCTGGGGCCTAATTTTCAGGACAAAAGCAATTTCCTAAATCTTCTTCCCATAGACTCTTTCTCTTCTAGATTCATTTCAGCTTTTCTCTCAACTGAGCTCCTAGGTCAAGTAGGGGCGATTCAGTTCCACTCAACTTTTTGCTTCAGTTCTCCATATGATATTTCAACTACAACTGGGACAGAGGTGACATTATACGACGAAGCCTACGTGTAGAGATAATGCAGCCCTTAAAGGCAGCCCTGTGAGAATTGGAGAAAGAGATTGGCACCGTGTTAACTGCGCGGTTCTCTCTCATTTGCTGCAGTGCTGCCCAGTTTCTCTGCTGCCTCCTGCCCTTGTCTGTGCCTGCTTTCAGCATGGTAAAGAAGAACACTATCCCACATGGGTAAGTATCCCATAAATAGCTTGAGGAGAGAGAGAAAGGAAAGGGGCTCTAATAGCCCCACCTCTTCTCTTCTCTTCAACATCTGCCTTGCAACCTACAAGGTAAGTATTTGCAGCAACAGGAAGATCAAGCTTATCATCCCCCAGGTGAGTATTTTATCCCACATTATTTGTAAGTGTTCCATCATCTGCTGCAGATGACTTTTGTTCATCTTTTCCTTAGCATCAAATGTTTGCATGATAGGAATTGCTTGCAAACTCCATTCTGGCATGTTTAATTCTTCAGTTTACAAACTGAGAGATTGGTGCTGAAGGTAGTTCAGAATAACATCATCCTGCCAATGGGGTGGTTTTGGTGAGTTCAGTGGCACGTGAATAAACTTACCTTCAATTGAAGATGGGCTGTTTGGCTAATACATGAAATCATGGTGTGGTTAAAAATTTTTTCCACTGGCAAGAAAGTGAATGCTGAGTTGCATAATTATCCTGTGTTTACAGAGTGACAGATGCCTTTACCCATCGCAAAGTTAGCACACCCCATTATTTCTACACCTTTGTGGTATGAAAATACACCCAACAGATACTTTAAATAAAAGTTCATTGAAAAGGCACAGGACACATTTTCAACTGAAAATATTTTTGAACTTAGAAATGTGTTTTTTAAATTGTGGAAGCTTAAGTAGCTTTATCAAAGACATGCAGGAATATATTGTTTATCAGTGTTATATCTGAAGGAATTATTTTATAATAATTTCAAAATAAAGGCCAAAATCTTTTTTCCAATTAAAGCTTCAATAAAAGACTTGGTAGCAAATAGCAACTTATTAATAAGCGCTGGTGGTTTTCCTAGGTCTGTAAGTACTAGGAAGCTTGGTACAAGTGGTACAAATTAATTAAAATGTAACTGAAACAAGAGATAAAATATAAGGATAGGGAACCCCTGCCTTCTAGATATTTTAAAATACAGTTCTTGTAATCCTTTACCATTAGCTATGTTGGTTGGGACATCTGGGAGTTGAATTCCAGAATATTTTGAAGAATAAATATTCCACATACTATCATTAATAGATTGTCTCTCCTATCAGTTAGTTCTCACTTTTTAAATGGGTAGCTGAATGCTACTTGGTCTGATACAGTTTGATAGCACAAAAAGAGGCTTCCCTACCACAAAACAGCTACAATGATTGCAATGTTCTGGCCAAAATCCTCTTGCATAGCCATGCATATGGTGTAACTTTTGGAGACAAATTGGCCCAAGTTAAGAAATCCCCATACATGTTACCTATTGCACCCTGAGTCATACAACTCAGTATCCAACTGATAACATCTACAATGATTTCTTAATCATTGGTGCAGTTTGCCTCCAAAAGTTACTCTGTGCTATGTTAGCATAAACAGATAAGCAGAGTTGGGTCACTGTCTGAGAAATCTCACAAAGATTCTGATGATGTTCTTTCTTACCCAGTGTACAGACTTATATTTTTGTGTTCTGGGATTGTCTTTAGTGCTCAGAAGACACGCCAACAAATGTTTTAACATCAATTTCTTGTTTTCTTTGTGTACTGATTGAGTTTTAGTTTACATAGGTTTACATCAAATAAAACTTCTAAGTTCTTAGGCTGCCACAAGACTCGTGTGTTTTTTTTACTGCAACTGACTAACTGCTCCCTCTCCCCAAAATGATTTGTTAATTAAACATACATACACACAAGATAAACAGTTCTGGTAGAATTTTAGTGATTTAGTTGTTTTGCCTTATTAGAATAGTGATAGACTGCCTTTCCTTTTTTTAACTTTGTAAGACTGCTGAGTATCTAGTGGGATTCTTGTATTGCCAAAAACTTTACAAGATAACCCTCAGTTTTAAGCACATTGCTTGAATGTCTCTCCATGTTTGAAGCACATACTTTTGTACTTTAAAAAATCTTAGGATGATTGTCTGAGAGCACTATCAAATCTTAGAATCTCAGTGGAGTAGTTAGTTCCAAGGATTTCACTGCATGAGAGGAAGGTACTTTTTTCTCAAATATTGCTTTCCACCATCCTATGACAATTGGCTAGATAAGTCTGACCACCCAAAACCAATTGCAGGAGGGGGTTGTAAGTACAGTGGTGTCCCACATAGCGTCGTTAATCCGTTTCAGGATTAACGTCGCTATCCGGATTCGTCGCTATGTGGGGGGGGGGGACCATAGGAACGTATTAAACTCCGTTTAATGCGTTTCTATTGGGGAAAAACTCACCAGTAAGCGAAGATTCCCCCATCCAGCCGCCATTTTCGCTGCCCGGTAAGCGAGGGCAGGGCGCGAAAACGCTGCAGACGGCCATTTTCTGCACCCGGTGGCCATTTTGGAACCGCCGATCAGCTGTTTTCTAAACATCGCAATGCGAAGATCGGTAAGCGAAACACCGATCATCGCAATACGATGTTTAGCCTATCTAAACATCACAATGCGATCACATTAGCGATCACAAAAAACGTGTCGCTATGCAGATTCATCATTAACGGTGCGCTTGTTAAGCAAGGCACCACTGTACAGTGGAATAACTGATGACTCCCATAAATGTCATGCATGATTTATAAATTCACACCAAGCCACTGAAAATTTGCTAAGACTTATAGAATCTGTAAATACATTCAGTAGATACAGATTAAGTATGATATGTGGAACTACAGAAATGTCCATCCACAGCTTTCAAATTCTGTAACTTTATAGATTATTGAGTATTTCAACAGGAAGTAATGTTATAGACAGCTTCCTTGATTCATCAAAATAGCGGATAGCTGAAGTCTTTCTAATAGTAAGAAATAATCACTACAGTGGGGTCTCTACTTAAGAACGTCTCTACTTAAGAACAATCCAACTTAAGAACAGCTCCATTTGCTAAATTTTGCTTCTACTTGAGAACAGAAATACAAGATAAGAACAGGAAAAAAAAACCTTTCCTGCTCTTTTTTTAACCTTAGGTCATCTTAGGTTAAAAAAAATTCTCCCCCTAGTGGTAGAGTACGTATTAACCAGCTTTGCATTAGTTCCTATGGGAACTAATCCTTCAATGTACAAACACACCTCTACATAACAAAAAAACAGCCAGAACGGATTAATTGGTTTTCAGTCCATTCCTATGGGAAATTTTGCTTCAACTTAAGAACATTTCAACTTAAGAACACCATTCCAAAACGGATTAAGTTCTTAAGTAGAGGTTCCACTGTAGTTTCTATGGATGGAAAAGAGCAGATACGGATTAAATGGTTTTCAATGCATTCCTATGGGAAATGCAGATTCAACATAAGAACTTTTCAACTTGAGAACCACCTTCCAATACGGATTAAGTTCTTAAGTAGAGACCCCACTGTACTTGTATTATAATTACCATACAGACGCTGTCTAGTTCTGTGTTGCAACTATTTGGGGAGATGTTTTGCACCTATCATATCACAATGAGAATCTGTATTGAGTCTTCAGTTTATATGTATGAAATGAGAAATTGGAATATTTAGCTTTGGTGTGGGAACAAAGTTTGGTGAGAGCTGATTATGAAGCTAAGGCAGTACAGTTGAACTGGCTCATTATACCAGGCAGATGCTTTCATTTGCTGCATCACTCTTGTCTGTAGCAGCCATTTTGTGAGAAAA
Organism: Pogona vitticeps; assembly: GCF_051106095.1. Lineage (NCBI taxonomy): Eukaryota > Metazoa > Chordata > Lepidosauria > Squamata > Agamidae > Pogona > Pogona vitticeps. The sequence continues at coordinate 81,619,215 of NC_135785.1, forward strand.
TGGCAGAAGATGCCTCACTGGAAAGTTATACCTTCTCATCTAAAGGATTCCATAGAGTCAAATGATTAGTTATAAGTTAGGTTCATAAACATTGCTGAATTTTTTTCACCCACAGACTTAAGCAACTTTGATAGCGTAACTTGAGTTTGTTGAAAAGTTTGAATACATTTCATGTGGAATGCTTCCCATCTATGACTTGCATAAAATGAATGGAATGTGCCTGATGAACCTCTGTAGGAAGGCTATTCTTGAGGGAAAGAGCCACAACTGAGAAAGCCTAGTTCTTAATGTTGTTTTTTTGACTTTCTCGGGTGTCACAGTTCTTAACATCAAGGACTGCAAGGAGCATGTGGGGCAGGTAGCTATTTGTGGGTGAGGCATTCTGCTAGGTACCAAGGTCCTAAACCATTAAGGGCTTTATAGATTATGACTAGCTCCTTAAATTGAGCACAAAAACTTAACAGTGTCAATGAAGAAATCCCAAGACTGGGAATATATGTTCATATCTGATGCACCTGTAATCATTCTGGCTGCTGCCTTTTTGACCTGCTGAAGTTCTGTACTTTCAAGGGCAGCCCTACATAGAGGGTGTTACAGTAGTCAGTTTTAGAAATTACCAATGGATGAACAACTCTTGTTAGGCATTTCAGATAGGGGTGCAGCTGGGTAATCAACCAAACTTAATAAAAAGCACTCGTCACTACAGCTGATATCTGCATTTAAATAGAGAATAATGGTTAGTAGAGTACCATCAAGCTGCAAGCCCAATCCTTCAGAAGAAGCGTAACCCCATCAAGGCCAAATATACCTCTAACCAGTCAGACAATCCTCCCAACAGTAGGATCTTTGTATTAGTTTGAGTTTATTGGCCCTCGTCCATTCTATTATTTATGTCAGGCAGTGCTTAAGTACCCACACAGCATCCCCTGCAGATGTAGAGGAGAGACAGAGCTTTGTGTCATCCATGCATTGTTGACAATGAACTCCATATCTCTCTATGACTTCTCCCAGCAGCTTCATATAGATCTTTAAAAAGCATTGGGGAAAATGGCTTATCCTTGCAAGATCCTGTAATGCAGCTCCCAAAGGGTTGACAACAACTCCCTGAGCTGTACCATCTGGGATTAGCCCTCAAGGAATGACTGGAACCACTGTAGAATGGAGCCCCGATGTCCTAAACCTGTTAGCTGTCCCAGAAGAATACCATAGTTAATGGTATCAGAGGCCACAAGAAGACCAGCAGGGTTACACTTTCCTGGTCTGCTTCCTTCAGAATATACACCTGCAGGGCAGCCAGTACCATTTCAATTTCATGCTGCAGCCTGAATCCCAATTGAAATGGATCTAAACTATTCATTTCCTACAAGAAATAAGGGAATGTGCTATGGAGTTCCACAATCAGACATGCATCCTTGCCATGACCAGTCAAGCAGTGTGCCAGTTGTGCAGTGTGCAGAAGTGCTCCATGGATAGCACTGCCACTTTGGTGCTAGCATAACTTCCATATGCAACTTCAAGTTGAGTATGTGTAGTTGAAAAATTAGATGTTGGCTGTAGTCTTTAAAATCATATTTTAAATGTTTGCAAAATTAGCACACCAACTTGCAGTTATAAAATATGAATATGTGAACCGTTCAGCTTAGGTCAAAGAGTTCCTTAATGCGAAGTTCAGCAAAGAAGATGTTTCAAATGCAGATGATTATGATGTACACCTCCATCACCACTGGCTTCCTCATCCAGGTTCCACTGCAGTAGTTTTAAGCATCTTTTAATACGCCTGGTGATACACATTCTTACCCATAGTTAATAGTGATATAAATTATGAATTATCTTTAATTAAAGCTAGAATGGGGCCCTGCTTTATTGGTCATTCTAATCATAATAATGGATGGAATGCTGCCAGTACAGTTGTTACAGGGAAACCATAGTTAGAAGTCTAAACAGGTGCTGCCATATAAATGGTATTTTTTGGATAAGATAAATCAAGAAAAGGTACAATGATTTAAAAAAAATAATTAAAAAAAGAATTATGGTGAGGGAATGAAATGGTGGTGATAAATTTCATTTAGTGGTTTTCATTTTCTTGCTATCACAAATGCTAATATTCAATATTCATAGCTGCAAAAGATCATATTTATATGATCTCTATTTTATAATGACCCATTTTTAAAAAATATTCAAAAAAAAGGAGAACATTGAATAAAAATGTTATCATGGACTATAATATAATATAAACCAATTGAAAAAAATTATTTGAAGTTATTACTGATAGAGAAGAAGCAGTAAAGGATAGCTAAAGTAGTGGGATCTCTAACCATTGAACAGTAGATGGTTTATGCTCTTATTTCTGCTCTTGAAATATAAGTCTTTTGTTGATAGTAACATGTCCAAAATATCAGGTTTTCTGCTGAATCGATGCAACAAGTATAGCTTTAAATTTGAAGAGATTTTAGAAGTTGAAGCTGTGGCAAATTTTCATTAGTTGCACTAGTCAATCCAAGTCTTTGTTCCACTCCATTCTCATATCCTTCTCATCAAATATGCTATTTCTGACATATGGTTATTGCTTGCAATTTCTCTGAACATGCAACTAATGTTTCCAGAGTGGTAGGGGATGCTGAAATAGTCAAAGCTGGTGGGCCATATATGGATACCAAAAGGTGTGTTGTGATTGTAAATGTTGCCATACCATTACAGAAAATAGACCATATCTGGTTTGCTGTATTGAAAATGATTAAAATTTTTGATCTAGGCTCATCAGTTGATCTAATCTTCATATCCTACAATCTACACACTTCTTCTGTTAAAAAATGTGCCTTGCAATTTTCTGATTAGAGTTACCCCATATAATTAATTTAGCATGGGAGTCCGGTGGTAATTGAGGAGAAATCATACACCAGGCCACTCTGGCCACTAAAACTGTAGGAAGTACTGTAGAGGGACAAAATGTACAGTGGTCAAGGAAAAATGTAGTAGATTGGAAGGATTAAGAAGTATAAATGCAAGAACAATATCAGACAAAATCCAAAGAAAACAAAACAAAGGACAAAAAATGTGGCACCTTAAAGACTCTTATATTCTAATGTGAACTTTTGTGGATCGAGTCCACTTCTTCAGAGATAGGGGATAAAATGAAACACAGAATGAAATACAGAACCCACAAGTAAAAAAAAACATTAAAAACATTAATTGGCTTTAAAAGTCTTGAGTGTGTGGTTACATCTCACGTGCAGTAATTTATGACCTACCATATTTTTCCATGTAAAAGACACCCCCATGTATAAGATGACCCCCCACTTTTCTAACCCAAAATTTCTTTCTTTGCAAGAAAGTGGAGGGGGAAGGCAGGGATCAAAGCACTTTGATTTCTGCTTTCCCCCTCCACTTTCTTGAGAAGAAAGTGCTTTCCCCTTCCACTTTCTTTGCAAAAAGCTGCTTTTCCCCTTGCAAAAAGTGGAGGGGGAAAGCAGCTTTTTGTAAAGAAAGTGGAGGCGGAAAGCACTTTCCTCACAGGAAAGTGAATTCATCTACATTCAGATAAATGTTAAACATCTTGTTACGTGGGTTGCTTATAATTGTTTTTTGCATCTTGGTATCTTAGTTGTCCCTTCAAAATCTATACATTTTTAAAACATTTAAACCATTTATATGTGTATTTTAGTGTACAATATTTAATGTGAATATAAATCTTGGCATTTTTGCTCTTCTTTCTCAAGTGCCTATGGACTGAATTTTTCTTAGCCGACCTCTACTTTTATCTGAGTCTCCTTTGAATGTCAGTTGGTCAAAATGGCAGCAGATAGCTCAGTTTAACAAAACATAAGCACTTGCCTAGTTTTCTACACTTTCCTGTACAAGATGCAAGGGTTAAAGTGGTGAGCAGGGTCAAATAGCAGGCCAAATGAAGCTGAAGGGAAGGAAGCAAATGAAAACAGATTCCAGTCCATATGCCATTTTGGCAAGAAGGCCCCATGTTGATTATTTTTTTGTCATTCTGCTATGTACTGGAGAATAAAACAGCCAGTGTAGTGTATTTGTCTATATAATTACCTCAGGATTAATAAGCACGTTTCATAGATCAATATGTGTGCTGAACATCTAATCAAAGTATAGTGTGCTCAAATATTACTTGAGGCAATCAGTGAATAGGTAATATTTTAAAATACTGGCTTACATTTTGAATAATTCAGACATTGACATGTATGTATTTTGTCAAGTTGATTTATTTCTGGAAAAAATTAAAGCATAGTAGAATACTGTGTCACTTGCTTCCTGCTTATCCCCCAGATATTTTTGTTTGTTCTTCTTCATGGCCTCTGTGAATCACACTCTGGGTGATCCGTGCCTGCGCGGAGCCTCATCGGAAGATTCTAGAGCTTCTGCGGTAGCAAAAACATATTAGAATAAGCCTCTCTCCCATGAAGGCACCTTGGTGATAAGACTCTCCCTTCAGTTTCTTTCAACCGCTGCATTGAGAGCATCGTATTCTTACTTCTGTGAGTTGAAAGTGAGAGTTTTACTCTTGATTCGTTTTTCTTTTATTTATTTGTTTGTTTATTGTATTTATATCCCGCCCATCTGGTCAGTAATTTTATTTATTAATAGATCTTGTATACAGTGGTGCCTCGCTTAGCGATCACTCCGTTGAGTGACGAAATCGCTTAGCAATGGTCCCTATGGGGAAAACTCGCTTTGCGATGATCGTGGAGAAGCGATCATCGCAAAGCCCCCATTTTCGGCCAGCTGATTGGTGGTTTCAGAATGGCTGCCGGAAAAACAAAATGGCCGCCCGCTGTGTTGCCTCACTTTAGAGGCACCAAAAATAGCCGCCCCTATGGAGGATTTTCGCTTAAGGTTAGTTTTGAAGCCCATAGGAACGCATTAATGGTGTTTTAATGCGTTTCTATGGGCTTTTTAAATCCGTTTAGCGATGAAATTGCTTAGCAACATTTTTTCCTGCACGGATTAACGTCACTAAGCGAGGCACCACTGTATAAGCAAATGTTATTGTTTCTTTCCTTTGTTTTTTGCTCAGCCTTCAGCTGTAGCACCCCCCAACCCTGCTTTATTTTTCTCTTAAACTGTTTTTTCTCCTATTCATGGCCCCCTTGGGTCCGTTTAAATACTGTGTGGTCTGTGATAAAAAATACCACTCTCCAACGGCCACGCTAACTGTCTTTTTTGCTTGGGTGAGGCACACCAAACATCCTCTTGCCCCCATTGTAAGAACTTTAAACACGGAGTCCTCCGCTCTCGCCTTTCAAGACTTAAACTCCATCTTTGGGAGCAATCACTCCAACCAGCAAAAATGGCTCAGCCTCCTTGTAAAGCTACCTCTCAGACCAAAGCTATGGAAAAAGCCATTTCAGAATACAGTGGTGCCTCGCATAGCGATGACGTTAATCCTTGCAGCAAAAATCGCTGCTAAGCGATTTCGTCGCTATGTGATTTTTAAAAAGCCCATGGAAACACATTAAAACCTGTTTAATGCATTCCCATGGGCAAAAAACTGACCTTAAAGCAAAGATCCTCCATACGGCAGCCATTTTCGCTGCCTCTTAAGCGAGGAATCCATCCCTAAACACAGCTGGCGGCCATTTTTTTACCCGGAGGCCATTTTGGAACTGACGATCAGCTGTTAAAAATCATCGCATTGCGATGATCGGTAAGCGAAACAGGGAACCGATCATCGCAAAGCGAAAAAAACCTATTTAAAACATCGCAATGCGATCGCTATGCGGTTTCATCGCTAAATGGAGCGCCCATTAAGCGAGGCACCACTGTAATCAAAACAACGTCCATCAGCCACACAATCGCACTCCGATGCCTGATTGACTTCATCAAAGACTTCTAAAGGCCACAAACCGAAATATTTAATATTGAAGCCTTTGACATTGAAATCCTCTGCTAAATGGTAACTGCCCACCAAAGCCTTTTCGATTCTGGAACCATCACCACCTGAGAGATCGAAACAACACAAATCTAAATCATCCACAATTATTCCTCAACAGCCTCTGGAATCCTGTCAGTTAATCTCTGTAGGTTCACCTTATGATGATGATGGACTCCCATCACATCAAATCTCTTCTCAATCACCAGAATGGGACGAATGAGCATCCTCTCCTCCCAGCCTCCAACACTCTGTTCCCTCTAGCAATCCTTCCATAGTGGCTTCACCCGACAGAGTCAATTCCGAACCGCAGCCGGATACTGTGCTCTATTTGGTGGCATCAGACCGACCACCACAGCCTCCAGTATGCCATCAACCACAGCATTTGTATCAGGTACCTGTTTTATCATGTGTGGCTCAGACCCACATTCAGCACTCTCATCAGGTAGCCATTTGCCCTGATCAGTGCTCGTCAAGACAATCTGTAATCACCGGTCAACCCGTCAATCTGCCTGGTTCGACAGCAGTATTGCATAACATGCCTCGATCTCGACAACCATTGGTGTCAAAACGACCTTATCATAAAGACCCACATGGATTTCAGACGGTTCCCTACCCAGCATCTGAAAAGCCCAGGATGGCCGAGCACCATTCTTCAATGTGTGAGGCATTTACAGCTCGAGCCTCTCATTATTTTTGAACCAATCGAGATGACAGAGACCGTTCTCATTCGGCATCCCCGGCGTCTATGTACTCCAATGCTCCACTGACTCAGCAACAGCCTCCATTTTGTCATCATTAAGACACAGGTTCTGATATCGACAAACCTCAATATCAATTCTAGTCCATGGGCACATGCCTGGTTCCCGCACCAATACATGGTTGATGCCTACCGGCTCCTAAAACCCAAACCCGTCATCACTATGACACCGACTTCAAGGCCGAGGATCAGACATACCAACCAGTGTCCATGGACACTCGAGTAACATCATTCGATGTCGACAAATCATGACATCGACAAATGTCCATGGACATGCCATCTCCATCAGCATCAGGCCATCAGCGTCAATATTATGACCCTCAACCCCTCGATACCAAGATTGATCAACAATCCGTCAACTGTTGACGTGATCCAGACTATTCTGATCAAGGATCCAGACCACAGACACCTTCCATACTACTCACTTCACCCGAATAGGACCTTGCAGATGCTGACCCACCGTCTCCAGCAGAAGACTTCCAAACTTATGCCCAGCTTATGGTCCGTATGGCTAAATCCCTGGAGCTCCAGATCCATCGTCCTTCAACAGAACCAGCCAATCATCTCTATGATCCGATCTCAAAAGACAGAACCACTCCAGTACATATTTCAATGCTATCCTTTCTTCTTAGAACTGCACAATGATCCTGGACAAAACCAGTATAATCCCATACAATACCAAAACGGTTTGACAATCTCTACAGAGTCCACAATCCAGGAGCCCTTTTCCTTCAAAAACAACCAGCTCTGAATTCCATATTTGTCAAGGCCTCACAATCTCAATCTCAACATTGCCAAACCCTCAAATCACCAAACAAGGACAGTGGGAGAATTGACTCCATGGGTAGATGGCTTTATTCTTCAGCAGCATTCACCATGCGAATTGCTAATTATCAAGGAGCTATGGGTGCATACCAACGCTTCCTGTGGGACAACATGTTCACATTTTTGAATCCTTACCAGAGGACAAACAGTTACTCAGACAAAACTTTCAGCAGGAGGGTGTCTGTGTTGCCAAACAGCAAATGCTCTCCGTTAGACACACTGTCGATGCAACAGCTAAGTCCATGGCTACCTTAGTAGCATTCCAATGTTTTTCTTGACTAAGAACAGCCGGCCTTGCTGAAGATGCATGTGCACGCATTGAAGACTTTCCCTTTGACAGGACAGGCCTTTTTAATGCTGAAACTGATGACATTTTAGAAAATGTTCAAAAGAAAAGGTCAGCTGCAAGACGATGGGAAGTCTACCTGTCCTGCCAACAACTCCCGCAGCATAACCAATGGAGGCAACCATACAATTCTTATCAAAAATTCCAACGTGAACCTCAACGACAAGCACCTTACACACCTTACTTCAAACATCAAAGAACCAAGCTTCGTCAACAACCAATCACCAGCAGGTGCAATGATTGCAAACCCAAATATCACATTTGATGCCACCCCAACCAAGGTCGCAAATCATTACACCCCTCCTACACTCTGGAAACACTTACCTGTCTGGGAATCCATCACCGCAAATGCCTTGATACTTTTCATCATCCAAAAAGGCTACTGTATCCATTTCTTCCAACTCCCTCTGTCAACACACATCATTACTCCACCAACTCAAACCCTACAGGAAGAAATAAAAAATTTACTTCTCAAGGATGCCATAGAACCATGCCATATCAACACAGCAAAAGGTTTTTATCTTGCTATTTCACTGTTCCCAAAAAGGACATCGGCCTTCGTCCCATTTTAGACCTAAGAGAACTCAACAAATATATCATCACCACAAAATTCCACATGGTTACCATCGAATCAGGCCTTCCTTTACTCCAAAATAAATAAATAAATAAATAAATAAAACTGGTTCACTGTCATAGATCTCAGAGACGCATATTTCCACATTTCCATACGTACATCCTTCACACAGACAATTCCTTTGGTTCCAACGCGGATCTCATGCCTACCAATTCAAAAGACTTTATTTTGGTCTTGCAACAGCTCCAAAAGTATTCACTAAATGCATGGTACCAGTAGCTGCTTATCTCAGACTTCAAAAGATTCTCATTTTTCCCTACATCACCGTTTGGCTCCTTGTAGCTCGCTCCCGTCACAAAGCTCAGTGAGACATGCACTTCAGCTTTCTCTTCTTCGCGAACTCAGTCTTGCTGTCAATGAACAAAAATCAAAATTAAAGCCTACGAGAATTGTCCACTCATAGATTCTGTACAAGCTCACACATTTCTCCCTGTAGACAAACTGCACGATTTAATCACCCTACTTCAAGATTTCACCCCTCATGCTATCATACCTGCCTTAACCGTGCAACACGTTCTAGGTACCATGGCCTCTATGACATCTGTTGTACAACATGTACGTCTAAAGATGAGATCTCTCCAATCTTGGTTTCTTGCATTTTTCGACCCGCTAATAGACCCTCCCCACACTCTTTTGAGAGTCACCCCAGAACTCGCCTCCCAACTTTAGTTGTGGTGCTTTCCTCCCAACCTGTCAATCGGACGACCATTCCAACAGCCGCGTCCCCAAATACAAGTCACGACCGGCGCCAGCCTCACAGGCTGGGGAGCACACTGCAGGTCCCTCAAAATTCATGCCAAATGGAATTACTAAGGTAATAAAGGCATGCAAAGCTTTCAGAAATCTTCTTGTCGGCAAGATGGTACAGATTGCTACTGACAGTACCACGGCTATGTACTACATTCTCAAACAAGGTGACACCCACTCTTCAAATCTCCTCTACTTAACAGTTGACCTCTGGAAGTGGTGCCTAGCACATCATATCTGTCTCACAGCTTTACACATAGCTGGTCACAACAACGACCTGGCTGACCTCAGCCGCATGAACTCCCAAGCTCATGAATGGGAATTGGACCAATTAATCTTCCTTCTTTTCTACAAGTGTTGTGGCAAACCAACTCTCAACCTCTTTGCCTCCCACGTGAATCAGAAGTGCAAACATTACTGCTCCCAAGCAGGAATTGGCAAACACTCCCGAGGAGACGCATTTATTGCTTGTTGGCCCAAGACACTTACCTCTTTCCACCATTCCCACTACTCTAGAAAGTAATGGTCCATCTACAACAAGAGAAGCCCAATGCCATCATTATAGCCCCTTGATGGCCGAGGCAACCCTGGTTCCCAGTACTCCAGAACCTATCATCAGACATTCACCACTTCCCCCATCTACCACACCTCCTCACACAGAACAACTCCCAAGTACTCCACCCAGACTTATCTGTTCTGCACCTGGGAGCCATCAAGCAAAGAAACCCTCCAGCAGGAAGGCTTACCTATGTAAATGGAAGAAATTTAAATACTTCACTGAAGCCTCGTTATTCCATCATTCCATCCCTTTCCACTATTCTCCATTTTTTACTCCATCTCAAGTCTAGCACCCTTTACCTTTCCTCTTTAAGGGTTTACCTCTCTGCAGTAGTCTCCTATCAACCACCAAACTCTCCAGCAGCTGGGTTTTTTCAAGGATTCAAGACTAAAACGATTTCTCAAAGTGTTGTCTCATATATACACAGATGCTCGTCCACCCTCTCCACAATGGTCTTTAAACCCTTGTCTTACAGCAGCTCACTAAGGCTCCCTTCGAGCCCTTAGCCTTATCTGATCTCCAACTACTTATCTTCAGCAGCTTTCCTCATTGCCATCACATCCACTCGACGAGCCAGTGATTTAGCAGATTTACGATATGACTATCCTTATGTACAGTTTTTTTCCAGAGTAAAGTCAAATTACCCATCAATATTTTCTTTCTCCTCAAAGTTGTATCTCAGTTTCATCTTTCCAAACCGCTAGTCCTTCCCTCCTTCTTCCTATCACCATCTTCAGCTCAAGAAAAGATCCTCAACACGTTGGATGTTAGAAGGGCCCTCACATTTATTTTCAGTGCACCCAGCCTTTCAGGTGCTCACCTCACCTTTTTGTCAGTCACCAACCTCCTACCAAGTGTCTTCAGGTAACCTCTCAGACAATCTCTAGGTGGGTTGCTTCAACTGTTCACCTCACATATCAACTTGCTTGAAAGCCGGATCCAAAGGTGATTTACCGTCACTCCAACAGGGCAGTGGGAGCTTCCACAGCGTTCCTCCATGGCATATCTCTTTCCGACGTCTGCGCTTCTGCCACATGGGCACAGCCATCCACTTTCATCCAGCACCATAGACTCAGTGTTCAGCAAAAGTCTGATGCGGCCTTTGGACGTGCTGTTCTAGCCTCTACCTTGGCGTGACACCTTGCCTCCGGGTAAGACAACTTTCTAGTCACCCAGAGTGTGATTCACAGAGGCCACGAAGAAGAACGACAGGTTACCCACCTGTAATTGTAGTTCTTCAAGTGGACCTCTGTGATTCACACATCCTGCCCGACCTCCCTTCTGTCACGCCATACAGTTTAAAAATGCGGCAGTTGACATAACTGAAGGGAGAGTCTTGGCGCAAAGGTACTGATACGGGGGAGGGGCTTATTCTAATTTGTTTTTGCTACCGCAGAAGTTCTAGAATCTTCCGATGAGGCTCCGTGCAGGCGCGGATCACCCAGAGTGTAAATCACAAAGGTCCACTTGAAGAATTACAATTACAGGTACGTAACGTATCAATTTTTTAAAAATCGAGGCAGTGGGGGACCCTTTTAAATTCTACTGGCCAAAATTTGTTCAAACCTAAGCATGTGGGATGGCAGGCATGGGAGGCCCCCAAATATAGTGGAATTACTTCCCACACTCCCTAGAGGGCACAAGGGGCTTTTAAAGACCTTTTAGAAAAAGAAGTAAATGTATTGGGTTAAGGGGAGGGGAGGAGTCAGCACTTGCAGGCTGCAGTTTCTCCACTCCTCTACATGTGACAAGAAAGATTACTGTATGTGGCAACTGGCTGATGTTTCTTTCCCTCCTTTTCCTTTTATACCTTGTTTATTTTTTTACAGGTAATGTCTGCAGATCTATTAATAGAAAGGTGATATATGAATATATGTCAGTCAATGTCAAATACTTCCTTTCATCCAACAAAAAGTATAGCATTGCAGTTGACCTTTGAATTATATCAGTGTGAGAAACAATACAAACTCAGTTCAGCTGTCTTGCAAATTCATTGTGTTAGACTGAAGAAATTAATTTTGGAATAGCACTTATCAGATTTGACAAATCAGAACCTGAAAATATGCTTTGAAATCTCCAGAAGCTGGTGTATGAGGGGATCAGGAATGAACTTATGATGTCAGTATTGAAAGCAAAAAGGGAATAGTACATCCTGTTTTCAGTAATGATATTTTAATTGTGCCACATTAGATTTTGTTTCTTGTTGAGCAATCCACAGTTTCAGAGGTAGTTCCTTGTTCCCATTTACTGCTGTGATTGTTCCAGTCCTATCTAATCTGAAAGTTGGATAGCCGTACAAATAGAACAGAGAATCAAGTCCCCTTTCCCTTTCCTGGTGTTCTAGGCAGACCATCTGCCCAGCCCAAGTGGCTGTGGCTTCACTTTTTCCTCTTGGCTGCTATAGCTGAGTCCAAGCCCTTCTTCCTCTGTGCTGCCTGGGTTGTCTTCTGCACCCCCTCCTTCATCAAACCGCTTCCTTTTTGCCACTGATGGCATAAGTATTTATGAGGAGCAGTTCATCCCTGCAAGGTGGCTCATTGTTTTTTTAAGTTCAGTCCATTTCACTTCCCAGGAGGAAGAAAGAATAAGATTTTTTTCATCCCGCTCAGAAAAAAATCAAGGGCAGGAAGGGAAGGGGGTGTACATTAGAACAACTAACAGACGCATGCAAAACTCCCAGTGGTTCACGAAGATTAGGTTTGCTGTTACAGAAACCAGACTTCTGATGTCTCTATCTACATCTCCTTTCCCTTCTCTCCGATCCTTAAATGAGAGAAAGGTCCAGGCAAAAGTTGCTGGAGGAAGGTTCCTTTACAACCTTCAAAATTCCCGATCCCCCCTCCTGAATATTCTGATCAGATGGTGACAGTTTAAAGGCTGAAAATATTCTGAGGTGATTTGGCAGACAAAAGGTGAAGGAAAAGTTTGATGAAAGAGGGAAACAACCATGATATTTTCATGTAGGCCTCTTTCAGGATTTGACAAAAGAACCTGAAAGTGAAAGTCTCTTTTGCTTTTCCCCCTTTTGATTTTAAAGGAAAGGACTGGCAATCATCCCTCATCTATTTTGTTTAAGGTGGCACGTGTAAAATTGTGTATGTATGTTTTGTTTGAACTTGAAATAGGAGTCTACATAGTCATTAAATTAATCTGAAAGTAGTGTCATGGTTTTTCTTCATTTGTATTCTGATCTGGTCCAATAAAATATATCAATGCTACTTTTGTGTCTTTATTTCACCAATTTCCCATTATCCGTCTTTTCTTTTTCGGAATGAATGCTTGACCATTGTGGAAAAACAGCATCTACTAAAATTAAGGGAAAGTGAGTCATTTCATGAGCTAACTTCCGTCACCAAATCAGTACATTTAGAAAAGTCCAAATACAGTAAGTGCATACATGTTTCATTTTGGTCACATGTGCACTGGTTACATGATTCTCCCTGCAAAACTTTCTTTGTAGCTGTGTTTTGGATTGGCATATCACTGGCAGCTAATGTAACGTTCAATCTAAGAAAATATCCAAGGGAAATATGTTGTATTTTATATGTCAAATATTTTTTATGTTGGCACAGTGTTTAGCAATGAAGTTTAAAGTTTAGTGCAGCTTTTAAAGTAGCACCATGCAAACAATTGTCCATGCGAGTATATTTGGATTAATAAATACAGTCTGGGAAACGTGCACCACTGTAATAATTCAAATGTTTTTCTAGGATTATATATAGGACCATGAAGAAATACAATCTGTGCTATTTTATTACCATCAGTATTTGGTTTTGAATACAGGGTCTTTGCATATTGTCACAATCAGTTTTATTCACTTAGATGCCACAGAGGAAGTGAAGTCATATTGTCACTTTACACTTGGGCTAATCTCACCTGCACTATATTCTGGAAAAACTGCAGACAGTCTAATATACAACAGATACACACCAAAAGAGAGACAAAACCTTTAAGAAAAATAATCAGTTGATCTCACCAATTACGCATAATTGCTTTTTAAAATTTAATGTAATTTATGCTACTTTGTTATTCATGAGAGTGAAGGAATCTGAGGAATCATTTATGAAACTCTTGATATTTATCTTGGGAAATCCCATTTGGTATTGCCTACCCATCCCTGCTTTTCCAAGATTCATTAGATATCACATGCATATGTTCAAATTTAGCGTGTCCGTAAGTGTTAGAAAATTTATAAAGTTGAAATATTTTTCTGGGGTGTTCAGTACATGTATGTTGCAGTAGCATAATACATTACAGTTCTGTCATAAAATATAACCACATGCAATTATGAATCTAGCTTATGTTTTTAAAGACAATAGATTGAAGAGCTCTTCCGTTCTTTGAGACAGAACTGTCTCTTACTGAGTGTGTTTATCTGTTATATGTTGAGTCTCCAGTGGTAGTACAATAGGCAGTAAATATGGCCCCAGGTGGCACAAGAACACATCTGAGCATGTGTACCCATGTTTCTTGTTTCAGCATATCTTCTATGCCCTGCATTACTGTTGCTCAAAGGCAAAAAAGCTGTTCTTCCAATATTTGTAGTAAGGTATCTACAACACATAGAAAAGCATGTGCAGAACTGGGGCTCAGGGTCAGGAGTGCAGCTAAAATTCGGCAAACATGTTCTGTGTGGTGTCCTGTAATCCAGTCAAAAGACAGTAGTGGGAAATATTGTTTGCAATATATCTCAGTATGTTACAAGAACATCAGATTGGCAGATGAGAATTAGACGTAATGAATTAGATACTGTACTCTTTAAACTCTATAGAATAAAAAAGCCAAATATGGGGTGGCAATAAAAGGAGGAACAGTAGAACTCAGTGTTCTAGCTCTGTGTCCTGGGTGTTTCCCTTAGCTTTAGTGAGAGGTATGTGTAATCGTGCTATGTTAATAAAAGAGTTCTCAAGGCTTTGCTTGGGGCTCCGCTGGCTTGGACATCTGCTTGTTGGCTTCTTTGCAATTGCCCTCATATTGTTCTGTGATCATCTCCATCATTAGTTTTCCTTTTGCTCCGTGATCACCTACAATGTATTAGTGCTGTAAAAAGTTAACTGAGCTCATGAATAAAAGCTTAGAACATATACAGAACCTCCTGACCGAAAACTGCAGATTATCTTCATACATTTTTCTTCGAGTTATACAGAAACATATTTTTTGTACCTCATATCAAAGGCCAATTTAAAAAAAAAAAGCCAATATCAATGAGTCTCATGAGTTTTTATTTTGTCATCCATCTTTATCAGTGCACAAAGTAATCTGAGATCTTTGCTTCAATTATTTTTGTTCTGGTAACTGTCTACTTATTTACCTGTTTGAATGACCGCAATGCATTATCTTCATGAATATCTTTGAAAATGGTCCTGAATAGAGCTGAATGCATATTAACTGGGACAAGATGATTCTTCCTCTCTATTTCTGATCCTATATCCAAAGTCTCTGCTTTGGACTACCATATTTTTCCGTTTATAAGACGACCCAATGTAAAAGACGACCCCTCCCTTTTCTAACCCCCAAATTAGAAAATTTGATCCCCACAGGGCTTAGGAAATGGATAAAGCAGCTGTGAAAGGACTGCACGATTGCACCCCTTTGATCCTGAAGCAGCCATGAAAGGGCAGGATCAAAGGAGTGCTATCGTGTAGCCCTTTCACAGCTGCTTTACCTGAAAGGAGCCTTCCCTTCCTTTTTGCTAAGCCCTGTGGCTTCACAAAAGGCAGGGAAAGTGTCTGCCTTCCGTGTATAAAACAACCCTAAATTTTTTGTCTAATTGTTTAAGGAAAAAGTGTCATTTTATACATGGAAGAATATGGTAGGTTATCTAAATGGTCATCCCACACAACCTACATAAACCCTCAGGTCAGGGTTGATGGCACATTTGGTCAGGCCTTTGGCACTATCATTTCTCTGGCAGCCAGCATTTGGGTTTGGTATCAGGTTTGATGTTGGTCCCTCCTGAAGGGATAGACTGTTCACAGTTGCCCAACAGAGCAGACTCCTGATGCTGGCCTTGCACTGCGTCTCTCTTTGATAAAGGGGCTTTCTTAGTGCTGGTGTCACAGCTGTGAAAAGCTCTCCCAAAAGAGTCCCGCCTTCACTGTGGACTTTTTTTGTACCAGGCCTTTTTTTTAAGAAGACCTTCAGGGATTTTTTTCCAGATTAAAATCAGCATAAATTTACTGATTTTCATCTGTTGTTTATAGATTATCTGATATTGGTTAGCTCTACTTTTACACTGGAGTTTGGTTCTTCATGTCTCTGTTGAGCTCACAAATGTTTGTGCATATGCAGAGCCACATTCCAGAACATTCTCTAGCTAACTTTTGGTGGTAGACCTCCATTCCTTGTATTCTGCCTCAGAAAGCATTTTGACACTCCAGCTAGCAATTCTTCAGCAACCACAAGTCTGCTCCTTCTATCCTTTCTCATCTCACCCTATTTTTCTTATTTTCTTTACTACAATGACCACCAACCCCACCCCACCCCACCCCAACTAAATGACATTTCTCTTTATTATTGCAGGCATTCCCCACTCATATAGCCACTATATGAAGGCTTTGTTTAAAACATGCATTTCTTGTTGAGGGAGTATTAGGAGGTCTGGACTTAGACTTATTCTGTGAGAATTGTCTTTAAACACAGCAAAATTGGCTTCTGAGACTGCATATGGTGTCAGTCTCCTTCTCCCAGGTGCCCTCTAGGTAGTCTTTGGAACCTTTGCCAGCCTGCCTAGGTTACAGATCAGCTTCGGCCAAATCCAGCCATTCTGCCTATCCCATCCTCAATCCTGGCTTTGACACAGATCCTTGCTTCAGGAAGCAGAATACAGTGGGGTCTCGACTTACGAACTTAATCCGTATTGGAAGGCAGTTCTCAGGTCGAAAAGTTCTTAAGTCGAATCTGCATTTCCCATAGTAATGCATTGAAAACCATTTAATCCGTATCTGCTCTTTTCGTCCATAGAAACTAATGGGAAGCTGCTATTCCGCCTTCTGCCACTAGAGGGGGATATTTTTCTTTTTTCCTTTTAACCTAAGATAACTTAGCTTTTAAAAAAAGGAAAAAAAGAGTTCATAACTCGAATCTAAGTTCGCAAGTCAAGTCCATATATTCCTATGAGAGCAGTTCGTAAGTCAAAACGTTTGTATGTCGAGCCGTTCGTAAGTCGAGACCCCACTGTACCAAGATTGATACTGGATTGAGCACCACCTCAACATCTCAGAGACCTTGCACTGCTCCTGTGGCTAGCCTCAGCTTTGATGCCACAGTAAGCACAGTGTCCCTTTCCATACCAGTGTCCCAGCCTTCTTTCTCACCCCCCCGCCACCTTCACCAGGGCATGACCTGCTTCCCACGAAAATGAAGAGACAAGGCTCCTAGCATTCGGCTGGTCCTACGCCTGATAGGCAAAGGCTGAAAATGCATGGACGAAAAGACTGATCAGAGGATTAAACCAAAGTTTCAAAAACCCCGTGCTTTCTCCAGTGATATCCTTGCCACTATTGACTCAGTATTAGCTACCAGCCAGTTTGCACCAACCAACCACTCAAGGTAGACTGCCATTGCCAACCACTCTATTTACAAACTTGCTTTCAACATCTGTCTCTCCATACTTTAACCAGTTTCAAATCTCACCTTCACTTCTGCTCCATCATTGGTACGAGTTTCTACACTTTTTGCTGCACTGAACTCCATAGTCTGAAGTAGGACTGCTGGATAGCTCAGTAGTTTTGGCATCTGGCTACAGAGCCAGAAGTTGGGAGTTCAATTCCCCACTGTGCCTCCTTGAGAGGGGCAGGACTGAATGATCCATAGGGTCCCTTCCAGCTCTGCAGTTCTAGAAGGACTTTTTGACCTGAATTTGACTTCTTCACTGGATGTCATTCCCTCAACTGCATGCATAACACTCAACAATTTTCCCCTCCCAGTCTCAAGTCTGCTTCCGACAGGGAGGCTTGGGATTCGTCCTCTATGAACCTGGCTTATCCATCAACTTCTTACCACAATCAGTCACCTGGTCAGTCATACTGTTCTTATCAACACTGCCATTGATCCAGATCTCCAGTATCAATGTTTTTTTCTGCTCATCCTATGTCTATTCTCAATCCCATTCTCACTCTACAAATTATCGCTATTGCAGACACTCTCCTTGCTACTCTCCTATCTTCCTGTTCACCAAATTAATTGTTTGCCTCAACACTATTCAACGACTGGCTATATTTACCTGCCTAGTTGTCATGTTCCCACGTGGCCTTTGGTCGTTTCACCAAGAAAAAGCACACACTACCTGATGTTCAGCTGCCACCAGTTGATTACATCAACTTTGTTCATTATTAACGACAGAGGTTCAGGCAACGTATCGTTTAAGAACCAACTAGAAATTGTTTATTGTTAGAAGTGATAAAAGCCCAGTCAAGGTCATTAACTCTCAACTAAAACAACCTTCTTTCTCTACTCTCAAGGCCTAATCTCCCTCTTACTCTCTCTCCTTCTCCCCCACTTAACTCTGTCCCCACCAACTCCTATTGGTGCATGCAAATCACAACATAAATAATGATGAGCAGGGTGAACACTACATCCCTTCCCCCCTTAAACAGGCCCAATGCTATCCTGATAGCCCTGTCTGTGGTGGGCACGAGAACCATGGTTCCCAGTTCTCCACCATGTGTCGTCTGACATTTATCACCTGCTCCGCTTGCCTCACCTGCTCATGCAGAACAAAAATCAAATTCTCCACCCAGATCTCCCTGCACTTCATCTCGCAACGTGGAGGATTCGACTTCATTGATGAATGTCATTCATCATGCAAAGAAACCCTCAACCAGAAAAGTGTATATGTACAAATGGAGATAATTCCAATCTTTTACTGCAGAATCATCCCTTTCCTCAACCAACCCCTCTCTTACCACTGTCTTACATTTTTTATTGCAGTTAAAAACTAAATGCCTTTCTCGTTTGTCCCTCAAGGTCTACCTTTCTTCAGTTGTGGCTTATCAACCACCAACCTCTCCAGCAGCTAAGTTTTTCAGGCACCCTACTCTGAAACGCTTTCTTCAAGAGCTGTCACACCTGCACCCAGATGTACGCCCACCACCACCTCAATGGTCACTGACATTGGTCCTTCCACAACTTACAAGGGCCCCGTTGGAGCCTCTGGCATCAACTGAACTTAGGTTACTTACCTTCAAAATATCGTTTCTTGTAGCCATCATGTCAGCTTGACGTGCTCGTGAACTTGCGGCCTTGAAGTCTGACTATCCTTATCTCTAGTTTTACCCAGATAAGGTTAGACTTTTTATATATGTTTTTGCATATCTTTTCTACCCAACGTGGTCTCCCAGTTTCACCTGTCCCAACCTTTGGTTCTTCTGTCTTTCTTTCTGTCTCCATCTACTCCTCAATAAAGAATTTCCCATACATTGGATGTAAGACGGGCTCTGGCTTTCTACATAGCCCACACTGAATCTTTCAGACGTTCAGCTTGACTTTTTGTCAGCTTTCAACTTTCTGCCAAAGGTCTTCAAGTCACAGCTCAGAGAATATCCAAGTGGGTTGCATCTACCATCCAGCTAGCTTATCAGCTTGCTTGAGCTCCAGCACCACAGAGTATCCACCCTCATTCCACCAGGGCATCGGCAACTTCTACGGCATTTCTTTGAGGCGTCCCTCTACCTGACGTCTGTGCCTCTGCCACGTGGTTACAGCCATCCACATTTATCAATCACTACAGACTGGACATTCAGCAGAAATCTGATGCTGCTTTTGAGCATGTTGTTTTCTCATCTACCTTGGCGTGACACCCTCTCTGGGTAAGGTAGCTTGTTAGTCATCCATAGTGTGATTCACAGAGGCCACGAAGAAGAATGACAGGTTACTTACCTGTTATTGTAGTTCTTCGAGTGGACCTCTGTAATTCACACATCCCAACCTGGCCTCCCCACTGTCACACCCTTTTTCTTTATGCAGCGGTTGACCTAACTGAAGGGAGATCCTGGCGCCAAGGTATATATACTGGGGGGAGGGGTCTATGCTAATACAGTGGTGCCTCACAAGATGATTGCCTCACGGGACGAAAAACCCGAAAGATGATTGTTTTTTGCGATCGCTATGGTGCCTTGCAAGACAGTTTCTTCTATGGTAGTGGTCGGGGAACAGGGGCAAATTACCCCAAATGGGGTAAAAGTGAAAAACCTGGGGGTAATGAGCACAGCGCTACCCCCCTCCCTCCCACCCCCACCCCTGCAGCCAAATCTCAAATTGTAAGCCACCACAATTATGTAATTTCACATACTGAAGACTACATCAGCAAGATTCTGTGTTATATTTGTTTAAATGATGTTATTTAATTAAAGCTGGTTGATACATTACTCAGAATCAGTGTTTTGGAAGGAAAACTACCTAAAAGCCCTGCAGATTGATGCTGCAAGACATTGTGCTATGGGAAGAGATTCCTTTATGTCCCTGATCTGCAAGATTGGGACCAAAATACACAAATAACTACATATACAATATCAGACAACTGGTAAAACTTTTTGTTTTGGAAAGTCAGTAAGAACGGGGATGGAAATAGTATCTAGATTCAGATGTCACTGCTCACACAGACACACGAATACACTCGTGAACTAAATCTACCATAATTTAAATGAAATCTTCTGTCATATACATATTTGTATGTATCAGGATCCTAATGCTTTCTGTAAAAAACTAGTTACAACATCAGTTTTCTCAGCTTGTCAAGTTCAATGCAAACATATTTTGCTTTTATTAACAGATGGCGGAATTTACAACCGGTTGGACAACCTATACCAGGAACTCGATTCATTGCTTTCAAAGTGCCTTTGAAAGGGGTGTGTATAAAATGTTATTTTCAGAAATTGATGTTAATCACAAAAATGGCTAGAATCCTATAGATATTTGTGTCGTGTTTGTGTAACTTGCTGCAGCTTATTGCAGCTAATTGACTGTCACTGAGCATCTTACTAACATGCCTGGTCATGTGCTTACGTTTAATTGAACAATTGACATGTGTCCTAGTATACAATCAGTTAGTCACAATTTGATATGGCAAGTTGTGCATACATGATCACTAACAGAATTCCAGTCAATTTAGAAGATGTATGAATCTACTCTAGTTATAACTTCTTTTAACATAGTACAGTAAATTGCAATTAGAAAAAGCCCATTTGAATAAATGAACCTTACAGAGGCATTGACTCACCAAACTTCCACTAATTCAGTGGGCCTACTCTAGTGTAGCTTACTGTGCTGAGCAACAGGATTTCAGTTAGCGAGATGCATTTTATACAATCAATGCTTTATTATTATTTCCATTGAATAATTGTTATGTGCCATCAAGTTGCCTTCAGCTTATTCTTACCCTATAAATGAGTGACCTCAAAAATATCCTGTCATTAACTGCCCTGCTCAGCCCTTTCAATCTCAAACCTGTAGGTTCCTTTAGGGCAGTGATGGCGAACCTATGGCACACATGCTACAGCTGGCACGCGAAGCCATAAGTTGCTGGATCGCTACTCCCCTCGCCCTGCAGCCAGACCTGAGAAGGTGGCTGCAGCTGCAGTGCTGGAGCCCTGACAGGCGGCGAGCCAGGATCCAGAGCAGCTGGTGTTGGCAGTGGATCCGGAGTGGGGTCTCCTCTGTGCTGGGGATTCCCCCTTCTGCCGCCACTTTCGGTGTCGCCGCTGCCCATTGGGTTTTTCTTTTCCCCCCAGTTTGGGCACTCGGGCCCAAAGAGGTTGCATTTTATGCAATCACTGCTTTAGGGAGTCAATTCATCTCATATTTGTTCTCCTCTTTTCCTGGTATCTTCAACTTTCCCTAGATGTGTCCCTCGGATGCTATTTTATATTTAAATAACTATGTTTCTTTGTCTCTCTGCTCTGGGTGGAGTCATTCACAAGCTCAAGAATGAGACAGTCTGTTTATTATTCACTGTCTGATAAGTGGCGGTATTGCTCAAGAGGATGCAAAGAGATATGCTGGGAAGGAGACTTCAAAGGGTGAAAATATGTAGATAGAAGCTGTTTACTCCATAATGAGCTACTCCACCTAGACTCTGTTTATCCGTTTCTCTTTAGAGAACAAGGTTAAGGAGACAGTAACATATTCAGACCCATTCAGTCTGCCATTTGTCAAATTGTCTGTTTTGCTAGGCGGCATTGATTTGTTCAGTTTGAGGCAATACAATTTAGAATTTAGAATGGCATTGCCCATATGCCGTCTATGCATATTTTTATGTGTCTATCCCATTTTTTCTCTGTTCTAGATGATTAATCATCGTCTGACACCAACTCAAAAGTTTACACCAAAAGATCTGATTTCTGCAATGAAAGCACTCAATGTGGAGCTTGGCTTAATTATTGATTTAACGTATACGACCAGATATTATGATGATAAGGTAATAGTATATAGTAAAGTTACTGTTTGGCTTTTTCCTTTTTGAGAAAAATGTAGAAAGAGAAAAATCCTCTGTCTGGTCCTCAACTGTAGAACTGCTTCATGATGAAGTTTTTCATGATGCCAATTATTTATTTAGAATGCTTTCAAAGTATCTAATAATTTAAAGAGTCCTATAGTTCAGATCCTTGCCTTCAAGGAGCTTACAATCTGATATATAACCCAAGAGAAATAGGGGTGCAGGGGGAGAAAAAGGAAAGTAGGGGTAAGGAGTGGAAGAAATTGTGTTTACTTCAGTTACAAATAACTAGGCATAGAGCAGAAACAGATAATATAGTCTGTCATTGAAGCCAGAAGCATCTTAGTGTTGGAGATACATAACTGAGACAGTCTTTACTGTTTGAGAAAGCAGACTTCAAAGGAATTCTGTTCTTAAGTTCTTAAGAAAGACAAATCAAAATGAGTTTATTATTGCACTCGGGGAGTGAAAGAAGATTGTGCTGTAATGTTTACACACAATCAGCCCTTAAAGGTTTTCTTTTTCTAATGATAAATTGTCTATAATATCTACTTCTGCCCTAAGTAGAACACAATATGAAACTACAATTTTCAGAAATTTTGAAGGGGATATATTGTTTTTTCTTTTTTTTTTCACAAGAAAGTGATTTTTAAGGAAAATATGTAATATATTACAATACTAATTTCCTTATTAAATCTAATTTAATGCTTTAACAACATGAAACACCTAATTTATAACTTAGCACATACCATTGAACTATTTGGTCTGTTTATAAAAAAAAGGAGACCACTTAAAGTTTATGAATCTACTCTCATTTCTACTATGTTAACAATTACATTATGAAATACATGTTGCTAATTGAATTCACAAACCATTGAATATGGAAAGATGCACTGATTATATTCTCAGCTCATATCAATGTTGGTGTTGATTGATAATCATGATAAAGTTACAACACCTAAAACTTTGGAATCAGATACTTAACCATGTTGCTATGTCATATATCCTTGGATATATCCCCCAGAGAGAGGGTGAAAAAACTGTCAGATTTTTCATAAAAATCTGGTTTAAAAAAGTGCTGTGAGCCTTCAAGAATACATTGCTGTGATAGTGTTATTAAAATATAGGATTTTTCACGACAAATGATTTGTGTTTATTCTTTATTGTAAAATAAATGGATTTTTTATTAGAAGTGGGTTGGATAATGGTAAAGAAGAGATGGAATTATGGAGGGTGTGATGCTGAATAGTTTGGGAACCATGTTACAAATAAAATTTCATATTGTCTAAAGGTGATCTCATGAGCAAGGTTCCTGTTAAACCTTGATTATATAAATATATAAGTATGGAACGAAGAAGACACGAAACAACAGTCCTGCACAGTTTCTGAGTCTAGGAATCATCGTGTATCATCAAAGTTTTGATTGATGCAATACCTCAAGTCATTTGAAACAATAGACCACTTTTAAATTCCTATAAGATGAGCATTTTTTTGAGATGTGCGGTATTTTGATCAATAATATGTGCTGCATTTTTGTTCACTTTCTCATTGCTAGGATTTGCCTAAAAGTGTGGAGTATAAGAAACTTTTTACTGTTGGTCTTGAAGTCCCAGATGATGCTACCATTCTGCAGTTCAAAAAATGGGTCAGAAAATTTCTATGGGAAAATGCTGAGAATGGTAATTAACAGCATATTTCATTTTGTACAGGATAGGCAGAGCATTCCTAAGGCAGAGGTGATGGGAGTGAACTGACAGGATGTCTCCCACCTCCAAAGCACTGCTGGCTCACACCAGCCAGGGCAAGAATTGGGCCACTTGCCTGCTTGGAAGCCTTGCCCACTTCCTTCTCCAGCAGATCTCTGGCTCCAGGCTGAGGACCAATCCTGGCTCCTCTCAGAGAAACCAAGAGACCTTGGATGCAGCAGATCCAAGGTTACTTCCAAACCCTCATCCACCCCACAGAATTCCCTGTTTTGAGGCCTACTGCTGATAGCAGATCTCCACCATTAGAAACATCTGGGAGCGTACTGGGAACTGCTGGGCTGAATGTACCATTTGTACCAGTGGAGTTTTATTTCTGCCAGTGCAGTGTTCTCCAATCTTTTTTCAAGTCATGACCCCCCTTAACTAAGTAACCTGCAACTCCACCACCACATTTGCATAAAAAGGTATTTTTAATAGGATAAATCATTGTGAGAAGACAAACTTCCCTGAAAAAAAATTAATGATAGGAAAAGAGGAAGACAGAACTTGAGATGGATTGATTCAATAGAGAAACCACAGCCTTTATTTTACCAGACTGCGACAGAGATTTTGATTATAGGATTAGCGTTTTTTTTATCTTTTATTTCTATAATATACACATACATACATACAAAACAAACAAAAACATATGAAGCAATCAAAAGACATATAAACAGACAAAACATATAGGTGGGGAGGTATTTCACATTCAAACTTATCCATTATATGATTCTGACTGCAACAGACCTTATGCCCTACTCCCAAACTAAACCATACTATATCCATATGTATCTATGCATGTTATATTTCATATCCCTATTCCAAATATTTAGTTCAATATCTAACCTCCTAAATTTATAGTGATTTTTATAGATTCTTTCTCCTGCATTTTCATCTATCCAATTATATTTCAGAGTATCATACTTTACAATCTTCAAAATCAACATTTCCAAAAGAACAAAAGGATATATATGTCTAACCTTATCTACATGCACCTGTTATAAATTCATATATGTTCAATATCTCTATATGGGTGCCTCAGAATCAATTTCCTCTAAATATTATGTTCATCATAAACATTTCTGATTTCATAGTTAAATATACCTATCTACCAATAAGATCCAAACATGGCCAATACAATAATCAGAAATCAACATTTCTAAAGATAAGAAGATATTATATGTCTAATCTTATTTGCATGGTCAATATTATAATTCACATATGTTTAAGAACTCTATATGAGTGCCTTAGAAACAATAGCATCTAATATTCATCATAAACATTTCTAAGTTCATAATTAAATGTGCTTGTCTATCATTAAAATCCATACATGGCCAGAATTGCTTATAAGTATATTAACCATATTGATTTACATGTATAAAAGTGTCTCTCAAACCAACAATTTCTATTGTTATGTTCAGCAAGTAACTTTCCCCCTTTTTAATTGTGCTTATCAGCTCCAGTGTCATAAATCCAAAATTAGCCTCTTGCCTCCTTTTTACTAGTTTTAAAATGCCATCTATAAAATCTCTTTAAACCATTTTCTCTCCAGTTTACTAATTTCATCCCAATATGATTAATGTCTTATCTTTGGAGCAATGCATATATGTCTAATCTATGGTCAGAAATTTCTGCCCCATCCAGCTTCGCCCTGACATATTCCTCGTCCTTTACATTCTTTCCCATCAAGGTAATCTAAATATACTTTCCCCATTCATCCACCTTCCCCTCCCTTTCATACAGATTAATTTTTTTACTCTCCTTTTTTCAGCGTTTCATCCTGCTTTCTAAGGAAAACAGTCTCTCTCTCTCTCTCTGATGATATCAGTTCTTCAGTGGTTTCTCCGATCGGTTTGTCTTCGGTCTGCCTGTTCTTCCCCTTGGCATGCGATCCAAAAAGTATCTCCTTAATTTCTGCCTTAACTTCTGAGATCTGGGCTTTAATTTGATTAATAATGTTCAATTAGAGTTCCTGAATGCAGGTCTTGAAGTAATCTTCCATTGCAGATTTAATGATGAATCTCACTCTCTATCTCCTAGATGTGGCTTTCTTTCCCACTCCAGAGCCAAAAAGTCAAACAAGCTAATTACAGTGGTGCCTCACTTTACGATTGCCCCGCATTATGACGAAACCGCATTACGACGATCTTTTTGTGATCGCAATTGCGATCACAAAACGATGGTCTAAATGGGGTTTTTTCACTTCGCGATGATCAGTTCCCTGCTTCGGGAACCGATTCTTTGCAAAACGACAATTTTCCAACAGCTGATCGGCGGTTTCAAAATGGCTGTGGGGTAAAAAAAATGACTCCCCATTTTCTGGGACGGATTCCTTGCAAGACAGCCACCGAAAATGGCCGCCCTATGGAGGATCTTCACTGGACTGTGAGTTTGCAGCCCATTGGAACGCATTGAAGGGGTTTCAATGCATTTCAATGGGCTTTTTATTTTCACATTATGACGTTTTCGTTCTACAGCGATTTCGCTGGAACGAATTAACATCGTAATGCAAGGCACCACTGTATTCAGTTCACCTCATAATTTATTTGGCTAGCCCAAATTCAGACTCCTACAAAGACCATTCCAGTTGTAAATCCAGCCGTAATGTTTGCTTTATAATCCACCTTTGCAGCTCAATGCAGAGTCACTTAGGTTAAATTGTTCAGAGTTATTTGGAATTCTCAAGCCTCTAATTTATAAAAAGCCAATTTTTCCACTCATCGGACGACAGGGGTTGAGAGAGGGAAGTCTCTCCATTAAAGTCTTAAGCTAGTTTCATTTTCCATGTGACACAGTAAGAAATTTCCAGTACAGTGGTGCCCCGTTCCGGATTAACCTTCGCTATACGAAAACATCGCTGTGCGGGTAAGGAAAGCCTATTGGAACGCATTAAACTTAGTTTAATGCGTTCCAGTAAGCGTCGAAACTTCCCCCTCCAGCGATGTTTTCGCGTCCGGCGGCCATTTTGGAGCCGACGATCAGCTGTTCGGCGGCTCCAAAATGGCCGCCGGATGCCCCAATCGTCGCAAAGCGAGTGCGGCGATTGGGGCTGATCCGTATAGCGATCCCCAAAAAGGGATCGCTATACGGATTCTTCGTTAAACGGTGTGCTCGTTAAGCGAGGCACCACTGTATTTCAGGGTTACCAAAGTTCTATGCCACTTTGAGATTAGTCTTTCTCCTTGATAGCAGCCTCCCAAAAAGTCTAATCTATTACTTGCTGAAGCTAAATAGCTGTTCATTTAGTCTCTGTTCATGCAATCATATCATAAATCTTCATACCTCTCCTCTCTGCGGGCAGCTACTCACCATAATGGCGACCTTCTCGAGTCAGTTGCTTGATAGGAAGGAAAACTCTTCCGAAGTCAGATTGCTGTCTGAACTTTGGCGGTTTCTAAGCCCTACTTGCTGCAAGTCCACTCTCCTGTGGAAAACCTCCCCCCTTCTCCTGGGGGGGGGTCCACTGACTGGAATAAAACCCAGGGGTTCCCAGAGCCTTAGGAATTCTCCTCTGTTCTCGCTGCCCATTGCTCCGCCCCCCTCCAGGATTGGCATTTTTGGAGGGTGAGGAAGGATTGATTCATAGCTTTTCACTGGGTCAGGGCGAAGAGGCTGGAAGGGACCTTTCAACAATATATTTCCTTCCCCAGCTCCCTTACTCTCTGGGAATCCAACTTTGACCCTTGCTGAGAAAACGAAGCAACTAATAACATGTTAGCTTCATCATAGACATAGGGATAGAAATCCTGTTTAAGCCTGGCAACCCCTCCCCCAGAAAAAAACATGTGTACAATTGAGTGCATTTACATATGTTATCCTAATCCCATTCAGAAAATGGATCTGAAGGTTAGGACTGCATTTTAAAATGCTGTTCATATATACTTATTCTTCGTATCACACGTGCACGCACATATATATATGATTTGCGAATTGTAGTTGGCATTCATGGTTCACAAATGTTAGCTATCAGGAATTCTGCAAGGTTTTCATCCCCCCCTAATTCCTATTAATTAGACTTTAAATATATAGGTATTATTAAATACTTTTTAAAATTAGATGATCAAAGAAATGAAACATGATTTGTTTTTAGAACATAAAGCAAAAGGAAAAATGTTGCACAGTAACAGGCCCTTTCATTTATGTACAGAAATTTCACTGAATTGTGGTCACTGGGTTGGAAGCTAAGATCCAAAAGCAGAATCCTGCTGTATAATGGGGGTTTCCCATCTCCTTCCCAATGCAGTTTCATTCATCTTTCAGTAACCATTTCTAAGGGCCAGATGACCACCATGAGATTTCTTTTTATGGTGCTGTACATAAGCATCAGTTGTACAAAACATCTGTACAAACAGAAGTGGGTCCAGCCCACTGCACAGGATCCAAAGACTGGCCGTAGTCATGGACAAGGAACTAAGTATATATAATGTGTTAGAAAAGCTGGATAGCTCAATGATTTAGGTATCTAGCTGTGGAACAAGATTGGGAGTCCAGTTCCCCATTATGCCTCTTTGGCTAGGGGTTGGGCTCAATGATCCGTAGTGTCCCTTCCAGCTCTGAAGTTTCGAGATTATTATTTCTATATTATTAATAAGATTTGAGTTTTTTCCCTCTCTCTTTTAATGAGAAATGCCCATGCAATGATAGAGCTTGAAAAAACAACTTTATTGGATCACAACTCCCAGAATTCTCTATCCACCATTGCTACTGCCCATAGTGACTGGTGATTATGGGAGTTATAGTCTAATAATCTTTCTTGTCTAAGCACCACCATTTAAAAAACTGCTTTTAAATTGTGTGCTAGTAAGTCAATGCATACAGTATCTTTATCCTGTGTGATTTGTCCTCTTTAAATAACAGCTAGGGTGCGGAGATTATTGTAACCACAGTGTAAGGGAAAGGTAGTAATTTGTATATGAAGCCCCCCCCCCAGCACAGGTGGCCAGCCTGATTATCTCCCATCCCCAGACCCTGCCAGGCCACTTACCACACAGCTCGCAGTGCACATGGCCTGCATCATCTTCTTTGCCCAAATCGCAACAGTAGCTCAACTGCTGCAGCTCCACTTTCCTGCTCGCCCAGCCACTCTGGCAAGGGGGCAGGAGGAGAAGTCTCCCTGCTCAGCCATGACGTGGCTGGGCAAGCAGGGAGGCGGGGCTGTGGCAGCTGAACTACTGCCGTGATTGGGGTGCAGACGATTATGCTGGCCATGCATGCCATGCAGAAAGTAGTCTGGCAGGGTCTGGGGGTGGGATGTAATCAGGACGGCCACCAATGCCGGGGAGCTTCGTATTCATATTCGAATGCAAAGCCCCCATGTCTAGCAGTAATCAAGTTACACTCATTGAAAATCTTCCCTCCTGACCTGATAAAAGTTATTCTTTGCCCTAGAAAGATGTATTCATTAGACCAATGGCAACTTTCATCCCAAGATGGGATAGTAATTCATAATTAGTCCCCCTCCAACTAGCTCCTATTTAAATAAAACAGGTTGAATACATACATTTCAATTAGAGCAGAGTTGGACCCATATTCCAGTGAAGTTTACCTTGCAGCGTGGGGAGGATCCTCTTCAATAAGTCCAGATCCAAAGCTCCTCTGCACTATAGAACTTTGTTTACATTTGTTTTGTTTTTAAGATCCAGTTAGGTAAAAAAAACAATTACCATTACAAAAATATGCTTCTTGCTGCTGTCCAAATGCAAAGATATCAAACCACATGCAGAAACAGGCTTCTGTATGGCATAGGCCAATTGCGGGGCAGGAATGAGGAAGATAAATACTGTATTGAGACTTGGACTTGCAAAAGTAATAATGCCTATTGCGCTGCATTCAAGCTTACTAAGATTCTCTGCTGTCAACTCTGGCAGTTCTTGTTCCCAGTTAAGCTGAAAAGGAAGCAGAAGCTGACTTCAGACTTCATCTTAACAGCCTTCTCAACTCATCATCAAGCAGATGGCAAGTCAGTCAGTGGGGGCTTTGCAAGTGTACTAGAGAGCATACAATTCCTGATGAATTCATAGTCCTCTCAATGGGAACAATGTGTTCAGAATCAAAGTTGCAAGTGA
This sequence comes from Pogona vitticeps, assembly GCF_051106095.1. Classification (NCBI taxonomy): domain Eukaryota; kingdom Metazoa; phylum Chordata; class Lepidosauria; order Squamata; family Agamidae; genus Pogona; species Pogona vitticeps. The sequence continues at coordinate 81,649,219 of NC_135785.1, forward strand.
TGCATATTGTATCAGTTCTGTAAATGGCAGCAGTGCTTTTTAAAACCTCTTTATAATACACTCTTACTATGTCTACGTTCACATTGGTTTTCCTTTTATTTTTTAAATAGACAAACTCATCGGAGTGCACTGTACTAATGGAATTAACAGAACGGGTTATCTTATATGTAGGCAAGTATTTTAGCAAAGAGGAAATAATTATTTTCATTGTGATAATATCCTCTGATTTAGTGATCCCTGTATACCTTTATATTCTTTCAGATACCTTATTGACGTTGAAGGCTGGGATCCAGAAACAGCAATCCAAGGTACCTGTTTGCTTCATGAAGATAATCAAAAGTTTTATGTACTTGTATCTGTTGCAGTAGCTGGAGTCTAAATCTCTGCCTCCAGAAATGCTACATGTGAAATAGGGCTTCTCAAACTTCCCTCTGAAGTCTTACGCCACCTAGAAAACGCTGTTTCTGAAGACAGAAGACAGCTTGTTTGTATGCAAGAAATGGAAATGGCCTATTTCCCTGTGTGTGTACAGAAACATTTTCCACTTTTGAAAAAGGTAAAAGGTCTTGACATATGGATGGAGGAACTGGAATCTGGTCCATGCAAGTTTGATTCCATGTGATTTGACTCTTGATAATCCAGTCTTGACATAAATGTGTAAAATTTGTAAATGTTGATTATGCAGAGTTGTGAATTTACATGCACACCATGAATGTGATACCAGATAAAATAATTTCATTAACCTCTGTCTTTGGTATATGTTGTTTATTCTATCGGAGACAATGCTGTTGTGATTGAGATCTGGCAGTTCATTTTATAGTTGTAAATCTTTCTGTCTGTCTTCTTGAAGCTCCTTGTGACATTAACTCTCCCCCCCCCCCCTTTGTTGGGATTTCCCAGGCAGTCAAATGGCATCCATATCTTCCCAGGCTAATGTTGCATGTAATTTTGCAGTATTAGGTACGTGAATGAGTACTGGGCTTTCTGCACAGAACAGTTAGTATTCTGTACAGGAAATCACTTTTCTCCCTTCAGCTGCCAGAGAAGTCCCAGCATTACCCATGTTCATCATGCAGGGAATGCTTGCCAGAATGAAATCTCAACATTCAAAGCAGAAAAACCAGGGAATACTCATCACATTCCTCATTTAGTTCATATTGGGTTGCTTTTAGAAAATGGGTAGCTCACATGAGTTTTAACACATTGTAACATATGATCCATTTCTGTAAGAGTTAATGGCCCAGTTCATGTCTAACAGCAAATAATGGTTTGTTGTTATGCAAACAAGCTTATATGAGTTTTGGGCTTTCCGCATTTGTTCATGTGTTTGAAAAGAAAATCCAAAGCTTCTGTTTCCCCTTTTGAACTGATGACAGCAACCTGTTACAGGATTATTCTAAAAAAATCGTAATTTGTTCTTCCTGTAGTCAAAGAGTGATTTGATCCTGGTGTGTTAATTCATCAGAGTTAAAACAGATTGGTTAAGTCAAAAACAAAAGTAAAAGCTTTCAATCTTGTTTTGCATAAAAAATAAACAGAGAAGGCCACTGTTTCCATATTCTCTTCTGCAGCGTTCTTTAAGCATCTGTTTAGACACCCTTGGAAACAAACTGCTTGATTGGATAAGTGTTTGGGTTTGATTCAGGAGGACTTTTGTGTTTTTTATGGAACATGTGGGCAGAAGGCTCATTTTTGTAATAATTTTGTTTTGTCTGAACTTGGCAGTGCCAGAAAATTTGGGAGGTGTCCTTTTTTTAATGAGAGTTAACATATTTTCTTTATGATAGTTGTTGTAAACAGCTTTCAGTGGACCAGTACAGGTAAAACATCACAGGTTTGCAAAGTTACTTTTGAAAAACTACAGCTCCTAGAATCCCCCAACCAGCATTGCCACTGAGGGGATTCTGGGAGTTGTAGTCTCCAAAATGTAACATTGCAAAGCTGTGATGTGATAAACTAGCTGTCAGATAACCATGCCCAACAAATCAATATACACTCTTTTTCTGGAGCATCTTTCTCTTCTTAACTGTGTTCAAATCAGAGTTAAACACAAGGCTAGTTACCATTAACTGTTGTTAATACTGATGTCAAAAATTCATTTGTAGGAAGATAAGAATGTATGTCAGTGAGAGGTAGGGATGTGAGAAGGCTACCTCTCACAGGAGGCCAAGCTGGCCCCATGTTTGCTGTCCTTCTGCAAGCAGGCAAAAACCTTTCTCTTCAAGCAGGCTTTTCCTTAGTGACTGACTGTATGGGAGACAATAAAAGAAATGGTTTACATTTTGTTGCTTCTAATTCTGTTTCTTTATAATGCTTTTACCTAACATTTTAAAATAATGTTATTAATTCTTCTTTAATATTTGAATACATTTACTGTTTTTAGCATAGTTACTGTTGCCAAATGATAAGTGTCCAGCATCAATATAATATAAAGTGGCATGCAATAAAAATAAAAGCCTACATTCTAGCATACGAATTTAAACCAGAGGTTTAAAAAGTCATTTTTTCACCTGTCGCTCCCAGAATCTCACAGCCAACATGGCCACTGACCATGCTGGCTGGGGGATGCTGGAAACTTTAAAAGGTGACTTTCCGAAATACTGCACTAATTTGAAAAATTCTAAAAAGCGACATTTCTAAATACTAATTTGAATCCTAATGAACGGCATCTCTTTATGTAGGTGTGTTTCTAATTGTTAGTTTTGCCAATTACAAACCATTCAATTTTGGAACTGAACCCACACACTAACTTAGCTGCTGCTTGCTCAACTATAATGTTTACAAAACAATATTCTATACAGCTAATATTGTCCTCATTTGTTCAGCTTTTGGGGAGGCTCGTGGTCACCATATGGATGGTAATATATACTTGACAGATCTCAGAACTCAACCAATGAGAAGGTGAGACAAGAGTGATGTTTATTCTTTTTGAAATACACCTTGCTTCCTGTACTCAGATTATGTTACTAATTCATGGATTATTATTTGGATGGGATAGGTATAACAAACATTTTGTTGTTTCGTTGACTTTCTGAAAGTATACCAATGCATATCTTGACAGTAAACACTAAGTGCTAAAATAAATGATTCTGCATTCTCCGTGGCTGTATTGAATGCTCCTATCCCTTGTTCAGCTACCTGAAACTATCCTAACATATTCTTATATAGGTTACAAAACCTAAGACACAAATGCATTTGAGAACCTTCCCTTTTTACCATTAGAACTAGCACTGTCCCATGAGTTTTCCAGGGGGAACACTAACAATGTATATTTATTCTATTCTCTTTTTGAAAATTTCTAGCAATCTGGGAATGAATTTATGGGATGCTGATGGAGATGTTGTGCCACTGCAAAATGATATGGATGGACATATTGATAGATTTCCAAATGAAGAATTTCCAAGGTAGCCTGAAGAAATCTATTAAAATGAAAGTAGAAAGAAGAAAATATTTATTAGAATTGTCTATATTCCATGCTTTTAATTATGGCTTAAGCTGCTGAAATTTGTTGCCAGGATCGGGGGGGGGGGGGGAAATCTACTGCCAAACTGGACTCACTGACTGAGGGCAGGAATCTTTATTCTCCACTACAGCCCTCCCATACACTTCCAGAGATGCTCTGTAAAGTTAGATCCACCACCACCAAAGGGAGCTTCAAGGAGGTACAAAGGGCAATGGGGAAAATGATGAAAGTTCAGTAGAATTAGGCTATTCTAAAATTTTGGGAGCACATGAAAAGTCATTAATCGCATCCCAGAGTTTGGGAAGGTTTTTTTAGTAATTATTTCCGGTTCCTACTGTATGTTTTAATAATGTTTGTCAATTAATTTTGGCATTTGTTTTTTCTTTTAAAAAGAGAATTCTCTTGATTTTTCTTCACAGAACTGGGAAAAGATTAAGAGTTTATGAAGATAACCATAATGACTTGCCAGAACAGATAGGACTGAGAGAGTTTGATTTTATTAATAAGGGCCCTGGACAACGACGAAAACCATATCATGATCATGGGTTTCACGATGACTTACAAATGAGACAAAGGCATTTTCCAGAACATTCATTTTATGATGATTACCAGGAAGAAATGCCTCTGAAAGACTTGGATTTCGCCACTAGGGTATCAGGGCAGAGACTCCGACCTTGCCATGGGCGCCAACTTTGTGATGACTTTCCAGCAGGGGCACCACCAGGAGATATTGATATGGGCCATGGAGAAAGGCAGAACCGTTTAATTGATATACCTACTCATAATGATAGATTGAGAGATTCGCAGCTCAGCAGAGGACAGAGGCAGAGACCATTTTATGACCCACAGTCTAATGATGACTGTACACATACACCGTTATTTCCAAAGATGCCATTAAAAGATCCAGCACTCCACAGGAAAAGACCTGGCCAAAGAGCCAGACCATTTCTGGACTGTTCCCCTTGTGATGATATGCAACTACCAATGGGAGACTTTGAGTTTGTTAGTAGGGGCCATGGGCAAAGAATGAGACCTTTCAGTGACCATCAGCATCACAGTGATTTACAAAGGGAGATGCCGGCGGATGATTTTGGAGAGAGAGATTCCGAATCAAGATGTAGACCATTCCATGACCATCAGTCTTACGATGAAGATTTTTTAAACAGGGGGTCTGGACAAAGGATGAGATCGTTTAATGACCATATATCTTCTGAGACTAACATGGCATATGAAGATTATGTAGAAAGGTGGGAAGAGCTACCATCTCTGAACATATATATACCTGCCTGATGCTCAGTTTTGTGGTTTTAACAACAGTTGGCTAACTGATAATCTGCCACAGTTAAGGAAAGTTCACTCCTTTTGATTTTCTCATTATTTATTTATTTATTTATTTATTTATTTATTTATTTATTTATTTATTTATTGTCTAATGTGACAGTCTGACTGCAGCTGTTCTGCAGCCTTCAGGGAGAGCAAGGCTGAAGAAATGGCTGCTGAGCTTTTAATGACTGAAGATAGCACTGAGTGTCAGACTTAGGAGATGCTTGCCTAGCAGTGCAAAGATGTTCTAGTAGCTGACAGCCAAGAATTGCAAAGAAGATTCAGCTGAGGCTGAAGGAGGGAGAGATGTCCAAGAAAAGAAAGGGATGGTGAAATTTATTATTGCAACACACACACCCCAGAGTACTGCTTCAGCACTAATGGGGAGCAATATACAAATTTAAGTAATAAACAAACCAACAAAAAAAAAGGGGGGGGGGAAGACTTTCCCTGCTCCCCCGTTCCAGGACAGGAAAGCTTGAAAGGTTGGGAATGTTGAAACTGTGCTGTTTCATAGGCAAGCGGTCCAGTCCACTGAGCTGGTCTCCCCTTCCCTTTTAGGTTGGTAAAAAGAGCAGGGAAGGAAAAAGAGAAAGATACTCTACTGCCTGTGAGGGGGAGAGGGGAGAACGCTTGAGGAAGCAGGAACAAGCTCCCATTGTTGATATAAGCAGCTCTCTGGAGTGGAATAAGGAGGAAGCTTCTCCCTAGTAATTCCCATAAGCCAGAGAACAGGGTAAGTGGACTCTCAGTATAGGGAAAGCAAGATTGCCCCTGCCTGGGCTTGGGCTGTCTCAAAGGGAGGAATAGTATGAGAATAAACCAGAGGCTGAGATTGAGTGACCTTGCTAGGAGGTTCACACAACAACATCAGTAATAATATCTCTCTGAGATACGCTGGAGGACGTGTTCCAATCTGCTGGCAACTGGTGCTTCATCTTATGGTTGACCACCCCCTCAGAAGATGTGTCCCTCCCCAAGAAATCAAGAGCAACATCCCATTACTATCTTTTAGGCAAGCTGACTCTGGTGTTTGCTTATCATCCTTAGCAGCTCAGTCCTAACTATTAATTAGATGACTAGGCTAGTTTTCTACCTTACGTCACTTAGTGGGGCCTGCCCTGATACAAAGACATCTGATCTAGAGTAAAGGATAAAATTAACAGCAGTAGCGACATTCTGAATCCTCATGGTATGTTCTGGGGACCTACCCACAGGAATCTTTGATGAGGAGAAGTCCTTAGAGGTGACAGGTGAAGCAACAGGTACAGAAAAGTCCTATATTCATCTTTTTGATATTTCCATCTTCCATGAATTTCTATAAACTTAGTCATCTAAGCAAATAATTGCAATATTTTTTAATATTTGTGGGATTGAAAACAGTATGAATCATTGGCCCAAATCCTTGTACCTAGTTATGCTGGCATAACACAAATAACATAACCTTTGGAGGCAATTCATCTCCAGAAGTTACAGGTTTATTGTCAAATTTTACAGACTTCCAGCTGTTTGCAATGAACAAATAAAACAAAAACAATTGAAACATCTCAACACAAGGAATGCTTCAAGTGGTTTCTCAAAATTCAACTGAAAATGCAACTTTTAATGAAATTATTCAACCCCTTCATGGCAAGCATCTTGAGTACTTAGTAGAGCACCCTTTTGCTGTTATGACCTGCCAGAAACAAGATGCATAGCCAGACACCAGCTTCTGGCAGTGTTCCTGAAAAATCTTAGACCATTCCTCATGACCAATGGCCTCCAGTTCAGTAATATTCTTGGGTTTGCATGCTACAACCGCCTTCTTCAAATCCCACCAGAGATTTTCTTTGGGGTTCAAGTCAGGTGACTGTGATGGCCACTGTAGAATCTTCTAGGACTTCTGCAACCAAGGTTTGATGGAATTTGTTTTGCTTGGGATCATTGTCTTGTTGGAAGGTCCAATGACATCCAAGCTTCAGCTTTCTCACAGATTGCATGATGTTTTCTTCTAGGATTTTCTGATACTTCAATGAATCCATCTTGCCTTCCACACACTGGTTTCCAGTGGCAGAGGATGCAAAGCAGCCCAAAAGCATCACCAAGCCACCACCATGTTTAACTGTAGGCAGGGTGTTCTTTTCAGCATATGCTTCATTCTTCTTCTTCCAGACATACTGCACACTTCCATTTCAGCACTCCACAAAACAGAATCCCAAAACTTCTGTGGCTTAAGTATATTATTTTTAGCATATTGGAGCTGGCTTTTCTTGTGCTTTTGGGTCAGTAGTGGTGTATGTCTTGGAGTTCTGACATGGAAATCTGTATTTAGTATGTGCCTGTGGCATTTGCCCTTGTGGCCCCTGCTTGTCTTTCCCTCATAAAGGCTTACATGTCGTTTTCTTCTCACTGCCACCAGTGGATTACTTCAGTCCACAGTATAAATGATGTTTGTCAGAACACTTGTCTTGTGAACAGAAACAGAACTTATTTACTGGAGTGAAGCAGACTGAATAACAACAGAAGTTCTTCAGCTACACATTATACATAAGCAATTCATCAACAGTTCTCTCAGTACATATTTCTTTTCTCTTGCTATATCATTACCACCTTCTCTACCTATTTTCCTAACCAGCTGTATCTCTCTCAGTATCTGTTCCCTCTCTCTCTGACTAACCTGCCTTATCTGACTCCTTCTCCCGCCAAACCTCATGTAGCTGCTGACTCCATCTCCAGTCCTCTCACAGGTCCATGCAGATCAGCTCATGACTATGAATGGCATGAGAGACATGGGCGATCGTCACAGTGCCTTACTGCGCAAATCGAAATTTCAGTGCCTGTTGCCACCAAGTCTTGTTGCAGGGCTTTTACAGTCACTCAAGGGTTTTTCTCAATCTGCCTTATTTATTTATTTTATTTTATTTATATCCCGCCTATCTGGTCAATTACGACCACTCTAGGCGGCCTCTCAGAAATTTGGTTGCAGCAGTTGATAGTTTCCTTTTTCTGCCCTGTCCAGATAGTGTAACCACTGTTCTTTAACTTTGAAGTTGACAATTATACTTCCAACAGTGTATCTAGGAACATTTAGTGCTTTTGCTATCTTTTTGTATTCTGTTCCTCACTTGTGAAGGGCAATTATCTTTTCACTTAACTTTCTGGGCCATTCTTTTGACTTAGCCATATTTCCAACATGCATTCAAATGTCACACTCACCAAACCTCTAGCCAGTTCAGGTATTTCATGTGTTCCAGCTCAAGCACACCTGGTGCAACCAACGTACTCTTTAATTTTCAGCCCCGCTGACCTCTCTTGTGCGACTTCACCCCTGCATGTGCATGCAACTCTGGGCCCCCTCCAGTGCCCACGACTCAATCACGACCAGAATCAAAGGATTAAACGTGACTGCGGCACAGAGGAGGAAGAGAGTTACGCAGAGGGAGGTGGAGTCGCACAAATGCGCATTCATGTCCAGCTTAGAAGGAACCTTGGGTGCAACTAATGAAGCCTTTGATTAGTTGCATCAGGTTTGCTTGAGATAACACCTGTTTTGCATATTTGTGCTCTAAGGCACTGGTTCTTAACCTTGGGTTACTCAGGAGTTTTGGACTGCAACTCTCAGAAGCCTTCACCACCAGCTGTCCTGACTGGGGTTTCTGGGAGTTGCAGTTCAAAAGCATCCGAGTAACAAAGGTTAAGAACCACTGCTCTAAGGGATTCTATTCAGGGGGTTTGACTAATTCAGAGACTGTAGAATTCATTAAAATTGCATTTTCAGTTGAATTTGCAATAGAATAACTGATTACAACTTTGTGTACGTGTCTGCGTGCGCGCACCTGCATGCACACCAGTTGTTATGTATACCACCTAGTATATATATAATGTTACATAATTCTAGAGAGTTGAAAAATTCCAGAACAATGTGTGAGCTTGTCCCTAGAAGCTGCAGGGAAAATGAAAAATCAGATGATCAGTCCATTCTCTGTCAAGGAGTCATCACTGCAAAATGGATTGAGAAACATTGCATCATAGTTCCCTCTATCAAAAATAGCAATCTTTCTGCTCATAGGCAAATAATTATGAATCCAGTTTATATTTACATCCAGGTTTTGTTTATACTGTTTGATGCATCTGTTTTACTCTTTCAGAGATCATGCTTTTCTTTCTCATGAGCACTTCCCTGACTCTCCCATACTGCACAGAGATTATGGCTCTGATAAAGATGGCTATACCAGAAATAGCAGGTGAAGTTCCTATTTTCATGGCATTCGTGCAAAGGATGTTCATAATTCCTGCACTCAGACAGCAAATGATTTATATTAATATGTGTAGTCTGATGAACTGTACATATTTTGACATACTTTAAATACTGTTGGTGGATTTACACAGGTATTAACTCACCATTCAGAAATTGTTGGGACAAGCGAGTGGATTCAGGCTCAGCTTTTTATAAGGATAGTCTCCTGTGAACAAGAGATATCCTGTGAAAGGACTCAGTCAACTTCGGAAATAAAGATTTGTCTTTAGGGACTGAATCAGGTATAATACTTGGTTCTTTCTTAACGGTTGTGAAAAAAACAAGACCCATCTGTAAGATAATTTTCTGCCTTTTTCCATATTCTTTCATCTCTCATATGAACTCCCTTTTCCCACCTTATTAGAGAATAAATGAAGATGTCAGTTACAAACCACTGCACACTTCCCCAGTCAAGCAGGATTTGTAAGCAACATTCAACTGTTGTTTCAAATCCTTGTCAGCTAGAAATCCTGACCAGTATTACTTTATAATAAATTATCCAGTATTCTCTAACAATCAGAATCTGATTGTATTTAGGGGTCAAGGGCAATATTTGCTCCCAGGTGAGAAGGAATTTGGAGGGGGACATGCATGATCCTACTAAAAATAATGACATAGTATTATATCTCCAGTGGCCCGGTAGACAACCCAAATATCCATGCTTAAATTGCACTGACAACATTTGGATTTAAAGAAATGTAATTTGGTTTAGAATTATAGCCAGAATAAAAAAGAGAGTGTCTGGAATCTTATTACTTACTTACTCTGGCATAATTTCATCGTGGTAAATTTAACTGGCAAATTCTACGAGTTTGGAAGTCAAACAACCATTTGCTATCACAATAGCATTAATAGGTCTACTGCTGCTTAATACCAGCACAAATCTAAAATTTGGTGTGTGTAGATGTAGACAAAAGACTCTGCATGCATTCCTGTTTACTGTAATCAAGGTTCCATGTAGATCATACTGTGGCTCTAGATATGGTACATTTATGATTTATGACTAGTTTCCATGTTGTCATCACCACAGGAATGAATAGTGAAGACAGGTACTTCTTCATGGTCTCTGTGAATGCACACTAATGGGTTAATCTGTGCCTGCACAGAGGTTTCTGGAATCTTCCAGAGCTTAACACCCGTTCACCAGGACCGCGCCCTAGTGCACATGGTCTGCCCGTCCTGGCTAGTGCCTCAGTTCCTTTTTGCCGCCGCTGAGGTTCCTTCTCAGACAAGCTGCGTTTGCCTCCTGCTTTGAAAAAGGAATTTTCTTGCTAGAGATCTTCGGATAGTGAGATTCTTTGTTATTCCTTCCTTCTGCCGCCCCCCCCTCCTTGAATCCCCTTTCTTTATTTCTAATTTTTTATGGCCTCTTAACCGTTTAAACGGTGTACTTTGTGCCCCAATTAAATCCCAGTCACCAACGGCCACAATTCCAGCCTTTTCTGTCTGGGCAAAGCTTACCAACCGCCTTCTTGCCCTTTTTGTAAAAAGTTTATGAAACAGGCACTTAAGCTAAGGCAGCAACACCTACAATCTTATTTGTGGCAATGTTCCCTTCGTCCCATACCAACTATGGAACCTACACTACCTTCTCAGGTTCAATCGTTTTCCCGAGGAGCTTCGATTGTATCTTCAGCAAAATCCAAATCTAAGTCTAAGACCATCACTAAGTCTACCACGGGTGCTTCGGCACCGAAGTCCACACCGGTACCAAAGTCTCCTCCAGTACCAGACAAACAGTCCAAACCAAAGAAGCCTAAGAAATCATCCTCTGATTCTCGATCCTACAAACACCAGAAGGACAAGACAACCTCTTCCATCCAGTTACAAGAGCAGCAAACTATTTGCCTCGATTCCATATCTGTGGAAGATGACGATTATCTGTCTCCACCTTCAGGCCAACCAACTTCACCTTTCTTGGCCCAGTCCCCCTCGTGGGCTAATACCTCGGCTGAGGTTATGGTACTGCCTCGTTATGACCACTTGAGCCCTTTGGGTTGCTCTGTCTCTGAGTGTCATTCGGATTCAGCTTCCATTGCTGATCTGCAATCTCTGTGCAAGTGAACCTGAAAGGCACATCATACACCAGAGACTGGTCTTACTGAAGTTGTCACTCCACTACCACAGACGTCAATGGGATTGCTTGCATTCCATGATTCACTTTCACAATACTGTCATCCCAAGAGGGTTACCCTCTATGGCCCAGTGGCATATTATGAGCTCCCACCACATCGATACCGTCACCATCAATACTGGTACTGGTGCCCCGATATGGAGGTCTATGTGGAGCCTAAGCACCCTTGATACTCCTACTACTATTCCAATTCTGGTTCTGAATCTCCTCTTCCATACCAACTACGATACTATGACCAGTCCTCCTCGGCAGATGACTCCTCAATACCGATACCGAGAGCTCAGAAGTCCCCCAGAAAGAGGAAGCATACCTCGCTTCCTTCTTCTACTACAGGGGTCCCCAACCCCCAGTCCGTGGCCCGGTCCTGGTCCAGGGGCTTCCTTGAACTGGGCCACGGAAACAGATCTCTGCCCCCCTGCACACATGCACAATGGGTGTGTCGAGCTTGCAGGTGCACGTGTTGCACTTGTGGGTGGATGTGTTGTGCTTGCGGGCATGCGCACAAGCGCAACACGCCCCTCCGCAAGTGCAACGTACCCACCCCACAAGCGTGACACACCTGCAAATGTGACATGCCCACCCGTGAGTGTGGGGGTGCCCCCGCCCCCCATGCACAGAGCCCGCACCCCCCAACTGGTCCACAGTCTGGAAAAGGTTGGGGACTGCTGTTCTATTACACCGGTACCGAAACATGTTAAACCATCCTCCAAGCACTTTGTACCCCGCACCAAACCCCCCTGCCCATCCGCAGGTTTGCCCATCATCAGCTAAAGTCACCACCACCTATGCTGGTCTTTCACCAGTATCTCATGAGACCGTTCATGCTCATCAATCTAATTGAGTTAAACCACATAAATCTACCATTCGGGATCCAGTTCTTAAACAGGCATCAACCAAACAAACCACCACACTGGTTGATACAGTTGATGACCCATCTTCTCCAGGTCATTCCGCGTCCTCACCATCAATGAATTCTGACACCTGTGACTCCATGGTACTCCTGGAGTCTCCTCCTAATCTGCCTACCCCTGACTCTGATGTCGCTGACGTGAAACCTTCCTCCCCATCAGAGGACTTTTTGTCGTATTCTCAACTAGTCCTACATATCGCTAAAGTGATGGATCTTGATGTACAGCAACCAGTACAGTCCAAGTCCAATAAGGTTTACGAGGACATTGATGATGACCAAAAAACCCCACTCCACATTGGATTTAATCAAACTGATTAAACAATCCTGGCCTAAGCCATCTTCTGTGCCACAAATCTCCAGACAAGTTGAAAATTTATACAAGACTCATGGAGACAATACGGCTTTTCTATCCAAGCATCCGCCTCTGAACTTGGTCATAGGCGATGCAACTCAAAACAGAGCATAGAATTGGTCTAACACCACACCAAATAATAAGGAAGGCAGGAAACTCGACATTGTTGGTCGTCGGGTATACTCCCTAACATCCTTCACATTACGCGCTTTCTACCTCGCAGGCATGGGTACACACCGCCATTTTTTATGGAACAAAGCATTTCCTTCTCTTCAATTGGCTCAGGGAGAATATAAATCTAGAGGCCTTGCCTTCCATCAAGAGGCTATGGCTGTTGCATGCCAGGAGCACATCACAGCAAGGCACATAATAGAAGCTGCTTTGAAGCGCATGGCCACAGCCATTGCCCTTCAAAGACATGCTTGGCTCCATTCAACCCATATCTCTGATGATTCTCACATGCATATTGAGGATCTAACATTTGATGGAGTTGGCCTTTTCGACACCAGGACCGATGAAATCCTTGATAATCTCCAAAAAATGAGGAAAACTGCAAGATCTTACAATACTCAACCTTATTACAGGCTCCAGCGCTACCAATGGCGTCGCACATACCCTTACCAGCAATACAGATCCGTTCCTGATAAACAGAGATACTTACCACTAGCTACATCCACTTTCCAGACTTGCCATGTCACTCAGCGTCAATGTTCCCATCAGTCCTTTCATTGGCCTGAGAAAAAACCAAAACAGTCTTTGACTTTCAAGTCACCCAGTCTCCCTCGCACCACTCACCACATCCTCATCAAACTCGCCTTGCTGTCCATTTTTCATCCTGGGCTGCCATCACCACAAGTGGGTCCTCGGTATCATTGCCGCCAGTTACACCATAGAATTCATTGTCCTCCCACTTCTGAGGAGAGTCCTCACTCCACCATCCCATGTTCTCAGCCTAGAAGTTCAATCCCTTCTCTCAAAAGATCCTGTTTCACCTGTCACCTCACCAGACGCCGACCTCGGGTTTTTCTCCAGATGCTTCATGGTACCCAAGAGAGATGACGGTCTCCACCCTATGCTGCCCTTCAGTACTTCAAGCCACATGTATTAGTCACCACGCTTCAGACCCAGCACCTCCTCGGATTCATAGTGTCTACAACGTCAGTCATCCAACACACCCGCCTGAAGATGCACTCCCTACAGGCTTGGTACTTGTCCCTCTTCGATCCCATGTCGGCCCCACCCTCCATGTTATTGAGGGTTACCCCAGAAATTGCAGCACAGTTCCAATGGTGGAAGACACCAGCCAATCTTTTCATGGACAGACCCTTTGCACCTCTCTAATTTACCGTACAGATAACAACCGACACAAGCCCAACCGGATGGGGTGCTCACTGCAAGGGACTATGTTTTCACGCTCTGTGGTCACCCGCTGAGAAAATGCTTCACACAAAAACTTAGAACTTCTAGCCATATTCAAGGCTCTCCGCGTATTCGAACCATTGGTCACCAGCACCGCTGTTCAGATTACGACAAACAACACCACAGCCCTCTTTTATCTCAACAAACAGGGCGGGACACTCTCTCTTCCCTTGATTTACCTTACTGTCCAGCTCTGGGAGTGGTGTCTCGAGCACCACATACTGTATTCCCAGTAGCAGTTCATATCGCCACTCACCACAATCGTATAGCGGACTCTCTCAGCAGACTCGGTTCGCAGACGCATGAATGGGTCCCTTAATGACTCCATCTTTTGTCAACTAACCACTCTATGGGGATAACCACACTTGGACATTTCCGCATCAATAGAAAACCCTCTATTGCTCCAGACGTCATCTCCCAGCTGCGCTTACAACTCTTCACACCATGCTACAATTCCTTACTCACCTCTTTACCAAGCATTTGTCCTTGTCTATCAAGGTCTATCTCTCCGCTATAGTAGCTCACCAGCCACATGGCTCTGAAGCATCTTCACTCTTTCTTCACCCTATGATAAAACAATTTCTTAAGGGGGCTCCAATCTACAACCCACCAGACCACACCTCCCTCCGCAATGGTCACTATATACTGTTCAACAAAGCCTAATGACGCGGCCTTTTGAACCTCTCGCCGCAGCGTCCGATTGCCTTCTTGCTTACAAGACCCTCTTCCTTGAAGCCATTACTTCCGCTCATAGAGCCTCAGAACTTGCTGCACTTAGAGTCGACCCTCCTTTTCTTCAATTTTACCTGGACAAGGTAACTCTTTATCCTGATGTTTTCTTTCTTCCAAAGGTTGTTTCTGGGTTCCACCTTAAAACAACCCTCATTTTACCTACCTTTTTCCCATCGCCTGTTACTGGCTTGGAGCGTTCTCTCCACCTTAGATGTTAGGCGAGCATTGGCCTTCTACATTTCAAAGATCGCCTCTTTCCACAAATCCAAGAGACTTTTTGTTTCTTTGCACTTACAACACAGAGGATGCTCTATCTCTTCCCAAACCATCTCTAAGTGGTTTGTATCAACCATTCTCCTGGCATATCAGCTAGCTAAGAAGCCTCTTTCAAATGGAGTTAAGGCTCATTCTACGAGGGCAGTGGCTACTTCTGCAGCATTCTCAGAGGCGTTTCTGTCCGTGATATCTGCAGGGCTGCTACATGGTCCATGCCGTCCCCCTTTACCTCTCATTACTGCTTGGACCTCCGGGCTAAGTCGGATGCTGCATTTGGACGAGCAGTCCTGTCGTCTGTTCTTTCGTGACGTCCCTCCTCCAGTCAGGTAAGCTTGTTAATCACCCATTAGTGTGCATTCACAGAGACCATGAAGAAGAAAGAGAGGTTACTTACCTGTAACTCTGGTTCTTCGAGTGGTCATCTGTGAATTCACACTTCCCGCCCGTCCTGCCCTCTGTCCCTCACGTCTATTTCATTTTATTCAGTGGCGGGCAGTTTGGGAATTGAGGCACTAGCCAGGACGGGCAGACCATGTGCACTAGGGGGGCGGTCCTGGCGAATGAGTGTTAAGCTGTAGAAGATTCCGGAAACCATTGCACAGGCGCAGATTAACCCATTAGTGTGAATTCACAGATGACCACTCAGAGAACCAGAGTTACAGTTAAGTAACCTCTCTTTTTCTTTTGTATCTTTTTGGCAAATTGTTTACTTGCCACCATTATTACCTGATGCTGTAAATCCCGTCACCTTCAGAAAACTTGAGATGTGTACATCTTTTAGATGGAGAATGTAGAGTGGGAATTATAGGATGAAAATATTGTTTTCTAACCCTCCCCTGCTTACATAGGATTAGCTTTCGGCAAAAAAAAAAATCATTCTGTAATGTGCTTCCTGTGGGAAAACTTCAAGCAGCACAATGACAGCAGTATGTAATACATGACTCATGAAGAGACAGACGTAAATGGTAACTCCCTTTCCTTTGTCAACTCAGAAATTCATATATAACTGACTTGAGGAGGTTGCTCTGCTTTGAACACTGAGTTCAAGGTTTAATGTTTGTTTATTTATTTATTTATTTAAAATATTTTTATCCCACCTTTCTCCTTGAAAAGGACCCAAGGCAGCTTACAACAATGAAAGGCAATCTTTAAAAGCAATAAGTATACAATAGTGGTTAACAACGTTAAAAGACAATATTTAAAACTACAAACAATAAATAAGGAGGCATCTTGCATCATTTATAGGCAATATTAAGGCAAAGATCAATACATATATAATGGGGAATTCCCCAGCACCACCTTCTGAGTTCTCTCCTTTAGAAAGGGCTGGAGGCACGGTAAAACAGTGTCCCCAAGTCCCACTCCAGAGAGGCAGGGCAGGAGGATACTGTGGTCAATAGCTGCTGTTAACTATTTGTTTTGTTATCCATACTGCGTTGTTTGGGAAAGCAGACTTTCTTTGCCTAATATTCCTCTTTCAATTTGATCAGTATACATAAACGTTCTTGTCCCATTATTGATGCTTGTGTGTTTTTATATTTCAGAAAGCAGTGATATTCCCAAAGAAAGAAAGACACTGTTTTAAGTTTAAAGGGAAAAAATATGGTTGAAGCTATAGTTTCTAAAAAGCAAAGAAATTCAGGTCACAGATAAATCCCCACCCAAATACCCTTTAATATATCTTAATTTCCACTCCAAGCAAGCATGAGAGATGGCCTCCACTTTTTGCTTCCCTAAGTCTAAGCACATTAAACAAAGGGTCTTCCTTTCCCTAATCAAGGATCAACAGAACTGCATCAAAAAAGGTTACATAACTGTAAGTAGGCCTGTGATATTAATCTGTTGATTTACTCTGTTAAAAGCATAGCTTTCATTTCTGATCTTCTGCTCTGTTGATGTGCTGTATAGAGATCGGAGTGGGACAGAATGTTTACTGGGATTGATGTCAAGGTATAAAAATAATACATGAGTGTGCCCATGATTTGAGTGAGGAATGGGGGTTGATCTCTGACCTGGATCTCTGGCTGAAGTTGGTATAGCTTTTAGTCTTCAAATTTTTGCTTTCAGCTGAAGGTTTTTCTCTTTGGGAATACTATGATTCCTCCACTGCATGAATGGGACATTCTCCATCTTACTGACTTAATATTGTGCATTTCTTCTTGATGAAAGACTGAATACCGTATTTGCCGGCCTACAAGGCGACCGGCCATATAAGACAACCCCCCCCAACAGGAAGAGCCTGGGCGGGCGGAGGCAGGAGGAGGAGGAGGAAGAGGGGAAACGGCGGGGGTGGGCAAGCGAGTGTGCTGGGTCAGCAGTGGGAGGGCGAAGAAGAGGGCAAAAGGCTGAGGGGGGACAGCAGGAGGAGGGGGGAGGAGGAGGAGGAGAAAGAGGGGAAACGGGGGGGTGGCGGGCGAGCAAGTGCGCCGCTGGCTCAGCATGCGTGGGGCAGCGGGCAGCCCATCAGCGGGCTCTGGCCAAGGGTGAGGAAGGGGGCAAGAGGCTGAGGGGGGGGAGCGGGAGGAGGAGGAGGAAAAGGGAAACAGGCGGGTGGCGGGCAAGCGAGCCCAAATGAAGTGCACCCGGCGTACAAGACAACCCCCCCCACTTGGAGGCATGTTTTTTGGGCCCAAAAAGTCATCTTGTACGCCGGCAAATACGGTACCTCAGAATCATAGAATAATTGAGTTGGAAGGGGCCTGTAAGGTTACTGAGTCCAACCTCCTGCTCAGGGCAGGAATCCAAATCAAAGCAGCTATGACGAATATTCAGAATCCTCCTGTGCATTGAGACTTGTACTGTAATAGATATTTTAGCTATATGTAAATATGATTTTATTTTAGCTAAATATAAATATTTAAATATCTATTTACAGAGATTACTGTAAATACAATTTGGCAAAAGCCAATTTGTTAATTTTTATTTGGAAGGGCTTTTTTCTGATAGAGGATGGTGTACAGTGGTTTTATTTTCCCTTTGTTAGTTTCAGTGAAGTTCCTGATGCTCTCTTCATGTTCCTTATGAAAAGAGCATCAGGAACTTCACTGAAACTAACAACTAACTGTTGCTGTTTTCTTACTTTCTGTCTCACTGTCATTGAATAAACCATCATCAGCTTAAGATGTTTTTAATTAATACTATCATTTTCATATTATAGGTCTGATTGCCCTAAAGATTACAGAAGAATGTACCCTTCGAATGAAATGAACAGAGGAATAACTAGATTTGCACCATATTCCTCTCACCCTGTACAACACCCTTCACCTTGCCAGGAGGAATTTAACTCAGTTTCAGTTGACCATGCAAAAGAATCTCAACCTGAAATGACAAGAGATATTGGCCAGGGGAAAAGGTTACCTGTTGTGACAATTGATTACAATTATGGCTTGCCTTTAGGCTATACTCCTAAGGAGGAAGATAGAGCACATTATGATTTGCATTCAAGAGAACACTGCATTTGGAAATGAACTAGATAACAAATGTGCATGCATGTTTCACCCATTTTTCTTTGTATGTGGACCAAACCTTTCCTCAAATACATGTATCTTTCAGTTACAAAACTAGTAGTTTGAATATAGTTAGTAATCCCAACTAGAGTATATTTATTGAATCAGTGAGATTTACATAAGTGTTGAGTCCCCATTTAGCAGTTGATTCAATGGATCTAAGCTAGTAGGGACTAGCAATTGGATTTAGGCCAGTATGTATAATAAGATCAGTCCACAAATCTTTGTTGTTTCACATTTTAGATGGTTGATATATTTGATAAGCGTATGTGAAGACAGATGTCCTACCTGTGTGAAATAAAAATAGCATTTATCATAGAGAAATTGAAATGTCGTAATACAAAAGACAACTGTATATGCAATGTGTATGACTATTTCAGTGTACAACAGTTGTAACATAAAAATTCAGTAAAGTTTCACTATTAATTTGTTTAAGATTTGAAAAAAAGGAAAAAGAAACTTGTTAAGGTAAAAATAAAATAGCTGAGGTAAAATGGTTCATTAATTTGGTAGTAACAACATAGATTTAATAACTAAAATCTTGTTGCACAGCTTTGCCTGTGCAACAAGAATGATGTCAGCAACAGCATCTAATAGGTAGCAAGACTACCCTATCCATAAACCAATGGGGCGGCTCCCAGGAAACAGTCCAACTGAGAGAGCATTCTCTTTTTCTTCCCATCTGATACAGATAAGAAGGAACACACTGTGCAGATAAAAATAAATCTCTTGCCTTCCACTTTCTCCTCTACCTGTCACAGAGGACAGTCTGGGAGATTCCAGGTGACTTCCGGGATTGGAAGTCCTAGGATTCTGAAACTCCAATCCCTTGTATGCACAGCTTGTACACCAGGGGTCTCAAACATCCGGCCCGCTGGATGATTGTTTGTGGCCCCCAACTTGCCCCCCCTCCAAAGTGCCCACGTGTCCTCTGCTGTCAAGAGCACCTGTGGGGGCCCCGCCCTGTTCTGTTTAATTTCACAGGTACCGGTGGGGGCTTTTCTCCTTTGGCAAGGAGAATTTTGTGAGGTTTTTTTATAATTATTTTATGTCTTGCCCTCCAACCCACCCCGCTAGGCGGTTGCCAGTGCTCCCTCCCTTTGCCACTTCATCCTACTGGTGATGGTAGTAAAGAAGGAGCTGGAGGGGGTCGTGGCTGGCGACGGCTCACGCGCCCCTCGTCCTCCTTGGAGGCCCAGCCGGGCTAAGGAAACTTGGGTGGCTTCCTCTGGCTCTTGCTTCGCTTGGCGGAAAATCTGATGCGGCCCAGCCTCACCCAGATTCTGCCTCCAGCAGCCCCCAGGTAAATTGAGTTTGAGACCCCTGTTGTACACGATGCAAGTTATGTGAATCACAAAAGGAAGTGACCTCATGGACCAGAGCATGCCAAGCCCTCCTGTCTTCCACTGCCTCCCAGAGCTGGGTCAAATTCATGTTGGTAGCTTCAGTGACACTGTCCACCCATCTCGTCCTCCGTCGTCCCCTTCTCTTGCCCTCACACTTTCCCAATATCAGGGTCTTTTCCAGGGAGTTTTCTTTTCACATGAGATGGCCAAAGTACTGGAGCCTCAGCGTCAGGATCTGTCCTTCCAGTAAGCACTCAGGATTGATTTCCTTCAGAATGGATAGGTTTGATTGCCTTGCAGGTCAGGGGAGTCTCAAGAGTCTCCTCCAGCATCACAATTCAAAAGCATCAATTCTTCGGCAGTCAGCCTTGTTTATTGTCCAGCTCTCACTTCCATACATCACTGCTGGAAAAACCATAGCTTTGACTATGCGGACCTTTGTTGGCAAGGTGATGTCCCTGCTTTTTAAGATGCTGTCTAGATTTGTCATTGCTTTTCTCCCAAGAAGTAGGTGCCTTTTAATTTCATGGCTGCTGTCACCATCTGCAGTGATCATGGACCCCAAGAAAGTACAGTGGGGTCTCGACTTACAAACTTAATCCGTATTGGAAGGCAGTTTGTAAGTCGAAAAGTTTGTAGGTCGAATCTGCATTTCCCATTGGAATGCATTGAAAACCATTTAATCCGTATCTGCTCTTTTCTGTCCATAGAAACTAATGGGAAGCTGCTATTCCACCTTCTGCCACTAGAGGGGAATATTTTTCTTTTTTTCTTCGCTCAAGAAAAGTTCTGGAAAGGAGTGGGGAGGCAGGGAACAGCTTTAAAAGCACTTTTGAAATCTTTTTTTTTCAACGAAGCCAATTTTAAAGCATGTTTTAAAGCATGTTGTGCTGATTGACCCAGGCTTTGCAAGCCAGAATGCCTCTCCCGCTTTTTTCCCCCCTTTTCGGTTCATCCATGTTTTCAGTTGGTTTTTTAAGATACCCAACGAAGGGGCCGCATGAATCATCGGAGGGAGATTGTTCCAGAGACGAGGAGCCACTGCCGAGAAGGCCCGGTTTCTAGTTCTTTCCTTCCGGGCCTCTCTTGGTGTCAGGTTCCTCAGCCTCACCTTCTGATTCACACAGGTGATACGGGTAGACCTTGGTTAACTGAAAGTTCAAATTTAACGCTTTCCCTACCTCCCGCATGGTTTTATTCAGTTCGTAACTCGAATCTAAGTTTGCAAGTCGAGTCAATATTTTTCTATCAGAGCGGTTTGTAAGTCGAAATGTTTGTAACTAGAGCCGTTTGTAAGTCGAGGGTTGACTGTACTGTAAAATCTGTCACTGCCTCCATATCTTATCCTTCTATTTGCCAGGTTAAGGTACTTGGCTGCAAAGCCAGAGGTTGGGAGTTTGATTCCCCACTGTGCCTCCTAGAAAAAGAGCCAGACTGTGTGGTCTTGAACAAGCAACACAGTCCCAGGGTGCCCCCAGAAGAATGGAATGATAATCCACTTCTGTGCATTCTTCAACTGCAGAGCTGAAAGGGACCCTATGGATCACCGAGTCCAGCCACTGTCAAGAAGGCACAACGAAGAATCAAACATCCAACCTCTGGCTCCACAGCCAGATACATAAACCACTGAGCTATCCAGCAGTTAAGAATAATGAGCTCCTTAATGAGAGAAAAAACATTGTTCCTGATCCCAGGAAGGCTCACCATAACTCAGACCTAACTTGAAGGCATGCAATTCTTATTCTAAGTAGGTATTACTGGATAGTTTTAAATGGTAATCTCTCCCACAAAAATGAAGGAGGGGTACTTATGCTTACAGGGGGTGTTAAGTAATTTCATTTTAATTCAGGTGATTCCACATTATAGACCATGAAATGGTGAAGCACTATAGAAAATTAATAGGCTTCTTGTTATGTATATATGGAACACTACACAAACGGAGCTAAATGCTATTAGTGGAAACAGAGGAATCTATGAACATATCATCCTAATATACTACATTGTCAATTATATTTGGACTTGTTTTTAAAAGCTATACAATTTCAATTTTATACCTATAATAAATGATATAATAAAGCCTTGAAGAAGCTTACATACAAAATACACAGCAAATACATATAGAATAGTATAAACAATAGAGTAAAACTGCATTCATACGAATATTGGTTGATCACTTTATTTAACTGGCACAACCTGTAAAAGCTAAAATCACAGAAATACAATTGAAATAGTAAAATTGTAGAACAGTTATACATTTAGTGTTGAACAAGGTGAATAAAAATAAAATATTTTTAAAAAATCAATTCTTCAAATGAAGAATTCCATTTAAAAATTATTTAAATTAATCTGATTTAAGTCAAATCCACCCTGGTGGTAAATCATTAATTTTTTTCAGCAGTTGGCCATGATGACATGGCAAAATGATTATTATAAAGGTTGACCCAAACTTTACATTGTTTTGTACATGAATATAGGAAAAATCTGTAGATCATCAAGCATTATTGATGTAAGTTATATTGACTTCATAATAGGTTCATTGTAACTGCACACTGTAGGGCCCAAGAAACTAAATGAAACTCACAGGGGTGGGTGGGTAGTATGGGAAAAATCATTGCTTAAATATCTCGTGCATCTGGAAAACCCTGTTATGGTCACCATAAATTGTATGCGACTTGATGTAACTTAACACAACATTGTGTGAAAATACATGACAGACGTGTAAAGAAACATTAAGCCATGAAAGTAGCATTGCACTGTGAAGATAACACAGGAAAGATAAGCAACTCCATTCCCAATGTAGGGCTTGTCTACACTGCACAATTACAGTAAGCTGGATTGAGTAAAATAGGATCTCTTAAGGTCAGGTAATGTCCAGTATGCCATTTGGTTTGATCCTGGCATCCAAATGCATGTGCATCTGAAGTGATTTGGCTCACATTTAAAAAACTTTTTTAATCCCCTCCTAGTCTCGGAGGAAATTTTTAAAAAAACATATATTAAAAGTGGTAAAGTGCATGAGTCTTAGAGACAAAAAATGAACAACTTTTCCTCCTTCCTCTGACCCTCCAAGGAGCACGGAAATTATTTAATTTCCCAATACTGTACTGTATTGTGAAGGGACTGTCTTCTTAAGCTACTTTTAAAAAATTGAGAAACTGAAATTGAAACTTAGTTGCAAGCTCTGCCTTGGTTTGTTTCCAGCAAGTGCAAGCACTGGAAACAAACCAAAACAGAGTGAGCCTATATCTCCACACAAAAAACAAAAAGGAGCAGCTTTGCACTGGTAAGAGGTACTGGGGAAGACCGATTCATTCTAACCCAGTGACCCCCAACCTTGGGTCCCCAGATATTCTTGGACTAACCCAGACGCCTTCACCACTAGCTCTGCTAGCCAGGATTTCTGGGAATTGTAGTTGAAGAACATCTGGGGACCCAAAGTTGCTCTAAGCAATTGCTAGCAAAAGCAACAAATCAGCCTCTTCCTGCAGCAGATCAAATAGCGGAAAAAATGCTAGGCTGGCTGATCACACCATTTATAACTTGCTCCGTTCCCAGCTTGCTACTGTAATAAGAGCCATTAAGGGTACAAACAATCGATGTTTCTAAAGGAATAAGTCACAAATCCAGACTCGTACCTTAAAAATCAGTATTTCCAATTTGAGGGAAGCAGTGTAGAAGAAGCCTTCTCATTCCGTGGTCTTTACACGGTTTATGTTTATTTTATTTATTTATTCTATTTATATCCCGCCTATCTGGTCTTGCGACCACTCTAGGCGGTTTATACTGGCCCCCTCAACCTTTACTGCTGTTCTTAAAAATTCCATTATATTTTATTTTTCAAAAAGTCTTCTATTTATAAAAGAAATTGTGCATACTTTCCACATACTGGCTGAGAAATCTTCATCTAACTTTCACACGCGTCGAACGGATAAAACTTCCCGAGAGAGAACTGGCTCTCGGTGGCTTCGCCTCATATAGAACAGCGCACCCGCGTTCTTATCCAGTTGGCCTCAAAAGACCCTGATTAAACCGAAAAGGAACCTAAAGCCTTGCTCCGTTCCGGAAAGAGAGGCCGAAGACAAATCTCAACGTCGATCCCGCAATGATCACTGGGACTTGTAGTTCCTCAGCCCCGCCTCATTTCTCGACTCATTGCTCGAGCCAAAGAGTCATGATTATTCCATTACAGGAGCTTGGGGGGGAGGCGGAGGATTTTTTTTTTGTCCGCTGAGCTAGAGCATTGATTCAGCGCTTTTTTTTTGAATACTAAGATTACTAAACATGTTTGTAAGTGTTTGGTGTTTTTTTAAATGAATATTCTCCCTTGCCGTCCCTCCGAGTTTAAGAAACTGAACAAAACCTCCGTTATTCTCCCCTCCCCATCCTATTGGCTGAATGGTATCATCCTCCACAACGGCGGAGGCCGCGGCACCTACCACAATCTCCTCTTCGGCTGTCTCTGCGATCTCAATGGTAGACTCCTATTTAGCCAATTCTTTTCCCCGCCCCCGCACTGTTCTTCAAAGACCGCACGCCATTGGCTGCGGTCTCGCGTCCATGCCAATCAGGAAGAGGCTTCCATGGAGGAAGGGAATAAATACAAGATGGCTGCTCATATAAAACCAGGCATCGGGCTTTCCCCTGGTGATGGAGGGATAGAGGTTTTTATCAGCGCGGACCGTATTTTGTGCCTTGACGGCCTGTACGCGCACCCCAAGGGGAGGAGGGAGGCTCCGGCCGCCGCCGGCTATAGCCCCGCCTGGTCGCTATCTCGTTTGTGGGCCGCGGCGTGCTTCTTCGAGGCCCAGGCCAGGGCCTTGGCCGCTCCCTCCCTTCCTGCCAGAACCGTGGCGACTCTTTCCCTGATCGGCCAGGCCCCAGCTCCGACTTTTTCTTGTTATGGCCGTCTCCAGGTCAGTGGGAAATGGCGGGGACGGGAGCTTGGGAGAAGCGGAGGGTGGGCAAGCCTCTGGGACCCTCGCTCTGGGGTTGCCCTAACGTCGGCAGGCGTCTCTTGTGCCTGGTTGGTATTCGTTCTTCTGAGGGAGACGGGCCTCATGGGTTCCCGGAGACGAGGCTGCTGGTTGAGTTTTAAGTAGGTGGGCAGACGTGTCACCGGCCCCTGATGGCATGAAGAAATACAGTCAGAAGAAGCTGGGCCTTTCGCCCCAAAGTTGTGGGTTTTCCCCCTTTTTTTCTTATCCTTAAAGCCTCCCTTGCCAGGTTTTCTAAAAATTCCTCCACCCCTTCTTCCAAAAACTACAAAAGGGTTGTGCTGGGGAAATGACGAGCCAGCGAAAGGCATACTGTATTTCAATTATGGGAATCAAATCCGGAGTCTTTGGAAATGAATGAGAAATCCCTGAGGTGGTCAGAATTTCTCTGAATGTTGTCTGCGTGTCTTTGTATGAAGTGTGAATATAGGCTTGCAGTGTAATAAATAGCCCTCAACATTGTTCTGCTGCTTGTCTGCCTAGGCTCCTGTTTTAAAAGTTACTTTGGTCTAAATTGGTTCTAGGAGCTAGCTCTGCATCTCCATCATTTAGTCAGACACCTTACCCTGTCACTATTATTTTCACTGTCATTCATTGTGAAGACTGCTGCAAAAGTGATTACAATATGGAATTAGCCCCAGTTCCTATGCTGCAGGACAACTGAGTTATAAGCTCTTTACTGTAATTCAGTATATGTCCAAAAAGAGTCCTTTCAGGATGTGCAGCTTGCTGTCAGTTCTACACAGTTCTTAATGTGTTTGCTGTTATAAGAAGAAAAGTTTGATGTTTTAATAGCAGACAAGCAAACACAGTATAAAAGTAAGTTATAATCAGAACCTTGAACATTGTGAAATGGCGAAAGTAACTTAACTATTAAAGTTTTCTCTTTCTTTGGTATGTGTCTTTCATTATTGGTACAGATCTGTTGGTAAATGGCAGTTGATGCAGAAATGCTAGTAGAGTTGTCGAGGAGCATAAGAGTATGGTATTGCACATTTGTAACCAACCATCTTTGCATATGAGGATTTCATGATCTTGGTGTGCTTGTCAAAAGAAATATGCTGTAATCCTAAGCATGGTTATTAGAGAACTAAGTTTCACTAACTATGGAAGTACTTAACATCTGAACGCACATGCTTGAGAAGCTGTTAATTTATTGTGACATGCTGAAAGTGAAATATAAGACTGCTCTTGATATCTAAGTAAGGACATTTATTTGATTAAGTTGTTTTCTGTTTAACAACAGTGCTATACCACAATTGCTCCTCTTCCTTAAAGAAGTAAAAACATTCTTTCTAAACATATAAAGTAAAACATGATTTCCTTATGCTGCATTAGCTTATACAGTATAGTTAATGAGCATATGTCACCAATTATTTTCTTATTTACTTTCAGTAGTATCATTTTTCTTTTTGGGTAATTGCTATGCTATGGTTTATTTCAGTATTCCAGTGTAACAAATTTGGGAACTCCAGGTCAATGAAGTAAATGCTTTGTATGTAGAAGGTCTCAGGTTCAGTTTTTAACATCTTCAAGTTTTTCTGGGAGGCTATGTAAAAGATCTTAGAGATCCATTGCTGGCTGCTGCACACCTGCCTTTCCTAATAACTCCATACCATCCTGAGATATATGTGAAAAGCTGAAGTGTACAATATTGGCTTATCTAGGCCAATAAGTTAGCTTCAATAAAGGCAGAAAGTGAGGACATCACTCAAAATTAATCTTTTGGAAATTAACTGTAATACCAGTTTTAGCATTCTCAAGTTGTAGTTTCATACATTGAGTTTCTGCTTCATACAGATGTTGATATTAGCAAGTAGTTTAAGTCAGTGTTCATACTAATAAGAATGGAGTGTTTGAAAGCTGGCTAATTGCATTACATATTTTAGTGGTGCTTCGACTTATGACCAATTCGAGTTGCAACCAGAGTTCTGGAACCAATTAAGTTCGTAAGTCAAAGCACCACTGTATTGTAGTGCTAGGTAATAAATGACAGGAATGAAAATCTGTACAATTACTTCTCACATCCTTAACTTGTTACTACTTGTGACTAAACATGCAAAGCATTGTAGCTGAAGACTTTTGCTACCTAGTTATAAAGTACTTAAATTTGCCTATGTGGTATACAAGAATTTGAAATTAAGAGAGCCCTACTTTCAGATGTACAATCTTGAGGATATGACAAAAAAGGAAAAGAGTAGAAGTAGGGAAGAGGAAGCATTCTATGTTGAAAAAATCAAAACATTTATAACTGCCGTCTTCTACTAAATAGAAATCTTAATCAGGAATGACTAACATTTACTGTAGTGCTTCATTTGTTATGACAATTTAGGTACCACTTAAAATGGTAAATGGTTGTACTGTATAGTCTTTTGTTCTCAAAAGTAGCAGGTTATTAAGGTTCATTTCATGTGTACACACACAGTAAAGAGATAGTAATTCCCAAAACTAACCCTCTCGGCTCAAAATTTGTTCTTGTATTAAGATTGAAGCCAAAGTTGAGCAGTTTACATACTGTACTAAAGTTTCTAGTGAATTATTCCTGAACAGAAAATCCAGTAGAGTGTAAGTATGCTCCCAGGCTGTAAGAATTAGTAAAAGCAGCTAGCCAATGTGATTAGTTTGGCAACAATAAAAAGCTCAGGTGAGATTTTATCTCATCCTCTATATATGTATTTCCAGGGTTTTCAAGGTAGAGACTACACAGAAATGATTTACCATTCCCTTCTTCTGAGGGTGTCCTGGAAATGTGCAGGACAGGCTGGCTTTTATCACATGAGGCACAACAATAGAGTAATCCTATGGGCATATTGATCAGTTTCAGAACTGGTAGAAAATTTATAAAATTTACCTAAATTTCATAGATTATAATATATAAATTTGAAAACATAAATTGTGCTTATTGAATCTATCAAGAAATAAAACAACTTGTATATAGTTCATTGTCCACACATCACTTGTGTCACTTATCACTGCAGAGTCAGGATATCTTAAAGTTGCATTTTTTTTCTGATTATAGGTAAAGAACTATTACTTACCTATATTCTAAATATAGGTAAGATACTTGTGCTTATTACTGAGAGCCAGTGCGGTGTAGAGAGTTGGGGACTAGGGCTTAGGAGATCTGGGTTAAAGTCCCCATTTGGCCATGGATACTCACTGAGGGTGTGGCACTTATAAAACCACTCAAATATCTCGCATACCTTGAAAGTTCTACAGAAGTGTTGCTTGACGACATATAACATAATTTTTGCTCACATGATGGCATTCCCAAACAGAATTCTGAACTTGAAACTGAAATTCAGTCTTGGAATTTTGTTCATGGATTGATCCCATTAGCCAGAATTCTTTTCATCTCCATAATCACAGTAGGATGGTTGCCTTTGTTCAGCACACTGTACTTTGTGTGTCTTGGTAAAGCAAAATTGAGTGTAACTAATCATGCAGAGGGCATCCAGCTGAAAGAGGGAAAACATTGTGCAATTGCTGTTCTGCATGTGTTTTTTTCTTGATTTAATTTTGGCCATTGCAATTAGTGGGATTGAATGAGAAAGAGGAGTGAAAAAGTCACAGTCTGTGTGCAGCCATTTCAACAAGACAGACAGGAGACATAACATTTAACACCTTGCAGGCAGAGTGATCCAAAAATGGAAATTTGTAAAAGAGATCAGGGTTATTTGCCTTAAAACATTTTAGCCGTTGTTTGTGAGTCTTGTTGGTGAACTGTTTTTCCTTTTTCTTTGTTACTTCTATGATCTGGCACAGGATCTTATGATTATTTAGTGATGCATACACAGTGGTTCCTACTGTACTTAAAAATATCATTGGAAGTTCCGAAAGCAACTTAAAACCATGAAGTAACTTGGTACATACTGCTATAGAACCATTCCACTACAGTATCACTTCAGATGCTGCATGGGAGCTATACTTCATGGCTCATATAGTCTGTACAAATGTGGTTTTAACTACAGAATCTACTGACGTGATTCCTTAATGAGAATATTCTGATATAGGTGAGGTAACATCTTGTTGAACATACTGTAATACCCTATCACCAATCTTTTTTAATGCTGCACTTCTCTTTCGCATTCATACTTACCTGATGGTGGTGGTGAAAAGGGGTTTTAATGTTGCATTCATTCGTGTTGATCTTGCCACTCCAAATGCAGTAAAGTATGTCAAGATCTCTGAAGCATATAGTTTACTGAGGTTTAAATCATTAGGATGGGCCCCTAGTTGTTAGGATACGTAGTGCTCTGGTAGTGATCTAAGATGCAATGAGACCCAGTACCAGTCCCTCTCATTAAGATATATTCTTTATTTCTGCTACACCAGGGAAGGAAATTGAGCATGACTTGGCAGTGGCAGATTTGAAGTGGTTACTTAGGTCGTTTTGTGATATCACCGAGATTGCAGTGGGACTCGGACTTCAAAGTGGATTGGACATTAGTTGTAATGCTTCAATTTAAAAAAAAATATAATCCCTACGACTAGTATTCTCTAAATTGAGATTGGAAACGGGGTTTGCTTTTCTCTAAGCTGCCCAGAGTAGTGGCCTGGCCACTAGACAGGCAAGGTAAAAAATTAATTATTACTTTTTAAAATTAATTAATTAAATAAAGTAATAATTAATTAACATTGCTTCATTTAAAATCACAGTAGAAAGCTGAGCGCAGCTATGTATGTCTTGCTTTTTCTTGTCTCTGTATTTTCTCCAATACCTTTCAGAGGAGAGGCATAGCTCAGTGGGTAGAGCCACAGGATTTGCATGTAGAAAACCATTTTTCAGGACTGTTAACTATTTCTGTCCTCTGTTGCACAATAGCCACTGTTTAAAATGGATAATACCATGCAAATCTGGAAGAGACTTTATTTCAATACAGTGTCTTGTTATTTAATAAAATAAGCACATTAAAATAAGAACCCCATGGATCAAGGTAGGATTGGCTGTAGTTTGAGTCTGATATTGTGATTACACAGTCATGAAGTATACTTGCTATGGTAAGATGACTTTGTAGAGATTAGTATAATGTAAAGCACATGAGATGTACCATATGGTACTTGCTCTGTGAAGTATCATACTGGTAACCTCTCTCAGGGAGATTTTAATTTCTGCAGATTTTGATTTATATTACTAAGCGTAAAGATGTTCTGCTTGTAGCAATATGTAAAAATTTGTGAAAGACAGGCCGTGCTATAAGTCAGTCTAGATGCTTTTAAAAATTTAGTTAATGTCTTTTAGAAAGTACCATTAGAGAGAAAGAAGTGATGGAACCCAATTGGTTTATCTGTTCCTGGTGTGGAGATTCCTGTGGAGCATTTGAATCTACTGCCACCTCACTCGCCCTCATCCCACGTCGCAGTTAGACTTTGAATGTGCTCAAATGGGAGCTTTTTCTTTCTCCCAGCCTGCTTTTGCATGGGCTAGTGTTTTTTTCAGGGACCAACAGCTAGGATGGAAGGGCTGAGGCAACCCTTCCATTCCATATACCTTACCAACATTGTGGGGAATGGGAATAAGAGAGAGAGAGAAAATGTTTCTCAGGCAGTGCTCAGTGCTGACATGCAATCCCTAGAAGATTTTGTGTGAGCAAATTCAAATCTTCGTCTGAAACTATCTCCTTGGTCTATTTCTTAGTAACTTCCTAATTTAAGCTACTGTGAAATATAGTCAGTACAACATGCTTCAATAAGCCAGTAAAAAAATTGAAACAGAAGTAGTTGTAGTCATGTAATTATTAACGTCTTGCAAATAGTCTCAAATAAGTACAGATGCAAAATACATCTTCAGTTACTGGTTTATTTTAATTTTAATTTTGTCATTCATTCTAGGCTCGATCGGCTCTTTATCTTACTTGACACTGGCACAACTCCAGTAACAAGGAAAGCAGCTGCACAACAGCTTGGGGAGGTTGTGAAACTTCATCCACATGAACTGAACAATCTCTTGGCTAAAGTAAGTATTTTGGATGTTTTAACAAATAGCATAGCAAAGTTATTCCTAGTTAGTAAAAAAATGAGTTAAAATAATTTTTGTGAATCTTCAATCCAGTTTGTTATAGTTTCAACTAAAGAAGTGCTGCCTGAAAAATCTCCTTGTGTATTTAACAGATCCTTTCACAAATTTATGTACTATAGATAAACCAAACAGGATATGGGCCTATGTAGAGTGAAATACTCCACTTGCAGAGCTTCTCGCTGCTGGAGTACAAGCAGAAGTCATCCTGTTTAAAACATTGGGAGCTTTTGCAAACAGTGAATACCCTCTGGCACAACTTCTAAGTAGACTGTGTAATGAGTGGTAGAAGTAGAGAGAATACTGGGGCATGTTTTTAGACAGCATATAACTCTGTCTTGCAAATTCATATTTAATGTATTTGCTGTGATACTAGCCCTGAAACAGTTCAGTCAGTGGAAATCAGCAGAACTGTTTAAGCTCTTGTGGAATACAATCAGTGGTTCCTTCTATGATGTTGTTACCCCATAAGTGATTGCAAAAGGGGGCTGACCATACTTGTAGACTTCCATCTCATATGACTTTTTCAGGTTGTAGGCCAGCATACAACGTGAATGTGAAAGGTTCTTGTGAAAGGCTCAAGACATGACTGAATATAGACTATCTACTGTAGAAAAACAGATTGTATTAACATGGCTGATTAGGTGAAATATAGAAGTCTTATGCTGTTGTACTTTTTTAAAATGTAAAAATAACAGAGCACAGTTTGCTGTCCTCTGACGATGCCGGCCACAGAGACTGGCGAAACGTTAGGAAAAACCACCTTCAGAACACGGCCAAGAAGCCCGAAAAACCCACAACAACCAGTAAAAATAACAGTTAAATTGTCAGTTAATCTGGGATCCTTTTTGAGCAACTTCGCATATACATCGCTGTCAGGAAAAAGCATAGCTTAATGTGTCTACATTTTGAAAATATAGTAGAAGTAAAGTATTGCTTAAATTGTTATTGATTAAACAATTTTTATCTTCATATTTTACAAAGATGAATGACCAGAGCTCTCCAATGCTCCTTCAAGATGAGGATATGGCAAACCTGCAGCTGCCTATTTTCATAAAGTTCATGTTTTTTAACTGTTAAGTTCACCTGTACTGTATATTTTCTTGAGCATTATACAGAATGGCTACTGAATACTAGGAAACTAATTTTTGGATTTCTTAAAGGTATTGGTACACTTAAGGAGTACAAACTGGGATACCCGCATTGCAGCTGGACAAGCGGTGGAAGCAATAGTGAAAAATGTGCCAGAATGGAACCCAGCTCCAAGGGTGAAACAAGGTGCTTTAATCAGATGAATGTGTAAAAATATTGTGAAGTGCACTTCTTAAAAGTACCCTTTCTATGCATCCATGTTTCTAAAAATATTATGCAACATTGCTTGTTTTGTCCTGTATGCTTGATTGATTGTTAATAGAGAAATAAGGGATGAGCAGAATGTTTCTTTTTAAAAAACATGATTTGATCAGCTGGTGCTTCAACACTAAGATGGAAGACCTTCAGATTGTATTCATGAACAGTTTCCTTTTTAGCACTAATTTCAGTCTACATTATTCTTTATATAGAACGCAGCTGTGAAAGCCCACTAGAAGAGTCATCTGCTTCTGATCGGTTGCATTTTGACAGATTTGATATCTGCCAACTTTTAAAACATGGTGCTTCTCTACTTGGATCTGCTGGTGCTGAATTTGAGGTTCAAGATGACACATCTGGTAATTGCTCCTAAACTGTTGTATATGTGTATGCACAAAATCCTACTGGTGTTTGCTTAAGAGTTGTGTAACTTTCTGTGACTCTGTGGCCAAATGACAAGGGCCAGGGCAGCCTTATGTGCACAGTCAAACAGTTGAATGGACACTACTCAGACACATTCTAGCATCTTGTCAATTGACCATAGCAGGCTATATAAAATGTTAAGATGCTAGCCATTGTTTTCATTAACTATAGTAGCATTTAGAGCTATCCCAAAACATTTTGCTGCTTTTCTCAAAGGAGAGTATGGTGCTGCCTCAGTGACTCAGCTAAGGGCTGGATTTTAATGCAATGTTGCTTTGTCAGCCAGTATTCTGCACTGCATATTATCCAACTGGCTATTTCCCTGTAGTACAAGAAGACATTATGAACAAATGGGTTGTGCTTCCAACTTGTTTCTGATAAGCAGGAAGTGAATGACCAGAGCTCTCCAATGCTCCTTCAAGATGAGGATATGGCAAACCTGCAGCTGCCTATTTTAGGTATCCTAAAACACATCCTGTGACATAGTACATAATTGTGTTCAATTGGGGGGGGGGGAACACTGGGCAGAAAGGAGCACTCTCCAACAGCTTTTTTTACTCCCAAGCTTTTGTTTCTTGTGGCAGTCATCTCTGTCTAATACAGAGTCAGCCCTGATGCTGTGTTCTGTTTTCTCTCAAATAATTAAACAACTTTATAGTCTTCACTTTTATGTATTTATGCCATGTTCTATTCTATAATTAAGTTAATAGTTAATTAAATCCTCTTAACTTGGATACATAGTTAATCATGTTTGCCAAAACATTTCTATGTTCAGTGAGTAGGCAAATGAAATATTTGTGCATGACATAGCCATACACTACAAAGTATTCTGTGCTTTCAAAAAGTAAATATATTTTAGCAGCAGTTTTACTGTTGTCCAATTTAAGTCCCATGATTATATTGAAGCATATATCAATCTATAGTTGGTGAGACATGTCTTCTCAAAGCTGAGAAAATCTTCAGTGTATAATTGAAACGTGTAACAGACCCTTTCCAAGCAGAGATATAGTTTTGGTCAGAATGCTGTTACTTACACCTATGTAAATTTAATGGAGTAAATTTCAGCAGCTTATTTCCACAAGTTAAGAAGCTTAACTGTTTGTGTTTGTGTTTCTTTCTTTGCACTAAGTCACACAAAAAGTGTATGAAAAGAAATACAAGCATCAGCATCTCAACTAGTGGCAATTTGCTGCTGAGATGTGTACTGTTGGACTTAAGCCATTGTAAGTAGGATTCTGGCTGTTGCCTATTAAGCAGTGTCATTAACTGTTACAACAAATACTATATTTAGAAGTTGATATGCATTTCTACACTAATGCCAGTGCCGTTCTCCTGCCAGCAGAAACCAAATAGAGTTCTGCTCAGCATGCTCTGGTTGGCAAAAATAGAGAACAAGTCCTGCTGCACAATTACAGAAACAGTGTAACTTTTGGAAGCAAACTGCCGTAAGTTAAGAAATTGCTGTAAACATCTGTTGCATACTGAATCATGCTACTCAGTGTACAACAGATGAGGTTTACAAAGATTTCCTAACTTGCAGCAAATATCTCTAAAAATTACACCTTTTTCATAACTGTTCAACAAAATTTTGGCCATTAGGTTATATTTAGCAGAGGACTAATATGGCTTTAGAGGCATTGGTCAAGACATGACACCATCAATACATCCTCTGGCTCTTTTACAACATTAAAGTTAAAAAGTTCTAAGTTAGCTAGCGGCATTAAAGGATATAAAAGCTTTTAAAGCATCACAGCAGTCACATGATAGAGGATGAAATTAGGAGACACATATAACCATGTGTATGCTACCCCAACTCTCCTAGAACATTAAACAAGAAATCTTTAACAAGGGCAGGGCGCTTGAAAACCTTATGTGGTCAGGACACTGCAGCAAGCTATTGCAGCAGCGCGGTATTTGGGCACTTTACTACTAACGTAAGAAACCTTATCGGAGAGTATCAAAAGACTATAAAATTCATTGGATCTCCCTGGAAATTTTAGAAAAATATATTAGAGAAGATCCTTGCAGAGATCTCAGTAGAAATGACAGTGTAAGAGGACATGCTCCACTGTTTCTACTTTACCACTGTCACAAGGACATAAACGATCAGAGTAGTGTATGCCTTGAAATCTCCCTTCCAGGAGATTAGAAGGCAACACATTAAATCTGGCTGAGATAAAAGCTCTTCTACATTTAGGTGGTGTTATACTTGTCATATAGGTGGTAGGTATAAAGGCGTTTTTTACAGCACTGGATTTGTACAGTGAACCTAAATGTTCTTAAAGTTGTGTGTCCCAGATCCTTTGCTTGACAGCTGATTTGGCATTGGTGTAACCCATCACTATAAGGATATTTGGGGAAAGACCAATTTGCAGAACTTTGTCGGGTGACACTTTCATTCCGATTGGAAGGTGTCGGAGTCAGTGGTGCCAAATTGTGTGGGAAGAAGATAAAGCTTTAGCCAGTGATTGAACATGTAGACCTTAGCATGCACTCTGATGGAGACTAAACCTACCTCTAGGCGTAGAGCTGTGTTAGGGACAAAAGGAGGCACTGCCAGTAGAACTCGCAGAAATTTGAACTGGACAAACTCAAGGGGGTTGCAGATTGGAATATGCAAATAATTGGGAACGATAGAGCATTGTCTCTGATATTGTGTAATTTTATCTAAATAATGTATTCTTATATTCCTGGTCATTGACTATAATAAATTATTATTATTAAACACGGCTTTAACAGCTTTGTCTGTTTCACTTTGAAGGTGACGTGGATCCTAAAGAACGGATTGCACGACAGAGGAAATTGCTCCAAAAGAAGCTTGGCCTTGATATGGGTGCTGCAATAGGAATGGATACAGAAGACCTGTTTAACGATGAGGATTTGGATTATACTCCTGCTACATCACTTCTGGTGCACAAACAACCTGTAGGTAAAACTTCACGCAGTTTGACTGGAGATATTTTTTACGGTCTGATTTGTTTGCTCTTCTGCCATTTTAAAGTATACTGTATTTATATAAGCAGTTTTTTGAAAATATGTAGTAACATGCTGTACATATCTGTAAAACATTGAAAGAATTCTAGTTAGAAATGGCATGAAACTTACGATACAGAGATTTCAAGCCTTTCTTAAACTGTGGGTGGCTGAATCAGAAAGCCCTAGCCAAGACAGCAGGGATTTGTGTTTTGCACAAAGATGGCCCTTGACTTCTTTCACTTAACTAGCCGCATGTCAGTCTTTCCAGAGTGCTTTTTATTATTTAGGAGTCTAAGATTGGCTGGGAGCACAGGAGGTTGCAGCAGGAAGGGAGGAGGCAAAGAAGCTGTTGTGCATAAATAGAACTCTGGTCATGCTTCTCTAGATCTAAGCCAGACAAGCTACTGAATTTTTCTTGTATTCAGACTCTTCCAGCTGCTGAATTGATTGATTCAGAATTTCGAGCAGGCATGAGTAGCAGGCAAAAGAATAAGGCTAAACGAATGGCCAAACTGTTTGCAAAGCAGAGATCAAGAGATGCAGTGGAAACCAATGAGAAAAGGTACTGTAAGTGTTGAAAATTATTTGTCTTGTTTAAGTGCTGGGCACTGAAAGATATTGTAGAAACACAAGAAAATATTTCTGTTTCCTAGCCTGGATAAAAATACCAGAAGTATGAAAAATGTCAAAAAGAAAAATACATCCTAAGGACCTGTCCCACATAGATACAGACATATCTCCCAGTGAGGGCCATGGAATGCTGGCTGACTAACTGGTTGCTGTCATAGTAGAAGAATGGAATGAAATTATCTGGTTTTTAGACCTTAAAGAACTATGAAGTACTTCATACTAGCAATATTTACTTGTAGCTTCTACTTTGAAGACAGAGTAGCAATCCCATGTATTCTTTTTTCAGTAGTTCTGTATTATGTATTAGCAAACTCTAGTGAACCTCATTGTTCTGGTGCGTTTTAATGATTGAAAGGGCCTTAGCAATTTTCAGTATTGTTACTTTCTCTCACCTTAATGACTAGTTATCTGTATCCCACACAATTTCATATCTATTCACTTAGAAAGAGTATATCCCTTGGTTTCCATGTATGATTTATAGCTGTCCTAGCAGCCAATAAAAGGAAAATCATCATTCCACTATCTGCTAGTAGAACATTTGATTTCCTGTAATAAAACTGTCATTGAGGGATATAATGGTAAATCATCACCTGTCATCTCTTACATTTTCAGAAAGAATCCTTTGGAAACTTCTGATCCTGGGGCATTCTCAATAAATAGGATATCTACCATATATGTCTGCATTTCCAACATTCATTATTTACTTTGCATGATTTGATAGTCGTAAAGAAGTTAATGTGCTTTTGTTTAATATGATCAGTGTTGATTCTAGTACTATTCCTTTTTGAAATATACAGTTAATGATAAATAGCTGCTCTATTAAGTGGTATGACATGACACTTCACAAATATTTAATATTCTTTTGCAGCAATGATAGTGCTGATGGTGAGCCAGAAGAAAAAAGAAGGAAAATGGCAAATGTTATCCTGAATCAACCTGTGACTGACTCCAGACTTTTGGTTGAGAATACTCCAGATGAGGTATGGTATAGAGTCATGGCATATTAAACTGAGAACACAATCCAACCTAAGTGAGTAATAAATTAATCCGACTTGAAATAATTAAATCTATTGATTGAGTTGGTGAATTATATTCCTGGTGTTTCTGCTGATGAAATCATTGGGATTTAAAGTGATGGTAGAAGCGAGTTCCAGGTTGTTGAAATTTGGAAGACAGCTTTTACCCACTTGAAATGCCTAATTTTAATTGAAGGTAAGTTCAGAATGTGGGCATGGGTTCATATTCCCTTTTGCTGTGGTCTCCTTTTGTTTCTGTTTCTTGGCAAATGGAGAAGAGGACAACAGAGGATGAAATGGTTGGACAGTGTCACCGAAGCTACCAACATGAATTTGACCCAACTCCGGGAGGCAGTGGAAGACAGAAGGACCTGGCGTGCTCTGGTCCATGGGGTCACAAAGAAGGGAATATGAAATCCACTCACCTTCTGATCTTTGTTTGCAAGTGATCAAGGACATTTTGTTTTCATATATTCAGAAGGAAGGATTGCAAAAACCATGAAGCAGTCAGACTGAGAAATATTGCAAAACCCTTTTTTATAGTAGTTAGTATTAACTGGATCATTTGCAGTCTCAGTTCTGGAATACTTGTTTCTAGAAACAGCTTTCATAAAGTAAGAGAGAATTGATGTCCAGGACATTTGGCTAGAATTGGAAACAGTGATGCTTTAAAATAAAAACTTAATCTGTATGAAAACAATTTTTTCTGGAAATTGTATATTTCAAGTATTTGTATTAGAAGAATCAGTGTCAAGGATAAGTCCAGTATACTGTGGTGATACTACTGGGAGGGTTCAGTTACCAAAGATTTATATTGCAGTTGAACCATAATTGCATATTTCTGTTAAAATCAGTGGAATTTGAATGTGAGTAGCTGGTATATGCAGATTTGCAGAAAATGGAATCCTCTAAAGAGAAAATAGCAAAGTATAAGGCTGAACTATAACAATTAGCAGGCAACATGTTTAAGAGTGAAGGGGAGAGGATGAGGCTCAAGAGAAAAGCAAAATTATGGGTTTCAGACTCAATTTTGAACATGCAAGTGTTGACTAAATGTTTTATATGTCCTATGCCTTTCGATTAACAATTCAAAATTTTCCTTGTTTTCGTCTGGAATAGCCTTAGTATCAGGATTCAGAATACTAATGTGTAATTAAGTACAGTTTAAAAAGAAATTGGCAGAGTAACTAAGTAAATCATGATCAACTGTGTTTTTGTCCCTTTTAGACCAATGAATGGCCTCTAGAAAGTTTTTGTGAAGAAGTGTGCAATGACCTTTTTAACCCAGCATGGGAGGTAAAGCTGGCTTTCACTCTCTTATATGATATTAAAAGGAATAAATACTTTGTAACTCTTGTCATTATTACAAGATTGTGTGTGGTTCAGTTTTTATAGCCATATTGTTTTCAATGTAGTTAGTCTGTTTGTATTGCCTGTAATAAAACAATAGTTAAGGTATACTTAACTTGTGCAAAAATCTGACAGTCTTTGAGTAACTTGATGTTCACACATTGCATATAATGGTTGTGGGTTTTTCGAGCTCTTTGGCCGTTTTCTGAAGGTTGTTCTTCCTGACGTTTCGTCAGTCTCTCGGCGGTGGCTCCTCGCCTCTGGAATAACTTACCACCTGATATCCGCGCGGCTCCCTCGCTGGGTATTTTTAAAAACCAACTAAAAACACTGATGTTTCGGCAGGCCTTCCCCTCAGCCAATCCCTGACTTTCCCTTTCTTACCTTTTCTAGTGTCTGTCCCATTTGTCTAAAGTTCTCCCCTTATTTTAAAATTGTTTTTATTTACATTTTCATATTATTGTTGTAAGCCGCCTAGAGTGGTCTTAATTGACTAGATAGGCGAGATATAAATTAAATAAATAAATAAATAAATAAACCACAAACGCTTGTTAAGCTGTTGGGAATGCACTGTGGTTTTTATTTATTTATTTATTTAACTTATATGCCGCCCACACTACCCCTTCTCTAAATGCTAATTACCAACTCATGTAACTAGAGAAGGTAATAATGATATCTGTGAAATACTGTAGTTTTAATTCTGCCAGCAATTGAGTTTTCACCTGAGAGTTTTAAGTGGAAAAAAAATCACCTCTTTACCAGGTGAACTCTGGTTTGGAAGCAAATGATTCCCAGAGGTAATTTTGGGACATTGTAGTAAGCTATGATTGGCTATCCAGAGATGTTTGTGAACCATGAAAGCTCTTGATCTTAAATCTCCAGAATCTTTTTGTTTTGTTTTTCATTTTTTGCAATCTCTTAGATTCGGCATGGTGCAGGCATTGGACTGCGAGAGGTACTTAAAGCACATGGGAAGAGTGGAGGTAAAATAGAAGACAGCACCATAGAAGAGGTAACTGCATCCCTAGATAGTGCTGAGTCTGCATGTGTATGTTTAGTTGTAGTGCAGAGTTTTCAGTTGCTCCCACATTAAAAAATGGAAGTAGTAAGGGAGATTGTTAAATGAAGTAGAATACTAATGATTTCCATCGTTTTTATGCTACTTATATATTATAAACATTATTTTGCAGTCATATAATCTTCCTGTTCTCTTTTTCTGTCCCTTATACTGTTAAGTATAACAGTATTATGATCTTAATATATTACCCAGTGTAACTTGAACTGTAATTTGACTGGCACAGAAATGGTTTCTCTTTTGAAAAATCAACATCAATTTGCAGTACTTCTTAGAGTTTTCTAAAGCAGTGGTGATGTTTAAATAAAATGACACCTGGATATGGTTCTAAATATGCAGCAAAATGGAGTGAAAGAATTAACTTTGATTTCCAGTGGAGATAGCATCACTTTTTTCATATTCTCCTTTGAACATGTATTTTTAAAAGCTGACTGCCCTCCTGGTGGAAGTTAACACATAAAAACATTTATCCTAAAACCTAGAACCTGTTTGCTTGGTTGTTTTTAGATGGAAAGATGTTAAAAGCATTTCTCATTTTCAGGGTAAAGTGGTACTACTTGCTCCACTTCCTCTGGATTTTTCATGTTCATAATGTTGCCTGTATAGATCAGCTGCAACTCTGTGGTTGCTCATCAATAGATTTCTAGTCATACGTTGGGTCATATCTTTGTTGTACAAACTGTTCTGTTTTGAAAGGCTGATTAAATTGTGTCGGGAAGATGGAGTAGTTTCTTCTAGTTGCTACCAAAAGATTAGATATTTAATCCACAGAGAGCTACCTTTTTCCAGAAAAGTCTTCCCTATTGTCATTGGTTTTCAGCAAAAAATTCTGCTGCAGTGCAGTGTTAAGATAGACACTGTTTTTCGCTCTGCTGTACAAAATGTGTAACATTATTTTTGCTTTAATTCCACATGTTCAGTGGGGCACACTTGTTTTTCTGACAGGCTGTAAAGAGAAGGAGATTAAGAATATTTTAGGATTCTGCTAATTTGTAATTTATTGTTTGTTCACAGATGACTCAGCAACACCAGGACTGGCTAGAGGACCTGGCTATCAGACTTCTTTGTGTGTTTGCTTTAGACAGATTTGGTGATTTTGTTTCAGATGAAGTAAGTATCAAGAAGGCTTATTGTTATTAGTTAACATTTGAGTGTGTACTGTTCTGTTAAGGGTTTTTTTTTCTTGAATTTCAGGTTGTGGCACCAGTGAGAGAGACTTGCGCTCAGACTTTGGGAGTAGTGCTGAAATATATGAATGATAGCGGAGTTCATAAAACTGTGGCTGTCTTGCTGAAATTACTTGCACAAGAGCAGTGGGAAGTGAGACATGGTGGTCTGCTAGGAATAAAATATGCTTTGGCTGTTCGTCAGGTATTAGTTTTAATCTTGTTTCAAGTGGCATTGTTCCATGATTTCTATCGCATGGGAGATTATCCTATTTCTAATAATGCCATTTTCCCATCTCTAGTAGCTGTGGAGAAAAGGCTGTATCAGTGACAATTACTGGGGTGATAGTAGGTTTTGTCTCTATAGTCATATTTTATGTAGCAGAGCAGGATATCCTGAACATTCAGTTGTCCCTCATACTAAGTTTAACAGACAGGAATTGTAAACCAGTCAGATTGGTCTGGAGTTCCCTTTAGTGTGGGAGGAAACTGGCTTATTAGACTGTTTCCTGCCTCTGCTTTACATAGTTGTCTCTTTGTTCATCTTTGCTTTATTGTTTTTCACTACCTCTACTTATCTAAATTAACAAACAAAAAAGTCTATTTTCTCATCTTTTTGTCTATTTTTCCTTCAATCTGTTGTGTTACTGTCCCCTGAGCAACCTGCTGGTAAGACCCAAATGAGATTAAAGAAGTTCCTGCACTCAGAGTTCATTAACTGGATAAAAATGCTGGTTGTGTGGGAAGTGGGAGATGCAACAGTAACCCAGAGAAATAGGAATTGCTGAAAAATCACTCCGACATACCAGTGAGACATGCAGCACCCAACCTCTACCTCCATCATGCCATTTAGGTCTTCAAGCATTTGAAGCCATAAGAGAATATGATGTAGAAGACCATCATAGAGCTTAGAATGCACACTTCTGTACTCTCAAACAACAACAAAAATAGAGTTCTTTTTCAGAGCAACCATCTTCAGTTTTGAGAAGGAAGACAAGGGAGTTGTCCTTTTCACATTCACCACTGCTTAAAGTCCTCAAACAAAGCAGGCAGCAAGCAACCAAAAAACAAAACAAAGTCGCTGACCACAGGGCCCTATTGCCCACTTCCTCTCTCATACATCTGTCAGAGGATGATGATGAAAGGGAAGTTTTGTATTCTCACCTCTTCTTTCATAAGCACAAGTGATGCAGCTGAGGAATAAGCAAAGGAGACTGGTCAACCCCACCTCCTCTATGCTGTTTAACATCAAAATGTTTGGATTATTGTTTAAGAAGGTTCTGGATATAATATGATCAGAAAAGTCCAGCCCAGTCCCAGATCCAGATTTACCCCCCCCCCCAGTGTTGAGGGGAAGCTTTGAAAAAGACAAGTGCCTCAAGTGACAAACTTACTTTTTTCAAATAAATTGTTTAGCTTGGTAAACAAGAGTGGAGAAAACTTGCATCGTATGAACCTTTATCATCTCAGGTTTAAGAAGCTTGTAATCTACTACACACAGTTGTCTACAGGTGGGCACTCCGGTGGCTACCTGGACTCTTTTTCTATATATACCAAGGATCCGGGAGATACTCTGAAAAATCAGGAGACAGACTCCATGTTAAGAAAAATGTGTGGGTCCTTATAACTATCAGGGTAGCAATAGCAGCATCCATTATCACCTGGCTTCCCTTTTATGGGCTGGGAGTTTTTGTATCTATTACCACAGAGTAATGTTGGCTCAGACGGGGAATAAATCAGATGTTCAAAGCAACAGCCTGCACAACAGATGCTGTCCTAAATGTTATACCTTTTAATGGAAGCCAATGCTGGGTCTGAAAAGGGTAAGCAGGTTTGTATGGAGACAACGTTCCCTCTAAGCTGCATGCACACTTGCCCAGAGCTCCATCAGGGCTGTTCATGGTCTGGCA
Organism: Pogona vitticeps; assembly: GCF_051106095.1. Taxonomy (NCBI): domain Eukaryota; kingdom Metazoa; phylum Chordata; class Lepidosauria; order Squamata; family Agamidae; genus Pogona; species Pogona vitticeps. The sequence goes on from NC_135785.1 coordinate 81,691,862, forward strand.
GCCAGTTTACTTCCCATTTCAAATGAAGCCCTGTTCCCATGGAGCAAGGTTCCCATGCTGCAGGACAGAAAATTAGAAGGAACGTTGCATGGAGAGACACATTTTGGATGTAAATGCTGCAGTCAGTCTTGGAAACCTTGCAACTAAGACATCTCCTAGCATCTCTCAGTTTGATACAGGCCTTCCCGCACATATCTGCTGGCACAGATCAGATAATTTTTATAATTTGTCTACTAAGGAATTTGCTACAAACACACAACCCATCCATTGAGGCTATCCCCTTCATTATAGGCCTTTACAGAGATGCTAATAACACTGGTAGTCCACCTAAGAATAACAGGGCATATTTACATTTATCTTTACCTAGACAACCTTTTTATTAGGTGAAGGACCAAAAACCAAGGAATGAGAATAAGAAATATCCAGCCAACACTGGAGACATAACAAACCTGTGGCTTTCTGGTTAATGTTCAAAGAAGCACTTGCTGCCTTCTGAGTCTATTAGCATCTGTGGATCATAGCTACAGTTTAGGGGAGGTGTTACTCCCACTCAATCAGCTTTACACTGTGGCATGCAAAGTCCTGACCAAACTGATAGTACATCTAATGATTTGGTGCAGCTGCAGAGGACAATGGTTATAGTCATAGACTGCATGCTGTGGGCAAGGTTTTATTCCTAACCACTGCAATGACTACTGCCATGTTGCTGGAATGGCACAGGAGATCAAGCAGTTACACTGGCAGCTAAATAGAGAAATAGCAATAGGAAGGAAATTCCTTTCCCCCTCCCCACTTAAGAGTTCAGAAAATTACTGATGTCAGCCTATAGGACTTCGGGTGCATCTACACTCCGAAATGGCAAGTGGTCATAGAAAACATCCTCACTCTTTGAAGGAATTGAGAGCAGTCAGACTGGCTGTTTTCACTTTTCACATTCAAATACAGAGCAAAGATATAAGAGTGCATATAAAAGCACATCTGAATTACTAAGAAGAGAGCATGTTCCTGTTATGAACAGATCTATTCATGTCATAGGCACAGTCCTGTGTTCTCTGTAGAAGTGTGTGTCTAGGGAATAGCTGAATGGCTGAAAACACAGGCAGATTGAGCCATGCCAACCTTGGCAGTGACAAATGAAATGTTTCTACCAGGGTGTTCCACATGAACACAACAAGGCTAAGAATTCAGTAAGTTGACTTCTTCATGCCACCAATCAACCGTCAGATGAGCATATTTTCTTCAGATTCCAAACAGTGGGAAAGACACTAATTATAACTTGATAGTTGGCAGCTGAATGCACAAAACTTCAGCAAAAAGGGTATTTGCCATAGAGCCTTCATGAACCATATTTATGACATTTCTTAGAAAGTGTTCCAGTGATGCTGCACGGAAAAAAGTTGATTGGCAGTCAAAATACCTATTCGCTTTCTTTTGTGTTTCCTGTGGGAGAGGACCAACAAAGAACTCAGATCCACTGCTCTTAAGAGACAGGTGGCAGCCTTCTGTTCTTTTCAGTACAGCAGAGACATTTTTGAGCACTCATCCATTTATCAAAATTTTCTTCAGAGGAATTTTTCTTATGTATCCTCTCACCATATATAGGTAGCCTCAGACCTTCACAGCATTCTGTGAGCCTTAATTAAAATTCCACTCAAACCTGTAAGACGAGCATCATTGAGATACCCTTGTTGGAAGTAGCCATTTTTGGTGGCTGCAACTCCTGCCCATAGAGTTTCAGAGCTGAATATCCTTTCAGTGTGACCTGAACTACGTGTCATTCAAGTGGACAGTGTTAATGTTGACACTGGATTGTGCATTCCTAAAATTCTTCCTTTCATCAATCTCAAGAGATCATTTTACCCTCATTTTGTCTTCAGCCATTCTGACTATCACAATGAGATTGGAACAGAGTGGCCATTAGAAAACTGCTAAAAATATTTGAAGACTGTAAGACATTTTAGAATGTTGGGCTTTATTTGTTTTTGCTGCCATGAGCAAAGAAGTATCTAAATCAACACTAGCCATATAATTGGAAGCATGTATCATATGTGTTGAGTGTGCTGGGATGAAATTGCCTAGAGGAGTTACAGCTCATTCCAACAGGAATACAGCTACTCCCACCATCTTTGATACTAGCACTTCCCTTAAGGATATATTCAGGACTGCTTTGTAGAGGGTCTGATTGTCCACCTTAGTAGAGGCTTCACTTAGAACAGGGGTCTCAAACATGTGGCCCGGGAGCCATTTGCGGCCCCCGCCTTGCCTGCCCCCCCCGAAGCGCCCACGTGTCCACTGCTGTCAAGAGAAAAAAAAAGCCTAGCCTCACTCGCCAACTCTCTCCCAAGACAGCGCCTCTTGCACCCTCCATCTGGAACTGCAGCCTGCCAGCCAGCCTGTCTGCCGGCTAAGGAAACTCCTGGGTGGCTTCCTCGGGCTCTTGCTCCGCTTGGCGGAGAATCGGATGCGGCCCAGCCTCACCCAGACTCTGCCTCCAGCGGCCCCCAGGTAAATTGAGTTTGATACCCCTGACTTAGAAGGAGAGCACTACAACAAGTAGTGGGCCAGCATAGAAATGCACCATAGAGTACTTTCCCATTAGATTGTCATTCCTGGAGTAGGTGTCACTGGGTTATCCCTCCCTAGGATTATGGTTACCTTTGATAAGTTCCTAGGTTCAGGGAAAGCCTGCTCCACTACATGAAAAAAGAATGTTGGGACTTGCTATGAGACTTCTATTTTATGTAGTGGAACAAGGACTTCCTTGCCCAGAAGAGAACTTACTTCTGACATGCTTGCTAATGTGGCATCTTCCTTCTTTCTGTTCTGTTGCTCTTTGGGTGTTCGTTTTTCTCTATTATTGTCTTCTCCTCCCTCGTCCGTTTATTAGTAGCTTGGAGATGAGACTGGTAAGCGGGGTTTTCTTTCCATGCTAGAGGGAGTCTTGGACCAGTCCTATTTACAGTTTATGCCTGTTGAAATAAGTTGGGTTGGACAATGCCATGTTCATGATTTTCTCCTTCCACATGGATTATCTCACAGTAACTCCCAACCAAAAAAAGGAGATGCAAGTAATCTCATGGTTGTAGGCTATGATACATTTGTTAGGGAATTGTGTGTGTTCTAGGATGTGTGTTCAGATGTGGATGTCTGCATGTGTGTGTCTGTTTCTGTGTGTCCTTTTCCTCTCTGACCAACACCAACTCTGGCCTTCAGGCCAAAAAGGCTGTTCTGACCTAAATAGCTACTTGATGTAGAAACCTTATTCTGGAGTGAGACTGTTTATTTCCAAACAAATTAAAAGCTCAATTAAAGAATTTCACTATTAGATATAATCTTAATCAAATATAGAAAGATGATATAGGATCTTTATACAGTGGTGCCTCGCACAACGAGTGCACTGTAGAATGACGAATCCGCACAACAAATGCGATCGCACACCGACGGCCCCTATGGCTCAAAATCGCAGAGCGAAGGTCGGTAAGCAGTTTGCTTACCGACCTTCACTTTGCGACCCGCCAAACAGCTGTACGGCGGCTTCAAAATGGCTGCGCACAGCGTTTTCGCGCCCTTGTTAAGCGAGGGGAGGGCACGAAAATGGCTGCCGGCAATCAGAGAAACATCGCTGTACGGTGAGTAAAGCTGCTATTGGAATGCATTAAACTAAGTTTAATGCGTTCCAATGGCTTTTTTTGATCCGTACAGAGATGTTTTCACACAGCGAGGGTTAATCCGGAACGGATTAACCTCGCTGTGCGAGGCACCACTGTACTTAAAAAAATGCAAAAAATATCTCTGTGTAGACTTACGATGTGCTTTACACTTTGAATTGAAATTTTATAATTCTTCTTTTTTGCAGGATTTAATTGATACTTTATTGCCCAAAGTCTTGCCTGCAATAATAGAAGGTTTGCAAGATCTGGATGATGATGTCAGAGCAGTTGGCGCAGCTTCCTTAGTACCAGTAGTAGAAAGTCTTGTCCGCCTTCAGCCAGAGAAAGTGAGTAGGATATACTGACATTTGATGTTCTTAATTGAATGAGCATTAGATGTCCAAGTTTCATTAAAATAATATGATCTTATTTATTTTTATCCCTGTGCCTATATTTAAGGTACCCTTTATTCTTAACATATTATGGGATGCACTCCTGGATCTTGATGACCTGACAGCTTCCACAAACAGCATAATGACCCTTCTGTCATCTCTTTTGATGTATTCTCAGGTCCAAAAATGCAGGTAATCTGGACTGGTTTTTTTTTTCTGCTTTGCTTTTTGCTTGTTTGGAGGTCATTATCTTTTCCTGTCACGTGGGTTAAACCGCAGAAGCCTCTGTGCTCCAAGGTTGGAAGACCAGCAGTCGTAAGATCGAATCCACGTGACAGAGTTAGCTTCCGTTGCTTGTCCCAGCTCCAGCCAACTTAGCCGTTCAAAAGCATGTAGAAATGCAAGTAGATAAATAGGGACCACCTCGGTGGGAAGGTGACAGCGTTCTGTGTCTAAGACGCACTGGCCACATGACTATGGAAACTGAACAAACGCTGGCTCTATGGCTTGGAAACAGGGATGAGCACCATGCCCTAGAATCGGACACGACTAGACTAAATGTCAAGGGAAACCTTTACCTTTACCTATCTTTTCCTAGGATATTTTAGATTTTTTTTTTTTTTTGGTTAGTTGGTATAGTAGTCCATATCATGTTTGTATGGTCTTAGAGTGTATTTCTTCATTGAAAGCACTGAGAATTCTGTTCCAGGAACTGCAGTTCTTCTTTAAAGTACAAAAATTATGTTTCTGGAACCAGAAGTAGACCTCTGGCTACTACTGTTTTTATCAGAATAGGGAAATATTGCCCATAATTGGTCTGCTGATGGTGAGTTGGCTCCCACATACTTCATAGTTGTTCACCACATTTTAAACGAAAGAAACTTGTATGTAATATTATAATGTAGAGTATTTTGAAGCATTTTCAAACATAGTACTTGGCCATATGCCCTGAATGCTTTGGGATGGTACAAATCCCAGTCCTGAGGAAAAAGCAACTTAATTAATTTATGCTAATTTTGTGCCATCAGTTTGAAGTTATAGAGATCCTTTCCAAGGTCTCCTAGTTTAAGTACTCAGAAGTGATTTACCAATTCCCTCTTCTGCAGAGCCTTAGGACTCTGCAGCTTGCCCAAGACTACACAGACTGGCTGTTCTTCCAGGAGGCATGGTAGGGAATCAAACACATGTGTTTTTCTCTAGAACCAAGTATTCTAACTCATTGAGTTCTCTACTGAGCTATTAAATGCTGTTTCTCTGTTTATACGGTGACATTTAGACCCCAGTACTTTGGAAGAGCATGTTTAATGTGTTACTTTCTGAGAGGGTTAACCACCACCTCTGTTTAGGGAGAAGATAACAGATGCATGTGAAGAATAGGATGTAATTAATGAAGCCAGAGGTTGACTTCGATTCCCTGCAGTGCCTCCTATGAGTATAGCCAGCCTGTGTGGCCTTGGGCAAGCTGCACAGACCCAGAAGAAGAGAATGGTAAACCACTTCTGAATATTGTCTACCTAGAAGACCCTGAATAAGGTCGCCATAAGTCAGAGTTGACTTGATGGTACATCATGATGATGATGATTAGAGGATCAACACTGTTAGTAAGGTTGTAAAAAACCTTGCTTGAATTCTTGGAGAATCAGTTTTCTCGGTTCACTGTGTCATGTGTCTTTACATTCATATTTTTTGAATATTATAATCTCTGTACAGTGCTTTCTGCTTATCAGTAAAATTATAACAAAATAGTATTTTTATTTTAAATCATGAACATGAATTTAAAAGTGGAATTTGAGTAATCTTTATTTTCTGTCTGCTTTAGTATTCAGCAATCACTCACAGTTCTGGTACCACGTGTGTGGCCATTCCTACATCACACAATATCTTCTGTTCGAAAAGCTGCATTAGAAACTCTCTTTACCCTGTTGTCTACTCAAGATCAGGTGAGAGCTAGTTATCTAAAAGCTAATTATGATAGAAAAAAGAAGTGGGTGTATTTTATTTCTGCAGAGGTGTAGGGGAATCAGAGTTCTGAGTGAAGCTGCAGCTTCCTCTGCAGTGCACTGAGCCTTTTCTAAAAGATGTAAGAATGAAAAGTGAAGAAAGGAGAGGTAGCAGTACCTTTTGTTAGTGGAAGGAGCATGAGTGTCAAAGAACAGAGGAGTCCAAGCATAGAAGGGAAATAAATGGTAAAGGCAGAATGAAGAAGGGAAGAATATATCTGAGAAAGGGTGTGGGGCAAGAGGAGTATGGAAAGCAGGAAGGAAGCAGAGAAAATAAGTGTGCCTATGGAAGGGAGGAAAAAAGCCTAAAGAGCACAAGATGAGGTAGAGGAGAGCAGTAGGGAAAAGTGCCCGTGGGGAGGGGAGATAAATGGAAATGTGAAGAAATGTTGTGAGAGCGCCACTTCTAGAAGTGGGAAGCAGCTCAAAGCCTTGGTAGTGCCAGTGACTAGTAGAATTTTGTTATTTTTCCCAACTTACACTTTAAAGATCATCTACTTTTTTGTTTCTCTATTGGCTATATTCAGAGTTCTGCAGCCTGGCTTACGCCTATTTTGCAAGACATGTTAAGACATATTTTCCAGTTCTGTATTTTGGAAAGTAATCAAGAAATTCTGGAACTAATACAAAAGGTATGTTGTCACTTTATAACATAAACTTGCCGTGGCTTATTTATGTAATGGTGGTCTGGCGTTGTTATGGCAGCTTAGGTTTCAGCTTTAGTGCTAGCTAGCATTTTTAGGTTTGATCGGTAACATGCTATTCTATAGAAATGAAACAGTGTTCTACAAGGTTTGTGGACAGCTTGTGAATTGAATAATTCTGGAAATAATCAAGTAACTTCAGGTTGTATATGAATGTCTTATTTTTCTCCCTTCATAGGTGTGGCTTGAATTGATAAGCAAGGCTACCCTACCATATGTGGTAGCAGCTGCATGTCCATGGATGGGAGCTTGGCTTTGCTTAATGATGCAGCCTTCTCACTTGCCTATTGATTTGAATATGTTGCTGGAAGTGAAAGCCAGAGCAAAGGTCAGCAAAGAGATTTAAATGGGAATGTATTTCCATTTTTAACCACAATATACTGCTTAAGATTAATTATATGTAACATTTTGACAGGCTCTTTTCTAGTTTAAGAGATTCAAGATCATAATATTGCATCATGATTCTGAAAGGGTCACATGTTCTTTATGTTGTCATTTGTCTAGTAACATATATTGATTCTTTCCTTGACAATGAGCTGCTGTTTGAAAACCCAGTGTTGGAAAAATGGCTTCACTAGTGTTGATACTTAAATATAGAAGCATAGATCAGAATATTATTACTTATATACCAACACAAGTCAAACAGAATAAATTGCAGCTGAAAACTACCGCTTGTTAAGATTTCAAGTCTTCTGTTTCTTATTGCCTGCTGAGTCACATGACTTGACTAGCAGTTCACCACTGTGATGTGCACCATTTGATTTACAGTGAGCAATATAGTTTTGGTGGTTATCTTCTCTTTTATTTAAAAACCACTTATAAAAATATAACCACTTATAAGAAATATTAAATGACTAAATTATATTGAAATTCAGTAAGGACACCAATGCCGTAGCTTCCAGGCTTACTATTAACCTTGCAACACCATTGTTAGGCTGTATACAACTGTACTGCCAGATATTATGCCTTACCTTTGGAAGGTCGGCCTTCATTCTCTCATTGCCTTCATTTTCTCTGTTCGATCCTGCTTAACAGAAGAGTGGTCAACATCTGTGCTTGTATATTGTAGACAGCCAGCAGTTTTGAGCAGAGACTGATAAATTATACATAAGCTTGGTGGAGAAAAATTGTTTCTAATAGCCTGAAAAATCATAAAAGTGCCTCTGAATATGTGCAGCATCCCATCCCCTTTTACCCAACAAGTGATCCCTCTGCTCTTCCCAGAGAATGAAAGATGAAGGATAATAACACAGTTGACGTGATTCCCCATAAGCCTGCATCCCTTGTTTGTAGGTCTGTCTTCTGAAAATTAAGCACTACCTCTATTTCTTTGCATGCCCCAGGCCAGTCATGTTCCAGATCTGTTTCAGTAATATTTATTTATTGGATTTTTACCCCACCCCTCTAGACCATGTCTACTCAGGGCGGCTTACATAGATAAAAAAGAACAGTATAAAATATAAAATATATAAAATTATAAAATTACAATTACAATTGAACAATTAATTTGAAGAAGATTACCAAGATGGGATGGCATAAAAGGGGAGAAAAATAAGAAAGACTTAATTGGCTGGAGGGAAGGCCTGCTTGAATAGCCAAGTCTTTAGCTGGCTTTTAAAAACACCCAGCGAGGGTGCCAGCCGAATTTCTGTTGGTAGGGTGTTCCACAGCCGAGCACACCCTGTTTAATAGAACTAAAAAGCTAGGAGAAGCAGTTTTTTTCGATTCTCCGAACAAATCCATCCTGGTATTCCCACTTCCCTTCAGCAGTTCTCTTTACGACCCAAGTTAACTCGATTGTTGGTTTCTGATTTATTTCATACCTTACTTAATCAGTCACCAGGGAACCAAATTAAGGGATTTAATCTTTTTTTTCTTTTTATGGAAAAAGGAAGTGTGAGAGAATACAGCCAGTTGCAGGCAGAGTTGCAAATTGGAGAAAAGGGGAGATTTGAAATGGCCCTGTGCATTCAGCTCTCCAGCCAGTTAAATAATTTACAAGTCAACGTTTTTGTTTTCTTAAAACTGCCGCCTCTTAAAATTGACATAGAAGATGGTTGACACACTTTTGGAAGGAATATAATTTGTGACCAAGGGATGGAGGCTTGGGATAGAAGCTGCCATAGTTCAGTTTCAGGAAGAGAGAAGTGCTGGAGAGGACAAAAGAAACTGTGCAAAGGAAACCGCTTTTTATGTGGAAAGAAATGAACCAAGCAGCTCTGAAGATAAATTGGAAATGGTATGCCAGAGAAGACTCCCTGGAAAAGACCCTGATGTTGGGAAAGTGTGAAGGCAAGAGGAGAAGGAAACGACAGAGGACGAGATGGTTGGACAGTGTCATCGAAGCAACCCACATGAATTTGACCAAACTCCGGGAGGCAGTGGAAGAGAGGAGGGACTGGCGTGCTCTGGTCACGAAGAGTCAGACATGACTTAATGACTAAACAACAACAACATCCCAGCATTGCATACTGCTGTTTACCAATCAAGTGTCCAGTGTTCCCAGGAAGGAAAAAGAAGAGAAGAGAAACAAAAGGAGGTCTTACAAATACCCTTCAAAACTAAAGAACAGAGACTGTGCCCCAAATCAGTTTGATTTTTTTTTTTACAAACTAGCTTAGCTATCGTAATACAGTCTCCCCTCCATGAACAATGAAAGATCTCATTTCTTATCAAGTGGGCTTGTTGAAGAGCAGATAAGCATAGTGGAGGGTTTTGCTATTTCAGAAGGGCATTTGTTGTTTTATACCTTTGATTGTGTTACTGCTTTTTCCACTTAGGACTTTGAAACAGTCACGCTTGATATTGTTTGCTTTCCTAATTTTCTTTGGAGTCTTAATGGGTTAAACAAATGTAGCTGCAGTTAGTAGATTAGAGTTCTCAAAGTTCATTGGAATGCATCTCTTTGATTGTTTGGGGGTAGGAATTCATTACAGTGGGGTCTTGACTTGAGAACTTAATCCGTATTGGAAGGCGGTTCTCAAGTCAAAAAGTTCTCAGGTCAAATCTGCATTTCCCATAGGAATGCATTGAAAACCATTTGATCCGTATCTGCTCTTTTCCGTCCATAGAAACTAATGGGAAGCTGCTATTCTGCTTTCGACCACTAGAGGGGGATATTTTGTTTCTTTTCTTCTTAGGTCAAGAAAGGTTCAGGGAAGGCAGGGAAAATACAGTCCAGGCAGTACCAGGCAGTCTGAAGACTCCCAATCCACTCTCTAAACGCTGGGAGGAGTGAGGAAGCAGACAGGCACCCTTTTCACTGGCCAACAGTTAACTGAAAGTTCAAATTTTGCACTTTCCCTGCCTCCCACATGGTTTTTTTTCAGTTCTTAACTCAAATCTACGTATGTAAGTCAAGTCAATATTTTCCTATGAGAGTGGTTCTTAAGTCAAAATGTTCTTAACTCGAGCCGTTCTTAAGTCAAGACCCCACTGTATATGCTTAGGTCTAAGGCAAAGAGACCGAGTTTTACCCCCCATAATGGAATTAAAGGAATCAATGGGAAAGAAACATGGTATTACAAGCTTGAAGGTCCTCAGAGGGAACTGAGTCAAAGGAATTTGCATATTTCAAAAGAGAAGAAAATGCTCCTTTTCCCATTGGAGACCTTGCATAAGTGCCTTAAGTGGATGATCAGAGGTCTGCACCCTGAATCCTATTGTCTTTACATGCTCCTGGAAAGGAAATTGTGTACTCTTGGCAGCAAATTGTTGTTCATTGACAAGGTGCTGGTTGGCTTCCTGCACACACATGCAGAAATGCTACCATCACCATGTTAATGAGCAGTAGTTTCTTGCCAAGAGTTGTGCCATTCCCCTTAAAGAAGCATAAATCAGAAATACAGTGGTGCATCGACTTACGAACGTCCCTACTTACAACCATTTTGAGTTATGACCAGCTCTGGCTTCAAAATTTTGCTTCGACTTGCAGCCGGAGCTTCCAGTTATGAACAGAAAAAGGCAGGGGAAAAGGCAGGAAATTCGAATTTCTAACTGTAGGTGGCAACGAGGCTGCTTCTTTGTAGCTTTTTCGCCCCAGCAGTTAAAATGTGTGCAACCGGAGAAGGCTGCCTGGTAAGGTAAGGTACTGTTTTCTGCTTTATAAAAACTGTTCTGGGTGTTTTTGCAATGTGGCCTTTGGCTGGAGGTGTTACGTTTCTGTGCTGTGATGGGTCTTTGGGGGGTTTGGTTGTTTTTTGGGTTTTTTCCCCCATTTCCAGTGGAGAAAAACGCATACTTCCCTTGCTTTTTCCTTTGTTGTCTGTGCATTTCTGAACTGCTCCCTTTGTCCTCTGTGCATTTCTGATCTGCTCCGTTTATTTTCTGTACATTTCCGATGGGTCTTGGATGCTTTATTGCTCCCCCCCCCCTTGGTCAGAAGGGATTAATCGTGTTTCCAATGAGTCTTGCACTGATTTGTGTGTGTGTGTGTGATTTTTTTTCCTTCGGCCGGAACGGATTAATTGCATTTCAGTAGGACATGGTGCTTTGACTTATGACCATTTCAACTTACACCCATCTTCCGGAACCAATTTTTGTAAGTTGAGGCACCACTGTACAGTACTGCCCTAGTCTGTGTCTGTTTCTATTCTGGAAATAGAGGGACAAATTGATACTCTGCTCATCTTCTGATACTATGTATCTTGTCATTATTTCTCTGCCTTGTTTGCTAGGCACATTAAATGCCTGCTAACTAATACTTTCAACTTGTAGCAAGAGCTGACACATTGAGAACATTAAAGCAGTGTTTGGGGGTGGGGAAATCTCTGTGGGGGGCATTTAGTTGATTTCTAGAGCTGGTGTTATTTTATGAATCCTATTTGAGTTCAGAAGTATGGTAGGTACTGCATTCCTCTGCAGGAGCAGTCTGTGATAGCCATGAACTTTCCTGATGTTTGCAATACAGCATTAAGAGTGAAAGAACTGTTTTTGAAAGCAAATGGTGCATCTGCCTAAAGGGTGTCTTATTTTTTTCTGCCCACAGGAAAAGACAGGTGGCAAGGTGCGGCAAGGTCAGAACCAGACAAAAGAAGTGATACAAGAATACATTGGTGGTGCCGAAAGCATTGCTGAAGATCCTGTAACCAGAGATTATGTTGTTATGAGAGCCAGGATGATGGCAGCAAAGTCAGTTTGTTATTGAAAATCTTAAAATGTCTTTGAAGACAAGATACTGTGCAGCTCAAGTTAGATTGCACAGAATGCTGTGTTACCTGAAATGTAACTAATGCAAAATTGATTGTTCTTCCAGATTGCTTGGAGCCCTCTGCTGCTGTATTTGTGACCCGAGTGTTAATGCCATTTCCCAAGAAATAAAGCCAGCTGAATCGCTAGCCCAGTTATTGCTTTTCCACTTGAATTCCAAGTCAGCTTTGCAGAGGTTTAGTGTCGCATTAGTAATCTGCGAGTGGGCTGCCTTGCAGAAGGTAGGATGCTTCCTGCTTTTACAATCATATTATTTTCACGCTTTGACCGTTTCTACCTTTACTGGGTTATAAGTGTGTAGCAAATTACATTTTTCATTATGTTGCTGATAGCTGATAATCCCCAGTGCCAATTTTCAAACTGAAAATATCTGATAGGACTGTTGTGCAGTACTCGGCGTGTACAGTTGAAGACTGAAAAAAATACTTTCAGACGTGCATATAGTGAGACTCATTTTGTGTGTAAATAATTTCATACACTGTATGCAGTTCTTTCAAAACTTTATGGGAATTTGAGAGTGAATGGCTGAAGTTGTGCCAGGTACACAGAACTAATTGAGAGCTTGGATCTTTTCCCTGTCATTCTGTGTGATGATGATGATGATGATAATGATGATTGTGATGGTGATGGTGATGGTGATGATAATAATGTGAAGTAGATAGATATAACTTTATAACGGTCAAAAGACCAGCCACAAAGAAAACATCAAAATATATAAATATACAGGAGTATACAAAAATATTGGGACCGAATGCAAAGCAGTAATCGGTTCACAATGTGAAGTAAATTCTGAGTAAGGGTGATCCTAAGGGTTTCTTAGGTAGCAAGGACTCAGAAGTGGTTTACCATTCCCTTCTTCTCAGGGCAGTCCTGGCACTGTGCAGCTTGCACAAGGCCACACAGGCTGACCTTTCTGGGATCCACAGTGGTGGGAATTTGGATTTTAATCCATTAGTACAACAACGCTGCAATCCACTGTGTATAATTCCCTAGGAATAAGCCCTGTGTTTCAAAGGGGAATTTAACTTCTGAATAAACATACAAAGGATCGTGGATTATTATATCATGATGAAATCAGCTTTACTTATTGGAAGTAATTATGATTTCTTCCATAGACTTTGTAACAATAAAATGGCCCGGTTGACAGTTAAATAATAACTAAATTCTGTATTTGTTTTCAGGAAAATAAAGTGGGGGCTCCTGCAGTCCAGTCACGCTTGCTTGATGTCCTTTCTGAGCATCTTTATTATGATGAAATTGCTGTCCCCTTCACCCGAATGCAAAATGAATGTAAACAACTCATCTCCTCATTTAGTGATGCAAACATTGACATTGCCAGCAGAGTAAACTGCAGTGTGTTCACAATAGATCAGGCTAATGAACTGGTGAGTGAATCAGTGAAAGGGTTAACCTCTTGTCTTGAGGTGAGCAGATGAAAAATTGCTTGTGATGGCCATATGGATAACAGTATTAATGTTTGTTATTGAAGGTGGCATTTCAACTGGCACTGTTCATCCCCAGAAACAGATATGGCGTTAATTCATATCACTGATCAGAGCACTACAGGAAGTGCAAGTCTTTGAAAGAGGTTCCTTTGCATCCATGGATATAAGCAAGTAGTTTTCAAACTTAGCCTCTATATTATGTTGGCCCTCCACTACCATCATTCCCAGCTAGTGCGACCAGTTCTGTGGGTGGTAGAAATTGTAGTCCAGTATCATTGATTGTGTCGATCACAACAAACTATGGCAAGTCCTTAAAGAAATGGGAGTGCCTGACCACCTTAATCTGTCTCCTGAGAAATCTATATGTAGGACAGAAAACAACAGTTAGAATTGGATATGGAGCAACTGATTGGTTCAAAATTGGGAAAGGAGCACGACAAGGCTGTATATTCTCTCCCTGCTTATTTAACTTATATGCAGAATACAGTGGTGCCCCACATAGCGAGGGCACCACTGTAATCCGGAACAGATTATCCTTCGCTATGGGGAAACATCGCTATACGGATCAAAAAACCCATTGGAACGCATTAAACATCGTTTAATGCGTTCCAAATGGCCCCAAAACTCACCATTCTGCGATGTTTCCCCATGTTCCGGCGGCCATTTTGGGTGTTCCGGCGGCCATTTTGGGTGGTTCCGGCGGCCATTTTGGGTGGTTCCGGTGGCCATTTTGTGTGTTCCGGCCACCGCCGAACAGCTGTTCCCCCTCGCTGTGCGAAGAAACATTGGTATGCGATCGTATTAGCGATCGCAAAATCCGCATCGGTATGCGGATTCATCGTTAAACGGTGCGCTTGTTATGCGAGGCACCACTACATCATGCAAAAGGCAGGACTGGAAGAATCCCAAGCCGGAATTAATATTGATGGAAGAAATATCAACAACCTCAGATATGCGGATGATACCACTCTGATGGCAGAAAGTGAGGAGGAATTAAAAACCTCTTAATGAGGATGAAAGAGGAGAGCGCAAAAATGATCTGAAGCTCAACATCAAAAAAACTAAGATCATGGCCACTGGTCCCATCACCTCCTGGCAAATAGAAGGGGAAGTCAAGGGGCAGTGACAGATTTTACTTTTTTGGGCTCCATGATCACTGCAGCCACGAAATTAAAAGACACCTGCTTATTGGGAGGAAAGTGATGACAAACCTAGACAGCATCTTAAAGAACAGACATCACCTTGCCAACAAAGAAGACTGACCGCCGAAGAATTTACATGTTTGAATTGTGATGTTGGAGGAGACTATTGAAAGTCCCCTGGACTGCAAAGAGAAAAAGCTATCCATTTTGAAAGAAATCAACCCTGAGTGCTCACTGGAAGGACAGATCCTGAAGCTGAGGCTCTAATACTTTGGCCATCTCATGAGAAGACTCCCTGGAAAATCCCCTGATGTTGGGAAAGTGTGAAGGCAAGAGGAGAAGGGGACGACAGAGGACGAGATGGTTGGACAGTGTCACTGAAGCTACCAACATGAATTTGAGCCAACTTCAGGAGGCAGTGGAAGACGGGAGGGCCTGGCGTGCTCTGGTCCATGGGGTCACGAAGAGTCGGACACAACTTAACGACTGAACAACAGCAACCATCAGGGAATTTACTTTTGGGGTCTGTTGGGTAAATTTAAAATTTTTAAATTTCCTTCACCATTAACCCTTGGCATTACCAGTCAGATGTCCTGCATTTTATAGAAGAAGCTGTATTGATTTTACTTTTCAACATTATGATTTTATCAGCGTCTCACATTCTCTTGATTTAGCTTGTAGACCTTAACAGTACTTGGATCAATTCTTCAGTAATGTGCTTTTTAATTCAAGGACACAGTGCTAGCTTTTAAAGGGTATGTTAGTTCTCCGTGACATTAACTGAGCTGTCATTTTCTATAAAAGCATATCATTGGTGCCTGATGCAGTCTTTCTCATTGGATGCGAAAAGCATTTTACAACTACATCAGCAAACTCAATTCTAAGTCTATCTGTATTGATTCAGAAGTTCTGGATAAATTAAACCTGTTTGCTCCTTTTGCTCATGCAGATCTGTTGCACAAGTACTTGGAGAGTTTGTGAGCTTGCACAAGGAGGTGTCTAGAAATATCTCCTTTTGGAAGGTTGGGAGTTTGTTCAGCTGGTTGAACAACAGTTTGTTGTGTAAACAATAGGAAAGGACAGGATTTTGTCCACAGTGGCAACTGCTGCTTCATTTTTGAGTTAGAAAACAAGCTGCCCTTGTCTGCAATCCCTTGCCCTAAGAGGCTTTTACAGGATATGGTCTGTATTTATTCATTATGATTCTTGAATACAGTGGTGCCTCGCATAGCGATCGCTCCATTGAGCAATGAAATTGCTTAGCGACGGAGTTTTTGCGATAGTCCCTATGGGTTTTTTCGCTTTGCGATGATCACAGGGAAGCGATCATGACAAAGCGGCCCTTTTTAAACAGCTGATTGGCGGTTTCAAAATGGCCACCGGGGAAACAAAATGGCCACCCGCTGTTTTTCCTCGTTTAAGAGGCAGCGAAAATGGCGGCGCTATGGAGGATTTTCACTTAAAGGTGAGTTTTAAGCCCATAGGAACGCATTAATCACGTTTTAATGCGTTTCTATGGGCTTTTTAATGTCGCTTAGCGATGATTTCGCTTAGCAACGTTTTTTCCGGAACGGATTAATGTCACTAAGCGAGGCATCACTGTATAGTCAATCTTCAGCCAATAATAGAGACCAGCATTCAAAGATGTGACACCAATATATTCTACTCAGAATGAGAAAGGAAGCCCCCATGCACCTTTGAATGCCAAATGTTTAGTGCCAGAGCAGGGAAAGAAAGTCCTAATTCTACTGACAAATGTTTTGGATTGTGGCCAGCATGGGAGCATAAGGAATGTCCTTCTGTGCAGACCAAAGTCTTCAGATATACAGTGGATCCGACTTACGGAATTAATCCCTATTGGAACAGTGGCCGCAGGTCGAAAAGTCTGTAGGTCGAGGATCCATTTCCCATAGGAATGCATTGAAAAGCATTTAATCCATTCGAGCCAAAGAAAAAAAAATCCCGGGCTTCCAAAACTGCACCCGCTGCCCTCTGTCTCCCCTCCCTGGTGCCCTCTGCCTTCTGTCCCTGTGTGGGCAGAAGGCAGAGGGCAACGGAGACAGAGGGCAGCAGGTGCAGTTTTGGAAGCCTGGGAAGCCGAAATCCACTCTGCGCCCGCTGCCGGCTTTCTGAGCTGCACCACCCCCACTGCCGGCTTTCAGCTTTTCAAGCTTTAAAACCCCCGCCACTGCCCTCTGTCTCCCGTCCCTGGTGCCCCCTGCCTTCTGTCCCCACGGGGAGAGAAGGCAGAGGGCACCAGGGATGAGAGACAGGGACTGAGAAGGGAGTTGTGAAGTTCGGGAAGCAGAAAGCCAGCGGGGGGGGGGGGAGACAGCTCAGAAAGCCGGCTGAGGGCACGGAGTGGATTTTGGCTTCCTGGGCTTCACAACCCCCTTCGCTGCCCTCTGTCTCCCACCCCTGATGCCCCCTGCCTTCTGTCCCCAGAGGGACAGAAGGCAGAGGGCACCAGGAATGGGAGACAGGGATGGAGAAGGGAGTTGTGAGGTTTGGGGAGCCGAAAGCCAGCAGACGGGGGTGGGGGAAAGCAGCTCAGAAAGCCGGCAGGGGCGCGGCGGGGGACCTCCGGATACCTTCTCCGCCGTCATGGGAGGCCTCTTGGAGGTCCGACCTGCCGCCGATGATAGCGCTTCCGAAGCACTATCGGTGGTGGTGGGGACCTCCAAGAGGCCTCCCATGGTGGCGGAAAAGGCATCTGGAGGTCCGCGGATGACGACGCTGCTGGGAGCCGCACCGCGCCGGGCGATCACAGCCATGCTCGGACTCCTGGACAGTCCAGGAGTCCAAGCATGGCCGGGATCACCCAGTGCGGCTCGGCTCCCGGCGGTGGCGGTGGGGGACCTCAAGATGTCTTCCAGGGCTTCTCCGACGCCATGGGAGGCATCTCGGAGGTCCCCCTCCGCCGCCGATAATGGCTCCGAAGCACTGTCGGCAGTGGAGGGGACCTCCGCGATGCCTCCCATGATGCCAGAGAAGCCCTGGAAAGCATCTGGAGTTACGACCTACGGCCTACGGACTGGAAGGGGGAGGCGGGGAAAGCGCCAAGCTTTCCCTGCCTCCCCCTTCTGGTCCGTAGGTCGATTCTCCAGCCGCAAGTCGAAGTGAAAATTTGCGGCCGGAGAAGTACGTAGGTCGAAAAGTACATAAGTGAAGCCGACCACAAGTTGAGACTCCGCTGTACTACTTCTTTTTGGTTGTGAGTGCTGCTATTACAAAGAGGTTGTTCTGTGCATATGATTGTCCCACATTGTGCATATTGTGCATTTTAACTATAGTCCAACTTTACCAAATACACACTTATAAATGTAGTGGATCGTCTTAATTAGAGAGTAAAATACATCCTTCTCTGACAGACATGTTTATAATGGCCTGTATATAAAGATTACTACAGATACTTTTCTTCTATCATATTATATTGGCTGGGAGAAGAGTTCACTTTATCCATATCTTTGTGCCTATTTGTAGTCAGAATTTTAATTTGCAAAACAAGATAAGGCAACTCTTGTGTAATGAGAAGTATTAGAACTGTAGAAATATATCAAAAAAATGAGAATGTGTACAAAAGCATATTAAATGCAATTATACCAAACTAGGATAAGATTACACATTTTTTTACACTTGGATAAAGTCCCAACTTCTGGCTTTGGACTAAGCATGCGTCCTTTTCTTAAATAATAATCCTAAATTCTGATAAATGATTTGTCATCATCATTTAGTCGTGTCCAACTCTTCGTGACCCCATGGACCAGAGCACGCCAGGCCCTCCTATCTTCCACTGCCTCCCGGAATTGTGTCAATTTCATGTTGGTTGCTTCACAGACACTGTCCAGCCATCTCATCCTCTGTTGTCCCCTTCTCCTCTTGCCTTCACACTTTCCTAACATCAAGGTCTTTTCCAAGGAGTCTTCCCTTCTTATGAGATGGCCAAAGTACTGGAGCCTCAGCTTCAGGATCTGTCCTTCCAGTGAGCACTCAGGGTTGATTTCTTTTAGAATTGATAGGTTTGTTCTCCTTGCAGTCCAGGGGACTATTAAGAGCCTCCTCCAGCACCACAATTCAAAAGCATCAATTCTTCGGCGGTCTGCTTTCTTTATGGTCCCGCTCTCACTTCCATACCTCACAACAGGAAAAAACATAGCTTTGAGTATGCATACCTTTGTTGGCAAGGTGATGTCTCTGCTTTTTAGGATGCTGTCAAGGTTTGTCATCGCTTTCCTCCCAAGAAGCTGGCGTCTTTTAATTTCGTGGCTGCTGTCTCCATCTGCAGGGATCATGGAACCCAAGAAAATAAAATCTGTCACTGCCTCCGTATCTTCCCCTTCTATTTCCCAGGAGGTGATGGGAACATTGGCCATGATCTTAGTTTTTTTGATGTTGAGTTTCAGGCTGTTTTTTGCACTCTCCTTTTTCACCCTCATTAAGAGGTTCTTTAATTCCTCCTCACTTTCTGCCATCAGAGTGGTATCATCTGCATATTGGAGGTTGTTGATATTTCTTCCGGCAATCTTAATTCCGGCCTGGGATTCCTCCAGTCCAGCCTTCCGCATGATTTATTCTGCATATAAGTTAAATAAGCTGGGAGACAGTATACAGCCTTGTTGTACTCCTTTCCCAATTTTGAACCAATCAGTTGTTCCATATCCAGTTCTAACTGTTGCTTCCTGTCCCACATATAGGTTTCTCAGGAGATAGATAAGGTGGTCAGACACTCCCATTTCTTTAAGGACTTGCCATAGTTTGCTGTGGTCCACAAAGTCAAAGGCTTTTGCATAGTCAATGAAGCAGAAGTACAGTAGATATTTTTCTGGAACTCTCTGGCTTTCTCCATAATCCAGCGCATGTTAGCAATTTGGTCTCTAGTTCCTCTGCCTCTTCGGAATGCAGCTTGTACTTCTGGGAGTTCTCGGTCCACATACTGTTGAAGCCTACCTTCAAGGTAGGATTTTGAGCATAACCTTGCTAGCGTGTGAAATGAGTGCAATTGTACGGTAGGTGGAGCATTCTTTAGCACTGCCTTTCTTTGGGATTGGGATGTAGAGTGATCTTTTCCAATCCTCTGGCCACTGTTGAGTTTTCCAAACTTGCTGGCATATTGAATGTAGCACCTTAACAGCATCATCTTTTAAGATTTTAAATAGTTCAACTGGAATGTCATCACCTCCACTGGCCTTGTTGTTAGCCAGGCTTTCTAAGGCCCACTTGACTTCACTCTCCCGGATGTCTCGCTCAAGGTCAGGAACTACATTGTCTGGGTTGTCCGGGATATCCAAATCTTTCTGATATAATTCCTCTGTGTATCCTTGCCACCTCTTCTTGATGTCTTCTGCTTCTGTTAGGTCCCTCCCATTTTTGTCCTTTATCATGTCCATCTTTGCACAGAATGTTCCTCTAATATCTCCAGTTTTCCTGAACAGATCTCTGGTTTTTCCTTTTCTGTTATTTTCCTCTATTTACTTCGTTCATTTAAGAAGGCCCTCTTGCTTCTCCTTGCTATTCTTTGGAAGTCTGCATTCAATTTTCTGTAACTTTCCCTATCTCCCTTGCATTTTGTTTCCCTTCTCTCTGCTATTTCTAAGGCCTCGTTGGACAGCCACATTGCTTTCTTGTATTTCCTTTTCTTTGGGATGGTTTTTGTTGCTGCCTCCTGTACAATGTTACGAGCCTCTATCCAAAGTTCTTCAGGCACTCTGTCCACCAAATCGAGTTCTTTAAATCTGTTCTTTACTTCCACTGTGTATTCATAAGGGATTTGGTTTAGATTATACCTGAGTAGCCCAGTGGTTTTTCCTACTCTCTTCAGTTTAAGCTTGAATTTTGCTATGAGAAGCTGATGATCAGAGCCGCAGTCCGCTCCAGGTCTTGTTTTTGCTGACTGTATAGAGCTTCTCCATCTTTGGCTGCAGAGAATATAATCAATCAGATTTCGATATTGCCCATATGGTGATTTCCATGTGTTGAGTCACCTCTTGTGTTGTTGGAAAAGAGTGTTTGTGATGACCACCTTGTTCTCTTGACAAAACTCTATTAGCCTTTGTCCTGCTTCGTTCTGAACTCCAAGGCCAAACTTCCCTGTTGTTCCTTTTATCTCTTGGCTCCCTACTTTAGCATTCCAGTCCCCTAGAATGAGAAGAACATATTTCTGTGGTGTCAGTTCTAGAAGGTGTTGTAAATTTTCATAAAATTGTTCAATTTCAGTCTCCTCAGCAATGGTGGTTGGTGCATAAACTTGAATTATTGTGATGTTGAAAGGTCTGCCTTGGGTTCGTATTGAAATCATTCTATCATTTTTGAGATTGTATCCCAGTACAGCTTTTCCCACTCTTTTGTTGACTATGAGGGCTACTCCATTTCTTCTACGGGATTCTTGCCCACAATAGGAGATATGATAATCATCTGAACTGAATTCGCCCATTCCTGTCCATTTTAGTTCACTGATGCCCAGGATGTCGATGTTTATTCTTGCCATCTCGTGTTTGACCACCTCCAGCTTCCCAAGGGTAATGTGTAGTAATGGATATATCTCAACGCTTCAGAAAATGTTATCCAGAGTAACCTAAGTTATTCTCATTCTCTGCCATCCACTATCCATTCTAAACTTTTTAGAGCATCCTGGGCATCCATGTGGCCAGTACATGAGATCTTCCCATTTCTTCAGTGTAGTCTTACTTTAAATATGGGTATAATCTAGATTGCCTTGATTACTTCTGGAGTCAGAACAGTTATCACTTACATTTAAAATAAGCATGAATGAGTACCATGTGTTTCATTGTTTTTAAGTGATTTATTGTTCTTGGTTTTTCCTGTGGTAATTAAAGCAACTTACTTTTGACTTTTTTCTTAGGTTACAACTATCTTCAATGAAGTTACATCTTCTGTTAATCTGAATCCTAAAGTTTTACAGCAGCTAGAAAGCAAACGGCAGCAAGTCCAAATGACTGTTACAGAAACAAATCAGGAATGGCAAACATTGCATTTAAGAGTACATACTTTTACTGCTTGTGCTGTTGTGAACTTGGAACAACTTCCAGAAAAATTAAATCCAGTCATAAAACCACTGATGGAGGCTGTAAAGAAAGAAGAAAATATGCTAGTGCAAAATTATGCTGCTTTATGCATAGCAAAGTTGCTTCAGCAGTGTACGACAAGATCTCCGTGTCCCAATTCAAAGATCATAAAAAATCTTTGCAGTTCTCTATGTGTGGACCCACATCTCACTCCATTAGCATCATGTCCTGCACAGCCCCTGACCAGCCATGAAAACTCAAAAGGTATGTGGACTAGCTGTCAGACTTCTGAGGAGCATGAGTTTTGATCTTTGATTCCAATATAGCCTTTAGATTCTGAAGCAGAATTAGATGATTACTCATCAGAACATAATACAAGAACGGTATCTGTGAATCCACAGACTGTTTTGGAAATTTTTGTTTGAATAATCCTTGATTCAGTGGCATTTTAGCTTTTTTTAAAGTTATCTATGAAATGTGTGTCTCTGTCTGGTAATCTTTCATTAATTCTTTCCAGATGCTATCTTTGGCATTTAAAAGAATTTCCAACAGACAGATTTTGTTTTGTTTCTGTTGGTTGATGAAAAATGGATTAAAGATTGTAAAAAAGGACGTCACTTCTTAGTGAGGAACATTTCAAATAAATAGTAATTTCATTGTGATGTGCTATTAATGCTTCAGATTTCTCATAAGTTCTTGGGTAGTTTTTGGGTATTAGCTTCCTCAGAAAAACAGTTCAAATTGACAGTGTAGAAAAGTCTGTTCAGCTTTGATTTTCCCCAGAAATTCACCCATGAGAGGAGGATTTGGACTCTAGGCTGCCTTTCTCTACTCCCTGTGGTGAGAAGAGATTACTGTTTACTTGAATGTTTGTTTAGCCCAGGAGACAGGAGATTCTGTATTGAGTAATAATGGGCCCATCCATTCACTGCTCTGCACATGATAGTGAAGGGAATGCATGAGCCAAAAGCAGATTGCATATAATTATACCAAACTAGGATAAGGTTACATTTTTTTTTTACATTTAGCTAAAGCCCTGTGATTTGGCTTTGAATGATTGTGTATTTTAGCTATAGCCTGACTTAACCAAATACACATTTATAATTGTAGTGGATCGTCTTAGAGAGTAAAATGTCCTGTCTTTTTTCATCATTCTATGATAAACATATTTATAATGGCCTATGTATAAAGACTGCAACATAAACTTTTTTTCTCATATTATATTGGCTGGGATAATAGTTCATTTTAGCCATATCTTTGCATCTGTTTGTTGTCAGAATTTTAATTTGCAAAATAAGGAAAGGTAACTGTTGTATAATGAGAAGTACTAGAATTGTACAAATGTTATAATTTTTAAAAAAGTGGGAATATTTACAAAGGCAGATTTGTAATCTTAAATTCTGATAAATGATTTGTAACATATGTATAACTTTGTACTGATTTGTAATATTTGCACCTTAAAATTTGCTTTTATAAAGTCCTCACATTTTTGTAATATAGGTGTATATTTCTAGAATATTTTTTGACATTTTTAAAATTTCTTTTCATTGGGAATGGGAGTAGGGGAATGGGGGCAGGGGAAATAGATATGGGTGGGGAAAAAGTAAAATTCTGGAGTGAGAGAGAACTTTTACATCCACTTATATAATTATGCTAAAAGAGGAAGATAACAAAAAACAAACCACAATATAATAAGTTTTACTAGAATTGCTATAGATACCAATCTCTCCATTCCCTAGCTGGACCTTCACATTCTTCTTTTATCTATGCTTTTCAATTCATGTTTCAAGTCCAGCTATAAAATAGTTCCCAGTTTTTGAGTACTTTTTGAGATGAGCTTTCATTTAGTGCTTCTGTTAGTATATCCATCTCCGCCACTCCCAGTATCTTTTCTGTCAGCTCCGCTAGGGTATTTCTGCTTTCCCCCCCTATATTTCCCATATGGTATCCTAGCTGCAGTAATTACATGTATTATCTAATATCTCATTTCTTTATCTACAATCCCAGGCATAATATTTAATAGAAACAATTCTGATTTAAATGATATCACACAAGATATAATTTTTGTAACATTTCATGTTCTAATCTCAAGTAATTTTTTGCTTCCCTACATGTCTACCAAATATGATAGAAAGTACCCTCCTGTATTTTACATTTCCAGCACTTGTTGGAAACATTTTCATACATTTTAGAAAGTTTAGCTGGAGTCATATGCCATGTATAAAACATCTTATATATTTTTTCTTTGAAATCTACTGATTTTGTAAGTAATATTCTGCCAAATGTGTGTCCAGTGTTCTAAATCAATATTATGACCAATATTTTGTACCCACTTTATCATAGTCTTTCTCCACTTCATCTTCCATTTTCATATTTAAGAGATATTCATACATTATTTTAATTACTTTATCACTTGTCCCTAACAATAGTTTTTCAAATGTCATTTGTTCTTCATAAAAGCCCAATATATTTCTAGATTGTTAATTGGTAACAAATGGCAAGTTAATATTCCAGGGACATATTCCTGCAGTACAGTGGGGTCTTGACTTGAGAACTTAATCCGTATTGGAAGGCGGTTCTCAAGTCAAAAAGTTCTCAAGTCAAATCTGCATTTCCCATAGGAATGCATTGAAAACCATTTGATCCGTATCTGCTCTTTTCTGTCCATAGAAACTAATGGGAAGCTGCTATTCCGCCTTCGACCACTAGAGGGGGGATATTTTGTTTTTTTTTTCTTAGGTCAAGAAAGGTTCAGGGAAGGCAGGGAAAATACAGTCCAGGCAGTACAGTACCAGGCAGTCCGAAGACTGTCTCCCAATCCACTCTCTAAATGCTGGGAGGAGTGAGGAAGCAGACAGGCACCCTTTTCACTGGCCAACAGTTAACTGAAAGTTCAATTTTTGCACTTTCCCTGCCTCCCACGTGGTTTTTTTTCAGTTCTTAACTCAAATCTAAGTACTTAAGTCAAGTCAATATTTTCCTATGAGAATGGTTCTTAAGTCAAAATGTTCTTAACGCAAGCCGTTCTTAAGTCAAGACCCCACTGTACAGAAGAATCCTAGGAGGGGATTGTTCTTCACCACTCACTGACCTTGTCTTTTTTTTAAACACCTCTCTTTGATAGAGGGTTGCCCTCCTTGTCTTTTCTGGCTCTTGCTCAGCTTTGTCTCAAGTCAGGAACTAAACATGTTTCACTTTCTCTGAAGTCATGCTTTACTGGCCTTCAGGACTTACCTGCTCTCTATCTTCACTGACAGTTTTTTCTTCTATGTCTTTTCACTGTTAAAAAAAATACATTTCTCCCCCCCCCCAAAAAAATCCTCTTGTTCATCATTCCTGGGGGCAAGGGGGCAGGTTAATTCAGGAGGAAAGGCTGGGAATGATTGGGAGCTCTCCATTGCCATACATCCAGTTTTTTACATGGCTTTCGTTGTCATTCCTTACTATATTTTGCTTTTCAGCTTTGTTAGGAAAATGATGCTTGAAGCTATATTTTCCTTCTGCTCTTCCTGTTGTTCCTTTTGTTTTCTCTTTGCCTTCCAGATTTCATGCAGGTAAACTTGTGTTGCTGGCTTCACCTACTACTTCTCGCAACACAATTATCCTGTGAAAATGTTTCTAATTATTCACTCTGAAAAAACTGTCAAAGATTTATACAGAGGCGTCAAATGTATGTTTGAAGTATAAAGCACAAAAGGGAAGCTTTTATCATATGTGGTGGACTTGTAGAGAAGTAAAACAGTAGTGGGTAGCAGTACATACTTTGTTACAAAAATATTGCTTTGTAATGTTCCACTAACACCAAAATTGTTTTTACTGAATATTATACCAGATAATATAGATAAGAGAAAGAGTTATCTAGTTTTATATGTATAGTTCCTGCAGCCAGAATTCTTTATGCTAAGAAGTGGAAGAAATCGGAGATACCAAAGCAAGAGGAGCTCCTGGAGAAGATTTGGGAAGCAGCAGAAGTGGATATACTATCGGAAGTGTTGAAAGACTGTCAGTACAAAAGGCAATTGAACGATTGGCTTTTTTACATAAATGGCTTGAGTCAGTAGATAGAGCTTGATTAACGTAGAATTAAACTAAGGTGGAACTGCAAGTAGTAATATGGAAGGGCAATTAAAACTGTAGAAAGGCGAAAAGTGACCTTGATATTGTAACACGGACAATCAGGATTTGATGACAGTACATTCTATGTTCTCTTTCTCCCCCCTCCCCCCCACATTCCCCTTACCTTCTGTAATCCTTACCCTATCCTCAGCTTAAAAATAAAAGAAAAGGAAAACAAAGTTTCTAATGATTTCCCTTGTTGTAGGGTCTAATTCTGAAAGAGATGGAATGCACCATACAGTCACCAAGCATAGAGGCATAATCACACTATATAGACATCAAAAAGCTGCATTTGCCATCACAAGCCGGCGAGGTCCTACACCAAAAGCCCCCAAGGCTCAAATTGGAGATCTGCCTACAAGCAGTAGTGGAAACATAATAACAGAGCTTGATGAAGTGGGTGCAAACCTTAATTTTCAATTTTGTTCCTGTTTATGTAGTGTTCTGCCATGATAGCTTATATGATCCTATGGTTTTTGCTTAGAAAAAGGCATCACTAAGGTGATCATGGAGAAGATGTATTTTGAAATGTAAACAAATAGGAATGTAAAGTTTTTTTCTGGTTTCTTAAAAAAATACTGATGATTCCTTTTCTTGCTGTACCTTTCCCTCCTTTTCAGACTCTTCCTCTTCTGAAAAAATATACTAAGAAAGTTGGGTTTATCAACTTTTTGTGGTTTTTTTGCCTGTCTCCTTTGCTACTTAATTATTTAGTATTTTCTTGAAGTTTGAAGTATCACGCAAAAAATAGTACACTTATTTTGTTCCACCAGCAGGATCTATTTACGAGAGAATTAAGAAAATGGGGAATCATGCTAGGAATATTTTAATGAATAATCTTTCTGATTCATTTGAATTTAGATGTATCGTGAGTTCTACGCATAACTTTATTATATGGTCACTCATAACTCAATTACTGTATTTTTCTGTGTATAAGACACACACACACAATTTTCTAACCCAAAATTTCTTTCTTTGCAACAAAGTACTGGGGGGAAAGCAATTCCTGCTTTCCCCCCTCCACTTTTGTTGCAAAAAGCAGCTTTCCCTCTCCACGTTTTGCAAAGAAAACAGTTACATATATAAAACAACCCTCAATTTTTCGTTTAATTGTTTTCATTTTATACATGGAAAAATTCAGTATTTATTTATTTATATCCCACCCATCTTAACCGAAGTCTACTCTCAGCGGCTAACAACAAGTTCATAAAACATTAACAGTGTAATATAACAACAACATAATATAATTCAAGATAGCGAAAATGAATTATATAATGACAGGAGGGAAGGCCTGCCTAAAGAGCCAGGTCTTAAGCTTGCTCTTAAAAACACCCAGTGAGGGAGCCAGGCAAATTTCTGGGTGTAGACTGTTCCAGAGACGAGGCGCCACTGCCAAGAAGGCCTAGTTTATTGTTCTTTCTCTCCAGGCCTCCCTTGGTGTTAGGCCCCGCAGCCACCGCCCCTGGCTAGAGCAAGTGATATGGGTGGATCTAGGTGGGAGAAGGCATTCCACCAGATATTGAGGTCCTAAACCTTTTAGGGCTTTATATGTCATTGTTAATACTTTGAAATCAATGCAGAATCGAATGGGCAACCAGAGTGAGGGTTGATGATTTCTCATCCCGGTGAGAAGTCTGGCCACCACATTTTGCACCATTTGAAGTTTCCGCATCAATCTCAAAGGTAGCTCCATGTAGAGCACATTACAGTAGTCTAATCTGAAGAGTACAAACACATGGACCATAGTGGTGAGCGCCCCACCATCAAGATAGGGTCGCAGCTGGGCAGTCCGCCAAAGATGGAAGTAGGCGGTGCAGACCACTGATGCTACTTTGGTTTCCATTGTAAGATTCAGATCCAGACGGACCCCCAAGCTGTGAACTTCAGTCTTCGTGTGAGAGTCACACACACACCCCAAAAAAGGAGGGAGTTTCCTAAACCACTGATGGTGGGGCCACCCACCCCCAGGACCTCCGTCTTGTCCAGGTTCAGCCTCAGTCCATTTGTTTGCATCCATTGTACTAAAGCCTCCAGGCAGCACTGAAGGGACGAAACGGCACCTACTGTTGTAGGAAAAAAAGATTCAGCATACTGATGACATGAAGCCCCACTTCCCCTGATGACCTGACCCAGCGGCCTCGTATAGATATTAAACAGCATTGGGATCAAGCCCTGCGGAACCCCACATTTGAGATTCCATGGGACCGATACATTCTCCCCAAGCTGTACTCTCTGAGGACGGTCCTCCAAGAAGGATCAGAGCCAGGCAAGTGCTAGACCACTAATTCCCAAATCAGAGAGCCTCCCTTGGAGAATACCATGGTCGACGGTATTGAAGGCGGCTGAGATATCTAGGAGGACCAACAGAGACGTTTTGCCCCTGTCAGCCTCCCTCAACAGGTCATCAAACAGGGCAACCAATGCCATTTCCGTGCCATGTCGCGGCCTGAAGCCTGACTGGAATGGATCCAGTTAGCTTTGTTCTTGAAAAGAATTGAGATCTAATATGTTGAAGTGATAGAGAACCCTGTCTCTGGTTACTGATGGCCGCTTGTCAAATTGAGTCATCTCCACGGAACGAAAATACATAAACAAGCTCTAAGTCCATCTTCTCAGTCTCATTTTGATTTTAGAAAATTTTAGTTACTTCGGTGGATTACACGTTTATGCAAAATCAGTGTAAACAAGCAATAGTCATGTATTTTTTTTCATCTATTCTGGTTATGATTCTGCTAAACAAATTAAAAGAAATGTTTTCTGTTTTGTAGTTCTGCTCTGTAGAGTCTTGTTGATTAATTAAAAATATTGTCCCTAAGCCTCATTGCCTAACTTCTCTACCTTTACCTTGATTGGAGGCATCTTTTTAACAAATACTTTTCTGTGTGTGAAAACCTGTTGCTTTGTGTTAATTGGCATGATTTACAGAAAATACGGGTGATGCTGGTTTATTGATTTCATCCACCAAATATCAGGGTTTTTTTTCCTGCTGTATTGAAAGTGCTTTGAAGCTACTGCAAAGAGATTAATCCCAAATAACCAGAGTAAATTATTTGTCCACAGAACAGAAAAACTGGTTGTAAATTATGAAAAATGCAGGTAGCAACACAAGCCTTATACATCCCAGGTTGTTCTGAGAAGAGGGTTTTTAGATCTACCACTTTATTTTGCCACATAAATCTTTTATTGACTATCTTGTGAACTTGCAGGCTCAGAAACCCTACCTTGTACAGAGAAGAGGAGCAGAATTTGCTTTGTCCACAATTGCTAAACATTTTGCTGGTGAAATGGCAGCTGGTTTGCCACATCTCTGGGATGCTATGATTGGTCCCTTGAGGAACAATATTGACATAGACAATTTTGGTATGTATGTCTCATAATATTTGTTTGGTAAAACTTGAATTTTAAAAGTTCCTTGACACTGGATATTTCCTCTAATAGATCGAAAGTTGCTGTTGGAAAAAGGAGATGGCCCAGCCCAGGAATTAGTGAACTCCCTACAGGTTTTTGAAACCACTGCAGCTTCTATGGATGTTCAGCTTCACCCATTGGTAATTAAATTGTTTTAATTGTGTTTCATATTCAAAATTCACTATTGATTTGAAATTATATTAATCTAGTAATTTAAAAATAACTAGTGTTGATGTTTAAAAATATGATTTTTGTCCTTTCACATTCCTGTAAATAGAAGAAATGTATATAATTGCAGTCTGTAAAGTGATTTTTGTTAGAATAAGAAATGGGAGTCCCTTTGAAGGAACTTCTTAGGTAAATGAGAGCCATACAATCAGAAATAAGAGAGAAAATATTTGTAGAACATTGAATCTTCTCTGTTTTTCATTTGTAGCATTATACAACTATGGTGGCATTCCTCATTTTTCCCTGTATTTGTTCCAGGTGCAGGTTGGCTAGAGGCCTGATGCCTTCTTGTTGATTAATATATAAAAGTATTTTTTTAAGTTAAGCAGCTTAGAATATCGTGGTGGAATGGGACAGTATCTAAATAGTATTCAATGTGTTCTTAATTCTTTTTTTTTCCTTATTGCAGTTAATACAACAGTTGCCTTATCTTTGCATGTGCCTTCAGCACCCCAACACTGCAGTGAGACACATGGCTGCTCGTTGTGTAGGTGTGATAAGCAAAATAGCTACTGTAGAAACCATTCACATTTTCCTGGAAAAAGTCCTTCCTTGGCTGGGAGCAATAGATGACAGTACCAAGCAAGAAGGTGCAATTGAAGCTCTTGCCTGTATCCTTTTCTAATTCTTGTTGAAATTGAGAGATGAAAAGTTAACTGCTTTCCCAAAGTTGTGTTGGAGCTGATTTCTTTATGTATTGCTAACATAGTGTATATTACATTTTGCTACCAGGATTTTTAGCAGGAAAAAAGACTTTATAGGAAACCTGTTAAGGGTTGTTTTGAGTTCCAGTCCATTCTCTTTTAGTCTTCTGTTAACTGGCTAATGAATCAGTGGGCCTGCCCAAGTAAAACAAAGAGCAACCAGATTTCAGCCAGTATATGCAAGTAGGATATATAATATAAGAATTTTATGTGGTTATGGTTATTATAACTTATATCAAGCTTCCTCAGTTCTCTGGGTTTTAGATCCTATGAGAAGTAGTAAGGAAGAAATGCAGTAAACCCAAAGAATCCAGCATTGTTTTTGGTGGAAAAATATCTCTGAAATGACATAGAAAAGATCCTTAATTCCTAATTTAGCTGTGATGGAGCAACTAGATGTTGGAATTATTCCGTATATAGTTCTACTTGTGGTTCCAGTTCTTGGCAGAATGAGCGATCAGACAGACAGTGTACGTTTCATGGCAACTCAGTGTTTTGCAACACTAATTAGATTAATGCCTCTGGAGGTAAGTCAGAGTCTTCTTCGTTTTAATTGAAATATCTGTTTTTACTGCACTCCTAGATATTCAAACTGTAGGGATAATGATTGCTAAGATGGGAATGATCAATGCATGGAAGTCTTGCAACAGCTGAGGTGCTTGTAGTGTGTCAGTTCTTCTAAGAATCATGTTTATTCAGAATCTGCACAATTGGAAGCTTTCCTGGGCAACTAGAGGAAGAATATGTTCCCTTCCTGCCATTTGGTTCAGTTCCTTTCTTCTCCATCCTGGCTCTATGCAGCTTGCCTCCCTCCATCTGGATAGAGCAGCTGCCTGGCTACTTGAATAGAATCCAGTGAAGACAATGGAGGTGAAGATGTGGGAGAAACACTTCTGAGAACTATTTTTCATATCTTCCTTTAGAATCTGTAATCCAAAGTATACACTGCTGTGAAACACACTGTGTTGGAAGAGGATCTGGCTATGCTTGTTCCTTGTATAGATGGATGGTGCTAGGTTGGACTGAGTTTTGGAGAAGTGAGTAATTTGTCACTTCAGGGCCTCTGAAATGAGATGGAGCTAACTAAATTAAGGCTGTCAGCAAATCTGTACCGCACATTTTAGCAAAATTCAGTTCTTCAAATAATCTCTGGTTTATGAATGTGAGATATTGTGCTTCTGTATTGACAATTCAGAATGCCAGGAAATGCCCTGATATTGCTTCATAATATTGTGCCCGCATCACTAGCAGGGAAAAGGATGCCAGGCTTGACGTAGCAAAGGGCAGGCTGAACGTTGACAGCACCAATGGCAGGAGGCAAAATGATCTACAGTAGCTAGTGGACACCCTTTTGTTCTCACTATTGTTCATTTAGTGACACCACATAAGGAAAAATCCCAGAAGCTGACTCTTTTTTAAAATCAGTTAATCACTTCTTAGCCAAACACAAAAAAAAATTGTCAAGGCTGTTTTCTGCCTCACCCCCTGCCTTAGAGGTTCCTGTCCTTGAATGGCCCAGGAGGCTTCTTTTTCTTATAGCTCCAGTCTAGCTAATCTGGAAATCACTGCTCTCATTTTTTCCAAGAAGTTTCCCCCTCTCTCACTTCATCTCTCTAGGTCTGCAAACTTTTATCTTCTCTTCCTTAGTCTTAACCTGTTCTTCTCAGCTGACCCTTAATTTTCCAGAGCTACCATCCTCTGGCTATATCTGTGAAGATTCTCAGTCATCCAGGTGAGGTTATCTGGAAGTTGAGTGAGGGCAACTGGAGTTCTTTCTTAATAGGCTGAAATGTTTGGCTACTTATCCAAGCAGACTGAAGAAACTACTTGGATGAGTCGTGAACCTTTCAACCTAATAAGAAAGAAGTCCAGTTGCCATCACTTAGCTTCCAGATATCCTTTGGCTAGTTCATTCTGGCTTTTAAAATTTGTTTTTAAAGTAGATTTTAAACCATCCTGCTAAAGTCATCCCAGCAGTGGTGATCCCACTCATGCATCCCACCAGTCTCCTTGCCAATGGCTTCCTGATGATGAAAGGGATTCTGCAAGAGCACTGGGACCCACTCTGGCCGCATTGCATTGGCTGCCCATCAGGTTCCGCATCGACTTCAAAGTGTTAACGCTTACGTATAAAGCCCTAAATGGTTTAGGGCCTCGATACCTGGCGGAACGCCTACTCCCACCAAGTTCTACCCGGGTCACACGGGCGAGCCAGGAGGTGAGGCTGAGGAGCTTAACGCCGAGGGAGGCCCGAAAAGAGAAAACAAGAAATAGGGCCTTCTCGGCGGTGGCTCCTCGCCTTTGGAATAACTTACCTCCTGGCATTCGCGGAGCTCCCTCGCTGGGCACCTTTAAGAACCTATTAAAGACTTGGATGTTTCGGCAGGCCTTCTCTCCACATTACTTTTGATTTTCTTCTCTCCTTTATTGTTTCCCTATTTTTAATTGTTGTTGTAATTATGCTGTTTTATGTTATTGTATTTTATCTCTGTTGTTGGCCGCCTAGAGTAGTCCACCACGACTAGATAGGCGGGATATAAATTAAATAAATAATAATAATAATAATAAATAAGAAACGTTCTGTTTCTGGAAAATTGATTTGTCTGATGTCATCATCACCCTTACACAGCGTAACTTATAACAACAGAATTTCAGTAAATGAAGTGCTGACTGATAGTTTATTTAAATATTTAACATTCTGAAAGCTTAAGTGACTCAATAAAATTATGGCTCCTAGTTATGTGATTTCAGTACACCCTTGGCATGCAAGAGTGATATATGGGAATGAAAAGAGACTCCAGGAAATTCCTGAGCTTAATCTTCCATTTTAAATTTTCTTGTTTCAGGCTGGCATTCCAGATCCACCAAATATGTCTGAAGATTTAATAAAAATTAAAGCCAAAGAGCGTTATTTTCTGGAACAATTATTAGATGGGAAGAAATTAGAAAACTATAAAATTCCAGTACCAATTAAAGCAGAGCTTAGAAAATATCAGCAGGTAAGCTCTTAAAGGAAAAACCCACAATTTTCTCTCTGGGTTTGAGGCTATGGTTTCTGTGTTGTTCTGGCTAGTTTATCTGATTTAGAATTGATATTGTGTAATTCAGTATAAGTCATAATGTGAGCAACTTCAGTTTTGTTATTTCTTACTACCGTATTTGCCGGCGTACAAGATGACTTTTTGGCCCTGAAAAACATGCCTCCAAGTGGAGGGTCATCTTGTACGCCGGGTGCACGTCCAGCAAACCCTCTCTCCCAGCGAAGTCACTTACGTGGTAGTAAGACCGAGTAGAGCCCCGCTCCTAGCTTGGGAACAGCCTGACTCTAGCGCCGAACAGCTGTCGGGAACAGCAGAGAGGAGGCAGCCATTTTGAGATGTGACCATATGGCTGCTGCCTCTCAAAATGGCTGCCGCCTCTCTTCTGCTTCCCGACAGTCTGCTGTTCGGCGCTGATGCTGTCCTTCTTCCAGGAAACCCTCGCTCTCTCCCAGCAAAAGGAACCAGAATCGCACATGTGGAAGAGGGGGTAGTCTTATACAGCAAGTATATAACAAACTGTCCTAAAGGAAATCAACCCTGAGTGCTCACTGGAAGGACAGATCCTGAAGCTGAGGCTCCAGTACTTTGGCCATCTCATGAGAAGAAAAGAGTCCTTGGAAAAAACCTTGATGTTAGGAAGGTGTGATGGCAAGAGGAGAAGGGGACGACCGAGGATGAGATGGCTGGACAGTGTCTGCGAAGCAACCAACATGAACCTGACACAACTCCGGGAGGCAGTAGAAGACAGGAGGGCCTGGCGTGCTCTGGTCCATGGGGTCATGAAGAGTCGGACACGACTCAATGACTAAACACACAAACACACACATATAACAAACTCTACATTTTGAGTGGAAATGTTGGGAGGTCCTTATACGCCCAGTCGCCTTATACACCAGCAAATACGGTATTTTCGTTTAGGATTTAAATTTGAGAATGTTCAAAGATACATTTTGCGATTAAATGCCTGTCTGAAATTAAAACATACAGGTAAAGTTATGATACTCCAGGTGGTCAGGATTATGTTTTAAGGCAATATTAATAAATGGATGAATAGATATAGAAATAAGTTCTTCGTTGCTAGCACCAAACCTATTGAAGTGTCAGTCCTGACTGAGCCCAAGAGGTATACTACTACGAAGTGGTAAAATTCATGGGAATGGGCAATGAAGCCTTTATTTTTATTTTTTTAATAGCGTCCTGTTACCAGAACACCTTCCCAAAG
The DNA here is from genome assembly GCF_051106095.1 of Pogona vitticeps. Lineage (NCBI taxonomy): Eukaryota > Metazoa > Chordata > Lepidosauria > Squamata > Agamidae > Pogona > Pogona vitticeps. Next base: position 81,726,144 of record NC_135785.1, read on the forward strand.
GGAGATAAAATTAGCTCTTTCTGTCTTTGTTTGTTTTGGGGTGTACAACTAAATCAGTCTTGTTCCGCTGTTGTTGTTGTTTTCTTGAATTTTAATTGTTGCGGGAGAAAATAGTTTTGGAGAAAATGGGAAGGAGGGTCCATTATGTTTCTTTTTTCCCTCTGTTTTTTTAGTTCAAGAAAAATATTCAGATTGTTGTAAACTATTTTGAAGGCTTTTCCTATGGCTGAAAGAATAATAAGATTATGAATAAGGTATGTCTAACTTACCTATCTTGTCCCTTTCCTCATATTTTTTTTTCTTTCTCCTTTGTAGGAAGGTGTGAATTGGTTGGCTTTTCTCAACAAATATAAGCTTCATGGTATCCTATGTGATGACATGGGCTTAGGAAAAACCCTGCAGTCCATCTGTATTCTTGCAGGAGATCATTATCTCAGGTAGCCTTCAGAGTCGCATTGATCAAACTTACTTCAGCATTGTTGCAATGTAGGAATGACATTTCTTGTAATGTGGTCTTGTTCTCCGAAGGGCCCAAGAATATGCAAGAAGTAAAATGGCCGATAGTGTTCCACTACCATCCTTGGTGGTCTGCCCTCCTACACTCACTGGCCATTGGGTGGATGAAGTGGGTAAATTTTGTTCCAAAGAATATCTGAATCCTTTGCACTATACTGGCCCTCCCACAGAAAGGGCAAGGTAAGAACACATTTTTTAAGATCTGACTTGAAATTGTATTTCTTCCTGTACAGTATTTAAATACAGATTTTTCTGGTATGTTTGTCCTCTTAAGGTTACAACACCATGTAAAAAGACACAATTTAATCGTAGCTTCCTATGATGTTGTGCGAAATGACATCGATTTCTTCAGGTAAGTAGTATGGCTATTTCTGTTTTTATTCCTGTATTATCTACCTTCAAACTTCTCTGTGTTTGATTAGTTGTGTTTCCTTTTCTAGGAATATTAAATTTAACTACTGCATTCTTGACGAAGGTCATGTCATCAAAAATGGAAAAACAAAACTGTCAAAAGCAATAAAACAATTATCTGCCAATTATAGAGTAATACTCTCTGGGACACCAATTCAGGTATTTATCTCTGCTGAAAGGGTTAGGGCCAGCAGCAGAGTGTTTCTTACAACATGTGAGAATTAGCCGCCTAAGTGTGACTGAGTATATAATGTGCAGGAGTAAAGTTACAGACACCCATCACAAGCAACTATTTCTCCCTTAGGCTTGTTGGGCATCCACTCATGGACACCATTTTAATGTAGTCTTACATGTGAAAATTCAGTATGCATAGGTCTAAACGATGCGCTTAATTGCCATATTTCACAGTTTGAATTTAGTATGCTTTCAGCCTTCCATTGCATATGTCTTAAGGAAACAAATAATCTGCACCAGTCATCTGTTAATGAGAGGTTCTTGTCTTGGGAGGCAGTTAGAGTAAATGTTACAATTCTGCTCTCTTATCGTATATTAAATTCATCCAAACTTGCCTAGTTCTGAGAAATAACACATTTTTCTAATATATTTTTCTGCTTTATTTAGAACAACGTCTTAGAACTGTGGTCACTCTTTGACTTCCTTATGCCAGGATTTTTGGGTACTGAACGCCAGTTTGCAGCTCGCTATGGGAAACCGATATTAGCAAGCAGAGATGCTCGGAGCTCCAGTCGAGAACAGGAGGCAGGTAAGAAGTAAAAAGTTCTTGCTGTGAATTAAGGGCCTGTCCCTATATTAGCAAGCAGAGATGCTCGGAGCTCCAGTCGAGAACAGGAGGCAGGTAAGAAGTAAAAAGTTCTTGCTGTGAATTAAGGGCCTGTCCCTATTGGGAGAAATTTCTGCATTCTGTTATATATGTGCCAGTACTACATATCAAAATAAAATGTGTTCATATTGATTTATACGCTGATTCATATTTGTGCACATTTGTAGGTGTTCTTGCAATGGAAGCATTGCACAGGCAAGTCCTGCCATTTTTGTTGCGAAGAATGAAAGAAGATGTTCTACAGGATCTTCCACCAAAAATTATTCAGGATTATTATTGCATCCTTAGTCCTTTACAGGCAAGTTCCTAGTTTAATGTTACAGCTGCGTTAATAGGCAAAACAAGAGTCAGCTGTTGACCTGCTCACTTACTAGAATGGCAATTTTATTGAATTTTGTTTGCCATAATTTATATCTACAGTAAAAACATAGCATGCTCGTTGAGCAAATGAGAATGCGCTCCCCCACCCCATCTGCTTCAAAAGGTTAGATATGTATCTGGTACAGCGACATCTCTGAAGCCTGCAGAAGGAGGAGGAGACAGATGAAAATTACCTCCTCTTCCCATTTCTTCTAATAGGAGTTTTGAGACTGAAATTTCATTCCAAAGAGTGCTGCCAGGAATGGAATGGAATGTTGGGTTCTTCTTTTTTATTTGAACTGTTCCAATAGCATTTGACTTGTATTGTAATTTATGTTTTATATGCAGTCAGCAATTTGCCTCTTGAAGGCTTCACAGTAATAATTGAGCACAAATTGATGGAGCAACCCATGAAGATACAGATAAAATGTGGCTGCTAGTTTGATATCCAAACACGTCCTCTTTTGGTGTGTGATGATCAGTCTACTCTTGGGCACTTGCATAAAGGCTTTCAGTTTCTTATTCAGCATCTCTAGCTGGAGCGTAGACTTGAATGATGACATTGATAATCATTCCATGAAGTCTGATTTATGATATTCAGTCAGACTTTGCATTATGGCATCTAATTGTGCTCCATGTGCCTTCTCTGTTAGAGTCATACCAGCCAGAATCTTATTGGCAGTTTTTTTCCTGCATAAGGGAAAAATTATAAATCGAGATAACCAAATTACTATGTATTAATGAGGTGTGCAGCTAGCACCTACAGTGGACCCTCGACTTACAGACGGCTCGACTTACAGACTTCTCTGGCTGCAAAATTTAGATTTGACTTGCAGCCAGAGAATCGACTTACAGACCAGAAAAAAACCAAAATGGAATAAAAATAGAATAAAAGCCACTGGTTATGGGATTAATCGGTTTTCAGTGCATTGTAGGTCAATGGAGATTCGATTTACAGACTTTTCGACTTGCAGCCACCATTCCAATACGGATTAATTCCTTAAGTAGAGGGTCCACTGTAATTAATAAGAAGCAGTTTCTAAGGCTTACACAGCTTCCGAAATGCACATTTTCAATTAAGATCTGACCACTGTTTCTTCTGAATCTGTTTTCGTAGGAAAACACTTCATAATTATCTGACTGAAAGTGTCTACTACTATAGTTCTCTTTAGCATACTTAGCCCGAGTATTGCAATGTTAATTATTCCATTTCTTATTTGAAGATTTAAAATTTACCTTGATTCGTATGTCTCACATTCTGTGTTCCAGTCACATGTCCTGTAGTATCAGACATCTATTTTGCCTCTGTGCAAAGACATGCTGTTGGCTTTACAGTGGCGCCCTGCTTAACGATTACCCCGCTTCATGATGAGGTTTTTGTGATCGCTATTGCGATCGCAAAACGATGAGTGAATGGGGAAAATCCGCTTCACGACAATTGGTTCTCTGCTTTGGGAACAGATTCTTCGCATTACGACGATCAAAACCAGCTTATCATTGGGTTTCAAAATGGCCACCTGCTGTGTTCCGGACCTATTTCCGGAAGACAGTGACAGAAAATGGCTTCCCCTATGGAGGATCTTCACTGGACGATGAGGTATTTCGCCCATTGGAACGCATTGAACTGGTTTTCAATGCATTTCAATGGGTTTATTTCGCTTGACGACGATATTGCTTAACAGCGATTTTAACAGAATGGATTATCGTCGTCAAGCAAGACACCACTGTAATCCAGTTGCTTTACCAGAAATGGCATTATTTATACTTAACCTGTTGCTCTTCCTCAGTAACTGAATGATTGACTTTTGACTTAGAAGACTCATTTTCTATAAGTATCTCTTTTTTAATATTTAATTGTCTCATAGAGTGTTCCAGATATAAAATTTTCAGCAGTAGCGTACCATTGTTGCCTCCTATGTTGATGTTAAGAAGCTAGCTTGACAGTCACTGCCATTGTCTGTGAAAAATCCTTGTCAGCTTCCACAGCTGGATTCCAGTAACTACCCTTGAGTTTCACTACATCCATCACCAATGCAACTACCAGTTGTCTCGATGCAACTGCTAATTCCTGAAGAGGGTTGATGCATCTTCCTCTGGTGCTTCAGCTTGGGTTGATGCACCTTCCTCTGGTGCTTCAGCTTGGACCATTTTGCTTGTAACGACCCTGGTCAAAGTAGAGGCCTACAACAGAGTCCCGGTTCTTGATGGTATTCCTCTTAGCTTCCCTGACACACTCAAGCGCCCTCACCATATTAAAGAAATATTATGTATTTTATAAAATAGTAATAGATTTTACAATTATATGTTCTATCAATTAGTGAACCATATTATTTTTATAGGTTCAGCTTTATGAAGATTTTGCTAAGTCACGAGCCAAATGTGACATAGAAGAAACTGTTTCAGTTGCTTCACTGACTGAGGAAACTGAAAAACCAAAACTTAAAGCCACAGGACATGTGTTCCAGGTTGGAATTTCATTTATATTTTGTTTTGTCTCGTTAGTAAACATAATAGTTTTCTGTAGTTTAGAAACAGTTAAAACATGTTCAGGAGCCTACTACGATTGTTGCTTAGTGAATGTGCCACCTCTGATTTACATCTCCAGAACAGAAGTGTGATATATAAATGATGGTTGATTCATTTTATTAAAAAAAGGCTCTGTAATTTTTCAAGAATAATGCAATGTATTCTTAGGTTCTCATTGTACTGAATGAATAAATAGTTAAAATTGGTTATAGAATGTAGGAGATCTAGTTTGAATGTTTAACACCTAGGGCATATGCTTCCTCTTTTTTTGTGAGGAAGAGGATTGTGGAAGTTATTGTGCACATCACCAGGCATTTTGCTCAGGACCTCATCAATGTGCTGCACCAGCTTCTTATTTATTTATTTATTCTATTTATATCCAGCCTATCTGTTGCAATTCCTCTTCCATGCAGATAAACATGTAGTGAGATTCTGGCCCTAATGTTTGGGAAAGACTATAAAACCACTGTACTAAACCTTGAAGCTTGATTATGTGCTACCTTGTTTCTTTATTTTATCACTGATGGACATTACTTTTGATACAGTTTTAGGGGTACAGTTTTGGATGCTGTGCCAAGGTGGTATATAAATTATCCGTGAGCTCTTGTTTCTGAGAACAGCTTTAGTTTGGTTGTATACATAGTGGACACTCTGCCCGTGTACCAATTAGAACAACATAATGATTTTTTTCCTCAAAGAAAGTATAAGATCCCCTGAAAAACCTCTTGATAAAAACTATTTATTCCATTTATTTCTATTTTGTGCAATATGACAATAGAGTGATTACCGTTTACTGCAGTTGGCCCAGTTGGTCTGGGTTTTTTTCATGATTTCATGTGAAACAGAACTACACTTATTTTGCTGTGTCTGAATTAAATACGTCCTAAATTGCCTCACATATTTAATTAGTTACTTTACTGCTTATTTTTAAAGGCACTGCAGTATTTAAGGAAACTATGCAACCATCCAGCATTAGTTTTAACTGCTCATCATCCGGAACATAAAAGAATCACGGAGAAGCTGGCAGCTGAGAACTCGTCCCTTCGAGACATTCAACATGCACCTAAACTCTCTGCTTTAAAACAGGTAGGACACATGAGGCTGACTGACTGACTTTAAGAGAAGAATGCTCTTTAAAGTTGTTCTTGCCACTTCTCTAGATCTTCATTATATGCACATCTAAGGAAAATATTCAGCATACTTACAGAACTATTTATACAAATATATGCAATCAGGCAGAACCCAGTATTTGTCTTGTAGTCTTGGATTTAAGAGTCTTTTATGAAAAATAAACCTACTTTGTGTTATGTCAGCAGGCTGTCGGTCTAGTTCCTATTTTGACATAATGGAACACTAGTACTAAAGAAAATTGTGCTGCATTTCAACTGATCCATGAATGTACTTCTGTGGCATGTGCATGTGTAGCTGAAGGGGTCTAAGAATCCATTGTTTTCTTGCAATGGAGCAGCACACCGCTCCATCTGTTTCACATTTTAAATTTAAATTTAAGGGACACAGAAAGGTGCATTGCACAAAGTCATAGGGTTTATTCTCATAGATTAGTATTACCTACTCTGACTGGCAGTGGCTTCTCAAGATCACAAGCTGAGATCTTTCGCATCACCTGCTACCTGATTATTTGTTGCTGAACCTGAATCCTTCAGCGCACAAAGAATATACTTTCTAATTGATCCATGATCCCTCCCTAGTGACATTGTATCAAGTACTATTGACTGAAGAATATCACCCTACATTTAGTAACTGATAGACTTTTACGTTTGTGTTTTAAGTTGCTGCTAGATTGTGGCTTGGGAAATGGCGGCTCTCCAGAAAGTGGCACAGAAACCATAGTTGCCCAACACAGGATTCTTATCTTCTGTCAACTCAAAAGCATGCTGGATATAGTAGAACATGATCTTCTCAAACCTCACTTGCCTTCTATTACTTACCTGCGATTGGACGGCAGCATCCCTGCTGGTCAGAGACATTCCATCGTTTCCCGGTAAAGCCAATGGCAATTATTTTCTCATAAAGGAGTTTTCTGTTTGGGGTTTCTCATTGTTTTTGAGAGATCTTGTAGCTGATTAGTATAGACATGTCATTTGGGTACATCTTGAGCACTCTGTATATTACTTTATATGTTTGACATGCTGGATACAAATTAGGAGGTTTTTCCTCTTTGCTGCTCAGCATAAGGGCCTCCTATTTAGTGTCCAGAATCAGTATGACATGTACCACTGTGGAAGGAGCAGTCCAAGCACAACTGCTTTGTCTCCAAGCATACAGTATTATGCATTTGTTGTGGAGGCAGGGTGCAGAGTTGGTAATTCCTTAATAGCACTGCCAGTTTGGCAAAGGCAACATATACACCTGTAAACAACACCCATTCTTGCACATCCCCAATGTATACATAATAATTATGTTAGTGAATGGTTTAGCAGTGTATCTGTGGGAGGACAAGTAAGGCTGAGTGTGCCATCATCTAGCAGAAGGTGAGCACAGAATTCAGTTTCTTGTTTTTCTCAGTTAGACAGTAGGACAGATGCAATATTCACTTTCCAGCAGGGTTTCTCGAATACGCTCCCCCTGTTTTTGGGGGGGAGGACAGTATTAAAAAACCCTCTGTTTTTTTCCCTTTCTAACATTTAAAAACACTCCTTACTTTTATTCCCGTCTTGCTCTTCATGGTACCAAAGTACATATGCCTTCCAGGCAAATCTGCAAAAGGGAAAGATGAACAATCTGAATACTTATGTCACTACTTTTTATGCAGTCCACTCACCATGACCAAAGCTTTCCACGCCAACAATTCTTTTTTTTCTTTTTCCTTTATGCTCCCACCTTCAACAGACAGATGTGTTCAAGTAGTGGCAAGTAGTACCTGTGTTTAAACCCTTCTCTCCATTAAGACAGTTCAGCCTGAGGTGTCATTGTCCTTTCTTGAAAGTGAAAGCCTCCTTCCAATAAACCACCAGATGGTGGTACTGAGTGCTGGATGCAGCCAAACCCAGTAACATCCAACTGATAGAAGGCATTTGAACATTGTGACAACTCCATGATAGATTTTGAAAGGACCTGAAGGTGGATATCCAGTCTTGGGAAGTATTTTAAAAAGGCCATCCCTGCTAACCAAATCAAAGACCTTTGTGAGATCTATGAAGGCCACAAAGAGTGGCTGTTGTTGTTCCCTGCATTTCTCCTGCAGCTGTCTGAGGGGAAATACCATGTCAGTGGTGGATCTATTAGCTCGAAATCTACACTGTGATTCTGGATAGACTCTGTCTGCAAGCACTTGGAGTCTCTTCAGCACAACACAGGCAAGCAGCTTCCCTACAACCCTGAGAAGAGGGATGCCACGGTAGTTATTGCAGTCACCCGTCTCCTTTGTTGTTATACAATGTGACAATGTTTGCATCCTTCATGTCCTGTGGTACTTCACCTTCCCTCCAGCAAAGACAAAAGATGTCGCACAGCTCAGTGGTGATAATCTCTTTATAGCACTTCAACAGGGATGTTATCCTTTCCAGATGCCTTACCGGAGGCGAGGGAATCCAAGGCCACTTTTATTTCTGCTAAAGTTGGTTTGCTGTCCAACTCTTCCAAGACAGGCAGGCACTCAAAGTTGTTTAATGCTTCTTCGGTTACTACAGTCTCTCTGGAATATAGCTCAGAGAAGTTCCATCTGCTGTGCTCAGTCCTGGATGATCACGCCTGTAGCAGACTACAAAGGAGCAGATTTCTTCTGTATTGGACCTAAAGCCTGCTTAATACCGTCATACATTCCCTTAATGTTTCCTGTGTCTGCTGCTACCTGTATCTGAGAGCAGAGCTGAAGCCAATAATCATTAGAACATCTCTTGGCAGTCTGTTGGGCTTTGCTACGGGCAACTCAAAGAGCCTGCAAGTTGTACTCACTAGGACAGGCTTTGTATGCTGCTAGAGCTCTCCTCTTATCCTTGATGGCTGGCATCAGCTCCTCTGAATGGGCTTCGAACCGGTCTGCTGTCTTTTTGGTCTTCTTGCCAAATGTGGACAAGGCAGTGTTATAAACAGCATTCTTGAAATGTTCCGATCGTTCAGGTGCATTTGCACCAGCCGGACCTGGAAGAGTTTCCTCAAGCACTTGGGCAAATTCCTCCACTTCTCTCTGATCGCAAGTCTTGCTGATGTCGATACGTTGTCTTCTTTCCTTTTTCGTGTGATTTAATCTCTTTTTGTTTGCAGTTTTACTCTGCTACACACCAGGGAGTGATCAGTATCACAATCAGCATCCTGATAACTGCGTGTGATCATAATACTAGAAAGACTAGAGTATCTAGTGAGGATCAAATCAAGCTGATGCCAATGCTTCGATCCTGGATGTCTCCAAGAGACTCTTGTGTCGAAGCTTCATATTAAAGAACGTGTTGCTGACATGAAGACCATAATAACAGAAAAACTCCAGCAAGTGTTGGCCTTTTTCATTCATCTTCCCAATGCCAAAACGGCCTAGACAAGTGGGCCAAGAACTGTCATCAGCACCAACTCTAGCGTTAAAGTCTCTGAGAATAAACAGTGGCTCTCTCTTGGAGATTTTTTTATAGTAGCTGCCAGATTGTGATAGAATTTGTCTTTGACTTCTGCTATAGACATCAATGTTGGTGCATATGCAGAGACAGGACTGCATCCACACCTTGCCATGCTCCCAGAACTACTGGCCAGATTCCTAGTGGTGAATGTGTAAGCTTTGCATAACATATTGCAGCTTTGTTGTTAATTGACAAAGTGCTGGCATCCATCAGAGTTACTCAGTTGGGCACCAGGCATGCAGCCAAGGTGTGCCCCACACACCTAATCCATAAGTGGCAATTAGCTTAATTCTGGCCACTATTTCATAGTGAACCTGTGCAAGAGTAGTCAATATCCAAGAGACCAAAATACAGTCTAGCACAGGTTATATTTGTTTATTCAAAAATACAGAAGATCCTTCCAGACACCAGACCTCTTTTATCACACAGGAAGATGGTCATGAAGGCCCTAGCCTATATCCTAGGCTCATGATACCAGTGATGCTGTCTTAGGCATGCCTCCATTCTAGACCCCTCCAGTGATTCCTGTTTCCTTTTAAGACCAACATGGCCAAACAGTGTCACTGCAGACTCCACTTGTTACATGTTACAGTTGTTCAAAGGGTAGATGAATCTCTGCATCTTTTCCAGGGAAGTGTCTACATCTGGCACCCTTAAGATGTTGAGACATCCATTCCAAGTCATATGTAGTCCAATAAACCTGTCCAGAGCAGGAAGCCAGGCATAGTATCAAGTGACAGGAATCCCACTGCATCAGTTTAGGTCTCTTATTCATTTTTCTCCATCTTTCAACAAAAATGAACATCACAACATCCAAAGTTCATATCAGCAGATCTGGGAGGAGCAATTCTTCCTTTCTTGATTGAGAGGCAGAGGGTTTCTTAACCTGGGCAAGGATCATCTGAGGCATTTCCAGTATTATGGCACATGAATGTTTTTACCAACATATCAAGCCAGCGGAGAGAAGTCTAAATCAATCTACATTCAAACCAGTTCAGAACCAGCTTTGCTTTCCTGACATTGATTTATTTTTCTCCCTGTAAACTACAAAGTGCCTTGGTTCTTCTCGAGATTCCTGCAGAAGGGATGTATTAGCATCAACAGCGTCAACTTTAATCCTGAAACCTACTATACCTCAGCGGTCCCCAACCTTTTTTAGACTGCGGACTGGCTTCAGGGTGCGGGCTCTGTGTGCGGGGGGCACCCCCACGCTCACGGGTGGGCATGTCACGTTTGCAGGTGGGCGTGTCACGCTTGCAGGGTGGGTGTGTTGCACTTGCAGAGGGGCGTGTTGTGCTTGTGCGCATGCACATAAGCACGACACATCCAGCCATGAGTGCAACACACCCACCCCACAAGCGCGACACGCCCGTCCACAAGCGTGACATGCCCACCTACAAGCTCAACACACCCATTGTGCATGTGTGCAGGGGGGCGGAGATCCGTGTCTACGGCCCAGTTCAAGGAAGCCCCAGGACCGGGCCACGGACCGGGGGTTGGGGAACCCTGCTATACATCTATCATGCGATCACTTTGCTATGGTAGATGCGGTGCAAAATATAGCTGGAATAACAATCACTAATTTTAGAATTCCCATTCTGGCCAAGAGACATGTGGTTCTGCAGAACAGTCCAATTCATCGCGTATGTCCTTTGTCAATGGCAAGTTTAGAAACTGCACTAGAATAGTTCATATGAACGTGGTTAAATACAGAGCATAAAAGGCCATCATAGATAATAGTATCCATAAAGTGCTATGTTAACTTTAAAAAGCAGCTTCTTGACTTTTATTTATTTATTTATTTATTTATTATTTATTTATTTAATTTATATGCCGCCCACTCTACCCAAAGGTCTCTGGGCGGCTTACAACAATTAAAATTCAATGGAATAAAATAAAATGATTAAAATACAGTTAAAATACAATTAAAATACAATTAAAAAATACAATTAAAATTGCCATCATTAAGACCCACAGTTAATGTTATTTTAAGATGTATTTAAATGCAAACAACAATCCAGAAAGACTTAAATTTTCGTAGCAGGCTGACATTGTCTGATTGGGTTATTTTTCTAGTCCATGACTGTTGTTGGAGCGGAAATCCAAAAACATCTGAAGAGACAGTTGCCCACCCCTCCAAGGATAGTGCCACTGAGAATCCTGTCTTTCAGCTTTGTTCTCATTAATAGCTGTAGCTTTAACCAGAAATATCAGCAACTTCAATTTCTCAGTGGTTAAGGATCATATATGCATTCTGTATAGACAGAATGGGCCTTAAACTGGGCTTTTCCTTCATTCCAAAGATTAGCTCCATGTTACTTTTGGATTATAAGAGTTGATCCTTGCCACTTTCCATCCTGAACCTCCCCTTACTTCCAGTCATGAATGGCACAGGTTAGTTTTTTTTAGACATACTCAGGACTCTCAGAATCTCCGTTACCATGATTTCTCCCTCCGTCCCTACAAGGTCCGTAAACTTAACTGAGCCGCCACAAATCTTTATATATCCCATCTTGACTACTTCTTCAGAATCACATCAGATGGAGAATGCAACATTGATGTGCCATCCAACAAAGATGTTGGTGCATTTGGAGAGCAGAGACATTACAAGCACATTCCCCTTCTCCTTTTCAGGTTTTTTTTTTTTGTTCTTTCTTTCAACCAGAGATTAACTTCTGGATAGGTCACCTAGTTATACTTATTCAGTATAGCTACATCAGAAGCCATCATGTTTTCAAGATTTTCTCTTACAATTTGCACTGCATTTTACATTTCTCTTCCACAACGATGTTTCTCCTAGAAGTTTGGTACCAGACTGAGGACTATACTTTGAATGGGCATAAAACAAAAAGCTAGGTTACGTGGTTCCTTGAGAAAGTAGGAGGTAATCCACTGTGGATATCCATCATGTTAAACTGGAAGGAACCTTCTGGGTAAAAACAAGTGTTCTGGTTGGTGCTCAATGACTTGGAGCCTAAGTATGAGATTAAGGGTGGATAGTCCTCTTTAATACATTTTTAGCTATAAATTGAGGCCTGAACAGTGGGTTGGCTAGAGCAGTTTTTTCATTGCATATTTACATTTTTAAGATGACTTCTTATTTGTTTTGGCCTACAAGTCATTCTACAGTTAGCAGAGCTAAAAGAGGAATTCTGCATTTACTGGTAATCATGAGAAATGTTTTGCCTCACAAGGGAATTTGTTGAAACATTTCAGGGTTCATAGTTGCCAGCTGACTGATGCATGGTCATCAAGGAGGGACTTGCTTCAGGATGGATGAAGGTCCACTTCTCACATGTGAGATTTCTTTTGGAGGGCTTTTGAGGTAGATCTTCTCAAGCCAATCCAGTTCAGTAATAGCAGGTAGAAACAATTCATGTCATCAGCTTTCGTAAGCTGGCTTTCATCTCTCCATCATCCACATCCGAAGCAGACAGGTTGGTGGTGCCATGATTAGTAGATGGGCCATTTTAACTGAGATTGTGATTCCTGCCTAAAATATCTGGAAAGCTGATAGTGATAAAATTATGCCTCTTCTTAAGCCAGTCTGGTTTCAGATTCTGTCCTTTTTCTTCCTTCCTCTCCCTCACGGTTTGGTCTGTTTCATTTGCCGCAGCAGGTACATGTGGCTGCAGTTGCTTCTCTCATAAATGTTGCATAAAATATACTTCTTCACATGCAGGTTTAATAATGATCCTTCCATAGATGTACTCTTGCTTACCACTCACGTTGGTGGACTGGGTCTTAATTTAACTGGAGCAGATACAGTGGTATTTGTTGAACATGACTGGAATCCAATGAAAGATCTCCAAGCCATGGATCGCGCACATCGGATTGGGCAGGTAAGAACAAATTGTTTGGATTGAAGATCAGTTAAAGTCATTTTGGTAGAAAAAAAAATGGTTAAACCTTCTAAAAGCAAGTTCATATAGGGCTGCCACCCCTCAGTGTTTATATTATATATTGTTCTCTAAAACAGGGCTGTAAGTTTGATCAAACAAATTAGGAGACAGGCAAACCAGCAAAGAGGGATGCAGGGCAGGAGATTTGTGTTCCACTCTAATCTCTTGCTCTACCTCTTGAAGTTTCTACTATGTCTACTTTACTTTTTCCCTCCATCAAAAACTGGATGTTTGCTATTCATCCAAGAGATCCCTTAGGGAAGGTGCTATTTATGTATATGATAATATCTTGCTGTTCCTTGTCTGCTACTTAAGAAATTTCTCATTAGTTTGCCTTTGAGCTGCGCACTCTTGATTGAGCAGGCCTTGTGCTCTTACGTGGGCATTATCTCATTGGTATGCAAAACTCGGATGAAAGCGCTATGAAAAATGATCTGGCAGAGAATGAATTTATGTAGTTCTTCACTGCTTCCATCTTGATTTAACTGTATTTTATGTGAAGAGTCTTCTGTTTTCTCTTATGTGGCAGTTTCTTTTGGCTGGTTGCTCTGTGTATTTTGCATTAAATGCTCACAGCTGTTAACTGTGTCATGCAGAAACGAGTTGTTAATGTTTACCGCTTGATAACAAGAGGAACCTTAGAAGAAAAAATAATGGGTCTCCAGAAGTTCAAAATGAATATCGCAAATACGGTGATTAGTCAAGAAAATACTAGTCTGCAAAGCATGGGAACTGATCAACTTCTTGACCTCTTCACTCTTGATAAGGTAACTTATATGAAAACAAGTGATTAGTGCTACAGAAGTTTGTTTTGATTTTTATTAGTCCATAATGCTTGGTAAGATTTGAAATTATAATTATTGTCCCTTGATGACAGGAATCCCAATTTAAGTGAATGGTATGAATTATTGCCTTAAGTTTAGATCTACAGATTGCAGCTCTTAAAGCACAGAGATTTTAACGTACTCTCTTGCTCTCTCCCCTTCCCTTTCTCTTCCTGTCTTTAAGGATGGAAAAGCTGAAAAAACAGAAAAAATTGCTTCTGCTTCTGGTAAAACAAGTATGAAGTCAGTTCTTGAAAATCTTGGCGAACTTTGGGATCAAGAACAATATGACTCAGAATACAATCTTGAAAAGTTTATGCAATCACTCAAATAACTATTTTAATACAATGGCTGGTAGCTGGCATTTTCAGCTGATATTCAGCAAATTTTGAAGTATCTGCAGTTAACTTTTGGCAAAACATGTAAATACACTTGTGGAAAATTAGGAGGTGGGTCTGGTCTTGTGAAGAGAGCCAGCTTCACTTTAGGATAGTTAGGTCTTAAACATTTGTATTGTTAAAACCTTAGATTATAAGGTCATTCTGAATTTCCAGAATAGCTACAAATTGCTGTTTGATAGGAAATGAAATCTAACAGGTTTTGCACATGTTGATAAGTTTTACTTCTCTTTGAGCTAGGTCTGTCACGCCCCTTTTCCTGTATCTACAGGAACTTGTATAGGCTGCTTTGAGAACTTTGTTCTTTTAAACTTAACTTTGTTTAATGGTACACTTTAAGAATGTTCAGTTTAGCAAGCTAGGATTATATTTAACGCATTTCAGGATGAATATTGACAAAATAATTGCAAAGCATACCATCCTGGAAAAATACTGGGGAATTAAATGAGACTTCAAGTATTAAAGTTCCCACATTTATATATTTAAGTATCTGGTGCTCTTCAGTCTTCTGACATTTTGAGAGCAGTTGACTTTTTAATAGGAATTGCAGATAATGGCTTACTTTAGGCCATTTCCTCATCCTGCTTAGAGGGTGCCATTTTTAAATTTGTGTGTGTGTGTGTGTGTATGGCTAGAACATAACTAAGTTCAGAGATCTAAAGTATGCAGTAGGTTTCAATCTTATATTTTTTGTACCTAAAAAGCAAATATATACCCAGAGCCTTTCCAGGTTTAGGTCTTATAAAATTGAGAATCCATGTTGGAAAGACTCTCTAATGCACTAGTCATGAACCTCTTAAGTGGGAGAGGGGAGATGTTTTATTTAGTGATCCTGTTATAAACATGTTTAAAACCGCCCTACCCTGCATTGGAAAGAATAGAATATTTGAGCTGAAATCATGTGCTAGAAATTTTAGGGGGCTATGATAAAGAATAACAATAGTTCTAAAAACATTTTTAAAGCTGTCTGCTAAAAGGGAGTCCATAGTGACATAAGTGTGCATAGATGTGCATGTGTCTGTACCAAATGTGTACATAATTCTCCACGCAAGCTATCTAAAGGCATACGTAGACTATATGTATAGATGTCATATCTGAGATTTGGAGCTTGTTGTTCATTTCAGCATCAGAGCTTGAATTGCCATGAGACCTCAACAATGTAAAGTAACTGCTTTGATTTTTTTTTTTAAAGAAACACTGTTGGCTTATGGAGCAAGATCATTTTGCAGCATTCAGATATTAATGAACATGTGTCATATTTCACTAGATGCGTGAACTGCTATCCTGTAACATGAAACTAGCATTCCATAAAAAAGGAAAATTAAAAGAACCCAGACTAATTAATCAGCCCCTTATGTGTTGCCTATGGTTTCTTCAACATTTTTTGCCATAGTTGTTACATATGAATGGAAGAAAAATAAAATGACATTTCTTCAGTTAATGCAGAGCTGTGGGGAAATACAAATGGTTTTATGAAAGTGATCTTTTTTTTGTAGTTTTTCATGTTTGAGGACCAAGCACATTATGAGGCACATGATTTCCCCTCATTTACCTGAATTGTTCCCATTTAACTCTTCACTGCATGCACAGACATACATTGAAATGAGATAAAAGAAAAGGGAGTTGTTTAGAGATTCACACTATTTGGATTCCCATTGTCTGTAGCACTGTTAACCTCTCACTTACCACTTCATTTTGTTGCAAGCTGACCCTCTGAAATAATGAGCTTATTTGGTTGTGGTGTCTGATGCCATTGTTTACAGCTGCTGGCAGTTACAGTAGAGTGCACTGGGATATTTATAGAATCTGTAAATGCTGCCCACAGTTTCTGAGATTTGCTAACTTGCTTTTCATACTGGTTTTACCCTTTTACCCTCTTGGCAGATACATGCTGGTGCCTGATAATAAATAACCAGGATATTGCACTTCTTATATTGGTGTATATCACTGAAGGTCAAGATGGAAGATCCCTTCTTCAAAGATACTGTATGGGCATCTATGCACAAACGTGAATGTGGGTGGGGGTGTAAAAATGCCAGCAATGCAAATGAATTTGAGGAAGCTTGGATATGAGAACTTAGAGACCTTGTAGTTTTGAAGAATGAGTTTTATGACTTTGCAGTTTTGCTCCTGTGTGCATATAGAAATGGCACAGATAGCCAGGCTGACCTACAAAACAGATTGTCAAAGTGCTAACTGGGCAGATATTTAAGGCTATAAGCACATTTACAGCCAAATCCAAATATAGAAAAGAGCTAAGAGCATCCTGATTTTCTTCCAAAGTACCATCTATACTTCCTGTTGTCCCTTTCTTGCAGCTGGAGGAGCGTCACCCTCTCAAAATCAAATGGATGTATCACTCAAAAACACAGAGAACCCCAGCTATCAGGACACTCATCTTCTGTCAATTGATAAAACATGAACAGGCCACCATGGCCATACATTGCAAAATAATCAGTTAGCAGCTGTAAAAACCACCAGTGAGCCAACTGTGGATGCCTGTGATCTGAAAAGACATGTTTGTGCCAAGCTTGTGTTGTTTAGTCGTTAAGTTTTGTCTGACTCTTCGTGATCCCATGGACCAGAGCACACCAGGCCCTCCTATCTTCCACTGCCTCCCGGAGTTGGGTCAAATTCCTGTTGATAGCTTTGATAACACTGTCCATCCATCTCCTCCTCTGTCGTCCCCTTCTCCTCCTGCCTTCACACTTTCCCAACATCAGGGTCTTTTCCGGGAGTCTCCTCTTCTCATAAGATGGCCAAAGTATTGAAGCCTCAGCTTCAGGATCTGTCCTTCCAGTGAGCACTCAGGGTTGATTTTCTTCAGAATTGATAAGTTTGTTCTCTTTCCAGTCCAGGGGACTCTCAAGAGTCTCCTCCAGCACCACAATTCAAAAACATCAATTCTTTGGTGGTCAGCCTTCATTATGGTCCAGCTCTCACTTCCATACATCGCTACTGGAAAAACCATAGATTTGACTATGCGGACCTTTGTCAGCAAGGTGATGTCTCTGCTTTTTAAGATGCTGTCTAGGTTTGTCATCTCTTTCCTCCCAAGAAGCAGTTGTCTTTTAACTTTGTGGCTGCTGCCATCATTTGCAGCGATCATGGAGACCAAGAAGGTAAAATCTGTCATTGCTTCCATATCTTCCCCTTCTATTTGGCAGGAGGTGATGGGTCCAGTGGTCATGATCTTAGTTTTTTTGATTTTCTTGAACAGATCTCTGGCTTTTCGATTATTTTCCTCTATTTCTTTGCACTGTTCATTTAAGAAGGTCCTCTTGTCTGTGCTTGCTATTCTTTGGAAGTCAGCATTCAATTGTCTGTAACTTTCCCTATCTCCCTTGCATTTTGTTTTCCTTCTCTTCTCTGCTATTTATAAGGTCTCACTGGACAGCCACTTTGGTTTTTTGCATTTCCTGTTCTTTGGGATGTTTTTTTGTTGCTGCCTCCTCCATCCATAGTTCTTCAGACCACCAAATATAGTTCCTTAAATCTGTCCTTTACATCCATTGTGTATTCATAAGGGATTTGGTTTAGATTATACCTGACTAGCCCAGTGGTGCTTCTTACTTTCTTCAGTTTAAGCTTGAGCTTTGCTATAAGAAGCTGATGATCAGAGCCACCATCAGCTCCAGGTCTTGTTTTTGCTGACCATATAGAGCTTCTCCATCTTTGGCTGCAGAGCATATAATCAATCTGATTTTGGTATTGCCCATCTGGCGATGTCCATGTGTAGATTCGCCTCTTGTGTTGTTGGAAAAGAGTGTTTGTGATGACCAGCTTGTTATCTTGACAAAACTCTATTAGCCTTTGCCCTGCTTCGTTTTGAACTCCAAGGCCAAACTTTCCTGTTGTTCTTTTTATCTCTTGACTCCCTACTTCAGCATTCCAATCCCCTAGAATGAGAAGAACATCTTTCTTTAGTGTCAGTTCTAGAAGGTGTTCTAAGTCTTCATAGAATTGGTCAGTTTCAACCTCTTCAGCATCGGTGGTTGGTGCATAAACTTGGATTACTGTGATGTTGAAAGGTCTGCTGTGGATTTGTATTGAAATCATTCTATCATTTTTGAGATTGTATCCCAGTACAGCTTTTCCCACTCTTTTGTTGACTATGAGGGCTACTCCATTTCTTCTATGGGATTCTTGCCCACAAAGGGATTCTTTTGCCTAACTAACTTCTTCTGAATTCTTTATTACGATTACAAGGGACCACAAAACTGCATGTGTTCTTCTTCTGTATCACTTTGATAAAACATTTGAGATTATATGTGTTATGTGTGATCATAGTCTATATGTTCCAAATACATATCTGCTCAGAATTAGCAATAATATATGAGATTGTTGCCTTAGGCTGTATTGTAGGGGAAAGTGAAGTATATGGCCACAAGTCCCCTGGAAGCAAAATAATAAACTTACATAATGCAGATAAACAAGAAATATGCAAATTAAATCAGCTGAAATATGGAACCAAGAAATAACATTTAGGCATCCTCAATTAAGGCTCTAGGTACCAGACCCAACTAGTTATTTAATAATTATCTCTAATAAAACAAATTGTTTCACTAATAATCTACTTATATAGAGAGACATAATATTTAATAGGGTTCTTCTGAATGACACACAAAATTTCCTTGGATAATCCAGTTCCTAGTTATACAGTGTACTTTTTAATAGTTTTAGTAGAGCACTCTGTGCTGTTTTGCAGTGCCTGTTTCACAACCCACACTCAAGTGGTTAAAATACAAATTAAAGCTACAGTGGTGCCTCGCATAACAGGCGCCCCGTTTAACAACGAAATCGCATAGTGATGAAGATTTTGCGATCACAAAAGCGATCGCATTGTGATGTTTTAAATGGGCAAGAATCACTTTGTGATGATCGGTACCCTGTTTTGCTTACCGATCATCGCAAAGCGATGATTTTTTAACAGCGATCGGCGGTTCCAAAATGGCCACTGGGTAAAAAAAATGGCCACCCGCTGTTTTTTGGGACGGCTTCCTCGCTTACCGGGCAGCGAAAATGGCCGCCCTATGGAGGATTTTCATTTAAAGTTGAGTCTGAAGTCCATAGGAACGCATTGAAGGGGTTTCAGTGCATTCCTATGGGCTTTTAAAAATCGCATAGTGACGAAATCGCTTTGCAGCGATTTTTGCTGCACCGATTATCGTCGCTATGCGAGGCACCACTGTATTTAAATTAACTTGTGACAATATTTGACTTTTAATCTGGCAACTTCATTTCTGCAGTGAAAACATTTTCTATTTCCGTAGTTTCTTTAGGCTATCATAGTTGTGGATTTTGAATGTGGTGTTACAGTAATTCACTCTTGCTTAGGTGCAGTTTCAGAAAGTGTTATGCTAGATGGCTACTCCTTCACAATTAAGTTCCCTAGGCTATATTATGTATTAAAAATGCTGAGTGAAAGCCGAAAGTACCATTGGATATACAGTACAGTTAATGCCCAGTGCCTCACTTCCATTTGATTTGGGTAAGACACTGGCACTGAATTGGTGTCTGGTCTGGATAATATAGTAGTCTGAAAAAAGGCTACTAGTTGAAGCTCAGTCTAGATGAGGAACTAGTGCTATTTGGAAGTTGCTTCTTTGTCTAGTAAGTGGTGGTCTACCTGTTTGGGATTTGATTGAATTTGTTCTAAAACACAGTGATAGTTTGGGGAAACTCCTACATTCAGCATGAGCTTTCAACAACTTGGGTTGGTGCGCCAGCTGAGACCATTCCTAAAGAGAGCAAGTGCAGGATCAGTTACCTTTGTGCCCTGGTAAACATTAGCTTAAAGTACTGTAATTATACACAGAACTTGTCTTTGAAGTTTAGAAGTTTTTGTGAATGCAGAATACTCTTGCAAATGTGCTGACTTGGGAGCAGGTACTAGGAATCTGTCTTGCCAATGTTGAAACATTTGTCCATTTCCTTGTTTGTTTCTGGGGTTAGTTTGACTTCTGGATCTTATCTTCCAAACCTCTTCATAGCTTAGGATCAGAATACCATTTTTAACAGCTTTCCTGTGCCTGAAGGTAATCTATGGAGCCCCATTTCTAGTGCTTCCATTATACATCATAGAATGCATTGTGGAATACTCAGCTGCCACCTTATTTTGATGCATTTCCCCAGAGATTTTAATTGTGTGTAAGCACCAGTATAAGATTTTGATGGTACTCTTTACTTGCTGTCTAGTTTCAAAGGTTTTTTTAAAATTAACTCTATACTGTTGGGTCCTTATCAGAGGTTACCCTGAAGAGAGTGTGTTTGAAAGATGTAGTACAGAAGTCTTAAGACAAACTTGCTCTGACCACTTCTGGCTGCTTCCCCCTTCTGGCCTGCTAGGAGCAGAACCCTGGCAACTAGTTAGGCCTTCGGTCTGATTTAGCATGGCGCCTCTTACATTGTTCAGAATTATTTAGGCTGTTACCTGGTTGACTTCCTCCTTTGTAGACCTTGGATGCAGCTTGTCTGCTGTTACAGAATTGATTGATTGATTGATTGTCTTACCCAATTAGTTGCAGAGTCACTACTTAGAGTGGCATAGAAATCAAAATTACATAAACAACCCCAATAACACCTGTGTAATGGACAAGCGAGAGATGTAATAACAAAAGATAAAATACCTAGTTAAAATATACATTAAAAATAATATATATAAATATATTAAATGCAATTAAAGTGGCAAAAACAGGGCGGGTACATAAATAAGAAGGAAAAAGTTCCATCAGTCAGCAAGATTAATCTGGGATAAGACTAAAGAAGGCTTGTGAGAAAAGCTAGGTCTTAACTTGTCTTCTGAAACTAAGGAGGGAAGGGGCTGATTATACCTCAGGTGGGAGCAAGTTCCAGAGTGATGGAGCATCCACTCTGAAGGCCCAGTTTCAAGGGACAGGTTTGCTCACAACATCCCAGTGTATGAGGATGGGACGGGTAGATGTTTTGAGTGAGGCGCTCGGAAAGGCCCTAAACTTTTTAAGGGCTTTAAATGTTAACATAAGCACTTTGAACTTGGCCCAGAAGGCATACAAAGTCAACTCATGCCAAATGTAATTGTACTTGAGACTGTGATGTTACAAGCTGGGACTGTAATGCCTGTTACATAATTTTTTTGTCCATGCTCAAAGAATGGTAGCTCAGCGTTGTTAGCATCTCTGACTTAATTGTGCCAGGAGGATGAGCAAATGCTGAGAAAGCAGTTGTTCAGAGAAGCTGAGCAGTTGAATGGCTGTAATGAAGTTTCACACTTCCACTGTACATCAGTGGGCTTTATTTCAGACATATCCCACATTATTTCTAGAACAGAACTCAAAGCAGCATATGCAAAGTCTCTTGGCGAGCTCCTGTCCAGGCATATTGGCCAGTTGTAGCCCTGCTTAATTTTTATCAGATTGGCTGTGGAAATCCACTAGTGCCAATCCACATACATTGAAACAGTTTCAGTTTAGTGGCTCAGGTAGCAAAGCCATTCCAATGCTCAATAAATCTCATTTTAGGATTACTTTAACATCCACATATATTGCAGTCTGTGTTTAAGAAAAATACCTGTACTAAGAGAACTGGTTGATTTTCGAACATATGGGTTAATGGCCCGAGATTCAGCATAAGGCATCTCTGGATGGAGCAGGACAAGACTCTCAGCTGACATCCTGATTTCAGAGTTGATGCCAGTGAGTGTAAATAATGCTAAACTGGACAGACTACTAGTCTGGTTCAGTAGAAGACAGCTTCCTAATTCAGATCTTACCACTTTCAAAAACACACACACACACAAAAACTCAGCAGCATTACTAACCAGATTGGCTAGATTGGGGCCAATTTATATCAGATCTGGATTGAAGCAGAATGATTTTAGTTTCAGGGCAAAATGAAGCAAAGCTGCAAGCCAATTTAGGTTCAGAGCACTTTTTTTTCCTTTTAAAGAAGCAAATTTTAAAGGTGCCAAGTACATAAATCCTGAAACAAGCTGTCTCAAGTTTGGCAGCTTTACTGTGTTCTCTACACCAGTGGTCCTTGTAGTGTCTGCCCAGGTCATGAATAGTAATATGCTATTTGCACGTACCAATAAAAGTGCTGGAGAGGTGGAGTCACCAGATATAAGAGTCTCTGCAGGAGGGGGAGTTGAGAAGGGAGGTTTTGAGATTGGAGTTTGGAGTAGAGAGAGGAAGGGTTGGCAGTTGAGGGTGGATGAAGTGGGATGTTTGGTTAAGAGTTAAATACATTTGATTGTACCTTCAGGTAAAGGTTCCCCTTGACATTTAGTCCAGTCGTGTCCGACTCTAGGGCACAGTGCTCATCCCCATTTCCAAGCCATAGAGCCAGCGTTTGTCCGAAGACAGCTTCCGTGGCCAGCGCGACTAGACACAGAACACCGTTACTTTCCCACCGTGGTGGTACCTATTTATCTACTTGCATTTGCATGCTTTCAAACTGCTAGGTTGGCAGGAGCTGGGACAAGCGACAGGAGCTCACTCCATCGCGTGGATTCGATCTTATGACTGCTGGTCTTCTTGCCTAGCAGCACAGAGGCTTCTGCGGTTTAACCCGCAGCGCCACCACATCCCCTTGTACCTTCAACACCTGTATTAGTAAACAACTTCTGTTTGGTTCTATTTAAAATGACACATGGCCTGGACCTCTACGTATTATTAATAATGCATAATGTTGATGTAATCAAATTGATGTAATCAGCTGAAAGACATCTAGCTTGTGCCCTGTGTTTGGTGAAACAATCAAGGGACACGTGGGAATCCCCAAACTTTTAAGCACAGGGACCGGTTTAGTTGAAGACCCTTTTCCAAAGGACTGGAGGAGTGGGATGGCAGGCCTCTGTCTATCCGTGCGTAGGGGGAGCGGGGGGAGGCATGTGTGCACATTCCTTCAGCCCTTGAAGATATGTCTGTGGCCCGGTCCTTCAAAGGTCACAAATTGGTCCTGGTCCGCAGCCTGGAGGTTGAGGACTTCTGCTCTACGCTGTATGTTCATTAGTATGAAACGAAGTATAGCTGCTTTGATTTTCCCATTTCTGTCAGTGGGACATTCTGAAATCAGTTCAGATCTAGGACACAAATTATTCCACGCCAGATCAGGAAGCCTGAATTGTCGTCCAGATAAGATGGGAGGACCCATGCATAGCCCTTGTTCTTAAAACATGCATACTTATTTGGAAACGTTGAACCAAACATGAACATCACACCCAAATAAAACTAGAACATCACACCCACATTCACGATACAGTTTTCCCAAAGAAGAATTAAAGATCATTTAACTCAGATGAATTATGGACCAGGACTCTTTTTTTAAAATGCAGATGTTGCATCCTGAACAGACATCCATTCTTGTATTTCAGACGGATGTGGCTTTAAACTAGCAGATTAACTCCAGTGTTTTTGTTTCTTCTTTTGAACAAAGGCCTTTATCTCTGTCTCTCTGAGCTATAGTTTCTATTAATTCCATATTCCACTTCTGCTTACATTTTGTGCTGGCTTTGCATTTGCATGTCTCCATGCAGACACTGGTAAGAGCCAGACACTGCACTAAGGCATTCCTTACAACTAAGAGTTGAATTTGTTTCTCTTACTTTGTTTAGTGCCTTGTCTTGCTCTTCCCATGGAAATCTTTAGTAAAAGGCCAAAGATTCATACTCTGCTTTCTCTTCAGATCATATAAATCTTTCGCTCTTCCCAAAACTTAACCCTCAGTATCTAAGTGCTTAAGAAGCAAAGAATTTTTTTAATTTTATTTATTTTTCTCTCTCTTTTTTAAAGCAGATGATCTGCCTTTTCTTCCAGCAAGAGTGATATCCGTGGTGGAGGCCTTTTCAAGGCAATACATAACTTGATGGCTTTGATCATTCTTGGCCTTTAGCTTTTAATCAGCTGCAAAAGCTGTTTATTGCCTCATATTCCTCTACAGCAAACATTATCCCTTAATTAATCCCTGCAAATGATTAGGCCTGTGGATGTAATTTATTAAGCACCATGCAAATCAGAGAGCTCTCCCCATGCTTGTTTTGTTTTATACAACTGCCTGTTGGCAAACATCCAACATTTAGTTCAGCCTATGGTAACTCAGCAGGTTGTGTTGTACAAGCTTTTGGAGGAAGAGAACAGTGATTGCCTGCTAGTATAAGGGAGCTCATGAAGAAATGGCTTGCAGTCAGAAAACTAGCTGTAGCCTCGCTTATTTTCCACAAGACACAGACACAAGATAGAGACTAGCAATTAATAAAGAAGGTATGCTAGCAGTGAGAACCATTACAATAGCCAGTACAGTATTGTACTGCTTATCTCCATTAGAGTAGATGGGTTTGTTTACTCTTAAGTTCCAGCTTACCACTCAGCTATTGAATCAATGGCTGAAATCCTATTGCAGATAGTGTAACATGAAATTACATGTCTGTGGAAGTTTGCAGGGACTTATGCCTGGGCCGTCCACACTGCTTGATTGTGTAACTAATAGAAGTGCATCTGTAGAATTATTTGTTGGGTATAACCACTGTGGTGCAAATTTTGTAACTGCTTGTGCAACTTCAACTTACTTTTGCATAGCTACACAAGATGGTTGTAGGCAATAGGTCTGCTCTCAAGTTGCAAAGAGCAGCAGGATCTTGGCCATTTTGTGTAAAAAGTATTTGATGCGGATAAGAATTTACAGGATCAAGAAGGTGATCAGAGAAAAAGTACTGAAATTAATTTAATTAAATCTGAGAACTTATAAGACTCATAAAACTACAATACAGTGGTGCCTCGCTTAGCGATTGCTTCGTTTAACGAAGAATTCACTTAACGATGTGTTTGGAGGAATTTTCTGTGTCGTTTAACGATGTTCTCTATGGGGGATTTTCACTTAACGATGTCCGTTTTCGCTCATTTTTAAGTGTCTTAAAATGTTTGAAACCTGTTTTAAATGCTTGGAATCGGTAGTGCTCCTTGTGAAACCCAAGCAAACTTAATTTGGCTTTGTTCTGAGTCTTCGTTAATTTTTGGTGATTTTTTGTTTTCCCCATTTAAATCCATTGAAGGGACAGTTCAATGGATTTAAATGGGGAAAACAAAAAATCACCAAAAATTAACGAAGACTCAGAACAAAGCCAAATTAAGTTTGCGTAGGTTTCACAAGATGCACTACCGATTCCAAGCATTTAAAACAGGTTTCAAACATTTTAAGACACTTAAAAATGAGCGAAAACGGACATCGGAAAATCCATTGAAAAGCATTGAAGCCGACTCAATGCTTCTCAATGGCTTTCCAATGGGGGAAACATTGTTTCACTTAGCGATGTTTCCTATGGGGATTTTCGCTTAAGGACAGTAATCCGTTCCCATTGGAACAGATTAACCAGTTTTCAATGCATTCCTATGGGAAATGGTGTTTCACTTAATGATGTTTTCCCATAGCAATGTTTTTTGGAACCAATTAACATCATTAAGCGAGGCACCACTGTAGTGAGAAATGAAAAAGTACAGAAGGTATAGGGGTGGAATTACTGGCTGAGGAATCTTGGAGCCAGTTTTGGATGCATCACAACATTAGTACTGCATCTAAAATTCAGGTGATACCCCATCTCAAGCATAAAAGAAACAGCAAGAAGAAGCTCAGAATTGTATTTATCTCTGCCTTGTTTTGCTTTGCCAGTATTATATAAAGCTGGTTTGGAGCACCTTACTTGTGGAGCAAGGAGACAGAAGTTCAATTCCCCTTTGCATCTCCAAGGAGGATAGCCAACCTGTGTAGCTTTGAGTAAGCTGCACAGTCCCAGAGTGCTTGCAGAACAAAGGAATAGTAAACCAAAGGAATAGTAAACTCTATGTGTAGAGAATCTTGGGCAGGGTTGCCATATGTTGGACTGTTTGATGGCAATTTTATAATTCATTCATCATTTTGAAAAAAGCTGAATCAAATGGTATGTATGGATTTATGATCATTTTACATAAGGCTATCAGATAAGGTGGATTTCTACAGCACCAAAGCTGGCAGGTTTCTTGTAGCCCCAAAAAATGTTTAAAGCATTCAGGCGTCATTTTTTTTAAAGATTCAGGGCTGGTGGACAGTCCAGTCCCAACCTTACTGTACTGTATTCGTTAATGTTGATAATAATGCTGCTCTTGTCCTGATGTCCTTCAAGCAGTGAGAGGTTCCAGGGTTACAAAACATTTACAGAGAGTTTTGTTTCTTTTGCGCAGAATTTAAGGGAGGCTTATCAGGCCTAAACCTCCTTGCTGGTCCCAGCTAGAGCAGACTGTTGGGAATCCATTGCTGAGTGGCAAATCAGCACATGCATAAATTGTATTGATTCTATGGCTTGAAATCCTGCTGCTCGGTATAGTAAATTACAACTGGAGTAATCCCATTGAATCAGTGGAGTCTAGAGAAGCAGTTTACTCACCAGATCCCCACTTTCAGTGGGCTTACTTTTTTGTGACTTGGTAGGCTAAGCAATTTGACCATACTCCAGGAGGCAGTGGAAGACAGGAGGCCCCGGTGTCACGAAGAGTCGGACACAACTTAAAGACTAAACAACAACACTGCTAAGCAACAGAATTTCAACCATAGAATCTTGTAAGTACTAAAAGTATCATAGCCTTTGTTTTGTAATACTTGCTTTTATTTCCAAAAAAAAAATGTGTGAACTGAATCACAGCAACATCCAGTACACCAGACTTCCAAATCAAAACAGTCTCCCAATGGTACTTTCCCAAACACAATATGGACCTCTCTTTGCTCCCACAGCCCCAAAATGCAATTTCTATTGTCTGTGATTATACAAAGGCATTACCCTTAGATGAGGAGTGGAAGATGACTGTTCCCATAAAGATGGAATCTAGCAGGCAGCAGGTTGCTCTAGTAAGAACTGTGGCAATAAGAAAGCAAAAATGGGCTCTCACTGATACACCTTACCTGAACAGCCTGTGCTGTTAACACTCCTTTTGTCAGTTCTCCGCTGATCAGGTATCTCTTTATCTCTGTAATCTTCAGAACTAGCCTGTAAAGTGAACTGACTAGGAATATCTGCATCCCAGGTAACTGGAACTGGAAACGGACAGGCAAAAAAGACAAATCCTCTTAATTTTACACAGTCAGTTTAATGGCTGGTGATACTTAACCTACATTCACTTATTGCAAATGCAGACACAGCAAGTGATGCCAAAAAAAGAAAGTACTGAAAGCATGGATTCCCTTGCTGATTTTCTTTGATTCTGCTTTTCCTGATTCAAATTAAAAGAGAGGTGTAAAGTGTGATGCTACTTATTATGTAAGGAAGCATGATGGGTCACTTACTTACCTGTAACTAGTTCTTTGCATGATCATCTGTGAATTCATATATTTGAGTATTTTTGCATCTGCGCAAAACTCTTCGGAACATTCTAGAGCTTAAGAAGGGACCCTTCAAAGATCCAAGGAGTGGTCTTTTTGCCAGCTTGATCATATTGACTTTGATAGATGCTGGGTTGTTATCTGAGCCCCCATCCTTGATCTCTGATAACTAACAAATAGCCTTAGTTCTCCGAATATGTGTAGTCCTTAAAGTATACAATGCTAGTGCTGGACAAACATCCACTGTGTGAAGTGTCTTCTGTAGGTCTCTAGAAAGGAATGGAAAGAAGGTTGGGAGAATCAGGAGTTGGTTGAGGTGGAAATCAGAAATCACCTTGGTCAGTAAAGGCACATCAGGAAAGACAGTGACCTTATCCCTGTAGACTTGCAAGAAGGGTGGGTCACGCCAGAGAGTGCACAATTCATTTGCTTGATGTGCACATGTAATGGCTAGCAAGAATGCTGTTTTATATGTAAGTAACCTCAGGTCTGTTGTCACCATTGGGTTAAAGGGTGGTTCCAAACCAGGGAAAGTGACCGTTGTGAGGATGGTACCTGCATGTCAGGGAAATTCTGTAATCCTTGGATGAACCTCCTGAAATATTGGGATGCCCTGGAACTGGAGGGTTGTTTGCCATTATAGCAGACAAACAGACCTTTATAAATGGGACAAACTAGTCTCCTTAAGATGTGATAGGATGCTCAGCACCATCTGTAGAGAAGGTGAAAGGTCAGGTTTCCGATTGAAGAGGTGAAAGAAGAGAATCTTTGTGATTTATATGTGTAACTCCATCTGGTGGAGGGTTTTCAGGATTCATGCATTATCCTCAGTAGACATGGGGGTATTTGTATTCATATACGGATACGAATACCCTCCTACAGGTGGACATAATGAAGGTCCGGTCCTCTGGGGCCGGACTGTCCTCTTACTGTCCGCTGCTGCTGAAGGCTCTGCGCTCCCTTCCAATCACTCCGGAACTCACAGTTGATTAGCCACTCCTGGCAAAAGGCGGGACGATGAGCCTCTCTGCCAGGTTGAAGAGTAGCTGGCCAACGAAGCACTCCAGAGTGATAGGAAGAGAGTGCAGAGTCCTCAGCACTGCGGACACCTTCGTTATGTCCACCCATCTCTAATCCTCAGTAATGTTGGAGAATTCTCCATGCTGTCAACCTGGCTTAAATCTGGATGACAACATTAGCTTTTGTTCTGAGGAAGTAAGTGAAGAATCATTGGCAGCTTGAGATTGTTTCAACCTATCACTTTCCATGTTGCAAACCAGACTTGACGTGGCCACTGTGAGGCTATTAGAATGGTGTTTGACCTCTCTTGTTGAAGCTTCACTAACTATTCTGTGTACCAGGAGTATTGGTGAAAAAAGGTAGAGAAGGCCTTTCAAACATTGAGTCATGAACACATCCCCTAGCAAATGAAGACCCATTCTACTTGAGAACAGTATTTCTGGCATTTCTTATTGCTGTTCGTAGAGAAAAAGTCGACAACTGAGTGATCCCACCAGCTGCAGATTTAGTTGAAAATGCCTGAAGCTAGTTTCCCTTCATAACCTTGCGCTATCCATTTGCTCTGATTATCCACTCACTGGTTGTGATCTGCCACATGAATAGCAATTGGAAAGATGTGGCCTGTGTGGAATTGTTTGCACCACAGGCTTCCTTGCAGTGGAGAAAGTTCATACAAGGAATGTTGAATTGAATTACTCCAATCTGGAGACTAACTAAAAGTGTTGGGGCCAATGGGTGAACTTAGGTTCCTCTCTTTTCTGAAGCTGAGCCTTATCTGAGGGTTCCTGGTGAGCCTTTGAAACTTTTTACTGATCTTTAGGCTTGAGCTTCCATTTCTTAATGGGCTTGATCCAAGTCAGCAGTCTTCTTTCTTTTGTTCAAAACTTATATAGAAGATGTTCTTGACACTGAAGCCACCGCCCTGACTTTGAATAAATTTACTTCTCAAGGTGCTCTTGAGATCAGTGGTATGTCTTCTGAACCAGGAGGTGGTAATTGCACCACCTGAGCCTCTGTTGGTGCCTGGTTGGCTCAGGCAATCGTTGGAGGTTCTGAATGAAGAGCTTCCATGATGAACTGTTTGGAAGGTCTCTCTGAAACGGACACTGGTGGAGCTGAAGAAGCTTGATTGCATAATGTGTCAACTGCCTGAAGAGATTTCTTCCACAAGAACAATTTTAAACGAGACTGTTGTTTCTTACTCGCAACCTTTGTAAACTTGCAGCAGTGCTGACAATATTGCATCTGGTGTAACCACTTCAAATGCCTGTCAGTGAGGGTGATTTTATTGCCTCACGAAACACACTTTTCTGAATTGGCCCATTAGGGCCATGAATGGTGGGAAGGCCTCAAAGCAAGAAGAGTTAAGATGACAAAAACTAACAAACATAATTTTTTTAAGGAGACTCACAGAGAAGGAAGAAATTTAACAAGAAGATAATAGGTACATTTTCTTATAAAGAATAAGAAAAAAAAGGCTCTTAGTGAACTTTCCTATGCATTTCCCCAATGGCGGCTAAAGGGAACCGAGGGATGGTGCAGGAGCATGCATGGTAGGGGGTGCTATTCTAACAGTTATCTTTGTAAGCTCTAGAATGTTCTGAAGAGTTTCACACAAATGCAGAAACACCCATGTATGTGATTCACAGAGGCCATGAAGAAGAATAATTTATTCTGAAATCATGCTAAGAAATATACAAGTACTGGAACAACCCATCAGAACAGGGCTATGTACAAGGCTTTTTGCTACAACATTGACTCTGTGTTACTTTTTAAGCAATTAATTACTTTCCCATTTACTCCTTCACCACCACCACAACATATCATGGAACCTGTACACATGGCTTTGCCCTCTCATTTTACATACAAACAACTTTTACATATAACTTTTAAAAGCTCTGTTTTGTATGCCATTGGGGGGAAATACAGTGGTGCCTCGCATAGCGAGGTTAATCCATTCCGGATTAACCTTCGCTATGCGAAAACATCGCTGTACAGATCAAAAAAAGCCATTGGAACGCATTAAACATCGTTTAATGCATTCCAAATTGACAGGAAACTCACCATACAGCGATGTTTTCCGGGTCCGGCAGCCATTTTCGCGCCCTCAGTAAGCGAGGGGAGGGCGCAAAAATGCTGCGCGCGGCCATTTCGGCCGCAGCGAGACCGCGGATCAGCTGTTCGGCGGGTCCAAAATGGCCGCTGGAACACCCGAAATGGCAGCGCACAGCGTTTTCGCACCCTCCCCTCACCAAGGGCGTGAAAACGCTGCCCGTGGCCATTTTGGGTGTTCCGGCGGCCATTTTGGACCCGCTGAACAGCTGATCCGCGGGTCGCAAAGCAAAGGTCGATAAGCGAAAGGCTTACCGATCTTCACTATGGGAATTTCGCCCATTGGGGCCGACGCGATCCCTTCCCATTAGCGATCCCAGAAAAGGGATCGCTACGCGAATTCATCGCTGTACGGGGCGCTCGTTAAGTGAGGCACCACTGTATCCCCAAAAAGCATGCAGCTAATTTAGTGCCCAAGAGAGTTTCACATTGTTTCCCCATGATGATCTTGTTCAATGCATGGCCCCAGAACTTTACACCTTTGGAGAGTTTCAAGAGTTTTGTGGTTCAAAAATCCTATACAAGCAACACTTTAAGTTTTGGGTAAAAAGGAATAAAAATATATGGCAGGACTGATGCCGATGTAGTTGGTGTGAATGGTATTTGAAGCAATATACTGATCATCTTCTACCAAGAAACTTACAAAACCTAGTCTTCCTGGAAACTGGTTTGTCATGGCTTTGCTTGATCAAAAAACATCTACGAAATGAAGGCTGGTTTTAAGAAAAACATAAACTTTTGCCATATTGCACTTAAATTCTCAGGAGCCCCTCCCTTGTTTCAGTTCTGTGCTTCTTTAGCCCAATCAGCAGAAGACACATGAACCTTCATTGGTTTTCCTTGATTTCTCTGGTGTAAGGTAGCATATTTTTCCTGTCTCAAATGATGGAAAATTCAGGACTCCATTTATGGGCAACCTGAGAAGGCAGGAACAATAAGCCATGACCAGACTACTCACAGGAGACCAGTTCTTTGTTGATAGCACCATCATTTGCCTCAGGCTAGAACTTTTCTGTTAAGCTGATTTTCTTGTACTTGGGCAGGAGAGAGACAGCAATGGAAAACAAACTTGTTCATCCTGATGGATTCTGTGTGTGTGTGTGTGAGTGTGAGTGTGAGTGTGAGTGTGAGATAGTAATTACTGAAACCAGGGGTGCACAATCTCCAGAGAAGGATGTGTGGGAGGGGCGCACTTTTCCCACATCTTGGAAAGCTACAGCTTCTCCTGTGACCTCATCTCACTTGCCTAACAAATTTCTTACAAAATTTCATGTTTTTTTTTATTTAAAAGTCCCCTAGTATCTTCCAGTAGGAAAGAAGGAATATTTTAAAATGTAAACAATCAACACACACCTTGGCAATGAGGTGTGGGCTTGGAGTGCTGGTGGTCCTTGAATCATGGCAAAAACAAGACTGTTTCTCCTTTTAATGTGATTCATACAATAAAACCTTTTTTTCCTCTTGAGGGAGCACTCCTAGATGCAGGCTCTAGTTAATGAATCTCAGGATCCCAGAAAAAAACTATGTAAAGCCTGTAGGTATATCTGGCAGAAGCACTGAGTATTGACAGCCACATACGCTTACACAAATACATCTCATGCATATTTCCTGGATGAGCAGATGTTCACATCGTTCTTCGAAGCACTTGTTTCAAAATTTACTACCAGTTAGACTCTTGTGACTGCAGCATTCCCAACATGAAGTACTACTACAATCCACAAGTAAGTATTCAGGATTATACAGAAGAGGGAAAGGCTGCAGGGCAGGATTCAGCCCAATGGAAGCTTCTCTCCTTCACAAAAGCTCTACATTTCAGAGAAGAAAACAGGTAACAAAGCCTCTTTTTTCCACATGCAGGGAAGCATGCCTGTGAATGAGGAAGGGGTGGCCCTCCTTTGTGCGGTGTCACCTACCCCTTCTATCAATCAAGCCCTTGTTATCTACCATTATGTCAATATCCAGCATATAGTGACCTTAGTAGGGTTTTCAAAGTAAAGAATGGTTTTACCATTGCCAACCCACAGTGAGTTTCCATGGCTGATCAGGGGTTTGAACCCAGGTTTCCTGAGTCCTAGTCCATCAGTCTGTCCATTACACCACAGTGATTCTCAAACCCTTGGACACCCACAAAATCTCAGCCTGAGTTACGGAGTCTGGACAGCATTCTAGTTGCTTCAGTCACCAGGAAGACATTCTCCATGAGTGCAAATGGTGGATTCCTCCCCCTCCCTATTTCCTGCAAAAGTTTTTAAGCTTCAGAAGAGCAGTTTATCCAAAAATCATAGCTGGGGAAAATAAAGATTCAAATCTAGCCCCTCCCACGTTACTGTAACAGTTCCCTACCTGGCCCTACAGTTTGTACCTTGAGGGCAAAAATCATCTGCACATAGACTGTTTCCCCCTCTTCTGCCATGCAGAGTATGCTGCCAACTGACTCCCTGAGGCCAGCTCATGAAGACCACAAGAGTGTTCTGGCAGGGCCTATTGTACCAACATTAGAGGAGGATCATTCAGTCAGCGTTAATGCCACCTGCCCCCCCCCCCATCCTGCTGCTGACAAATCAGGATTTCTGCTGCCTTCATGCCATCCTGTTGTTTCCCTTTCTCCTGGCTTGTTGCCACCAGTGCTGTTTGAGGGCTATGGCCGTTCTGGAAAGCGCTCAGTTGAATCAAGCATTCAGATCGCTGTCAACAATTTTACAGGCAGAGAGGAGCAGCCGAGGCTGCTTTCATTGCAGATAATGTGCCAAAATTAGAGCGAGCTACTGCTACAGCTAAAGCGGGATTGTAAAGGAGGAGAAGCAAGGGAGGGGCAGTAAGTCATTGCTGCTTGTCACTGTGGCTCTCTAATCCTCATCCTTCCTCTCCTTAGCCTGGTACTGCCTGCCAGTCATTTTGAGCCAACTCCTGGGAGTCCTGGCCAATGGTCAGCATGGGGAAGACTATCCTAAGCTCTCTGAGCCTTGACTTGTAGGTTCACTTCTTAGATTGTGCTGGTAGGCTATTTCTGTATGGGACCTGTGGGGTAGAAACCTAGGAATCTGCCCTATAGCAAGTTGAACTGTTGAACCATCTAGACCAGCTATGTCTTTTCTAGTCCTCCCTAGAGATCCGTTTGATGGTCTCCCATCAAAGTACAAACGAGGTCAGTATCTATTTACAAAACTAGACAAGACTGGATGTTTTCAGGACAGTATGGCTGAATGGCATAATTATTTTCCATGCAATCCACACTTTCAAATGGCCCAAATCCATTGCTAGCCCCAAATACAAACAGCTGACTTTTAAAAGTAGGATTTACATAAAAGTATCACCTACCATTTATCAGTTGGTAGGCAGAGGTGGCTCTTAACCAACAGAGAGAGAGTGAGTGAGTCTGGAAACACCTAAGGCTGAAGGGCAGTTACTTCACTCTGTTGCTATGAATGGAGCAACAGAGATGGCAGGGATTGAGGCAAACCAACACAATCACGCAACAGGTTTCAAGCTGCCTCCATTATCCCCTCCCCTGCCAGTGACATAGAGGTGTGCAGCGTTTTGTTTTCAGACTGTAACTCCCAGAATTCTGCCTGGGGAGTTTCTCGAGAGGTGAGACGCTAAAAGATGCTGCCTGAGGAGGTCTGGGGGTTGTAGCCCCCTGCTTATGGGGAGTTTGCAGATGGAGATAGTACCATAGAGCAGTGGTCCCCAACCTTGGGCCTCCAGATGTTCTTGGACTTCAACTCCCAGAAATCCTGGCCAGCAGAGGTGGTGGCAAAGGCTTCTGGGAGTTGTAGTTCAATAACATCTGCAGGCCCAACGTTGAGGATCACTGCCATAGAGGCAAAGTTTCCATTTCATTTGGCCGACCCATAATGAACCTCCATTCACACTCTTAACTTCTTCCTGGATCAATTCACTTCCCTCTTCCTTCTACTCCTCCTCTAGGGTTGGCTTTGTTGATAATTGCCGAGTCATTTACTTTCAGTTTCTTGTCTTGTTCTTCCATCTGAATCTTAATAGCTGCACAACACTCAGCCACAAAAAAAAAAAAAAAGATGTAGCAGTATATTGTGAACCACGCTTATGACTCTTTCTTCTCACCCGCCCACAAAATACAGGCCAAACACACAACCGGTCATGAGTAACAAGCAAATGTCATACTCTTGTTCCAATGAAAAGTAGTGAATTTTAGCCATGGTCCATTACAGACAGAAAAATATCTTAATTCCAGTTTGTCAGTGCAAAATATGGCTGGTTACAGAAGTAACCCACTGGAAAAATTAGATACTTCAAAAGCATTAGTTCTGATATGTTCCCTTCTAATAAACACATAAACAAATTTACCATCTGTGAAATGGCTGACATTAACACTTGAAAGTAACAACCTATATTTAGATCTTTCTTCATCCAGTATCATACAAGTTTTGACCCTAACATTTTAATAACATTGAATGAGCTCAATAGAGGGAAAAATTCTCAGCAGAGGACACTTCCAGGTCAAGACTCCTCCTTTTATACTGGATTTTACTATTAGAAGATTAAGGTTAACAACAAGAGTGCATTTGCAGAGTTACGTTTGGTGTGCCAGTTGCATCCATTCCTTGAGATGTCCAATCTGGCTATGATGACACATGCCTTAGTTGCATCCTGTTAAGAAACCTCAGCTGGTTCAAAATGCTGCAGCCAGACTGCTGACTGGCACTGAATAAAGACAGCATAGAAATCCCTTATAATAACAGCTTAACTGGCTGCCAATCTGTTTCTAGGCCCAATTCAAAGTGCTGATTATTACCTATAAAGCCCTATACGGCTTGAGTCCAGGCTATTTGAAGGCTTGTATCACCCCGTATAAACCTTCTTGGCTTTTAATATCTTCTGAAGAGACCCTTCTCTTGCCTTCAATCACCTTCCCAAGCTTGTTTGGTGAGGATATGAGAAAGGGCCTTCTCAGTGGCTGCTCCCAGGCTTTGGAATGCACCTTTCCGAGACATCAGGTTGGCCCCCAACCTCTTGTCCCTCTGTCACCAGGCAGGTTTTTAAACAAAAACAGGTTGGACAGGTTTTTAAACAAAAGGTGATTTGTGGGTGTTATATTCATTAAATCTAGATTTAAAATGTTTTTTAAGTGTTTTAATACTGGTTTTAATATTGATACATGTTTAGTTGTTTTCAACATACTGTAGTTTCTATTGTATTTTAAAACTTTTGATCTTTGTATAGTTTTAATTGTTGTGAGATACCTATGGGGAGAAAGGCAGCATATGATTATAGTGGTGCCTTGCAAGACAAATGCCTCGCAGGACAAAAAACTCACAAGACAAATGGTTTTGGCAATGGGGTTGATGACTCGCAAGACAAATGTTCCTATGGGCGTGCTTTGCAAGAAGAATGTTTTCCTTTTTTTGTTCCTGCCTCATGTTTGCCGGTTTTTTAATGTTTTTCTATGATGTTTAAAAAGTCAAGTTTTTGATAGAATTTTTAAAATCATCTGCACAATATCTATGGCTTTAAATAGCACTTAATAAACCCTTTGTAAATCAAATTTGACTTTGTTCTGACTTTTTTTGCTCATAGGAACGTATTAATTAGATTTCAATGCATTCCTATGGGAAAACGTGTTTCACAAGATGAATTTTTCGCAAGACAACATTAACCGCGGAACAAATTAAATTTGTCTTGCGCGGCACCACTGTAATATGAATAAACTTGGTTAAAAAAACTAATGACTAAAAATACAAAACAACTATTTCACAGAAAAGGAAAAATACAAAATTATTCTTTATGTTTTTTCTTTCACTTCTTCTTAGCATCTAACCTCTAGATTTGACCTTTATTTTATCATTAGCAGCAGGGATTTGGATAGCAGTGAGCTTGGGAAGGGGGAAACAATTCATATGCATTGGCATCCCAAGAGTATTTTCAAGGAGTTTGGGATGTTACTTCATTAACAAAATTGACTTGCATTTCAAAAAGTTATTTTAGGAATAAAAAATGGGTTTACTGAGAAGAGGCAGATCCTAGCATATTTAAGAATAATTTCTCAAAGGCAACTTATTGGGCACTAGCTACTGAAGTGCCATTACTGCCTCATCACTCTGCTCTCAGTCATCAAGGTATGTAAGCAAACAAGTATTAAGCAAACGTCTGGGTGGAAAAAAATAGATGAGAGAAATGCAGCTTTGAAGCAGGATTTTGTTACTTAGCAAGGACAACAAATTGCTCTGTATTACACTTTTCTCTGTCTTTCACTTGGAAGACCTGTTTTTGACCAGAGTTTTGCGCCTCACCCAGTGAAAGAAATCAGAATTATTCATCCAGTCTCAATGGAAACAAAACTACTTCAATAATCAAACTCTATTAAAAGAGTGCTATTAATCTACTTGTGTTCTTCCAACTGATTGTGGATGTAAATTATCAGTGAGATATTGCAATACAGGTGATGGAGAAAAGGGTTATCACAACTATGCAGTTGTTGACAGAAATCCTGTGGCACAGTTACACAAATGGCAGGACTTTTCAAGTCAAATTGCCGTAAGTATGCAACATATACTGCATATGGAGATTTCTTAACTTATGCCAATTTGCCTCCATTTAGCCATTTGCATAACTAACTGCACAACAGAATTTCAGCCAGTATGTAGTACAGTTCTCTTTAATATTTGGTAAAATGGCCTGGCTACCATGTGTTTGCATTCCTTTATAGATGACTGTCTTCATCTTAGCACCCTTTTATAAGACCTATTAGACAAAGAGAAAAACAAAATTACTTTTATCTCTTCATATGCATATAACCAATACATCTCAAGTAAGGAATAGGTAAAGAGAATTGAGTGAACAAGACCTGTACCAAATGGAAATTAGAAACAAGATCAGAATGTATTGTTAGTGTTTTATATAGAGAGGGAAGTTTTAGGGTTCCTCCCTCCAAATCACAGGCCTGTATCCCAACAGCACTCTACCCGTTACTTTAAAAAAATAAGCAAAGGATGACAAGTGTCAATACTTCATACAACTAGATTTAATAAGTTATTACAGAAAAAAATTAAGTCCAAACTACAAAGTTGAAGCAGTTGTAAGCAATAGCAGCATTGAGCTTCATGTTTAGTCACAGTACTGCAGTTCCATACAAAGCATTAGTCCAAGCCAAAAAAAGGTAAAAGCCTTTTAGGGTTACTAGCAAAACCAGTCTAAGAGAACATGTAGTAAAAGATATGGTACATTTAAAATTAGTTAGTTGAAAAAACAAGTACAGAGATCTTAGCTGTGAACACTCTAAAAGTTATGTCCATTATTTTGACAGCAAAATTACAAATACCTAATACTTTATACTCCAACAGAACTACATCCAGAAACAAAAAAACAGCAGAAATGATTATCCCGTATTAGCACCCTGGATATCTATTTGTTGCTAAATGTTATTATTAGGTAAATTTAAAATGTGCAGAATGACATAACAGCCCCTGATCTGCTACCCATTCAGGGTACAGAGCAAATCACCAGCATGAATATAAAATACTCTGTGGTAAGACAGAAACACTACAACAGTGAAAATTGAGAAGAAAAGTTTCCTGGTTTAAAAAAAAAAGGTTAAGCGGACATTATACAAACTGGTGTAAAAAGCAACTACATACAAGCCAGGTTTAACAAAAGACTTTTTAAAACAAATCTGTGACTAATCTTTCACTCATATCTTGCAAGTAGAGATGTCACAATACTGAAATATTAACTTGGGGGATTTTCCCCAGTAAAGCACTAATTTTTTTTGTACTACTCTAACAAAGATAGTGAAATTAGCAAAGTTAATTTGCTAACTGCATATTTGTCATACAAGTATCTTTTAGCTCTTGCCTTCCTAAAAGGCAAGTATGTAGGCAAAAATCTAAGCACATACTTCATACCAATGCAGGAATTTGAGAAATTTCTCCTTCACATCTATTGTATTCTTACAATTTGTGTTCACTTTAACCGGCCGTACCTAATTAGAGTCTAAATTGTATTCACTATTTCATTTTGCCTATACATTACTTACAAAGATGACACAATGGGCCAACTCTAGACATTTCTACAAGAGATCAACAAAGTCACCTCCCTTCAGTAGAAACCAGCTTAAAAAGATATCAAATCTGATTGCTGATGCACCTAGGGAAGGCCATTGTATGCTCTGTTTATATAACACCAGTTTGGTTTGCAGGATCTTAAGGGGTGGATAATGGCATATCTCTACAGCTTCGGCACAGAGGTTCTGGTGGGATAGCAGCAAAATAGGAGGGAGTCAGACAGGCAAAGGTGGAGATGAACCACATAAAGTGAAGCAGTGTTTTGATAGCAGAAACTGATGTTGCACCTATGATGCAGAACGGTGGTCTCAAAGAAAGGGAGGAATATACAAGACGCTTGACAAAAGTGCTCAGATATAGTATTCAGGGTTGCTACACATGCATTATTTAGCACTAACTATGCAGTAAATTACACTGTATGGTAATTGCACTGTAACATTATGCAGATACTATACAACTTCCTCCATTTGTTCTGGGTTACCATGTGAAGAATAACATGGAAATGCAGCATGAGGGGCGAATTTAAAAATTAAAATGGTGGCAGTTCACACTGAAAATTGGGAGAGATTTAAGGTTCCAGTCCAAACAAGACTGTAAAAAAGATGAGTGGTAGGGGAACAGGGAAGGGAATTGACCAATGGTTAGTGCTGTGTAGTCTCCATTTAGTTTTTGCACTTGCACCTCACTATACAGCAGTTGTGCTGAATATGCCTATGATAATGTGGGGAGGAAGCAAATTAGTGTTACACTGAACAGGCAAGGTTATTGTAAGCCTGTTGGTTCTATAGATTTGGAGTAAATTACAACAGCAATAGTGTTTATCAGCATTGGTGTTGTATAAATCTAGACAGCAAAGTGGTACTGTGACATCCCTATTATCTTCCTAAATCATTCTGATAAAGGAAAAAGGCTTCTCAAAAATATCACATCCGTTTCCTGCTTCATTCTGTAATTTTATTGCCCAATTATTCATTACAGTTTTTTCAATCATTTCACATATCCAACCATTTTCACACCATTGTAAACCACATCAGCGAGTTAATACATAAAGCTTTGCATTTCAAAAAACTAGACACTTTAGTAACAATATTACAAAGGTTTTTAGCTTCAAAAATAACTGAAAATGAAAAAAATAAACTTTTAAAGAATTAGCATCATAAAATTAATTTATTCCAAGTAAAAATACAAAATAATATTAATGACATTGACCAGATATGAAAGTCTCTCCCAGAAACAACTATATTAATGGTTGAGAAAGCACTCCTTAAAGAAAATCTGAAATAAAAATGAAAAATATGTCAATGTTTAAATTTCTCTTAGCAAAAAATCTTTCTAAAAATAACAATGAAAATTTGTCTCAGTACAAAGGCTACATTACTATTGAAAAAATACCAGCATGAAGAAAAGGTACATATTTGACAGTAGAAAAATGATCTTAGTGAATCACAATGTCTAAAGTTTGCAATGAAAATAAATCTGCAATAAAGATTTATGCCTTTTTTCTTTTCTTTTTTCTTTTTTTATACAAACAGTACAAACAGTATTGCACATAAACAACAAAGAGTCGAGGTTAAGTCGCCTTCAAAAAAAATCGACTAGTTCAAGTCTCGCATCCAGAGAAGGCCACCAGAGGCCCTGTTGTACCCAGGGAGGGGAGGGGCTTCGTAGTCAAGTTGCAGTTCAGAACACCTTGTTTTAAAAAATAACTTCGTTTCTTGAAGGACCCTCTTCTAATAATATAACACATTAACCACTGAGGGGGGCACATTCATTTACAAAACAAAAAGGGACCATGTTATAATTTAATAAACTAAAAAATTATCTTTAAAAAATACAAACAGAAGAACTCTCACAATTCTGGTCAGTCGTGCATAATTGATAGATTATAAATATACAAATTAAGGGAAAATATTTTTTTTCACCTTCTATTCACCACTTCCAGCACCAATGCAGTTTGAGTAAGTCTTTCCTTGTTGTACTCCTTTTCCTCCTTATACTTAAGTAACTTCAAGCACCTCTCTTCCTTTCTCTCTCTCTCTCTCTCTCTTTTCCCTCCTTTCCTTCTGGGGTATGTTTGTACATGAAAGAGGGAAATTTCTTCAAAAATGTTTATTGTTTCACATAATTAGGTAGACTTCTGTAGTTTAGCTATGATCAATATTACAGTTATAAAGCTCTAACTTCTTAATTTTCAAAAACGCAAATAAGCATGAAAAAAATAAAGTTACCCATCTGTTAAATCATTTTTTCGCAGAATTAAATTAATATATATTTTTCTGAATAAACTTACTTAGAAAATATTTTCTTTCCTATATTTCAAAATTGAGGTATTGCAAAAGATCATGTCAGTCAGAAAGCATGCCTTTTTCTTTTAAAAAAGAATAATCTGCCAACTATTGAAAACTGTCTAGATACAAAAAGTAGTGCATAACAAATCTTGTATAGATGAAAAAAAGAAAAAAGAAAAAGAAAACCCCAAACAGAAAAGAAGAAAAAGAAGAAAGAAAGACAGCTGGGCTGGATAAAGCAATCTCACAAAAATGCCCAGAAGAAACCATGAAAGGGATACTAAAAGTGATTCTTTAAACCAGTAAAAAACTATTTTTTAACACAGAAAGTTACTTTCAGAGCCAATAATTGCAACTAAACAGTAACAGAAAACGTACAAAGTTAGACATTAACAAGGCCATCACAACACACAAAACCAGAACATTTATATCCACTATGCGGTGCCATATCCAGTCAGATTGTCCCCAGAACTCCAAAAAACAGGGAAGGGGAGATCACAAACAAACAAACAAAAACACCCAGAAGAATAGTGTACACATTCTCACAATTAGCACATCAACGTGTGTTTATGTGTTTTTCTCGCAGCCCCATTGTACAATGCTAAAAAAATGTCCACTGTTATATATAGTAGATCTCAAATATATTCAAGCTTTACAGGATACATCCAGGGTTCAAGAAATGAAATGTCATGCTCAGAGAGCAGACATCTTGCAAGTTAACTTTTGTATGCAGACATTTCTTTAGCACCACTTTTTTTCTCACCTTCCATAAAATGTGCCTAGTTTTCAGCTGACTAGCTAAGTTGGTAGTGTTCATTACGCTGTCATGAGCTCTTTGGTTTCCTGGACAAGGGCTGCAGCTACATAAATGGTGCAAGCATTTATGAGATCCAAACTAAGAGCTCAAAATTTTATTTTGTGAGTGTGCATATGTTGTTGAACTTTCAGAAGTGTGTGGATGTTAGACACAGAGAGGCTTAAACAGTTAAAGTCTGATCACAGTACTAGACATAATCACTTTACTATATAAAATAAATTGCACAATATATAACAGAGCACCGCAAAGTACTTCGTCATCATTCACAAATTTGTTTTAAGGATATTCTACACCTAGCTTTTAAAAAATATCTGTTGTAATATAGGTCATACTGCAATGGGCTGATCTTAATTTCAGAAGCATTTACATTTACTGAGGCATGCCTTCCTCCAGTCAGTAATCTCTGTGTGTGTGCCTGTGTGTTTTTTAAACTGTTTTACTGAGTACTTTGAAGCCTATATAGATTCTTAATTGGTGCATGGTGGGCAGATTTTCATATTAGACATATATAAAAAATTTATTGCATGCAGCAACCTGATTAAGTAAACATGCAGTCAAACCTATTGACCTTCCTTAGAAGCTTTCTGAATGATATACTGATCTCCTTTCAGCAGCCATCACTATTTTAAATCACATAATCATCTCTTTTTAAATCGATACCCTAGCTTGAATAGAGTATGGTGGTATTAGTAATACCATCTTAATAGCAGCAAAAGCTATTGCAGCATACATTTACGTAACACTAAAAGGCCTAACCAGAGAGGGAACCCTCGGCTAAACAAAACAGGGTGGGAAAGTGGGGTGGGGAAAATGTGATCCAGCTTATGAGGTATCCTCCTTCCCAGTAAAAATGGAGAACAACTGAAGACATTTTAGGGTTATTCCTATTCTAAGTGACCCAAACTAATGATTGCTGAATATCCATTTTACCTTTTTGCTACATCTGCCACCTACTTGTGAGTGTTACCTTTGGTAAGTCATTTGCTAGGGGCAAATCTAAGTTTCTGAAAATAAGTGCATGCTCCAGTTTTAAAATAAAAATTATACTTTTAAAAATCTTCATCACATACACA
Source organism: Pogona vitticeps (assembly GCF_051106095.1). Taxonomy (NCBI): domain Eukaryota; kingdom Metazoa; phylum Chordata; class Lepidosauria; order Squamata; family Agamidae; genus Pogona; species Pogona vitticeps. Next base: position 81,769,159 of record NC_135785.1, read on the forward strand.
CCAACCTAGTGGAGGCTGATGAGAATGGCAGTCTACTTATTGTCAGAGGTGACAAGTCTTGTGTAAGAAATTAAGGTACCAAGCAGATGTTTGTGTGAATCAAAGTGCAAAATCAGTACAGTTACACTCTGCTAGGCTTGTATTATACTGGACACAGAGTTCAGTAATGTGACTGTAAATAATCATAATCAATCATAATCATAATAATCATAATAGTAATCGTAATAAAAAGACCCATCTCTTCATTAAAGTCAAGGATGAATGCACAGATTTCCAGAACACTAAAGCCCTGAGGCAGCACTCTCTTCTCCCTTCCATTTCTTCAGCTCCAGTACTTGCTGCTGGATTTCAGCCGGAGCTTCAGCTCCAACGGAATGGAACATGGCGCGGCCGATCTCCGCCTTCCTTCACGAGTGGTTTGTGGAACTCCCGCCCTGCGCGAGAGTGAATGCTTGCCCAACAGTATTCACAGTAATACTGTAAGCAGGTAACATTGGCACAGAAGAATGGAGCAAATTTTCCACCACAGCGAGTGCCCTGGCATTCATCACACATCTGATCATCAAGCACATATGGCTTCACTTCCACCTATAAAAGGAAAAATGTACAAACTCAGAAAATGAGGAAGAGTCTGTGAATTAGTCTCATAAATCTGAATACAGATTTATACTGAACTTATAAACCATATAGAAATGTCAGGTTAGTTAGCAGCAATATCCTTGAGTGTTAAAGAAGTGTCACAGGGAACGAAGACTAGAATAATCTGTATTGTGGTAGTTCTAGTTACTATGCACAGAGGTGAAAACTAGAAAAAAAATGAAAGCTGGCAGGAAAAAACTTGGTTCATTAAAAATGTGGCATTGGAGGAAAAAGAAAGGTTACTTACCTGTAACCATGGTTCTTTGAGTGGTCCTCTGTGAATTCACACAAATGGGTCTTGTCTGCACCTGTGCTGACATTCTCAGAATATTCTAGAGCTAAAAGTAACAATTTTATGGGCTGATCCCCCATGAGGCACATGCTCTTCCCACCCAAGATTCCCCTCAGTTCCTAAAATTTGTCCGCCGGGTACGAGAGTTATATAATACATAAGATACCCATGACGGACAGAGAGGAGGATGGGTGGGTAGTGTGAATTCACAGAGGCCCACTCGAATAACCATGGTTACAGGTAAGTAACCTTTCTTTCTTCTTCGTGGCCTCTGTGAATGCACACAAATGGGTGACTAGCAAGCTTCACTTATTGACTGGTGGACGTCACAGTAGGAAGGATGGCAACACAGTTCTGCCAAATCCAGCATCATTACATACCCTTACATCTAGCTGTCAGTGCTTCGCAAAGGTGGATGGCATGGATCATTTTGCTGCATGGTAGATGTCGAGAATTTTGGTTCTACACTGGAATGCAGCCGAGGTGGACAGCGTTCTGGTGGAATAAGCTTTAAGATTATTAGATGGTGACTCGCCTGACAGCTGATAAGCCATAGATACAGTCTGGACAATACATCTAGAGATGGATTAGGATAAAGCTGGACCTTCGTTATGAGGACCATGGAAGCATACAAAAAGCCTGTTAGTTTGTCTGAGGGTCCTGGTAGTGTCCAGACCAAGCATCTAACTTCAATATTGTGGTGGAGCATGTGCTCTAGAGCACTGGTTCTTAACCTTGGGTTACTCAGGAGTTTTGGACTGCAACTCCCAGAAGCCTTCACTACCAACTGTGCTGGCTGGGGTTTCTGGGAGTTGCAGTTCAAAAACATCCGAGTAACAAAGGTTAAGAACCACTGCTCTAGAGCAGTGGTCCCCAGCCTTGGGCCACCAAGGTTGAACTTCAACTCCCAGAAATCCTGGCCAGCAGAGGTGGTGGTGAAGGCTTCTGGGAGTTGTAGTCCAAGAACATCTGGAGGCCCAAGGTTGGGGACCACTGCGCTAGAGGAGATGGTGGCAATTTGAAGAATGATGGTAATACGAAACATAGATTAATATGAAAATTTGAGTCAATTTTGGATAGGAATGAGACATCAAATTATGAAGTCACTTTATCAGGGAAAATTGAATAAAGGGTGGATCGAATCAGAGGCCGGGCATCGTGCCAGCTCTGTTGGCAGATGTGATAGCCACTAGGAAGGCTGTTTGAAAGTAGGTAATTTCGTATTTGAAGATAAAAACGGCTCGAATGGTGGGCACATTAGTGCATTTAGAATGACCTGTCAACCACTGGGGAATAATGCATTTACATGGCGGACGGATGTTATTGAGTCCTTTGAGAAAGTTTTTGATCATAGGGGGAGACGAAAGCCCTGCTGGATCAGAATCATCCGGCTGATGGGCAACAATAGCCGATATATAACACTTTAAAGTGGAAGGGAATAGGCAAAATTCAAAAAGGTGGAGTTAAAAAAAATTAGCAACACTTTCAGAGAGACCTGGTAAGGTAGTTATTTGTTTCTGTATATTTAATAAAAGATATCCATTTATTTACATATAGACATCGAGTTGATGGCTTTCGAGCTTGATTGAGCACAGATCTCAAAGTGGGAAAATGTGCCACACTGTCAAGTTCATGGACGATAGATCCGGATGGTAGATCAACCTTCCTTTCAATGACAAGAGATCAGGGACAAGAGGGAACTGAGACGTGTCTGTCAACATCGATCTCAGACAGGTGAACTAGGGTTGCCTTGGTCACCATGGAGCTATTAGGATTGCATTCGATTAGGAATTATGGAGATGGATGACTGTCTGTTGAGTAAGCTGTATCGGAGGGAAGAGTTATGGCAGATCCCTGCCCAATTTCATAAGAACGCATCCCCGATGGAGTTCTTGTCCGCACCTGTGCAGAAACAATCAACCATGCATTTGGCGCTCGAACCCAAAGCAAATACATCGATGGTTGGTATTTCCCAATAGTGACAGAACCAAACTTGCAGTTTCCTGGATTAGTGATCCTCCACGAGGTCAAACAGCCAAGGGTACCACGACTGGAGTGGCTTGAGACTGAGTCTGGCATACTGTAGCACTGAAGTCATAGAGGTAATGAGTTTGAAGAGATGTTGTACGTGACGGGCTGGAATCAGAGCCCGAGGTCGAAAAGCGGATTGATCTCTTTGTATGATTTTTTTAAAAAATGGAATGAACGCTCTGGCTTAATCAGAGTTGAAGATAGTTTGATATAGGAACACGTATGCTATAGTACCAGATGAAACTTTGTGTGATGTATTTTGAGACACAGGTTTGGGAGGGCATAGAGCATGATATTTGCTGTTATGATGGCATTGTGATATGATTTTGTTACTGTCAGCCAGTCTTCGATGTTCAGGTAGATGTTCATACCCTGCAGGGGAAGGTTTGTTGGAACTGAAGCCCTGCACCTTGTGAAAGACCTTGGTATTGTTGAAAGACCAAATGGTAGTGAAACTTTAGGAATTTCTGATGAGATGAGTGGATCGATATGTGGAAATATGCATCCTGAAGATTGAGTACAACAAACCAGTCTCACTGTGAGAGATGAGGGATTATGGTGTTGAGGGTCAGAATCCTAAACTTACGATCAAATAAATGTGTTAAGTTTTTTGAGATCAAGGATTGGATGGATGCCTCCGTCCTTTTTTAGGTACATAAAAATATAGTAGAGGCCAGTATATAAGCCCAATGCTGGAACTTGAATTATGGCATGTTTGTCCAGGAGGGCAGAGATCTCTTCCTGGAGGGTTATAGAGAAAGCAGCAAGTATAATGTTTCTCAAACTAGGAACAGAGTGGAAGCGGAATCTAAGATGGGTAAAATCTTTGACCATCATTGCCCTTGGTAGGCGCCTATTGCTGCCTGGTAGTTGGCTACACGGAGCAGAAATGACCGAAGGGAATAGATGTCCTTGCCAAGGACATCAATCCTACTGTACTCTTTAATAGTAGGGTTCACAGAATTGGGATTGGGGTGTCTTCCTAAAAATTCTGTATCTTTTCAGCGTGCCTTGTACCTGTTATCCGTTCGCCCAGAGATTTTTAAAATAGCAGGTGACTTGTCCTCTAAGCATCCTTTACTAGCTTCAGCATAGCTAGTATAAATGCCAAGCTAAGTGATAGTGATATTTCCCGAGTGAAATTATCAGAAATGAGTTCGGCTTCCGGAGACAGCAGTTCCTCCATTTACAACCGAAGGGATGTGGCCAACCGAGAAATGAGCTGTGCATATGAGGAGAAGTGTACTGAAGGAGATGGAGGATGATGATCTATTGCATCATGTTGGAGGGTGATTCGTTCAAGGAATCAGATTTCAGTTCATGCTCAGATGTGGGAGGTGTTCAACTCGAAACTGGGACCGGTGTAGAATTGTGGGACCTGTATTTACGTGACGGTGTCACTGGTTGTCCAGGAAGCATTCTTCCATGCCAAAGTGTCGATATGGTAGAGAAAAAACAAGAATATATATCTTGTCCATGTTGAGCCCTATCTTAATAGGCTTTGACATAAATTGGACTGGCATGTGGAAAGCATTGTTCTATGCCGAAGTATTGATATGCTGGAGAAAATGCAAACATTTAGCTTGTCCATGTGGAACCCATGTGCTTCAACATGAGATGAACTGGCATGAGAAACGGAAACGTTTAGTTTGTCCATGTCGAGCCCGATCATAACGGGCTTTGACGTGAGTGGGAAGAATCCTTCTATGCCGAAGTGTTGATATGCCAGAGAGAACGGAAACATTTGATCTGTCCATGTCGAGCCTGATAATAATGGGCTTCAATGTGAGATGGACCGGCATATGAAACGGGAACATCTAGCTTGTCCATGTTGACATGTGCTGATGTTCAGCTTGTCGACGTCGAGCTTGTCGATGTCGAAGTGTTGATATGCTGGAGAAACTGGAACATTTAGCTTGTCTATGTTGACATTTATCAATGTCGAGCTTGTTGACGTTGAGCTTGTCGACGTCGAAGTGTTGATATGCTGGAGAAACAGAAGCATTTAGCTTGTCCATGTCAAGCCCGATCATAATGGGCTTAAATTGAGGTGGTGAGACATGCCTCCTTTTCTCCTTCCTCTTCTTGTGAGATAGAGGAAGAGCCTCGAGCTCCAACTCCAGATTGTCAAATGCCTACCCTAATGTAGGGCTAGAATGGGCCACGGCCAGACTGGACGGTAGCGCAGTCACTGAATGGCTAGTTGGAGGAGAGAGACCACCAGTCGATCCCAGAGTTTGTGCAGGTGGAGCTTGCACATTCTCTCTTTCAAAGGCAGATTTGCCATTCTTAGTCATGTCGAGCCTTCTGGTACCTAGAAGTCGATGTCGACTTAGGTTTAAGGACTTTCTGGCTTGTCAGATCCCTCTCTGGATCGAAGGAATGTAACCATCTGAAAGGGAGTTGAGAAGGGTGGTGTCTGTCACAGGACCTGTCTGTCTGGTAAGTGGACAGCTGAACCAGTTGAAGTTGTGGGGTTCAAAGCAACCTCACACAAGTGAGACCTGAGTCTCTGGAGCCCCTGTTTAAGGGCAGGTTTCATAAGCTTTTTTGCGTGCTGTGCACACCTGGGTTAGATGTTGCTCACCCAAGCAGAAAGGCTTAAAAGGCAATTATCATGACTTTTAAGAGTCAAAAGGGGCTGGATAGGCCAAAATGGTGAGAAAACAGAAGGGAAAAACAGTTGAAGAGGGGGGGAGAAGCAAAAACAAAACAACTCACGGGGGATCGTTGATCAGTTGATTGAAAGGAAGAGGTGTCCAATTTAGAGGGGAAATTACCAAAATCTGAGAAAAAACTGTGAAATCGCTGTATTTCTCCGTAGAACCTTTCAGCACAGCGGAAAAAAGGAACTGAGGGGAATCTTGGGTGGGAGGAGCATGTGCCTCATGGGGGATCAGCCCATAAAATTGTTACTTTTAGCTCTAGAATATTCCAAGAATGTTAGTGCAGGTGCAGACAAGACCCATTTGTGTGCATTCACAGAGGCCACGAAGAAGAACTTTTGTAGATTCCATGAACTGCCAGGAGGACAAATAAAGGGGCTTTAGATCAAGTCAAACCTCAGCTCTCAGTAGGACTAAAATGACTAATCTAATTCTATTGTACTTTGGGCATATCTTGAGCAGACAAGACTCACTGGAAAAGACAATGCTGTCATCGGCCCCACCCACGTGGGCGGCCACACACTCGACCTGGTTTTTTCCTCCAGTTGGAGCGAGAGTGGTCCGATGGTGACTGACCTTGAGTCGGTCCCTCTGCCATGGTCGGATCATCACCTAATAAAATGTAACCTCAACATGGCCCTCCCCCCTCGCAGGGAGCAGGGACCTATTGTTATGGTCCGCCCTCGAAGGCTACTGGATCTGATTGGATTCCAGGATGCCATGAGAGGTGCTATGGCAGACCTGGCTGGCGCTCCTGTCGAGGCTCTGACGGACAGCTGGTTCGCCGCTGCGGTCAGGGCTGTAGACATGATCGCACCTAAACGCCCTCTCCAACGCAGAGCTCGCCCGGCGCCATGGTTTAACCAGGACCTCTGGGTGTTGAAGCGGACTAGGAGACGGCTAGAGCGCAAATGGAGAAAGGACCTGAAGGATTACAATTGGATAGCTGTTAAGGTCGCCACTAACCTTTACCTGGCTAAGGTAAAGGCTGCCAGTCGAGCATACTTCGCTAACCGGATAAGCGAAGCGTCCAACCAGCAGGCGGAATTATTCCGTATAGTGCGCGACCTATCCGGAATTGGCCCAGGTGATGGGTCTCCCCCTAGTCTTACACCGGACCAATTTGCAGCATTTTAAAAATCTAAAGTGGAGGCCATCCGCCGGGACCTGTCTCCTTTTTTGAATACAGTGAGTCGAGCTGAGATGTCCACCGCTCCGTCTTGCCCGGTAATTTTTGACACATTTCAGCCTGTCACGCCTGATACTGTCGCCAGGGTGCTTGATCGCTGTCGTGCCACCACCTCCTCCCTTGACCCCTGTCCGGCCTGGCTAATCAAAGCAGCCAGGCCTACAACAACGGAATGGGCCACTGCAATAATTAATGGGTCTTTCCTTGAGGGCAGATTTCCATCTGCTCTCAAGGAGACACTCATTAGGCCCATCAGGAAGAAACCAAGTTTGGCGGCGGATGAAAGGCAATTACAGGCCCGTCGCCAGTGTTTCTTTCCTAAGTAAGGTGGTGGAGAGGGTGGTGGCCGACCAGCTTCAGGCGCACCTGGACGAAACAGATGCCCTGGATCCGTTCCAGTCGGGCTTCAGGCCGCGCCACGGCACAGAAATGGCATTGGTCGCCCTGTATGATGACCTACTGAGAGAGGCCGACAGGGGCAACGTGTCCCTGCTGGTCCTCCTCGACATCTCAGCGGCCTTTGATACCATTGATCACGGTATCCTCCTGGGGAGGCTCTACAAGTTGGGAATTGGGGGCCTTGCACTGGCCTGGCTCCGCTCCTTCTTGGAGGACCGTCCCCAGAGAGTGCAGCTTGGGGAGAGCGTCTCGGCCCCGTGGAATCTCAATTGCGGGGTTCCACAGGGGTCGATCATCTCCCCAATGCTGTTTAACATCTATATGAGGCCGCTGGGTGGGGTCATCAGGGGGTGTGGAGCTCGGTGTCATCAGTATGCTGATGATACTCAGCTCTACATCTCATTTCCACCTTCCGCAGGAGATGCCGTTCTGTCCCTCCAGTGCTGCCTGGGGACTGTATTGCAATGGATGCAGGAGAACGGGCTGAGGCTGAACCCGGACAAGACGGAGGTACTAAGGGTGGGCGCCCCCACAGTCGGGAGCTTGGGAAACTCCCTCTCTTTTGGTGGGGTGACCCTTCCTGCTAAGGATGGGGTCCGCAGCTTGGGGATCCATCTGGACCCGGCGCTCACTATGGAATCCCAGGTGGCGTCGGTGGTCTGAACCGCCTTCTACCATCTTAGGCGGGTAGCCCAGCTGCGGCCCTATCTCGATGTTGGGGCGCTCACCACTTTGGTGCATGCGCTCGTAATCTCAAGATTAGACTACTGTAATGCGCTCTACGTGGGGCTGACTTTGAGGCTGTTGCGGAAACTTCAGGTGGTGCAGAATGCGGCGGCCAGACTCCTTAGTGGGGTGAAAAAATTACAACACATTTCACCCACTCTGGCCGCAATGCATTGGCTGCCCATCAGATTCCGCATCGACTTCAAAGTGTTGATGCTTACGTACAAAGCCCTAAACGGTTTAGGGCCTCGATACTTGGCGGAACGCCTTCTACCACCAAGATCTACCCGTGTCACTCGCGCGAGCCAGGAGGTGAGGCTGAGGAGCCTAACGCCAAGGGAGGCCCGGAAGGAAAAGACAAGAAATCGGGCCTTCTCGGCAGTGGCTCCTCGCCTCTGGAACAACCTTCCCCCTGATATTCGCACGGCCCCCTCGCTGGGTATTTTCAAAAAGCAATTAAAAACATTGATGTTTCGGCAGGCCTTCCCTCCTAGTTAATTCCTGATCCCCTCCTCTTTTCTTTCCTAATGTTTTAACCCAATTGTTGAAAGTTTTCCTTTTATGTAATTCTGTTGTTTTTATTATGGTATCCCATGTTGTAAGCCGCCTAGAGTGGTCTATCGACTAGATAGGCGGGATATAAAATAAATAAATAAATAAATAAATAAGAATGGAAGACAGTAGGAAAAGAGGAAGACCTAACATCAAATTGATTAATTAGACAAAGGAACCACAACTTTTCATTTGCAACAATTGAGCAGTCCTGTTAATTGTAATCATTAATTCATGGGATTGCCATAAGCTGGAGGTGACACAACAACACATATATAAGCCTTAGTAAAGCCCCTTAAAAGTACAGAATTAATAATGTTGAAAGACCAGCTTTTTGCATTGTAGAAAGTAAGTTTAAGAGTGCAGGACACAAAACAATGGGCTCAAGTTACAGAAAATCAAATTTCAGTCTAATATCAGGAAAAATGTCCTTACTGTTAGAGCAATATGACAACAGAAGCAATTACCTCATGAAGTGGTGAGTGCTCCAATGCTGGAGGCATTCAAGAAAAATTTAGACAACCACCTGGCAGATATCCTTTGGTTTGCATTCCTGCATTGAGCAGGGGGTTGGACTTGATGGCCTTATAGGCCCCTTCCAACTTCATGATTCTAAATACCAAATATAAATGGTGAAGAAGAAACTGATCACATTATAAAGGGATAACTAGTGTTCTAGTCTTTTAGGCAAGTCAGGGAAAAACAGGAAAACAGTGTCCTTCATTTTTAAAAATAACTCTTCTGTATTATAAGCCAGGAAGCAATGGTGGTTGTTTTTTCTACAACAAAATTTACACTGCTTCCCTTTCCAGGGAAAGGGCTAACCTACCCTTAATCCTTATGAGAACCATAATGAGACCAGAGCTACAGGGTTTGACAAAAAGTACACCAAACAAGAGACAAGTTTGTGGATTGGATGGCTGCAGAGAATCTGGATGGCACCTGAAAGATCAGTCAGCAGAATCATAGCAAGGCTGCTAGGTTTCACAGCGTACCTAGCAACTTCACTTTGCGCTACATGAACTACAAATGAGGTTTCTCTCTTCATACAGGAACATGTAAGCGAAACAATTTTAAAATCTGCCCTTTCAATGTTTTTATGTTTGATCTCGGTATAACATATTAATACCACTTCCTGTTCCCCAAATGTGAGGTTTTGGATCTCCTTTCTGCTACCATAACATTTACTGCACTACATAATGTAAAAGGACAATCTGGGAATTGAAGATCCAATGAAGATATAAAGCAAATTTAAATGCATTCCACATTAAAATGTTAACTTGCTATTAACATCAAAATAGAACAAATGAATCCTTATCTTCCATGTACTGTCCTATTTTCTTAAAACATCAGACACATCATCATGATTATGCATCAATGTAATTAGATTCTGAAGTCAACTTTTGAGACACAGTGTGACCGCACAACTCAGGACCAACACTAACTCCTCCAATAATTATTCTTGAATTACTAGGTTTATAAATTAAATTGCACCATCTTACCTCATTTAGAAGTTACACAATTCTGGAAAAATTATTAGACAAAGTTAAGTATGTGAATGTCCCCGTTTTTAAGGGAAGTGTTAAGTACATGCTTAAATGTTTCCCATTAAACTATACAGGCTTTTTGTTTTATTTTGGTTAATTTAGTTAGTTATGTTTGGAGGATGCATTCATAGCCAGAGGAGAAAAAATACAATTGAAATACTGCTGCCCTATTTTTCATTCACTGTATTATTTTTGAAAAATGATTGGTTTTCTACATAAATAAGGTCAAATTCATAAAAAAATAATATGTACAGTTCTCATGGGGATCTTCTGTTGAAATTATACTAACATCAGCAATATTTTGCAGTGGGATGAAGCAAGGCTATGAAGAAAATCACCTTCAGTAGAAAAGGGATTGTTAGTTTGATCTCGCATACATTTGAACACCCGTTATTTCTTTCCTGTCCTCCATTCAATCATGCAATTTCCCCCAGCTATTGTTGTTTGATTTGCCTTCTGTTCACTGTCCTAATAGTTATGTTCAAAAGCATATCCCACAAGTGAGCAATAACTATGTAAAAAAAAAGGATTGTGAAAGGAAGTCTTCACCTTCAAACTACTTTTACTTTTGCAAAGTATTATAGGAATTGGCTTGAGATTGCAAGCTTCTAAAATTAAATTTTAAAGTCCTACTTTCCCTTTATTTTGAACATTAAAGAAGATAACATTCTTCAAATGTAGATGTGAAAGATCATGTGAAAGATCCATAGCTCTATCTGCAGAGGGCATATTTTACATGCGCACAGTGATGTATCAATAAGTAAAGTGCAAATGTTATGTAAAGTTAATGACTCTTAATTGCCTTCTCAAGAAGGGAAATGTTCAAATATTTTCTACTACTGTAGAGATGGCATGCAGCAATATACTGCTCCTGTGAAAGTACATTTCCTTTTCAGGTACTGTGAGGATGACAGCTACGCCAGTGATGTGGGAATGATAAATGATGTCCTAGTTCCTGCTACTCAGAAATTCCCAGAGCTTTGACCCTATTAACTATGGCTCTATTGCACCACGATAAGCATAAAGTTCTACACCCAATCCTTGGCAATGTGAGTCAATAGGATCTTGGCTAGCAGAGCTGGGAAGCACCAAAGCCATAATCTTTGGAGAACCACTCATAGTCAGAGAAAATAAGTCTAGTTAGGTCTGAGTTCTTATAGGGAATCTGTGTAATTTGTCTGCAGTGCTAATCAATTTTGTGAAATTTTACTTACCCGTTTATCAATGTCATTGTGTTGGAGCTGGACAAAGCGTGCACTAATAGCAGCAATATAACTCTGCTGATTGGAGAAAGCCACTCTACCAGCACCTTTTGGGTACTTTAGCTCTGGGTCTGTATCAATGCCAGCATAGCAGACTCCACCATACAAACGATCCATAATCATTGCTAGTTCAACTGGAAAAGAACATTAAATGGTAAAGAAACTATTTGTTCTGCCTCCAGAACAAGATGGGCAATTGGGGACCTTCAAGATGTTTTTGGCCTGTAATTTGATTTTCCTATACATCATTATATATATATCAAAAATAAATAAGTCTGTGACCACAGAAGAAACAGACATATTAAAATAATATTAATAGTGAAATTTAGTATACCTTAGATTCATCGAATACACAAATAAATCAGTACAGCTGTCAAATTATTATGTTTTTAAATCCCAAGTGAGCTACATGCAGCATATGGGCCACAGGTGGTCTTCCTTTCAGTTCTACATAAAGGGTTCAATCCAAAACTACACTCCTGTACACAGAATAGTTCACTTGGAAGAAAAGGGTCTGCAGCCTCCACTAAAATGCACATTACTCTAAAGGATCCTGCGAAACCAATCCAGAACAGATTTTAAGGAGAACAGAGGGTTTCAGAGGGGAGTTAGCAAGTTTCATTTATCTGGATCCCTGTGTGCAGTGCTTAAGCAATGTGTTCCTTAAAATGCAAAGCACATATATATGAGAAAACAATGGCAGACAGTATTATGCTAACAAATCTTTATAAACTGTTCATATCATAAGCTGTCTTTTCACTTTTTTTTTACTTACCAGCTCGAAGGGGCCGTGGAACTCCACCAACAAAAATAGTTTTTCTGGGATCTAAAGGTTGGGAACCATCCATTACAAAGTCACTGTCACTTAAGTTCCAAGGCCGAATTTGCACCTGGAGAGGGCAAAAGGTTGTTTTAGAACTGCTTTTTAAAAACAAAGATAATATAAGGAACTTTTAATCTTAGGACATTTTAAGCAGAATGTTTTATCAGAATACTGCAGTACTAGTGTTAATTCTACTTCAGTACCTGCCAATGAAGATGAAAAGTCCTCAGAATTTTAAATTTTTGCTTCACTTATCAAAGTTTGCAACAAAAGTGTCAGTACTTGCTGTGTCTCTCAGGCCCTCATCACAACCACTGCCTATTTTGCATACACAACACTCCTTTATTCTACTCACTTTTATTTCAAAGTGAAGGAGAGGCCATGATTCAGAAAACTGCCCTCTAGATGAATATGTCCAAGGAGGATTTGGGCGATGTTTCCGGAACAGCAGCTCCTCATGCCACATGGCAAATCCCTTCTGATACTGAGAGGACTTTCAAAAGCAGCTTGCAGTGTGATATGGGCTGCTGTTAAGGCAGAAATGGGGGTTAAAAACCCCACTGGCTATGCTCCAGCTCTTGGATTATGACAGAGTGTTCAAGAAGCATCCTCTACAATCTGAAAGTCAAGATGCAGACTACAGAGCTTGCTGTCTTTTGGCAGGTTTTCTGCACATTTTGAAAACTGAAGAAAAGGTGGGTGGTGAAGGAATTAATTCCTTTACTTAAGCTAAGAGGATTGCTCAAACGGAAAGCGTTTACTCTGTCCATTTAAGGAGCCAGATGGTTGGAATTGGGACAAAGTCTTTGGATTGTTTTAAATTTAGCAATCCCCCAAAAAAGTAATTTTGATAAGCCTTATAAACTATGCTGCTTGAGAGAATAATCTAAGAGTTCTCGCCCAGTTTCGAGAAGGCTGTATGAACTACAGAGAGGTATAGGTATCACCTACTTTGCTGAAAATTCCATTTTGGTTCATGTGTTCATAAATTTAAAAAAAAAATCTATAAGAAAAAGACTATATTATAGTTTATTTGCTTTTATTTATTCATCCTCACATAGAATATTCTGCCACATATCGAGCATCCAATTCCTACAAAATGCAGAGGAAACCATGTTGGCTCTAAGACAGATTTCCAAATTCATATTGTGATTATGTTGTTTTTTTCAGGACCACTGAAAAAAACATTAAAATCTATGTGTGAGCTTTTTGGGTTAAAAAAAACTTTTTCACGCATGATACAAAAAGGGTAGCTCACAGAGTAGTGTAGTCTGCTTGCTGTCTTAAGATGTAAAAAGACTAAGGCAGGAATTATAACAGTGCTCACTAAGTGTTAGATTTCACTGTGAATGACCTCTAGTTTGGCTGAGAACAAGAAAGGCCAGAAAACATAACAAAACCCTCAGTTTCCATTTCGAAAATCCCTTGAGAACCATCCGATTTTGATATATCCCTCCGGCCTTCATGCCAATGTCCATTAGCCTAGGGATCCTCTCCTTTTTTGGAAGGAAGGAAACTGTGTGAGCATGATCTCTGAAGCTCAAGCATCAAGGGCAGAGTGCACAAGCGCCAAATTTGCTTGCTTAACATTGTATTACAGCCTGGCATTGCTTCCCAATGAGACCACTCTGAAAGAAGGTAACATCCAGGCCATCTCATATACATTGACATACCCCAAGATATCTCTCTTATTGTATATAAATATACTTTTGACCTCTTGGTTTCATCTTACTTTTCATATGGTTCTGCTAATCTGCCAACAAATCAGAATAATATGTCATTTTTTAATGTCTGAAGGAAAGCAAACACTGGGCAAAACCAGTTGAAAGGATTATCCATAAATTTCAAATGGATCACATCAGAATCTAAGAATCCAGGTATGCTTCCCTGGTCACATAATCTCTTCTACATCTCAGTATTCATATTTCAATGCAGGGAGTTAATTCGTGCTTGAAAAGAAATGCACATGAAGTGACTACATTAAGAGACATGGGAAGTTCATTTCAACACACAGCATGGCCAAATCATTAGTCTAGTACATCAATCCATTATAGAACATTAAAGGAAATAGCTAGAATATTAAGTTGTTCAGTCCTTTATTGATATCATACAGAGCTTTCATAATCGATACCTGCACAGCAGTCCAAGCAACAAGATACTAACAGCTGACTTTTTTCACAAATTCATTCATTTTTCAGCTACCTGGATGAGAAGACAATATGTCAGTCTACTTACTGGTTTGTCCTTGATAGTGGGACTTGACACACATAGGTAAAGTTTCCCATCTTCTTCCAGGCAGGCATCTATCAGAGCTTGCACAGAACTTTCTTCTTGGAATAGCAGAAAGGCATAACCTTGGAAAATAATAGGATTACAAAACATCGACGTCAGCAAATTCAAATCCAAGAAAACACAGCACATACATTAAATATGCCTACCTACTTAAATACAAATATAGCAAGGATTCTATAGGATACATGATATCAGTAATGCTATTAATCCAAAACACAAAGCTCTTGTGGAAAACTGATTTGAAAAAACTCTTTCTGGACCATACCGTCCCCAGTGTCAGCATCTAGCTTTTATTGCCACATGACCATACATTGTGATTCATAGGATTAATAAAGGTGTAGGGGAGGGCCCAGTGACTGCTGCGCCTGCATAAATTCACAAGTAGAAACTTTATAGTAGAGCAATAAGGAGATGGGTACTCGTGTAGCTGAAGGAGGAAAGAGTGCAAAAAAAGTGCTGCTGAATTTTCATGTATCAACTATATTATCTCTTCCAGAGAAGTCAAAGACTGCAGGGTTAAAACTATGTTAGAAGTGGTATTTCAGTAAGACCATAACCTGTTTTGCATCACTTATATCCCATCATTATGTAGTAACTGATACAAATACTGCACAGACCCTGGCCATTCTTACCCGCTTTGAAGACAGAGGATAAAAATAACAAGCAGTAAAGAAATCACTCTTTATAGCATAACCATTATTCCCTCTTATTTTATCCTATATTCAATACTGTTATATGTGTCTGGTGTGAAACAATATGATTACAAATTCCAGATATCTTGAATGTTCTTAATATTAATATTTTATTTATCATCATCAATTTATTTATTTATTTATTGCCCATCTGGCAGCCAGGGCTACTCTGGGCAGTTTACAACAGATAAAGAACAGAATAACAAAATAATACATATACAAAATAACAATAATACAATTGGGGCATAAATCAAATATCATAAAGTGGAATAAACAAGCACAATACAATAAATTACAGTTAAAAGCATAAAATATAAAAGACAAGAAGCATAGCTGTGTGACGGATGATATTTTAGCAAACACTATTGTATTATACAGGTGTTTATTCAGGGAAGGCCTGCTTAAATAGCCAGGTTTTTAACAGCTTCCTAAATGTGCCCAGTGAAGGGGCACAGGGCACATTTTTTGTTCTCTCTTTTTTTGTAGTTTTTTGTTTTAATCGCCATACGTAGATAAGTACATACATACATTGTTCTAAGGACCTGACCATTTTCATTAGGTTTCCAATGTTCTCTCATAGACACAGAAAAATGCATGGTTTTTAAGCATGTAAATTGGGACATACTAAGGCAGACACTCCACTGGAGAATACGGGCAAACCCAAACCTCCAGAAACTGTACCTGCACAGTACATCAGTGCAAATTCCATGTCTGCATCTGAAATTTTCCAGACATACATTTAAAATAAAAATAAAAATATAAGTAACAGGAGAAGCAGAACTAATAATGGCTGAATCCACTGTGATGCCCTTTATCTTAAAATCTTTATCATCTCTCAGTTGAGCTTCTCACTGTGTACAGGAGGTAGCTGTACAGGTGAAGATTCTTTTCAGTGTCTCAAATAAAAATGGAACATCCTGCTATGAATTATTCAATCCAATATATGTTCAGTCTGTGTTAAAAGAACATTGGGAAGTATATAAAGTGTAAACAAAGTTGGATTCCTGCATTTAGCAGGGGGTGGGACTCTATGGCTTTGTAGGCACCTTCCAACTCTTTTATTCTATGAATTTATAATATTCCAAAACGTAACAGCTGAATTGGCTCAAACAGATCACCAGAAATATAACCTGGTATAATCAGGAACTATGAGCTATGAAGCGAAATAGGAGACGGCTATAGTGCATTTGGAGAGACAAACTGACAGATTATAATAAGAGAGCTGTTAGGATTGCAACTAACCATTACCTGGTTAAGGTGAAGGCTGCTAGAGGATCACACTTTGCTGACCGGATAAGCGAAGCTTCAAATCAGCAGGTGGAACTTTTCCGTATAGTTCGCGAACTATCCGGAATTGGTCTGGGTGATGGGCCTCCCACTAATATCTCACCTGACCAATTTGTAGCATTTTTTAAAATCTAAAGTGGAGGCCATCTGCCGGGATCTCTCTCCTTTTTTAAATACAATGGATAGAGCAGAGATGTCCAGCGCTCTGCCTTGCCTGGTGAGACTTGAATTTTTTCAGCCTGTGACACCAGATTTGGTGGACAAAGCGCTTGATCGCTGTCGGGCCACCACTTCCTCTCTTGACCCTTGCCTGGCCTGGCTAATCAAAGCAGCCAGGCCCATAACAACTGAATGGGCCACTGCGATAATTAATGGGTCTCTCCTTGAGGGCAAGGTTCCTCCTGCCCTCAAGAAGACACTCATTAGGCCCATTAGGAAGAAACCAAACTTGGTGGAGGACAACACTGGCAACTATAGGCCTGTCGCCAATGTTTCTTTCTTTAGCAAAGTGGTCGAGAGAGTGGTGGCTGATCAGGTGCAGGCTCTTTTGGATGAAACCAATGCCCTGGACCCATTTCAGCCGTGCTTCAGACCATGCCACAGTACAGAAACGACACTGGTTGGACTGTCGGATGACCTGTTGAGGGAGGCTGACAGGGGCAATATGTCCTTGTTGGTCCTCCTCTACATTTCAGTGGCCTTTGATACTGTCGACCACGTTATCCTCCTGGGGAGGCTCTCGGAGTTGGGAATTGGTGGACAGGCACTTGCCTGGCTCCGATCCTTCTTGGAGGACCCTCCTTAGCAAGTTCAGCTTGGAGAGAGTGTTTTGGCCCCATGGAGTCTCAACTGTGGGGTTCCACATGGTTCGATAATCTCTCCAATGCTGTTTAACGTCTATATGAGGCTGCTGGGAGGGGCGATGACACGCTGATGACACCCAGCTCTACATCTCTTTTTCACCTTCCTCAGTGGATGCCGTCCCATCCCTTGAGCGCTGCCTGGAGGCTGTACTGTGGTGCAGTGGTTCTTAACCTTTGTTATTTGGATGCTTTTGAAGTGCAACTCCCAGAAACCCCAGTCAGGACAGCTGGTGGTGAAGGCTTCTGGGAGTTGCAGTCCAAAATTCCTGAGTAACCCAAGGTTAAGAACCAGTGTTGTGGTGGATGCAGGAGAATGGGCTGAAGCTGAATCCGGGCAAGACGGAGGTCCTGAGGGTGGGTGGCCCCTCCATCTCTGGTTTGGGAAACTCCCTCTCTTCGCGCGGGGGGGGTGTCTCTCACCGCAAAGAGTGAGGTTCGCAGCTTGGGAGTACATTTGGACCCAGCACTCACCATGGAGACCCAGGTGGCGTCAGTGGCCTGCTCTCCCTATTTCCATCTGCGGCGGATTGCCCAGCTGCATTCCTATCTTGATGTTGGGGCACTCACCACTCTGGTCCATGCACTCATAATCTTGAGATTAGACCACTGTAATGTGGTCTACGTGGGGCTACCTTTGAGGTTGTTGCGGAAACTTCAAATGGTGCAAAATGTGGCGGCCAGACTCTGGCCACCTTGCATTGGCTTCCCATTGGTTTCCACATCCACTTCAAAGTGTTAATGATGACTTATAAAGCCCTAAACGGTTTAGGACCTCAATACATGGTGGAATGCCTTTTCCCACCTAGATCTACCCGAGTCACCCATTTTAGCCAGGAAAGACGGCTGAGGGGCCTTAGCCGAGAGAGGCCTAGAAAGAAAGAACAAGAAGCCGGGCCTTCTCGGCAGTGACCCCTTGACTATGGAACACCTTGCTGCCGGAAATCACCCTAGCACCCTCGCTGGGTGTTTTTAAGGGTCATTTAAAGACTTGGCTCTTTAGGTAGGCCCTCCCTTCAGTCAATGGCAATGGTGCGGCTAAAAAATATTGTAAATAAATAAATAAATAAATAAAAACACCCGATTCTTTTTTCTCTTTAGTTCTCTTTTCCTCCATCTTGAACTTCTAAATTTGTTGATTTACTCATGTGATTGTTTTTATGATATATTTTGATAGTTACAATGACGATTTTATATGATTATACTTATGATGTTTTATAACTGTTTGTAAGCCGCCCCGAGTAGACTTTGTCTAGAGGGGCGGGGTAGAAGTCAAATAATAAATAAATAAAATAGAAAGGTAAAGAAGAATAAGGTAGTTTCCAACAAGGAAATAGGAGTTTTAATTTAAAAATTCAGGAAAGCTTTCTAATTATAAAAATGTTACTCAAAGACCTAAAACCAAACCATTCCATAGATACTGTTCAGAAATATGTTCATTAATTTTATTTTTTTATTTATTTATTAAATTTATATCCCGCCCCTCTAGACCAGGTCTACTCAGGGCGGCTTACAGCATATGACCTCTCTGTTCAAATAAACTATTTTATTTGATTAGAATGGACTAAAATGTCATCTGATTTTATCCCTATAGCTGTTCAGGTTAAATGTAAAGTTGCATATATTGATTGACATTTTGGGATGTGAAACAAGATTGTTACCACATGTTCCAATGTTATTGGGGATGAGGTGCTCCCAACGGAATTTTTAATGTGAAAGGTTATATGAACTAAAATAATAGGGCTCCTCTTTCCCTGGGCTTTCTATGTGTTTGTGCGTGTGCATCCACATGCATGTGTGATAAGAGATTGAGATGAGAAGATAAAGTACTGAGCAAGTAGGTAGAATAATAACTAATCTAAAGCATAAATTTTAGGAACCACAAACTGTAATCTTGACAAAAAAATTAGGACTGTTACTTGCCAAAGGCTTCAATTCAGTGTCTCTGATTTAGCAGCTATTGAAATACTAATGGGCACTCTGGCTAGCATATTTTAATGAATTTATATCGAAATAGTTGAAGGAGGTGAAAGTTGAATTTGTTATTTTTACAGTTTAACACCTCTTCTTTCTTGGTAAGTCACTGACCTGATACACAGATATGCATACTTTAGAAACGTATTTATGACATTCAGCCAAATTTTTGAATCTGTTATTATTAGCATAAATGGTCATTGCTCTACAGTCAATCCTATTTTATAACTTTATAATTTTATGCTTTGAAAATTAATAAAATTGCTCTTCCAAATCCAAAGATGAAATGAAAAGCCAAAGAAGCTGATTTTTAAAAGTAAGAAGCCAGAGGTGCTTTTAGAAATCTGCAGACTTTCATTTAATACAGTGTTGCTTTGCTGTGACTGACTTTCCAAAATACATCAAAGGCTTTAGTGCTAAAGAAATTGCAAAACAGAAGAGACTAATCTTACTTCAACCACTGCAGAAGAGTGATATTACATATTAAGCATAAAGCTAAAGTTTCTCTAGACAGAGCGACAATGTACTGCAGCGCCAACTGATTCGCTTTACTGAGAGAACAGTTCTTAAAGCATTTCAGATGAAGGGGAAAAACTGCTTTATAGCTTGACTCATACATAGAACCCATCTGTCACAAAACCACAGGATTTTTTTTAACACAAAAGATGTCCTCCTTTGTTGTTATGGGACACTTTTGTGTTAAAGCATTAAACTAATTTATGCAGCAGCTTCATCCCTACAGCACAAATAAAAAATTGTTCCTGGCTCTATAATTATTAATCTATAAAGGAGAAACAATATTTAAAAAGATAATTATTGCTGGAAATAAAGAGAAGCTACTTTGTCTTTTAATATCCAATGTAAAATGTATAAGAAATTGTGGTGTCCACTGACTTACAGTGGTGCTTCGACTTACGAACATCCCAACTTATGACCATTGTGAGTTACGATCAGCTCCGGCCGCAAAATTTTGCTTCTACTTGCAACCGGAGCTTCAAGTTATGACCGGAAAAAAGGTGGGGGGAAAGGCGAGAAATTTAAATTACTAACCGTTGGTTGGCAAAGAGGCTACTTCTTTGTAGCTCTTTCACCTCAACGGTTAAAGTGTGTGCATCAGAGGAGGCTTTGGACTGCCTGGTGCTGCTTTCTGCTTCTGAGTGAGTACATACAGGGTTTTGCAGGGTGGGTTTGGGCTGGGAGGGTTATGTTTCTGTGCTATGATTTTTGTGTGTGTGTGTTTTGGTGTGGTGTGGTTTTTTTTTCAGCCCCAGCGCGTTCCGATGGGGCTTGCATTGGTTTTTGGGTTTTGTTTTGTTTTGTTTTGTTTGCCTCAATGCGTTCCGATGGGACTTGCATTGTTTCTTTGGGTTTTGAGTGAGTTCTTTTTTGGCCCCGATGCGTTCTGATGGGGACCCGATTTTCAGGGTTAACACTACCACAAATGTATGATGTAGTTTTGTGTTTGTTTTACTCTCTACAGTACAAATAGACATTTACTGAGTATACTTTGATGGCAGATCAGTCATATATTTAAATTTGGGGTGTTGTGTTTTTTTAAGTTGCTCAAGGTCATTTTTGCTATCCTAAAAGTGCCCCCCCCATTTTTAAATGGGGAAATTGTTGTTGGTTGCTTGATTGGTTTTTACCAAACACTGGGGGGGGGGGTTGGGTTTGTTTGTGGGGGTTTTTTTTTGCTCCTTATTTATTTATTTAACTTATAGTTATTTATTTAACTTATATGCCGCCCACACTACCCGAATGAAGCCTTAGAAGCATTCTCTAAGATCTTTCATAAAATTCATTAAATGCCCATCAGACCATCTCTTTTTTTAAAATAGAAAATGGCAATTTTCAGGCTCTGTTTGACCCACAGTGCTAGTTGGGGGTGCAAATTTGGTCTCCAAGGCCTCTGAACATGGACAGCCCTGTCTTAAAGTTTATAATTATTTTTAGTACACCAGATTGAGTTGTAATACAATCCACAAAGTGCAACAGAATGTAAACCAAAGATGTATTTTAAAAGTTCAGATGAGAAGTAGAATTTGAACACTAAAATTGGAAATAAAAAATAAATATATCTAATTTTGATTTGAGAAGTATGAACTATACTATGATGAAAATGATTCTGTTTTTCATATTGTTTTGTATTGCACTTGCAGAAATACAGAATCACAGAACTGCAGAGCTGAAAGAGACCTCAAGAGTCAGTGAGGCCAACCCCTTGTCAATGCAGGAAATCCACAGCTAAAAAATTCTTGACAGCCATTTATTTAAAAACAAATGAAAAACAGTTCATCACCTTGTGACCACGAACAGCTGGCAGATGATTTCTCCTAATATGTAGTTGAAATCAATCTCTCTCTCTCATACACACACACACACACACACACTTTTAAAACACAAATCCATTATGCCCTACTCTCTGTTGTTATGGGACACTTTTGTGTCCTTACTAACTATAGCATATACCAGCAAATATTTGAAGATGGCTACTGTATCACCTCACTGTCTTCTCTTCTGCAGACAACATGCCCAACTCCTTTGAGACTCCTTATAAGGCTTGGCTTCCAGATCTGTTGCCATCTTGGTCACCCACCTTAGATCAGCTTTTAAAAATCCTTCTTGATGCCCTATACTGGCTGAAGTCTGATCAAAATAAAATACAGTGGTGCCTCACACAACGATGTTAATTGGTTCCAAAAAAATCAACGTTGTGTGAAACATCGTTCTGTGAAACACCATTTCACATAGGAATGCATTGAAAACCGGTTAATCCGTTCCAATTGGAACGGATTGCCATCGTTCAGTGAAAATCCCCATAGGAAACATCGTTGAGTGAAACAATGTTTCCTATATTGGAATGTATTGAAGCCGACTCAATACATTTCAATGCCTTTGCGAAGTCCTTTTTCGCTCCTGTAAAAGTGTCTTACAATGTTTGGACGCTGTTTTAAATGATTGCAATGGTTAGTCCACCTCCTGAAACCTATGCAAACTGATTTTGGTGTTGTTCTGACACTTCGTTAATTTATGATGATTTTTTGTTTTTTCTCCATAGGAAACCATTGGATGGTCTGTCTAATGGTTTCCAATGGAAAAAACAAAAAATCATCATAAATTAACGAAGTGTCAGAACAACACCAAAATCAGTTTGCATAGGTTTCAGGAGGTGGACTAACCATTGCAATCATTTAAAACAGCTTCCAAACATTGTAAGACACTTTTACAGGAGCGAAAAGGGAGGTCGGGAAGAACTTTAAAAGGCAAACGGAGATCAAAGAGCCCTTTCCCAATCTCCCTTTTCGCTCCTGTAAAAGTGTCTTACAATGTTTGGATGCTGTTTTAAATGATTGCAATGGTTAGTCCACCTCCTGAAACCTATGCAAACTGATTTTGGTGTTGTTCTGACACTTCGTTAATTTATGATGATTTTTTGTTTTTTCCATTGGAAACCATTAGACAGACCATCCAATGGTTTCCTATGGAGAAAAAACAAAAAATCATCATAAATTAACGAAGTGTCAGAACAACACCAAAATCAGTTTGCGTAGGTTTCAGGAGGTGGACTAACCATTGCAATCATTTAAAACAGCGTCCAAACATTGTAAGACACTTTTACAGGAGCGAAAAGGGAGATCGTTGTGTGAAAATCCCCCATAGGAAACATCGCTGTGTGAGGCAGCAAATTTAACAGAAAAAGGCATCGTTGTGTGAATTCATCGTTGTGTGAGGCACTCGTTGTGCGAGGCACCACTGTACAGTGGTAATGCCTCCTTTCCTTGATCTGGATACTATGTATTTGTTGCTGCAGCCTACGCCTATGTATTCCTCTTTTCCCCCCACTCCACCACACTGTAGAGATAATCTTGAATCCTAATTTTGTCTTCTGAAGTTTTGAACTTCTGATTATTATCCTTCCCAGTTTGGTGTCATTCACAAATCAGATTACCTTCTGCCCTCTATTCCTCAGCTATATAAAAAAATGTTCATATATAAAAATGTTGAAGAACATTGGGCCCAGGACAGAACTTTATGACATCCCACTTGTCACTTCTCTTTAGGATGATGAAGGACCACTGGTAAGCAGTTTTTGGACATGGCGTGTCCAATTCAAAAACTACCAATTCACCTAACAATAGCATCACCTAACACACATTTTACCACGCCAACCATAAGAGTATTGAAAAGATATTGAAAAAATCCTTTCTGAAATCCACATATTCTACATCTACTGCATTCCCCTGATCTATAATAGATTAATACAGCTACACTTCCCTGGAAACATCTTTCTCTGTTTCAATGAGTAAGATGCACATGGCTGGATAGATCAGTGGTTTGGGTAGAGGTTGGAAGTTCGATTCCCCACTTAAGATACCCAGACATTGTGCCTTCCTTCCAGATCTGCAGTTCTGATTATGTTGATAATGATGATGATAGATAGCATGCATCTTCTCAGAAATTAGATGCATCTTCTCAGAAATTAGAGCACCTTTCATATTTAGGAAGATGTTTAAAATAGACTCATATGGATTTTTGAACTATGCCAACTTCATGCAGTGACAATCCTAATTTCTTCTGAAAGTATAAAGAGGTGGCTTCTTCATCCACCTTCTGACATATCATGCACACAAACATATATGGATGTGCCCAAGTATAAAACATAGTGATGCAGAGACCAACAAAGCAATGCATCTAATGTAACTCACATTGAATTTTGTTCTTTTAAATTCTGAGGCACACTAGTTTCCTTCAAAACTCACCTTATCACTTCTTACTTGAAATAATGTCATTTTAAAAACATAACCTTTTTCTCACTAAGATTGTGGTCATTACATTGACAATGCTATGCATACAACTGACCTCCAAGTAAGGAGGAAGACAATGGGATTTAAAAGGCTTAGGCTTCACAACTAATGGATCTAAAGAGTTCAACTGCAGGTTATGGGGGGGGTGTTCTGTAGAAATACAGTAATCTGTCCTGCCTTTGTAACATTAATGTTTCCTCAGAGAAGAACTTGGGGTACTCTATCCTATTAGAAACATTATTCTTACTTCTGACCTATATTCAGGAATCAATCCAATATAATCATTCAGAATGATCATATAAGATCACAGCAGCTAGGAATTTAAAAATAAACTAGTGGCAAGAAATTGTAGGGGGAAAATTCTCTGGGATTGGAGAGTAGAAGAGAAGCACTCTGGCCTCTGCCATCATTCAGGAAACCTACAGACATTCAAAGCCTTCCCTGTCTCTCAGGAATAACATCAAGCCAAAAGGGAGACCAACCTATCTAGCATGTGAGGGGAAGGACAAGCAAAGGAGGAATGGAAGATACTGAGTGGGCAAGGTTAAGTGAGGAGACAGGTGGTGGTGGTGATGACAACAGGGGTCAGCAGCCATGTTTCTTCTCTCACTAGGGAAGTCATCATTTTTAACTGCTGGATGGCTCAGTGGTTTATGTATCAGAGGCTGGCAGTTCAATTCCCCACTGTACCTCCCTGAGAGGGGCTGGCCTCAATGATCTATAGGGTCTCTTCCAGATCTGCAGTTCTAGGATTGTTATTATTATTTTAGAATACATTGCTTTTAGTTATTTATTTTAATATTCAGCTATGCTGGTAGAAAACCTTATGACATAAATACCGTCAATACTGTCATGGAATTCCATGTACACAGTCAGTTACTGCAATCGTGTGAAATAAGATGACATTTCCTGAGAAGCACAAGATAAAAGCGGCTCAAACATTTAATTTAGACGAATGCTGTCAATGCAAGTATGGCAAAAACAGTCAAAACATCCACATGTTACAACAGCACCAGGTTTTGATACTGTTTCAAAACCTTCTTCACAAAGGACACTGGAAAACAATCAGATACTCAGCAAAAGAAGATCAATTTCTAAAGTCAGGCTAATAAATGTTTCAAAGAAAGTGATAACATTTATCAACTAATTCAGGCATATTTTTCTTTTTTCAGTGTTGGTAATTAGGAAAAATTTCTACACCCAGGCAATATCATATCAAAGTCCCCCACCCATCTGCTTATGGATTAGCTGGTCCTATTTGGGGCAGGAATTGGCCCTTTTGTTACATGTATGCATGTGCTTATGTAAAAGTTACTGGCCACTATCCTGTTGCATAGCTTCACTTGTGCAGTAGGAGTGACTGGCAGCAACAGATTGCTGCTAATTGAAGAGTTCCTTTTTAAATTTTGGGGTGCACACAATTTTGTATCCTTGCATGTGATTCACATGTACTTCAAATTTGAAAAAAAATAGTGGCAATCTGTTTCTGTCAGTGACACCACTTGCACAGAAGAGCTACACAACAGGATGTTGGCTCCTGTTACTATGGCGAACACCTACAGAACAGGAGGGTGGCAGCAGCTACAGATAGTGTGAGTAGGTTTGGGGAGATAACCATAGGCTTCCCAACATTCAGTGCACCATATGAAGTATGAATTACTTCTGCTTTACTACTGGAGTGCAGTAAACACAGGGCAGCTCTTGAAGACCACTCAAATAGAACAGATATACCATGTTTCCCCGAAAATAAGACGGGGTCTTATATTAATTTTTCCTCCAAAACAGCATTAGGGCTTATTTTCAGGGGATTTTTTTTCATGTACAACAATCTACATTTATTCGAATACAGTCATGTCATCTTCTGGTTGCTGCAAAATGGTGGAGGGCGGGGTTTCACTTAACTGGGGCTTATTTTTGGGGTAGGGCTTATATTATGAGCATCCTGAAAAATCATACCAGGGCTTATTTTCAGGGGATTTTTTTTCATGTACAACAATCTACATTTATTCAAATACAGTTATGTCATCTTCTGGTTGCTGCACAATGCTGCACAATGGTGGAGGGCGGGGTTTCACTTAACTGGGGCTTATTTTTGGGGTAGGGCTTATATTATGACCATCCTGAAAAATCATACCAGGGTTTATTTTCAGGTTTGGTCTTATTTTCGGAGAAACTGGGTAAAATGTCATTATTAGTGCATCATGTGAAATGCTTGGTTTTTACCAACCTGATAAAACATTAGCACAAGCTGGTGCGAGGAAGAGCTGGCAGATAAGGGCCTCAAATGAACATTCTCCCCCATACCTCTCAGTGCCTCAGGACTGGATGTGTATGCAGCATTTAAGAACAAGCATTTTTTTAAAAAAAACTGGAAATAAAAAGATACTAGTCCCTTGTCTATGCTTCAGCTGTCCATCTTGTTCAAGTTTAGTACTTCAGTTTTAATTTTTAATCTTCATAGCGCTCCAAAATTCCATTTATTAATGACAAATAATGGAGTATGGAGAAGTTTTGCTTTTATAATTAGGGTGGTTTAATTGACTATTCCAACTACAGCTTTTAAAAATTAATAGCCTCTTTTAGGTTAAACCATGAGGCTAGTTAAGTCAGTGTGGTAAACCTAACATATAATACTCCAAAATGAGTTACATACTGTACTGGACTGTATATCTGAAGCACTATAAACCACATGAATTTGAAAGCCTTGTAAGAGCAGCTCTAAAATTAGAATCAAGATACAAAAAAGATAGGACTGTGGGTTTCTTTGAGGGCAAAGTACAGGTGGATAGACTGTGGATATATACGGATGAAAGAATAATTAAGAAAATGTACATATACTTATTAGAATATGATTTAGAGGATGAGGGGGTGAAAGAGACAATGGTAAAATAGGCAATTTTTTTGGGATATAACGTAGGTCTTGATGATTGGACTAAGATGTGAAAAGAAAGCTATAAGATGATTAAACCAGCAAATCTTAGAGAAAATATCCTCAAAATGTTTTACATATGGCATTGCACAACTGTAAGACTAGCAAAAATGTCAGAGGGTAACAGCAATATATGTTGGAAGTGTAAAAAAAAATGCAGGAACTTATTATCATATGTGGTGGACATGCAAAAAAGTCAAAAATCATTGGACACAGGTGTGGGAATTAGTTAAATTACCCAGCAGAAATTACATATAAAACCTGAAATGGCATTATTGAATGTCACATCAGGAATTAATGATAAAAAAATCGAAGCATTGTCTGATGTATATACTCATAGCAACTAGATTACTCTGGGCCCAAAAATGGAAAAGTGAAGAGGTTCCGACGATAGAAGAGTTGTTAAAGAAGCTATGGGATATGGCAGAACTGGACACTCTATCAGAAGCACTATGGGAACAACCAAGAGACTATGTAAAACAAAGCTGGGAACTAATACACTTCTGGGCCCAGAAGAAGACAGGAGTGTAGGGCAAAGTTTATGATATATGTATATCTACTTAGTATACACTGGAAACCAAACTGGGGAGAGCAGAGGGGTTAAACAGGCTGGAGTCTCTGAC
The DNA here is from genome assembly GCF_051106095.1 of Pogona vitticeps. Taxonomy (NCBI): domain Eukaryota; kingdom Metazoa; phylum Chordata; class Lepidosauria; order Squamata; family Agamidae; genus Pogona; species Pogona vitticeps. Next base: position 81,796,747 of record NC_135785.1, read on the forward strand.
TCCAAAGGGGGAAGGGATTAGCTTAGTAGAGGGCTTAGTTTAGGTTTTTTTTGTTTATTACTCTCTTTTTTCTTTTTCTATTTCTGTGTCTTGTACGTTTGAATTCTAATTTTTTAAAGAAGAGCAGCTCATGTTAAAAATCCCTTATCTTAGCTAATTGGCATACCAGTTATCTCAGAAAACTGGCAAGGATGTCTTTCAATACATCCTGACTGCAAAGTGAGTGAGAAGAGTACTTGAAAGGGCTGGAGACAAAATAGATTGTTCATGTAACAATATAATACACACGCATCTTATATAGGCAATGAATTATCAAAAAAACAGGCAGAGTATTCTTGCAATTGCTGTTAAGTGCATATTCCAAGTTTACCTGACCAACAGAGTTCACAATAATCATACTGCAGGGTTCACGTTGAAAGTCCTGACAGCTCAGAAGTCAGTTATAAATAATCTGGAACAGTTGTGACCGAATGTTGTTTAGCACTTTCAGACAGACATTCAGGTCAACTGGCAGGGGCTTTGAAAGCTTTTTCCATATTAGAACCATGATAAAAATAGGAAAAGACTGCTCCCTTTTCTTTTGCTAAAATAGATCTTACTTAAGAACGTTTTTGCAAGCCTGACAGAACACTGATTTATCCTCCCCAAATGCAGGACGGTTCCAATTGTAACAATGCAGGCCCTTTGTAATCCCTTTGTGATAAGGTATTTATTAAAGCAATAGGAAATGCATGGGCTTGGATCCAGAGTTACCATAGCTGTCACCAATCATTCCTCCTCTTTGCAGCCCCCTATGCCTCCTGGAAGTCTAATCCATTGGGTTTAAGAATGCTCTGGAACAGCGGAGGAGCTGTCAAAAACCACCTCCTCTATATAGGATTGAAATCTCCAACAAATGGAAGGAGCCCTTCTGTTCGCAGAGTGGCAGTTCTGGATCTAACCCAAAGCCAATGAGGGATGGTATAGTAAAGCAGAAGCTGGTTTTACTTTAGATCTCTTATACTTCAGATAAAATTAAAACAACATTTTAGCATGGTGCAAGTTGTTGGGAAAAGGGCAAAATGTTAAGGGCTATATTAAAACTGACAGGTTAATTTTCCAATTAAGCTATATATCACACACATACTCTTTTCAGGGTTCAGAAATAACAAGTGAGAAATAATGTATTAAAAGTAACTAGTTACCTTTGTCAATAACAACCACAGCATTTCTTTTGCCACAGATGGAAAACAGTCCCCAGAAACTCCTTTTTGTTTTAACAAGAACACAGGGCTCCTATATTATTTTTTGCAAATTCTTTCCTGATGAAAAGCGGTTTAACTTGCCCTCCTTGCTTTTTTTCCTTTCAATTTAAAAACTGAAACCCAAGCTACACAGTTATCACAAAAAGGTCAAAGCTGTTGGGGAAGCTTCCTGATAGCACTAATAAGAAGGAATTCAAAGAGACTCTGTGTGCAGAGGATAGAATTCTATTCTAGAGCATTCTGGTGTACCTATGGTTGAGCGGGCCCCTGGCTGTAGGAACAATAGACTAAACCACATACAATTCTTTCAAATAAAAAGACCACAGTTTTTTTTTTACAGCAGTGGTATTCTTGGCACAGTATGGAATGGATCCAGAACATTGGGAGACCCAAGTGTGCTCTGATAGCTGGGATCAGTCAAGAGTAGCACTCCATTGGACACCATGCAGCACACAACACTCTGTAGTTCCCTACCACCTATGGACATGGCCAGGCTTACACCCCAAGCTAGGTCTCATTGGGCCCTGCCCCCAGCATCCTTTCAAGGGACTCCTCTAGCACCAGGAAAAAGCAAGCTTCTGCTTGTCACCACCACCACCCTACTGCCTAGATCCACTCAAAGGCCCCAAACTGCCACAACAGCTGGGCCTAGATTACCTCCCACCAGAAAACTCCTGTTGCAATCAATGTATAATGGACCTACAAATGATCCCCAACCACACATGCTGCCCTCTTCCCTAAAGGTGTAGATGGTTCTCTCAGAAGAGGACAACCAACGGCAAGAAAATGTCTGGATGCTTGATCCAGACAGTGTCCCGTGCCACCACCATCCAGCCAACTACCTTGGTCATTCTGACTCAAAATATCCAACTTCTGAGGATATTACACACTTCATACTTGTCTCTCAAGGAGATCCAATCACATCATCACAACAATGAGATAGCAGCTATGGATCAAGCCTCGTCTTTTGCATGCCAGCAAGTCATTCTCCCTGAGCTGCAGTAGCAGAACATCCGGTGATCCTTTCTGGGTCAATCACCACCACAAAAAGGGCATCAGCTGGTCATATGCTTATATCTCTGCACATTCAAATCATGTGGATCTTATAGACCTGGGATCCTCCTGGGACCATCAAGAAGTCAGCAAACTCCCTCAGCTGTGTCTACCATGTGCAAAGAACCATATACTGTAGCTTGGGTGTGTTCCAGTTTAAACCAAAGTGAAAAAAATCAGTTCATTTTTCACTGAAGAGTAAATGAGGAAGAAGGAAAAGCGAGGCCAGTTTTCAGCATGGAAATGGATTCAGGTCCTTTTGGGTTCCAGAAGTGGGGATACTTTTCAATGCCATATGGAGGAGAGTAACATAATGGTAATGAATTATTATCAGGCAACAGGATAGATTACTTTTGCAAAAGGGGTCACAGGGACTGTATCTACCTGATTCTGATCCAATATAGTGGGTAACAAAATGAGTTCCTTTTACAAAGTATTGTTCTGAGCTACGACCATTATTTGCTACAGTTGTGCAAGGAAACCAAACCAAAATTCTCTCACTTCAGAAAGAAAAAAACAGATTTGGATAAATGAAGCTGTATTTAACATCAATTATTATAAAGAATCTAATTTTTTAGAAATATATTCACCAATATAGAAAGGAGTTGTGAATTTTATTGGCCAGTGTGCTTTCCACAGTATCACTACTGGAGATGCTGCATTTACATTTAATCCAACTACAGAGCACCCACTAGGTTAACTGAAATGTACAGTTTCAATGAAATTATGATGTTATGCAGTGGATATTGCATCTGGTACAATATTTAATTCTGTGTATTATATGCTTGTACTGTAGTATTGTGTACTGTTATGTCTTTTTATGGTGCGAACATACTAGAACCACTTAATTATGTATAGATTGATTAGGCAATGCAGGCCAGATTTCCCCCTGTGATTGAACTGTACTAGGGAAGTGGAAGATGGATGATCATTGTCCACAGTGTGGCCTATTGAAATGGCAGACATGTACAATACTAACAGAAACAGTACCAGTTAATTTTTCTGAATATCTTGTCAACTTACAAAAGGTGTATGTCAGTGGCCATAAAGCTTTGTTTGAATTAAGATGTATTACACAATTTTAAACACCCCAAATGCAGTAGGAGGCCCTTGTAACAGGCTATAGACTCTATCTGTAGAATGATGGCCTCAGAAGACTAACACACACACATACAGAGGAGTGTTACAACGAGCTTTTCACTGCTAGAATGTCATGGTCATGCTAAATTAGCAACAGGAAGTTGATTACAAATGTTTTTAAAGAACTAAGTTGAGAACAAAGTCAAGAAAAAAAGAGGAAAATATACAGTATTCACATAGAGATCCTCATATGTTTGAGATAATCCATTCATTTAAGCAATGTTTTGTTAAAAGAACATCTCTTTGCTTTAGCACATCATTGGAAAATATTTCAAGCTATTAAAACATAAACTTTAAAAAACATGGAAATATTTCTTGCTTAGAATGCTTTTATTACAATAATTACCTTTAGGTGGGAAATACGACTTGCTTTCAGCTTTGTGAGGCCAATCTACTACAAGGGGTCCAAACCTACGAAAGCTGGCAGTGATTTCATCTGTTTAAAAGAGAAGCAGAAGAAACCATACTTTAAAGGGAAAAGACAAAACAAAACATTATTCTTCTAATAATCTTTTAAAGATCAGCAAAGTCCATAATTTTTGCATTTTTAAATGTATGCTTAGGATTTTCCTGCTTTTCCAATCTGTGTGAGAAATCTCTATATTTCAACAGAAATTTAAATTGCTCCAAATACATAAAATTAACTATTTTCTCCCATTGGGACTGACACAGAGTCTAATAAAATTCAGTATGTTTCATATTCTGTATCATAAAGAAATTAATATTATCTTAGTCTTACTGTTTCTCCTATAATCTGTCCTAGTTTATTTAACCCAAATTCCTCTCAACTATGGAAATGTCTAGGAAGGACGGTATAATATTATTAGTGAAAAACATCTATAGCTTGCAGTGAAATTTATTCCTGTTAGTTTAACAAAGTAGAGGGGCAGTAAAGACTACTGAAATACAATGTATATAGGTAAACACTAGAAGAAGCCTGAAATTTAGTCTGTTTCTTAATGTATTAGTCCAAAATAAGCACATTGTGCCAAAGTTGTGATTTGATTTAGCTATTCACAGTTTTCCAGAGATAATTTAATGTTCCAGATCTGAACCCTTCAAAGTGTTTGTTGATTTAAAGATTGCACATGTCTAAACTCAGGAAATATGAATTACAGTATGTTTGATGAAAATACTTCCTTGCATATTCTGTTCAGTACAAACTTTGAACTACAAGGATATATGAAGCATTATCAGTGGCTATACAAATGGAAGCTGTTTTCAGTCTTTCAAACATTATGCCCATACAGTTTTTGTAACCAGCATTAAGTTTTCCTGTGGGCTTAAGATGTTTAATTTTTCATTATTTTGGCCTAAATCCAATGTTGGCATAGGAAAGTGAAAATCTTCATTAGCACTGTTGCACTTAAATACACAATTGTGGAACCATTTGTGGAACGAGCTACAGAACTGCTTGAACAGTTATTTATGCAAATTCCCACAAACCCAAGTCTGTAACACAGACCACTGTTGCCCTAATGTGTAACTGCTAGTACAACTGGTCTTGTGTTAACACCTTTAATTTGATGTTACTATGATTTTATACAACCAATGTTGACATTTCTCTAATAGTTTAATGGACCTCAGACCACAGGATTAGGACAAATAATGGGTCCTAAAACACATAAACTGTATTCTTCTGTATTTTCTTCAGTAGGTGCCTGTTATAAATCAGTTTCCTTTAATTACCTTTGATAATGTTCAAGTGTTTCCATGGGAAAGTATTATTTGATTTAACAGAACCATTCTGTAAGAGTACTAAGGCTTATATGTAATCAATTTGGGCATTGCAAGTGAAGGGCTAAATCTTTAAATGCTGTTGAATTTCCACTTTTGAAAAATATAATTTCACAGTACCTTCATCAATGTCAGGGGGCAGACCTCCAACAAACACTTTCCTCGAATAGCGCTCCACCCTTTCTCCGTTCTGGCAGCGGGTTGGAGAACTAAGACCTGATGATAAAGACTGGTCACCATGACTGTCATCTAAGAAGCCATCTTCAAAAGGAAAGAGTGAAGATCGGCCTGCAACAGATTTTGTAGTGACTTAGAAATGTGCTACATTAGAAGCAAACATTTTATTTGGAGTTCTGGCATAAGCAATTTCCCCACAGCAAAAGTGCTTGATGGAACTATGTCACAATTGAGTAATGTTACAACGGTACAGTTAAAATGAGTTATACTTATACATACAGCATGGTCTCATGTATCTTAACAATATTTCCTGAAGTCTTGCCTGAATTTGGCTAGTTTTCTTAACATGTATTTTTCATCCTTGGAAGAAATTATATTCCTAAACCCAAGTATTAAAACAATGTCTTATTTTCTTTAATTCTGAGTAATCATGTTAATAGATAACTTGTAAGATCAGAACATTAGCAAGAGCATATGCTCAGAGTTCTGCTATAGATTTACACAAGCATAATAGTATAAATTGTGGAGGCACATTCCCACTAATAATAAACAGCTGGCTGCATTTTTAGTTGTGAGTAGAGATGGGGGTATTCATATTCGTATACAAATATGAATATCCCACCATAGGTGGAACTCACTAATATGTGGCCATTTCTCACCACAATTTATTCCATTACACTTATGATGGTGTAAATCCGCAAGAGGATTCCAACAAACTACATTTTGCTTCAGTGGAGCTTCTTTCACTATTATGGAAGGATTACTTAATGTCTGACTAGTTGAAATCTTGCTGCACAATTCATGCCTGTGGAAGGGTGATGTCATTAACAGCAGGGCTGATTTTCAGTAATTAAAAATTATGTACATCTGTTCTGTGGCTTTTCTGAGTCCCATGCAATCCTTTTCATTGTTTGGAAGCCATGGGAGTCATGGGACAAATGAATAAAAAAATTAATTACATAAAACCTCCCCTTCCTGGTAACATCAACTGGTGGCAACAATTTTTGGTAACTGAAGATTTCATCCTCCTGCTCTGCAGCTCCCCCAACCTTCATGCAATAAAAGAGACTATGTGGAAATCAAAAATGCCATGGTATGAAGTCTTAAATTACTGAAAATTGAGCTCTGCCAGTGATACTAATCTTCCGCTAGCATAGTTACCAACAGGATTTCAGCCACTATTTAATTGTAACAAAACTATGAACATAGAGTGTTTAACTCAAAGGAATTGTGAGGAAGGGAGAACATAATTAAATGAAAATATTATTAAAATGGAAGCACAGTTAAATACATTTCACATAAACACATACTATTTGAAAATGTTTTGGTTAGAATACAGTATCATGTACTTAATAAAAAGAGACTCACTAATGGCAAGAATATTTTTTTCTTAGTGTTTTTGGCTTTTGAAAATCAAGGGAAGAGATTGTGCTTCCAGATTTCTAAAATCCAACATTTATTTTTAGGGATATGGTACCAGAACTAGAAATAGACAATTTTGAGCCTGACAAAGTGAATACTAATAAGCACTGAAAAGCTAGAAATGGTAATTGTGTAAATTCATATAGACCGCTATACACAGATTTGCACATTATGCTTTCAGGGTATAAAGTGGGCAGCATGTAGCCCTCCTGATGTTGAAGTATACTAGCTAGGACTTAGAAAAGTTGCACTCTTAAGAACAGCTTAAGGGATATAAGTTGCTTACTCAGTTTTTTTACTCATATCCATTAGTTGAGCACAAAAGCCTGAACAGAGACTTTTTTCAAAGGGTAGTAGTCAGAAGAATGCCTTGGAGCAATTACTTATAAGTCACTCCCAAAATATGGCAGATCCTGACAAACAGTTGCTTTAGAACATGATTCTAAATTTTTGATTAATGTATAAAAAGTATAAGTCAGTGCCTTTTATTTACCTTGACACTGTTTATCTTTTGATTTGTGTAACATGTTGGTTAAGTTTAAATTTCAATGTTTAACCATTGTGGTTCTTGTATATTTGTACATCATCTCAATGAATATAAATAATAGAGAAATAATATTCCTTCATATGCAAAAGCACTTCACTCATGCATTTATCTACTAAGATACCAACAGTGGCCTAGATCCATTTGTCAGTTTCTGTTAGAGCAGACCTAATAAATCACTATGACTTATATAAACAGTGACTTAGCAAGTCCCATTCATTCAATGGTCTATTCAAGTTAGGACTAACAATTTGTTTTAGCTCAGTTTGATAATACATTGAATGACGTAATCATATGATCTGTATAAGAAGCTTGCAAATACACTATTGTGACAGAAGAAAATACTGTAAAGAGAAATTATTGCCCTTAATAGTGGCCAGACAGCTAAGAAATATATACAGTATTTAATTAAACAACCTTAAACCAAAATGTAGCAGAATTAAATGAAAACACCTTTGTTTCTTTCAACACTGTTTTCTTTATTTCTGTCTAGATATTAGGCATCTCTAGTCTAATATATGTAGCAAGTATTTAGCTGGTGCTATAATTCTTTGCCCCCTTCTTGAATGCATACCCCAATGGGGGGCAGGGATTTTGTGTGTGTGAGGGAAGCTGAGAGATGGATCACCCGGAAGCTAAACACTGTTACAAGTCTAAACTTTTAGCATGGTAACTCAAGGCTGAATGACCAAAAGAAACTCCACATTAATGTGTCCATCCTCTTTAAGAATTAACAGTCTTATCAGCAGAAGACAATTTATAGTTCCGATTATGATGAGGAAGAGAAATCCTTAAAGGGCAGCTACTGGACAATAGCAGTAGTGTGAAAGATGACTCTGGCAAAAGATAACAGCTGTGGCATTCAAGCCACATCTTGTTAGTATGCAGAAACAGGCAATAATAAACCATTTCTGGAATCTTTTATATCTCAAAAACCTATGATGAGACTTTCAAAATTATACAAGAGATTGTGCTAGAAGATAAAGACTCCTGGAGTCAGAAGGCAGCCAATCAGCTATCGGAGAAAAGATGAAAGTATACACAGCACCATTCTTAATGAAGCAGCTGGACTAAAGTAGAAAGGGTGTTCAGCTGCTATGCACAGATGTGAAAGAAATGTCTAAAATTGCATAACATATAATTGGAACTTGGAATGTTAGAGATATGAATCAAAGAAAGCATGAAATTGTAAAACAGGAACTGAAACAGATAAGCATCACACAACTTGGTATGCGTGAATTAAAGTGGACTGGAATATGACATTTTCAACCCCATAATTACAAAGTGTTTTACTCTGGAAATGATCAACTCAAAAGAAATAAGGTGGCTCTAACAGCAAGGTATGATGCAGCACAAGCTATTACAGGCCATAATGGAAAGTTAACTAGTTAATGCCAGTCTGTCTCCATGGAAAGCCTATCAGCATAACCTTTATTAAAGTCTAGAAACAGATGCTGAAGTAGAGAGCTGATAGTCAATGACTGGAACAAAAGTAGGGAATAAAAAGCAGATCTAAACCTAATTGACCTAGGGATCAGAAAAGAAACAGGAGAATGACTCATTGGCCAGTTTCCTGTTGTGTAGCTGCATCTACGAAACATTACTGGTCTTGTCAGATTACAGGTATTTAAAGAATTGCTTTTTTTTTAATATCAGGGTGTGAATAACTTCATATCATTACACATAAATTGCACAAACACCCAAATTAAGAAACTCTCAAATTAGCTACAATCTCTTGCGGCTAATAACATCGCTCCTGTTGTGCAGATGGAGCTACACAACTGGATATTGGCCACAGAATTCTGTGAAGTGTACAGTACACAACACAAGATGGTCAAAATTAAAATCAAACAGACTAGAATATTGGAACTGGAAGACAGAGAAGTTCTAGTCTCTTTAAAAAAAATCCACAAGACTAGAAGATTTGTGTTAGACCATGAACTGTTAATATCAATAATCTGAGAAGAACCAAACAACCATCATATACACAAGTGAACCAAAATATAAAGCCAAACTTTCTTGTGTTAACACAATTCTGAAAACAAACTTAATATTACAGATATAATTCAGCTTGAAAATGTAGGATCCATTATTGTTCAAAATCACAATTTATGTAGACTTATGACTGAACAATCATATTTATGATGTCTGTGTTTAACTAGACAAGACCAATCATAAACCAAAGCAAGCTAGATTGCAAACTGTTGGAGGTATCATTTCTGTAACCCATGTTTGGGGGAACACAGAGAACTCCAGAGCCAAAATGTGCCCCGTACTGCCCCATCATTTTTCCAAACTTCTTTTAATGGAAAAAGAAAATTCCTCTTCTATACTCTAGCACTCTGAGACAATTTTGCCTATTTTTGAGGTGCCCCCAAGTACAGTGGGGTCTCTACTTAAGAACAATCCAACTTAAGAACAGCTCCATTTGCTAAATTTTGCTTCTATTTGAGAACAGAAATCCAAGATAAGAACAGGAAAAAAAACCTTTCCTGCTCTTTTTTTAACCTTAGGTCATCTTAGGTTAAAAAAAAAATTCTCCCCCTAGTGGTAGAGTACGTATTAACCAGCTTTGCATTAGTTCCTATGGGAACTAATGCTTCAATGTACGAACGCATCTCTACATAACAAAAAAACAGCCAGAACGGATTAATTGGTTTTCAGTCCATTCCTATGGGAAATTTTGCGTCAACTTAAGAAAGTTTCAACTTAAGAACACCATTCCAAAACGGATTAAGTTCTTAAGTAGAGGTTCCACTGTAGTTTCTATGGACGGAAAAGAGCAGATACGGATTAAATGGTTTTCAATGCATTCCTATGGGAAATGCAGATTCAACATAAGAACGTTTCAACTTGAGAACCACCTTCCAATACGGATTAAGTTCTTAAGTAGAGACCCCACTGTACAGTAAATGTATTGCATTGCATCACACCACGCTTTATTTGGAGAGAGAGAGAGATAAAAAGAAAGCAGAAGCAGGGGGTGGCTTTGAGCTTTAAAAAGTCCACCCTATTTTTGTAAGAAAAAAAAATCAGACAGGGTTCTCCAAGTTCCATCCAGGATCCCCAAACCACACTGCGAACCCAGTTCTTTTTTTTTTCTTTTTTCCTGGTTCATGGTCCAGTCTGTGCCCATCTCTAGTTTAGAGAGCTATGTTAATTAGTCTCTGTGCCTTATCAGTTGATAGCTATTTAATTTTCAAAATTATTACATAAACTATTCTATTATTAAATTATGAAGCCATTTCTTCTCTCCAGAGGTCAATACAAATACAGCATTCCAAAACACGAAATCTGGAGAGGCTTTACCATTATTCACTGCTTCATGCATCACCTCCTTTGGGGACTCTGCAATTCTAAGAGTAATTAGATCTCTTGGAGGTATCCTACTACATGCTACTGCTGTGGTGGACAAAGCAGGAATGAAGAACAGCCTACTCAAGCTTGCACTGTACGGAGGAGGGACAGGATTGCCACCAAAACTCACTTCATCTAAGAGGTTTCACACTGCAGGCACAGATTCATACTTCGACACACACAGCCCACAACAAAGCAGTATTGGTTACATAATTTGCAGAGATTTAGAGAAATTATTTGAATGCAGTCATTACCATTGGTGAACACATAGTTAAGCTGAATGTAAGGGACAGGTTACAATTACATTATTTATGTACATTGATATGGAGCATGTTGTCTTATAACTTAAACAGCTCTTTGTAAATTGGCTGAAACACAAATACAATATTTAGCATATCTAGTAGCGGGAGGGGGAGATCAAGCCAGTTTGGGAGAAGATCAGTAAAATATCCAGGTGACCTCACCTCCAAACCAAGGAGGAGGTGCAACAATTTCCGTGCCTAGCACAGCACTGCCTACAATTTATCCCAGATTTTGCCTACAGAGCTGCATCGATTTAGTAAAGAAAAGGGCACCTAAAACTGTCAGGTAGAGTACATGTTTGACACTTTGTAGAATGCCTTATGTCAAATCCCCAGTGTTGACGTCCCCTGATTTCTCATACCCCTTTATTCTCCAAAGAGAAGCATCTAAGAGGGGGTGAAGGGCAATATGAGCTTGAGGGGGAGAGAACAGAGAACATCTCATCTCCTGTCTTAGCCGCAAGTTGAATCCCAAGGGGCAAAAGTATGCAGCTATAAAAAAAGAAGCCATGGCAATATGTTGTGCCATTCATTTGCTACAGTACTGTTATGAAGACTTTTTGATCATTGATTATGCCTCATTACACTGGTTAGCCCAGATGAATAATACTCATCCCAAGCTAATTAGATGGTACTTATGTTTGCAGACCCATTCTCTTTGCAGATTATATTCAGGCATGGGAGACAACATGCTAACGTCAATAATTTCTGTTGATCAGGCCTTTGGCCACTGAAGACAAGAGAGGTATGGCTTCTTGGGAGGGAAGCCCTGTGAGTGGGTGAGCGTGGGTGATCATGAGGGGTCTCCCTCCAAGTTCCACTGACCCTCTACTACTCCCTGCAAAAGTTATGTGGTGGACATGGAGTGGATCCCTTCTCCCAGTCATTATCTGGGGTTGAATGCTCCCTTGCAGTCTGGAAGATGGGGGAGACCCAGATATGTGGGAAGAAGAAAAAGGCAGGAAGGAGCCTGCAAAATGGGTTTCTCACCAAGGAGACTGAGGAGGAGCTGGGAAGCAGTTGGCACAGAGGAGGAGAGTGAGAGCATGGATAAGACTGATGCCTCTGAGTGGAGAGGGATGAGCTGGGCTGTGCCACATATTCTAGTTCATACACAATCCTCCTCTACTGGATTATATTCCAGATGATTTGAAAGAGCTCAATTTAGAAGAATGTAAGGAAACCATGAAAAGACTAAACTGCAAGCTGCCTGGGAGATGTTGAAGAAAGGGAGTCAAATCAAGAGTTCAGATCATCTTGACCTCAATCTGCCCAGAGACCTTTGGGTAGAGTGGACGGCATATAAATTAAATAAATAAATAAATACAATCCAGCACTTAGTTTGTAACAGGAGCTAGAGTCTTAAGATATGTGAGTCTTGATGATACAGTGTACTCCGGTTACTTCCCCGTAAATGTTGCATTCATTAGTTGAACACTGACTCTGAGCCTTCTACTGAGGGCTGACACAAGAGTGTCTTTTGAGATCGCCATCCCCCAGAGAGAGCACCCCCTTCATGCCCAAGCAGTGATGAAACTACAGAATGGCAAGGAGGGATTTTTAACCTTTTGGCCCTGTGACACTTCTGGTCAGAATGCAGGCTCATATTTCCCACAGGAGGAAACCTTCCTTCAGGATCTGCAGGCATGGTTGGGAGTTTCCAGTCAGAACTGCACCTATGGGAAAGGGATAGACCCTTCCCACACCGTGTGCTCAGTCCATTTTAGGAGTCCCATACAGGCAAACTGGATTCTTAAAAAACCATGCATGAACAACAGCACATGCATTTTGGCCCCAAGCCCCCAAATATATCAGCACTGATTCAGCTGATGCATGCATACATGTTCTCCAGTATTTGTTGGATAATTTGGAACTGTCCAATAACATTTTTTGTTCTTTTAAGTACAAGAGATGCTGGAATAGATACTTATCCCCATGTTTTCATGTAGTTCTTTAAAGAGAAAAGTGGCAAAATATTCTTTGCTTATCATAGTAATGTATCAACATTTCAATCATATTTTAAAGAAAATATCTGCTGCTCCTGTCGATCATTAAATTGTTGTCCTTTAAGAACAAACAAAATATCTTCTTCCAGTACCCGTACACAAGGGCTCAATTGGAGTGGGCTGGGGTAGTTTAAATAGGGTTGCTTAATGTCAAGTAGAGATCTAGTATGCCATTTGGTGTGCTTTGCATCCAAATGGCATAGACACCTATCTGGTCTGCCCCCTTTACAAGAAAAAGGAAAAAAAGAATCCCCCTCCTTGCTCCCCTCTCTCCTCCTGCTTCTAGGAGGAAGTTTTCTTTTCTTTTCTCCTAAATGATATCAGCGCTATTATAATAGTATTTTTCTCCCATTTAATTTGCTTCCCTCTTCTGATCCTCCTTGGAGTTGCAGAAGTAGTGTACAATTTCACAATACAGTATTGTAATGTGGCTAAGCTATCTTAAGCCACTTAACAATGCTGGGAAATTGAAAGCAGTAGGAAAATTTAAAGTTGCAAGCTCTGCTTTTGTTTGTTTCCAGTGATCACACATGCTGGAAACAGACCAAAACAGAGTAATCCTTCCCCCTCAAATAAAAAAATGCCCCTCATAGGGACCCAGAAAGTTGTGGGTAGGAACACCCTGGGAAAGAGCTAATTTGGTCTACCAATTATGGTGTGTGATTGCCAGCAAAAGGAGCAAACAAGCCCATCCTTGCAGTGAACTAAACAGTGGGACAAATGTCAATCTGATCATACCCTTACTCCACTATGATTATGTAATTATACAGCAACTCAAGCAGAATCAAGGCTACTGCCACTGTAGCAACAACAAGGGAATCATTCCAGTTACTACACAGAAACAATCAGATGTCACAGCCTGTTTTTTTCTTTTCTTTCATGGTCATATTTAGTTTTAAAAATTAAAATAATTTTTACCTCGTCTCCGTCCATAGCTCCTGGCTGCATGTAAATACAGAAAAATATAGTGGGTATTTGCATAACAATTATTACTATATACATAGTTTCCTACAGATTTCACATTTTGGACAAAGTAGTCCATGTAACTTAAAACTCTTAGAACAATCCTGAGGGCACAACTACATTTAATTTTTTTTAAATTTCTGAAACACGATGATGATCACAAGTTTCTTTCTAGTAAAACAAACAGATAGATGGACAAACAAATTAACATATATGGGATGCATGCATCCATGTTAAATTTGCCTTACTGTGGAAAAGTTAATTTTAAAAGTTTCCTGTCCCTTAAGAACCTTAAGAAGTAGAGTTTAAATTGTATGACAATAAAGAATATTACTATGAAGTTTTATTACATGATTATTAATATCAATTTAAACTTTTAAACGCATAACTAAAATAGATAGAATTGCTGGAATCCTGTTATGCAACTGCACATACATGCAGGCAGATGACATCAAACTTTACACATACACAGTTATGTAAGAAAATTCTGACAAATATAAAATATTTGCTATAAAAATCAATCTGCTTATCTTAATTAAATAGTCAATCAGTCATGTCATTCTGAAAATCTAGTTTATTGAAAGCAATCAAAATAATTAAAATATTCTGCATAGTCAAGCTTTTGAATGCATTATAAAGACTGTTTTATAATATTACAGAATACATCTTCTACTCAAACAATTAAGTATCACAGAAATAGCAGAAGGAGAGGGAAACAAATTGGGGCAAGTCATTTGGTAAATGAAGGCCTGAGCTAATATTATTTTAGGCAAAGAAATGTTGACTCTTTCACTATACTAGCAGAAGTAGCACCTCTGCACTTTAGTGAGACAGAAAATGTTCAGATTTGCAGGTGTGACTACATAAAGAACATTGTGGTGTTATTTTTCATTTGAGACTATTTGCCCCAAATGCAACAATAATTCCAGATTATTTATTTATTTTGCATCTTTGGTGTGTATTTCTTTCCCTCCAATAAACTGGACAACACAGATAGGTAGGTTGCTGGGGGAGAATGTACAAATATGTTTTTACTGTTACTGAACTAGATGTGATTTTCAACACAGAATGTCATAAAAGACAAGCAGACAAATGAATCCTTCTAGGAGGCTGGTAAAATGGATATTCCAAACTCTGTATAAAGGGACAATTTTTCAAAGAAAAATAATGAATAATTCACAAACACATCTATGAGTTTAACAAACTCTTTGCCTCAAATTGCAAATGATATGCACACTGTTATGAAGCAGATTATTTTAAAGCTCCAAATATTGCTGAACTGTTCTAGCTATTTCTATACATAAAACATAGATAAATGTAATCAAATTCAAAGTCTTTATTTGAAAGGAACAAAAGATGTTTCTTTTCTTTACAAAAGATGTAGACTTTAAAAAGAGGAGTCTGCCTTATAGTCAGGCAGAAAAGAAAACCATGCTTATATGTCACATTTTAGAGAGGTGGCAAAAGTCAAGCTAATCCAAATGAATAAACAGATGAGTCCAGATAGGATTCCATCAAGTGAGGATGCTATATTGTCAACAGAACAATCAAAATATCCTAAACCCTGAACTAGTCTTAGTTGGCTCGGGAAACCAGCAAGAAACTAAAGAAACTACAGTAGTATATGTTTTCTTCCACACATGCAGACGAGAATATGTGGGAGGAAACACTGTAAGGGAGACGGTAGTACTTAAGATAGTCACATGACAAACTGTTTAGGACTTCAAAGAATCAGCATCTTGAACTGAGCCCAGAAGTTAACATGGAGCCAAATAACATATATGATGAGTATCTGTAATAATTCCATCTGACAGAGCATTGTTGCTTTCTTAGAAACTGACAGTAGTTGTACTTAAGTGTGATCAGGATATTGACTACATTTCAGTCCAAATTCCCATCCAATTTTGCTCACAGGTTTAAAAGCTTATGTGTACATATGCACATGTACACATGAAAGAGGAAAAAGTTTATTTCAGATTCTCTGGAGCTACAACTTTGGCATAAATTCAAGCAATCTTAAATATACAATTTGTTCCACATCTTATACATGCATTTTTGTACACTGACTGGTGGAAGAGAACCAGCTATCAGAAAGAGTAGTTTCTGCATGTAGGTATTACGGCTATATACTCTTTGCCTGCTGTACCAAGACAGCTTGGTCAGGTCTGGAGTCTAGAGTCATCTTAATTGAGATAATTTTCAATCTCAAGAAAGACTGCACATTTTTCAGAGATGGCAGAAATTCTTTATTAATTATGAGATTGCTATACTACCTCTAGTCTAAGAAAACTTCAGAGAGATTGACTGTTTAGTTAAAGCAGATGTGGACAACTCTAACTGTTACAATTATTTTGCCCTGGGAGCTTCCTGGGAGATTCCATGTCAGCACCAACTGTGGAGCTAAAACTGCCATCCACCATCACTTGCACTCCTCAAATGGTGAAAAGGAACTTTTTTGAGTTAAGCTGTACAAAATGGACAAGCTTCACACATGCCACAAATATCACAGAAAGTTATCAAAAAGATTGCAAGGTAGTTTTCACAGCGAACCCTGGAGCTGGGTAGATTGAACCCAAAGGAATGCAGGTGAAAATGTTGCATTGTCAAAGTGTGGAGAGGAGAGAAGTAAGCAAATAAGCATATAAGTAGAAAACAACCAAAGAAGCCAAATGGCCATAAGACAACATACACATACCAGAGATATTTGGAGATTGATACTATGTGTAACTGTTGGTAAATTACCATATTTATCCATTTATAAGATGACCCCCCCCTTTTCTAACCCCAAATTAGAAAAAGCAGGGATCAAAGTGCTCTCTTTTTGCTAAGCCCCGTACCTTCACAAAAGGCAAGGCAAGCGGCTGTCAAAGTGACTGCCGCTTTTCCTTGCCTTTTCAGAAGGCACAGAGCTTAGCAAAAAGAAAGGGAGCGACACCTTCCCTTTCTTTTTCCTAAGCCCTGTGCCTTCGCAAAAGGCAGCGGTAAAGAGCTGCCTTCCGTGTATAAAACCCTCGATTTTTTATCAAATTATTTAAGGAAAAAGTGTCATTTTATACACTGAAAAATACAGTAGTATTAGAAGCTCCTGGACTAAATTGGATTATGAGTGCTTTCTTTCAATGGAGAATATTGTGGCTACATGCAAGTACAGGGAATATGTACATGTAGAGCGTATAGTGAAAACATTGTGGAATGCAGAATGCCAGCAGCATATTATCTTTGTCTACAAACTATTAAAAAAAGGCAGAGAAAGGCATATTGCTGTCATGTTACACTATATATTGATCGGGGTATAATGTTTTTAAAAAGGTAGAAGCCTCAAATGGGGAAAATTTATTCCTAGAAAAGTTGTGGGTGACCATCCAATGCTAAAAACTAATTTACTATGTGGATATATTATGGCTCCCTTGGCTAAAACCCTAATTTTGATCTTGAGATACAGACTGCAAAAAGAGAGGATATAACACATATTTTAAAATGAATGAATGAATTGTTTCAATTACTCAGTGTTTGTCTTTTTATGCCATATCTAGCAATCTAACTTTCCTAGAAGAAAATCCGCCACAAGAGACAAACAACATATTTCAAGACCAGAACCTGTTCTTTTTGCCTGCATTGGGTGGAAGATTTTTTGATTGCCAGACTGCAAAATGCACCAGTTACTGCAGCAACAGCTGCTGTTCCTGCTAGGTCTCATCCCTATTCAGATTTATCTATAGGAAGCATGACGTGTGGGGAGTTTTTCCAAGTCCTGCATTGTTCTCGAGACTTGCACTCACTGTCAGAATACAAGCAATTTTTCCCAGTCCCTGCCCCACTGATACAATTAAGTTCTGACCTGAAATGCTGCATAGAAAAGGGTATTTTGGAAAGTTGCACACAGAATATGCTAAGAAAGATAACTATGAAAATAAGTTATGTTTTGTTTTCAAGTCCACTGTAATGAAAACATTGCACAGAATAGACTCATGATAAATTAAATCTCAAACTGGGACTGGTGCTTTATAACCTGCTCAAAATGACTTAAGAGTTAGGAGTGAGCACTAAGGCAGATAGGTTTGCCAACAGCACCAAATTATTCAGGATGTGAAAACAAAAAAGGATTGAAAAGTTCTCCATATGGGTCTTTCCCAACTGGGCAATGGGTAATAAAACATGTGAAAAAGGACAGCTGGAAAAGGTACAAAGAAGGACAAACAATATGTTCAGGCAACAATTCCTCCATATGGAACTTTAATCATGGAGGGGGTCATTTTTAAAGGGTGAATAACGAAGGGACATAATATGGGTTCATAAAAATATGGACAGTACAGAGAATGAAAATGAGGAGGTCCTCTTACTCTTATTACAGTAAAATCTAGGATCATTGTGGAAGTTAATAACAAAAAATTCCGGACAGATGAAAGAAAATACTTGTTAATAGTTACACTATAGGATTTAGTTGATGTGATGGTGGATACCAAACAATATTTGCAAAAGGGGGATTAGGGGAAAAAAGCACAGGTCACAATCCTATTGCCCCCTTATGTTTGCACAATACTATGCTGTACGACCAATGGGACTTTATGGAGTTTGCACGGGGAGGTATCCAGTACCTACTTGTGCAAGTCTAAGGCCTGTTGAATCTCCAACTTATACAATGGCAAAGCAGAGGTCATGGGATATGATAGCAGAACATTCGGTTCCACATGTAGTGCAGACGAATTTTGACAACTGAGAATAATGCTTCAATTTTATTTATTTATTTATTTATTTGTTTGTTTGTTTGTTTGTTTATTATTTTTACCCTGCCTTTCTCCTTAAAAAAGACCCAAGGTGGCATACATAACTGAAAAAAAATATTTAAAGCTGAAAACAATGAGCAGTGATTCTGGGGCTTTCCATAGGCATCTAATTTGGCCATTGTGGGAAAGCGGATGCAGACTATAAGGGCCTTTGGCATGATTCAGCAGGGCTCCTCTCATGTGCTTTACTGTTTGTTTATAACATGTTTCAAGTGCATACTGTTCAGTCACATTGTCTCCCAACATGTCTTCTGCAGGAAAGCTGGTTCCATATTGGCAGGCAACCAATATAAACAACATGCCATGCAGAGCTATAGTCCTCTCCTAAGCCTTGTAATTATTACAGGCCACATTTTTTAAATATTTAACTAATTTCTGTAATTAAAAGACAATGGTTGAATTAAAAAAAAGGCTTGTTACTGCACGTAGAGCTTCCATATAATCTCATGACATGCTGCTATCGAAGGTATGGAACCTTTACACACCATTAGCACCAGCTTTTAGGGAGTACAGAAAGCTAGTATTAGGAGCAATGTTGAAGTGTCCTAGCAGTACTCCTGAATATAGGGCATTATGACATACTTTAGGAGTTGTTTTTGGTCTTCTGTTACATTTTTGAAGACATTAAAGGCTGCACAAGAATATGATTTTCATTTTTCCTAGCTGATAGAAGATTTGCTACATTTAGCATCATCTTGGAGGTCACATCCTAGATGCCAATTCTCAATACACCAAAGCGTACAAAAATAAACCGAAAATTTTATTTCTATTCCATATGCAAAACCAAAAAAAAGTAAAATATGAATCTTATGACATACCATGCTATGAAAGGAATAACCAATCCCATTTTTTCCTTTTGTGTGTTTTTCCCCCAAAATGGAACAAGCATTTTACATTCTTACGGTATTGTCAAGATTTTAAATGATTTCTCTTCCAAACATGGCACAATATGTAGCTACAGGATGTCATTACAGAACTATGCTAAAAATATGCTTCAATAGAGGCATTTATATATGCTTCATGCTTATGTTCTTAACTTACAGAATCCATCTGACACTTGTATTCATTTTGCTCAAGATTCTAGACCTAGATTTAGAGATGTATAGTAAGTAGACCTGCAAATTAATCCAATCTTTACCATCTAATGACTAATCACAGAACAACGCACTTCTAAATGCAAAATGTTTTGGTGAGAAAATGCCCATGCAATGAGGAACAGATACCTTTCACCATTTGACAAAGCACTTCTAAATACTTGCAAAACATTGTCCAGTTTGACCCTTCATTGGTTACATTCTACAGCATGTCCTATAATGTCATTTGAGACAGATCACAGGAAACAAGACCGTTAAACTGTCCTTTCTAAAATGTAATATATAAATTCACAATAGATTACAGAATATTTATGTGAACAACTGTTCTGTAACTACTGGAAAGGAGGGTCTCTCTGACCTAGATCACTTATCACTCACCCCTCTTGCTATCCTAAGAAAAAAAGGCTAATGTTTCATGCCATTGTTTATCAAGATGCAAAAAGCTGAACATGGACACACATGACATCATCTTCAACTAAGCCTTTCCTTAGAGTGTGATGGCACAGGGAAACAGAATGCAATTTGGATCACTTGTGGAGTGATCCAGTGTGATGTATTTCCTGGCTGTCACATGATATACGGGGAAATATACTCCAGCCTGACCCCAATCCATGCCCAAGCTGGATCTTTTTGGTCTAGCTGTAGGACTTCTCCTTTTGGGTCCATGGTGGAGCAATTCCCAGCAGATGAGGGATTGCTCCTGTTAAAGTGACCCTTTCTGGTGCAATCAGGCATGCATCTTTGAAGCTGTCTGATCACACCCTTACTTAGCTTTTGTTGGACTTCTTTTGCAGGCGGAGGGAAGGTACTGTATTTGAATAGATTTGAATCAATTCTAGCAAGCTGATACTGACCTTGGATATGACAACTCTACATAGTACCACACAGGCAGATATCTCACAAATATTAGGGAATAAGTTTCTAGACCAGGTGGATTCAGAACAGCTTCTGAATCTCACCTGGTCTAGAAACTCATTCCATAATATTTGTGAGATGTTTAAGATGAATAGTTAATACTTATATATACTCACATGAAAAGGTGTAACTAAAAACTCTCATACTGTGATTAAAAGCAAATAACATTTATGTATATAACAAAAGGCATGGAAGATTTTCGAACATATATATCAGCTCACAAAAGCAACTTTCACATGTTATATATGTTTATACTATCTCACAATATTGTACCCTATACCAGTGCCAACATCTTCCAAACCTAAAATGTGAGAGATCATTAGCAAATGTGAGATTTACTTTTCACAAAAGGCATACGGTTTTCTAAACTGAAAGGTATGTGATTGGATATATAGTATCATGTTCATCTCCAGTCCTGCCAATCTCCCTTTTCTTCTTACCATTATTGAAAACCTATATTAATCTCAGATGCTACTTTCGGGGAAGCAATTCAGTATGTTTCAACATCAGCCTTATTGTAATTCCTTCAACTGTTCAGAGGCTTTCAGCTACATACCAAAGAGCCGGATATAACATTGTTAGAGCCACAAATGAGACTATGGTTGAAATACAAAAATAGTTTAATCAAATTATTATTGTTGTTGTTGTTGTTGTTGTTGTTGTTGTTATTGTTGCCACATTTCTCCCAACAATGGACCCAAAGCGGCTTACAACATTAAAAATCACACAATTATAAACACAATAAGTTAAATATTAAAAGACAAATTAAATAATATATGATTTAAAATAAAATTAAAAGATTATAACATTAAAACATGGAAAAGATTTAAATTATCTGCTAAAATGGGGTTCAGGAATTCAGTTGTGATTGTTAAAAGCCTGCCTGAAGAGACAGATCTTTAGCTTTTTTTTGAAAGGATAAGAGGGAAGGGGCCATCCTGATCTCCCAAGGGAGAGTGTTCCATAGCCTGGGAGCTGCTGCACAGAAGGCCCTCTCCCGTGTCCCCATCAGCTGTGCTTGTGCTGGCAAAGGGACCAAGAGAAGGGTCTCTTCTGCTGATCTTAATCACCAAGAAGATGAATATAGGAAGATATGTTCTTTCAGGTAGCCTGGAACCAAACTGCATAAGGCTTTATAGGTAATAACCAACACTTTGAATTGGGCCCGGAAATGGACTGGTAGCCAGTGCAGTTCTTGTAACAGGTGTTTTATATGGTCCCAGTAGTCGGGCTGCAGAGTTTTGCACCAGATTAAGTTTCCGAACCATCTTCAAAGGCAGCCCCACATAGAGCATGTTACAGTAATCCAAACAGGATGTAACTAAGGCATGTGTCACTGTAGCCAGATCCAACACCTCAAAGAACGGGCACAGCTGTCACACCAGCTTTAGTTGTGCAAATGCCCTCCTGGCCAATGCCGAGACCTGCGCATCCAAGCTTAAGGATGTATCCAGGAGTACACCCAGACCTCAGTTTTCAAGGGAAGTGCAATCCCATCCAGCACAGGTAGTATTCCTATTCCTTCATCCGCCTTCCAACTAACCAGGAGCACCTCTGTCTTGTCTGGATTAAGTTGCAGTTTTTTTCCCCTCATCCAGCCCATTACTGATGCCAAGCACTGGTTTAGAGCCAAGACAGCTTTCCTGCATTTAGGTGGAAAGGAGAGACAGAATTGGGTGTCATCGGCATACTAGTGACACCGTACCCCAAAACTCTGGACAACCTCTCCCAGTGGTTTCATGTAGATGTTAAAAAGCATGGGTGACAAAGCAGAACCCTCAGGAATTCCACAGGCCAGTGGCCAGGGTGTTCAGCAGGAGTCGCCCAGCACCACCTTCTGAGTTCTCCCCCCCCCCAGGAAGGACTGGAGCCACTAAGAAACAATGCCTCCAAGTCCCATCCCAGAGAGACAACCCAGAAGGATACCATGGTTGATGGTATCGAAAGCCACCTAGAGGTCCAGCAGAATCAACAGGGACACACTCCCCGTGTCCAGTTCCCAGCGTAGTTCATCCACAAAGGCAACCAAACCTGTCTCTATCCCATAGCTAGGCCTGAAACCAGATTGAAATGGGTCTAGATGAAGATCATGGGTTGTCAACCACCAGTCCGTGGTCCAGTGACAGTCCATGCGCTTGCTGGAACTGGGCCGCAGATATGGATCTCTGCCCTCCTGCACATGGAGCTCGCTCCCCCCAGCCAGTCCATGGGCCCAAAAAGGTTGGGGACCACTGGTCTAGATAATCTGCTTCCTCCAGGAATCCCTGGAGCTGAGAAACCACCGCACACCCCAGTACCTTGCCCAGGAATGGGATGTTTGGGACTGGCTGGTAGTTATCCAGTACACTGGTACTCAGGGAGGGCTTCTCCAATAGTGGTCTTATTACTGCCTTCTTTAAGCAAGCCGGGATCCTATCCTGCTGGCAAGGAACTATTTACCACTCCCCATACACAATTGGCCATTCCTCCTCCGGCTGCTTTTATGAGCCATGAAGGCAAGTATCCAGCACACATGGGTAGCATTCACCTCTCCAAGAATCCTGTCCACATCATCAGGCTGCACCAATTGAAAAGTATACATTAAAACAGGACAAGCAGGGACCAAAGTTACATCCACTGGGTGTGTTTCAATTATAACATCCAAGTCAGAGTGGATTCAAGCAACTTTATCTGCAAAGTGTTGTGCAAATTCCTCACAGCAGATTGTGGAGTGGTCAATATTTTGTTCTTTTGGTGGAGCATGTACTAAGCCCCTGACCACTCAAAACAACTCTGCTGGATGACTTTGTGCAGATGCAATGGCAGCAGCAAAGAACCTTTTCTTTGCTGCAGCCACTGCCATGGAATAAGGCTTCAAATGGGCTCTAGCCCATGTTCGGTCAGATTCGCTTTGAGTTTTCCACCATCGTCGTGCTAGTCTCCGTCCCACTCATTTCATCACTGTCAGCTCCCTGGTGAACCAAGGCACTTGCCTGGCTCTTCTTCATGGGAGGTGATGCTTATGAACGATTGTGTCCACTGCCCTGGCCATTTCTCCATTCCCGAGATCAGCCAGAGCTTCAACAGGATTGCCTGCCAGGGCAACAGGAAACCACTTGGATCCATCAGTCTCCTGGGGCGGACCATCCTAATAGGTCCTTCACCCCAGCAGAGCTTAAGATCTAGTACATCTAAACCTCACCAGGTAGTGATCTGTCCATGACAACAGAACTAAGACAGCCCCTCCACACCCAGATCACCATCATCCTTCCCAGCATGAAATACAAGGTCCAAAGTGTGTCCTGCTATATGTGTGGGGACAGAAACCACTTGGGACAGACCCGTGGTTGTCATAGAGGATATGAAGTCCTGAGCCACTCCTAGTAAGTTGGTCTCAGCATGGACATTGAAGTCACCCAGTACTATCAGCCTAGAGGACTCCAACATCACCTCCGATACCAACTCAGTTAGCTCAGGAAGGGAGACTGTTGAGCAGCGGGGTGGATGGTACAACAAGAGAATCCCTAGTCTGTCCCAGGCACCCACCTTTAAGTATGCACACTCGAACCCAGAAATTGTGGGACAAGGCACCTGGTGAGGGGGACAGAATTGTGATAGATTATTGCAACTCCACCTCCCCACCCCCCAGGTCTGGCCTGCTGCAGCACAGAGAACCCATGTGGGCAAAACTGAGACAGACCGGCTCCCCGAGCTTCATCCAGCCAGGTCTCTGTAACACAGGCCAGGTCAGCATGCTCATCCAGGATCAGGTTCGGGATGGCTGATGCTTCCCCTTTTACTGACCTGGCATAATGAACAACTGCAGAACCAGAGGCTGAGTGTTCGATTCCCTACTGTGGCGCCTTGACAGGGGCTAGACTCTATGATCCATAGGATTCCTTCTAGCTCTGTGTAATGAGTTCTGCCGAAGATCTGGAATCTGAGGGGTTTACAGCTGAGGAGAATGCTGGGCAATCTGAATTGCAGGCAGCTGAATCACCACCAGATTCTCCTTCCCCAGTAGCCAGGGTAAGGGAGAAGTTTCGGCAAGAATTCATACCATGAAGATCTGAAGCCCGCATGAATGCTTCCCATAGGAACATCAGGTCTATCAGCCCTGAGTATTAGCAGGATGAGGTGTTTAGATGGCTGCTGTTGCTATAAAGTCTGCACCCAGAGGCTTGCAAGTTTGTGGAAGCAACAAGTCAAACACTTTGGCTCGCATCCACGCTCTTGCTTATCATGGACCTTGTTCTCTGGACCCCTGGCTTTGGACTCTGACTGCTGACTACGGTTTGTGTTTTGGCTTTGGCGTTTTGGTATCTGCTTTGCATCTCCTGGACTTCTGATATTGGACTGGTTTATTGGACTGTTGGCTGTTTAAACCCCCTGAGAACGTAACACTCCACAGTTCTAAGATTGTTATCATTATATTGTGTAAACTAAATACTTTGAATAGAACTGTATTAAGTTACACATGGCAAGAGTGGCAGCATATTTACTTACTATCTTCACATACCACCACAATAACCCATTGTAATTTTCTTCTATTATGAGCCTACTGGATAGGCACTTCTGGATAGTGATGGAAGACGTGGTAATCCTCTTATGCAGACAGAAGCAACTTTTTAACAAAGCAATTTTAAACAGTCCAATAGTTAGATCTTGCTTTTATGTTCTGAGATAATTCATCTGTTTTCCGAGAAGCTTAAAGAAACATTAGGTAGGCCTAGTGATATCCAGAAAGGCAACAAACAGTAATATGTAGCCTCTTGTATTATTCTTTGAGTCAGGTGAAAATTTATTGGTCTTGCTGAAGCCGATCTGTGTACATGTGGTGCACAGAGAGACTTTTGCAAGAGTTTGCATTTCCCTGCAGCAAACCACAGTTTAGATAGACTTCCACATTTTCCAAAGAAAAAGGTAGGTCTTAGTAATGATGGATATACAGCAATAGAAGCTCTCCCCTGAACTTTCCTTCCCAGATTTGTGTCTTTTCATTGATTTTTCATCCAGCCCTTCATCCAAGAAGCTCAAAATTACATTAATGGCATGTCCTTCTCACCTTTTGGGGGCAATATCGTATGAGACAGGCTATGATGAGGAAGAACAGTATGGCAGGAGCAGAGTGGCACAATATCCTGTCTCTACGATCTGGGTTGGGGGTTGCAGCTTGCTACATAGAGAACAGGGATGTGTATTGGGTGGTTGGGTAAGTTGTTGGGGGGACTGTCAGAGCTTCTGGAAATATAGCAGTACAGAAATGCTCCTGTGTTCAAGAAAGAAAAGCACAGAATTCTTGTTTTTAATAATGAGGAGAAAGGGGCTGAGAAATGGTATATCAGGATCTTAGAGTTATTAGATTTTGAAAGTTGCAATTTATTTTGCTGCCATCCTAGTCCAGCTGGAAAAAATTAGAACATTTAAAGCTCCTATTGAAAGGACAGGACATGGGGCAGAACAGTAGTTTGATTGTCACCAGCAAGATCGTAACATTAGCAAGCTGATGCCTCTGTCACTTTAAACAAAACATGTATCAATCAAATTGTATGCAGTAAAGAAAGAGGAAATTTTCATTTAAATTTCCCATCAACAAGTAAGTAGGGAGAGGTGGGGCTTTGTTGCGGTGCTGCCAGTAGCTCCAGAGAAGAGCTCTCTGGAAAAACTGGAACCCGTCCGGTCCGGGATCCCCTGTTTGAAATGGGGATCGAAGGAGAGTCTAGGAGAATTCTCTCTGAAGCAGTTGGTGAGCAGCAGAAGGAGAAGAATGGGAGGCAAACCCGGACTTCTTCCCTCTGAAGAAATCACCCAGCACGGATCGGAGGCGGGGAGCCATATTTGGCACTGAGCCGTGAGTAACCCTTTACCGGGGGAGAAGAGAACAACTAATATAAGCTTAAAATATATAACAACTAAGTAAGCTGCAGCCTTTGATTTATGAAACAGCCCCATTAAGCTGAAAATAAGAATGAAAATATTTGGCTGAAAGAAGAAAAGCAGTGGCGAGCCTATCTTATCAGTCTGCTTCAAAAGCGAAACTAACTAACTCTTAATACAGCAGACGGGTTTCAAAGCCGAGAGAGTGAGACGGAAAAATAAATCTTGTGTTTCTGGGGGAAAAAAATCCCAGACACTAATACCACTGGACAGGATTCAAGAGACTTGAGTTTTGTGAATGCAGTTTGGCTTGGACATATTTCTCTTTTCTCTTTCCTGGACTCCGTGAACTTTTGATAATAGAATCTGGTGGTTTTCTGGAGAAGAAAGAAGGAGCTGACGTGGTCAACTGGACTGAGGAGTATCAATGGGTTAATAGAAAGATCATAAAATGGGCTTCAAGGACAACTACTGGACAGTCTGAGACTCTGTGACTGTTGTTTTGGTGTGTGAGTATGATAAGAATAGCTTGCTAGACTCGGAAGAAGAAGAAATAATTGTGCCACGGTGCTATTTGAATTTGATTTTGCTGGGTTAAAAGTTGGTTTTTATATTATAATATTTGGATAAAGATTGGAGGGAAATCTAAGGGGAGGTTTATGATTATGGGTTTGGATTGTTGATAAAATTGTGGAAACTGTTGAAGGATATCTAAGGGGCGATTATTCTGGTTAAGGACATAGTATCATCTATACAAACCCCACTTTTTTGAAAGCCTGAGATGGCCCCCAAAAATTTAAGACATCAAATGGAGACTTGGTCTGTGCAAGCTCAAAGTTTTGGAATAGTTGTACAAGAAATAGAAAAGGAATGGCAGATTACTATGCAAAGACAATAATAATAGACTTTCAGCAAGTGAATGAAGGTCTTAGCAAAATAGAAGATCTGATGAAAGTGATGAAAGAGGGGACATTAGATGCCAAACAATAGTTAAATGAAGTTGCACAAACTTCAGAATCAACTTTATTGGGCATGACACCAGGTAACATAGATGGGATAAAGAGTCATCCAGTGACCTATGCAGCTTCCAAAATTAAAAAGCATTATGTTAAAAATCTCAAGAAAGCAGAGATACTGAAACAAGAGAAACTTATTGGGAAAATATGGGAAATGACAAAAATGGATATCCTGTCAGATGGGTGGAAAGAATGTTCAATTCAAAAGAAAACTGAACGATGGGATGTATTGTATAAATGGCTGCAGTTACCAGATAGTGTTGGAGTAACATAGAATTCAACTAAATTAAGTTATAAGATGAAAGCAGGAGGGCAATCAAATTGTGAAAAAGCAAAAAGTTGATTTGTTTATTGTAATATGAATTGATTGGATGATTGTATACTGTGTTCTCCTATCCCCCTAACCCTTTTCCCTTTTCCCTATTCCCCCTTACTTTTTGTATACCCTACCCTGTCCTTAAATAAATATTCAAAAAAGGAGGAATAGCATATTTCTTGCTTCCATTAGGTTCAATCCAGCATTGACTACAATCAACACTTCTGCTTTGTCATCACAGAATCAATAAAGTAATAAGCAATGGCTCCATATTAATGTCCAAGCACCCAGATAGCAAGACCTAAGGTGATTTCATTAGCTCACACACTTTTGCATGGCCATTCCTGCAATGAGTTTAATTATAATATGAATTTATCCTCTTGTAAATGAAATTAAAGGTCAAGATTGTATTTTTCTCATACACTAAGAACCAGCACAGATTAGGTATAAACTAATCTCAGAGACAAACATTGCCAGTTTGATTTGGGTCAGAAAGGACAGTAACTGCAGCAATGCTGTAAGCTTTTCAGCAGCTAGTAATAAATAACCCTGAGTTTTAAGCACACATTACAAAACAACAACAACAAAACAAAACAAAACACCATCTCTAGCAAAAATATAGTAATACCCCAACTATGACCCAACACCCAATCTCATTCTTAACCTTGATCTTTCCTAGGAACAGGCTCCAATGAGTACATTAAACTCCTTGAACACTGAAAATGCATACACTACCTACAGAGAAGATTTCTTACACAGGACATTTGATCAGAACATATATGTATACCCAAAGGTATATGTATACCTAAAGGTCAGATTAAGGCACAACTCATTTTCAATTTACCAACAATAAATGTACTTTGGGGACATAATAAAATGTAACAAAATATCCACTTAACCCTAATAGACAAAAAATGAAATGGTTATAATTTCTTTCACAACCCCAAGACATATTCAAATAAACCTGTGGGGAGATACAATCTCCCGAAAACAAAGCAAATTTTCAGTATCAGACAAAGTCTGTTTCCTTGTGCCTATTTTATTTGCAAAACACCACAAACATTTTTATCCTCACTTAACACTAGCTGCCTAGGACATAAAAGGCAGTCCAATGACATACTTGAAAACAACAATGAATAGATTTGTTGGAACTTTTGTTTTTCTCTTCTATTCCTTATGATTTTTGGAAAGATTACAATGAATACGATTTCAACTCTGCCTCCCTAGATCATAGTTTGCTGGAAAACTTTCAACCCCATATGTTTCATGGTCTGCAACCAAAACAATAAAAAATTTAAAATATCACCAAAAATTTGATTGTTTTGTGGACATTGCCAGACTCAAGCACTTTTTATGTCTACAAAGAAAACTGATAGAATTTTTGACCTGCTAAGTTTATCTCCGATCTGGAGAACTGATGAAATGGAGGAAATGAAATAGCATTCCTTTTGCCACCATCACTGCCAGAGTAGGAGACACACGTTCCAGCCTATGTTTGGTATGATTCATGTCACTTCTTCCACTATCTGTTTGGTATTTGTGTGCTCTTTTCTTTCACTGATCCCAGCTACCCAATCAGGGAGCTGGCCAGAAAGGAAGAATACTCATGTCTATAGCCATACAACATTTTTCTACTCCAGAGTTCGGCCAGAATTGTGATTGGGTTTCCAGTCATGACAGTAGGAAAATTCTCAGAAGATCATCAGGAAAATATCCTTATCTACAAACTGTTGAAGGCAGGTCCCTCAGCCCCTGCAGAAAGCTTCAAAGGTCTCAACAGCCCATGCTTGACCAGATACTTATCTTTAATAATTGATCAAATTAAGATTTCTCCTTCATACATCATCATCATTATGACTCAAATAATGGCTTTTATTGTCTTCTACTAGGGATGCAATAAATAACTGGCAAATCTAAGATTTTTTTTACATTTTGACCCACTAAGAAATCCCCCAAAGACCCCATGGAAATTGGGAGATTTCCTGAAACAGCAGGGAAAAATATTTAACACTTTCTTTTCTACCCTTATTGATGATTTCCTGCATCAGATTGACAATCCATTCCTATCTGTGCCAGAAGTATTAATCTCCACAATAATTTCAGTACCTACTTCTTGCTCATGTTTATCTCAGCTTCTTGCAAATTATTATGTCAGCCCTGAACAGAATAGGGTACAAATATTTGAAACTGACCAGTGTAAGAGCCTCAAACTGAATTCCTGCTGGGGATAATACTTCAAGCACAAGCAGTGCAGAGGATTGTCAGACTTAATATTGCACAGAAAATCTGCAGGAAGGGCAAAATTGCTTCCGCTTTGAAGTCAAGATGGCATGCCAGACAGATAACATAATCATAAATTTCAAATGTTATGTGATACACTATAATAATTTAACAGGAAGAATCAATCAGGAAAAGAAGAAACATGATTTATTACCAGGGTGAATTTGCATCTGCAAGACAGGGAATTCCTTGTTTGTTATTCTGTTCTTTGTGACCCATAATGACCAAAGCTCAGGCATTCTGATTCATTTTTTGCTTGCACAGCAGTACGTCAGATTTATCTAGGCACTGATAAAAATTGTGCAGAAAATGGCAGTAATTCCTGTACAGCATCTATGCACAGGATGTTGTGGGAAGAAATGGAGGACATTTTGCTTTCTGCAAAATGGTGGGTATGAAAGAAAAAAGGCAGAAAATCCCATAAAAAGCTATGGAACCAAGAAGCATCATGATTCATGACCCTAGCTTCTACAATCAAAATACAAATTCTGTTTTGATCTGTGTATGCATATTATTTAAAAAGTGCACTTGCAGAAATCTGATAAGTTTTTCATTTATAATAATGCGACAGCAGTTGTAAAGAAATGTCACCTTTCAACTACAGTACTTTCAAATTCTTCACTCTGTATCTTAAAGTAGGTAATGCATACTGGATGTATATTAAAAATGCATTAGATGATAGATATATAGATAAGAACTTACTGTTGAGAGCCATAATGTTATCTGTTCCTGGATGATGGAAATTTATACCCATACGACCTAAAAAAATGAACAAATGTATTATTGTTATTTTTTTTTGCATTTTAGGTTACTCTGTAATATCAGATTTTGCAATTAAATAAAAATAGGAACAAGAATATGGCAAAACAGGCACATGCCTGGTAAAGCAACCAGTGCTACACATTAGCAGCAATTCACCATAATGAGTTACACAATTTAAATTACTGTACACATGTGCAAATCATCAGCAGGATTCCAGCCATTGTGCTTTATGCAGAAGGATAAAACAAGCACAATAAAAACATGGCAATAATAGTACTACTTAAAACACTGCCACTCTCGTTGTATTAATTTAACAAACTTAATATTTTAATTATATAATAATCTTAGAACTGCAAAGCTGGAACAGACCCTATGGATCACTGAGTCCAGCCCTTGTCAAGGAGGCACAGTGGGAAATTGAATCCCCAACCTCTGGCTGTGCAGCCAGATGCCTAAACCATTGAACTATCCATTTTGTTTATTCTTATTTTGTTTCTTCATAGACTTTGCTCTTTTAGACACAACTTCGTTTTTTGAGCTATATCAATTAACAGACACTCAGGGGAGGAGGCAGAGACAGTTTTATTGTCTCTAACAACTGCAGGCAACTTTCTCCTAAGATAGAGGGCAGTCAGGAGAACACTTTAAACTTTTTTGTCTTCTAGACACTATTTAGGTAGGGAGAGATAACCATTCCTCCTCTTAGGACATAAATGCAGCCCTCAGTCAAATTGCCCTGAATGGGTCAAAGCATGACTTGCATAGTTAGTGCTGAGTTGCTTTGTTGGTCTGGTTAATACAGATGTGTTGGAAAAAAGCTTTGCTTCCCATTTTACATATGTCCTGTAAACAGAGCTGCAGACCAATCACCAAATGAATCAGTTTATTTGCATAATCCCAATCTTCAGAGAAGTTCTAGCTATGCTTCCATTAGTTTAGGATTTCTTCTACTAACCTCTAGTTAATGTTAAAGTCTGTTTCTGGCCTTATGCAAATTTCCCCCCTCACTCTGATTTCTTTATCTATAATCACTGGTTTCCATTAGCCAATACAGCTAATGGTGAAGGCTTCTGGGAGTTGCAGTCCTAGAACACCTGGGCTACCTAAGGTTGGGAATCACTGATCTACAGCAGAGAAACAATGTTATTAACCAACCTTACAGGGTGGTTTTAAGAAATTTAAGTAAGACTGAGAACGTGAAATGCTTTGAACATTCTAAAGCAAGGTGGGGGAACTTGTAGCCTTTTGAATGTTGATGAATTACTACTCCTGAGAGACTAGAAGTAACAAGTTGCTGTCATTTTCTTTATTTTTTAGAAACAAGGATAAAACAATCTTATATTTCAGAAATTTAACAAGTAGACAGAAAATTGCTTTATTTGTTAGAAAGGATAATAGTTTCCAATCAATTTCTAAGAGTCTTCTCTAGCACTTTAGACATACTTTCATAAGAACTTTTCAAGTTTTATAACAAGATAAACCAGGCAGCCTGGCAGAAGACTGCCTTAGTTCCTCACAGTTGGAACTAGGGATCTGTCTCCAACCTACTGGATTTGCACCCAGGGGGAAGGTGTATATTCCTTGCTAGTACCATGGTTATCCAATAACACAATGGGAGGGTGAAGGTTGAATGTCAGGCATGTTATTTAACCTAGGAATCTGCTCCTTATGCTGCACTTTTATGCTAGGACGGCCAATCCAAGCAGTCACTTTTTTATATCCACTATCAATAAAGTTTCTGAGGTTAGTAATGTGTGTGTGTTAATTGGGAATGGGAGCCACAGAGGTATCCAGGTTGTCTCGCACGGACCCACAATGTAACATACACTTTTCTCTGCTACTGTGCTACATTCTGGGAGAAATTTGGACAGATTTTTTATAAATTCCCAAGTCTCTTTAAATGACCATTGATTTCTTTCCAGGGACATAGCCTGATTTAGTTAAACATGATTCAGACACTGATTCTCTGCAAACATGGAGGTAGCCATTTCTTTCATTCTATATATGCCGAAATCCTTATTTTTTATTCTCCCCACTCCCAGAATTCTTTAGAAAAATCAGATTTCATGCATTTTAGATCAGCACGAACCAACATCTTCAGCTAAGAGACCAGATTTTTACCTACAATTTGCTTAGGTGCAGGAGATGTTTTATAATAACATCTTCAGGCAGCTTCAGGAGTAGAAATAAACTGATAATATGCTGAGGGTAGCCAGGTCAAAAGAAACATAAGTAAGTTGTGCTTTACTTCGTTCCATGCCATCATGGACCCTTCCTGACAGAATCCAAGATGCTGCCTCTTTGTCTTCCACAACAGTGGAGAGCCAGCCTTCCATTTTCAGATGTAAATGATGCCCACCAACTGAGTGGAAAGAGCCTGAAATCCTAGCTAAACTTTAGATATGTCCTTAGAATAATCTCATATGGCAAACAAATGACTAGCAAAATCGTTATCAGCATAATGACAGTAGTAAGGGGTTCCACAACCAGTTAAGTGTCTTATATCTTATCTTATGGTGTGATATGAGTTGATAAATTGGTATGTTGCAAATTACAGTTCTGAATGCACATTTAATCTTTTTCCTCCTTTCCTTTGCTAATATTGGAACTGAGCTATTTAACTAGATATAAAAATAGAATCAAGTGTGTGACATCTGGTGCGTGTGTGTGTGTGTGTTTTCATTCAATCACTGTGCCAGGTGCTGCCTGCGTGACATTTTGTCACCTGCCCTTGGCCTTCTATTTTTAAGTTGCTCTTGACAACTACCTTCCCAGAAAAGGAAAAATGTCAACCTGTATGGGCAGACACATATACACATAATTACAATACTAACAGACCTAAATAGAAAAGAGCTTTTGGTGGTTTTGATCTTGTACTCCTTTAAGTGAACAATCAGAACTGAAATACTTGAAATTGCATTTTTATTTGGGAAACATTACTCTATATGCTTAGAAATCACCACTACCTCCGTTTCAAGAATATATCAGGAAAACACTCACTCTTGCTTCATAACTTACACATTCTACAGAGAAGACTAAACTGACAAACCAGCTACCCAGGCAGTGAATCACTAAAACCACTACAGACACATCTATGTTTTGCAGTTGGTGTTGCTCAATTTCAAATTAGAAATAATTTAAGCACAAAATAGCTGTATGTGTATCGCTTAAAATGTTCGCGCCATTTATTCAACTTGCTAATGTTAAATGCTCTCTCAGTGTCAAACTAAACAATAAAGGGACTATCTATTCCTACCATCCACCTGTTATTTCCTCCAGTATTGGGACTTTCTCTGTAAGCAATTAGACTCACATTCTAAGACTACACTTATTTCCAGTGATAAGTCATAAAACAAAGTTCAGTGAAATACAAGATGAAGAGTAAGGGAAAGCACATACTATGAGCAACAGATATATTTCACCACTTGGAGAAACACTTCTAAATATGTGCAGTCAAAGTTGCCTCAGACCTTTGGGGGTTCTGAGACAACTCTGACCACAGGAGTCTAGGAAAGTGCTTAATAATATTATTTATAATTGTCTTCAGTATTTCAGACAAATGCTGTTTTTTAAAGCAGCCCACATCAATTAAAAAGAAAAGAAAAGAAAAACACAGGCCCTTTCTTCAGTTTTACAGGCTACAAAGAAACAAGTCACAGCAGCCTTTGTATTTCAGACTAATGGCAGTATGTTTTTGTACTTTCCAGTCCCAGGGCAGCTAGCAGCTGGAGATGAGCATTCCTTTTACACAAAAGATGGGCAATTGTGGGCCTTCAGGTGATGTTGGACCATAGCTCTTGTAGGTCTGTTTTTACCAGAAACACAAGCTCCACCAACCAAAGCTTGCTGGGGGGGCAATGTGTAGCCTGTATAATTAAAAATTGTAAACCGCCCGGAGAGTGCTTGTAGCGCTATGGGGCGGTATATAAATCCAATAAATAAAATAAATAAATAATAAAGCATGGTAGAAAGGAGATGAATTTAGATTATATGTTTGGAATTAAAAGAGATGCTCCCTCAAACAGTTGAGACATATCTGACACAGCATATGATTTTCCTCAACTATGTACTTTGAATTTAACATGTTGTGCTTTAGATAGGTTATAGAATGTAAAAATAGGCTTAATTTGCAAGTCTGATTGCTGAGCTATGAATTTGTGAAGATGTCCCACTGTGGCAAGGAAAACTACATTTAGCATGCTTGATTTTATGACTGATATCTGGAAAGTAACATAGGCTTAATGCGTAATTATGATTGCTGAGGACATCTTTGAAAAAGCTCTGCAGCAAGAGGGGAAACAGGTTGAACAGAGGAAATACACATTCCCATTAACAACCTCTTTGACTCCAGAATTACAGTACTGAGCCAGCAGTCTCTTTCCAATACCTTACCTCCATGCAAATCACAATCTTACAACATCAAAAATTACTCCTGGCTAGAAAAAATTCCTTATTGCTGTATCAATGAGGCATATTGTATAACATTTTAATGTCCTTAGAAGCTTCAGTTAGATAAGCACATCTATTTCAAGAATCAAAAGGAAACAATACACATGCTCTAATTATTTTGAAATGCAAATTTTAAGGCATGTTCCACTATATATTTTATATATTAATTTAAACCTTTCTCCTTAAAAAGGACCCAAGGCAACTATTAAAATTTAGTATTTAAGGTAGTGAGTATATAATACTAAAATGATCAATGAACATAATATGAAAAAAAAACAAGCAAAACCAAAACACATTCGATGGAGTAAGGTACAACAATCCATTTTAAAAAATCCACTTGGCAGCCATTTTCTCAGAAAATGCTTGCTTAAAAAGAAAGTTTCACTATAATATCCTGATTTTTCTAAGACTACTACTATCCGTATCACCAAGGCTTCACAGGGTACAAAGTGCATTGTTGTTTCCATTAGGGGATATCCTAATACAAACCCTTAGACTCAGGATATCATTTTCTACTTCAAGTGCATTAAATTGTAAGCAAATTGTTTCATGTGCGGCATGTTTCTCATTATGTTTGATATTTTTCTTTACAAAATGTAAGGTTGCAAAATCCCACTTCCCATGTTTTATTTGGAAGCATTCAAACTCCCCAAAACAAAAAACAAAAAAATAATTCCTATCAGTGTACAATGTTCTTAACTAAAGAAGAGCCTATAGAAATATTTTAAATTCTACTTAGGAAAGAGATTATATAACCAATTGGCAAAGCAGAAAGAACATACTGAGTTTTCACTAAGTTAGCAGAAGTGAACATCTGTTGCCCAAGGTAAAGGTAAAGGTACCCCTTGACATTTTTAGTCCAGTCGTGTCCGACTCTAGGTGGCGATGCTCATCCCGTTTTCAAATCTGTTGCCCAAAGTAGCTAACAATTTCAAAATTTTCTAGTAAATTTTTGCTGTAAATGCTATACTTTAAGTTTCATTCATGCAATGGTCACAAAGCTGTAGCTATACAGCTAACATGAAGCTGTATAGCTACAACGTAGAATTACAGTACTGTGCAAACTTCTGATATGTCAGCTAACAGTATTTGACAATTATATTTAAACAGAAAGATCACAGAAATGTATAATCTCCATTTGAGCAAGATCTTAGGTCATTCTCTAGGAAAATATTTGTAGACAAAAATTAATTATTTGGATTACTTTCAGTCTCTATTCAAACTTGGCTTGGAGGTGGAACCCAACTTTGTAGGGTTATGCTTGGAGGTAGAGAAGGACACTATATCTTTATTGGTTCTGTTGGCCCTTTCACAAATAAGACCACCACAGGTGGCTGGGTCATTTTGAACCTCCCCCAGAATCAGCCCGGTCCATTCACCAGGCCTTGAGTGGCACATGGCCATCATCAGAAACACTGCATCAACTACGGATGTAGTCTGGCCAGAGCTCCCCTGCAGCTAAGCGTGTAGACTCACCATCCCACCTTCTCGACGGAGTGAAAAGCAGTGCAGGGAGACAAGGAAGCACCAGCTGAGTTACTTCCGCGACTGATACAATGTTTCCGACAATGGTCACGCAAAGCCCGGTGAGTGGACTGGACTGGTTCGGGGGGGGGAGTGAATCGAAAGGGTCCAGCCACCTGTGGGGCCAAATATTAATATTTGTCTCCACCAGAACACAAAGATGAATATCCCACCTCTAGTCATGATTTATAATGCGTTATATAAATAAAAGATGAAAGAAATAGGGTCAGAATCCCAAATACAAGTTTTTAGCAACTGCTACATAGAAGCAGAGAACTATGACAAAAAGTACCGAAAGAAATAGAAGAGAACAATAGAAGGGGGGAAACCAGTGATTTATTCCATATGATTCAACAGGGGAATATATTACCTGATCAGAAAAAAATAAAGATAGAAACAATATATGAAATAACTATAAAAGAGCTACAAGGATGACAGATTCCTTTGAAAAAGTATCCTATTGTGATGAACCTTATAAAATGAAGCAAACGCTTCATTTGATTGCACTTGTAAACAATAAATCACCTAAAGTACTTGGGATATGACTAAAACTACAGAGAATGAATATGTCAAAATCCCAACGAGAGTATGCCAACACACACACAAAACACAACAATGGCCTGCAGACTGGAAATATTTAATACACATTCCAGTCTGAGGGAAATACATGTTAAAGAGTGTATTAACTGCAGAACTATCGCATTAACTTCAAAAGTGATGCTCAAAGTTTTGCAATAAAAACTTTTACCATATATGCTCAAAATCCTACAAGGTAGGCTTCAGCAATATGTGGACCGAGAACTTCCAGAAGTACAAGCAGGATTCCGAAGGGGCAGAGGAACTCGAGACCAAATTGCTAATATGCGCTGGATTATGGAGAAAGCCAGAGAGTTCCAGAAAAACATCTACTTCTGCTTCATTGATTATGCAAAAGCCTTTGACTGTGTGGACCACAGCAAACTATGGCAAGTCCTTAAAGAAATGGGCGTGCCTGACCACCTTATCCATCTCCTGAGAAACCTATATGTGGGACAGGAAGCAACAGTTAGAACTGGATATGGAACAACTGATTGGTTCAAAATTGGGAAAGGAGTACGACAAGGCTGTATATTGTCCCCCTGCTTATTCAATTTATATGCAGAATACATCATGCGGAAGGCTGGACTGGAGGAATCCCAAGCTGGAATTAAGATCGCCGGAAGAAATATCAACAACCTCCGATATGCAGATGATACCACTCTGATGGCAGAAAGTGAGGAGGAACTAAAGAACCTTGTAATGAGGGTGAAAGAGGAGAGTGCAAAAAACGGTCTGAAACTCAACATCAAAAAAACTAAGATCATGGCCACTGGCCCCATCACCTCCTGGGAAATAGAAGGGGAAGATATGGAGGCAGTGACAGATTTTACTTTCTTGGGCTCCATAATCACTGCAGATGGAGACAGCAGCCACGAAATTAAAAGACGCCTGCTTCTTGGGAGGAAAGCGATGAAAAACCTTGACAGCATCTTAAAAAGCAGAGATATCACCTTGCCAACAAAAGTCCGAATAGTCAAAGCTATGGTTTTCCCTGTAGTGATGTACAGAAGTGAGAGCTGGACCATAAAGAAAGCTGACTGCCGTAGAATTGATGCCTTTGAATTGTGGTGCTGGAGGAGACTCTTGAGAGTCCCCTGGACTGCAAAGAGAACAAACCTATCAATTCTAAAGGAAATCAACCCCGAGTGCTCACTGGAAGGACAGATCCTGAAGCTGAGGCTCCAATACTTTGGCCATCTCATGAGAAGAGAGGACTCCCTGGAAAAGACCTTGATGCTGGGAAAATGTGAAGGCAAGAGGAGAAGGGGATGACCGAGGACAAGATGTTTGGACAGTGTCATTGAGGCAACCAACATGAATCTGACACAACTCCGGGAGGCAGTGGAAGATAGAAGGGCCTGGCGTGCTGTGGTCCATGGGGTCACGAAGAGTCGGGCATGACTAAACGTCTAAACGAACGAAATGAACCATATATGACTAACAAACACCCAGTGTTCAAAGTATGGTCTGAAAAGGAAGAGGCATACTACAAATATACATTAGGTCCTGGAGTGTATAAAAATATTTCTGAAGAAAATCTGTTTGTTTTACAGATTACAGCAAAGCTTTTGACTGTGTGAATCATGAAAAGTTATGGATCCTTCTAACAGAAATGGGTGCATTACAACATTTGTCCTAATATATATTCTGAACAAAAGGAAACTGAAAGAATATGGAGAGATATAATGGCTTCTCATTGGTAAAGTTGGTAAAGATTACAGGCAAAAGTATTTTTTCTCCCTTCATAGAGCTGTTCAATCTGTATGAAGAGCATGCCATACAGAAAGGTGTATTAGATTCAGATAAAAGAGAAAAATTGTTGAAAGAAAGATCAACAATCCAAGATATGTAGATTACACAATATTATTTGCAGAAAACAGCAAAGACTTGAAATGACCTGAGGAAGGTTAA
Organism: Pogona vitticeps; assembly: GCF_051106095.1. NCBI lineage: Eukaryota > Metazoa > Chordata > Lepidosauria > Squamata > Agamidae > Pogona > Pogona vitticeps. Next base: position 81,836,178 of record NC_135785.1, read on the forward strand.
AGAAAAAACAGCAAAAGGATTCCAAGATATTATTAACAAGAGAAAAACTCTGAACAAAACTGGTAATAATTGTAAACTGTTATCAGCTGGGGGAGGCAACACTATCTTGCCAAACATCTGATAGCTCCCTGGTGGTGATGGGGAGGAGGATGATTAACCCCAAATTTTATTGTACACTTCTTGTAGTTTATGGGTTTTAATTTTTTTTATTACTTTTATTTGTGCATTACCCAGAACACTCACTGAGGGAAGAAAGAATTTTAAAATGTTTGAATAGATAAGTTAAACATGATATGCTATATTAAATGAATCTAATATCCTCTTAGATAGATTTTAATAGTCTAGTAGATAATAATAACCATGTGCCATCAAGTCAATTCTGACATATGGCAACACTTTTCAGGGTTTTCCAAGTACATAATACACGTACTGTAAGTGGTTTCCCTACTTCTGAAGATGCCCCAGGACTGTGTAGTTTGTCCATGACCACACAGTCTACAGGTACAGTAGGGAATCAAACTCCCAACCTCTGGCTCTGCAACAAGTTACCTAAACTGAGCTATCAAGAGAGCTTCTACTATATAGAGCAGGGGTGTCAAACTCAAATTCATCGGGGGCCGCATCAGCAGTTTGGTCCCCATCAAAGGGCCGGTTGTATCTGTACTGATGGCCTTGCGAGGACCCCATCCGGCTTGGTGGGAAAAGGAAGGAAGAGAAAGTATGTGTGTGTGTGTATGTGTGTGTGTGTGTGTGTGTGTGTGTGTGTGTGTGTGTGTGGTGTGTGTGTGTGTGAAGGAAGAGAAAGTGCCTGTGTGTGTGTGTGAGAAAGAGAGATACAGGAAGAGAACGTGTGTGTGTGTGTGTGTGTGTGTGTGTGTGTGTGTGTGTGTGTGTGTGTGTGAAGGAAGAGAAAGTGCCTGTGTGTGTGTGTGTGAGAGAAAGAGAGATACAGGAAGAGAATGTGTGTGTGTGTGTGTGTGTGTGTGTGTGAGAGAGAGAGAGAGAGAGAGAGAGAAGGAAGAGAAAGTGCCAGGGTCTCTGTGTGTGTGTGTGTGTGTGTTTCTGTGTGTGAGAGAGATACAGGAAGGAAGAGAACGTGTGTGTGTGTGTGTGTGTGTGTGTGTGTGTGTGTGTGTGTGTGTGTGTGTGTGTGTGTGTGTGTGAGAAGGAAGAGAAAGTGCCGGGTTCTGTGTGTGTGAGAGAGAAAGAGAGAGAGAGAGAGACAGAGAGAGTTACAGGAAGGAACAGAACGCGCATGTGTGTGTGAAGGAAGGGAAAGTGCCAGGGTCTCTGTGTGTGTGTGTGTGTGTGTGTGTGTGTGTGTGTGTGTGTGTGTGTGTGTGTGTGTGTGTGTGTGTGTGTGTGTGTGTGAGAGAGAGAGAGAGAGAGAGAGAGAGAGACATTCCCACCCCACTTCCCTTCAACCTCCCTGCGGGGGTGGAAAAGCTGCTGCCAAGGAATGTCGCCCGCTGGCCCCTCACAGAAATCAGGCCTTTTTCGAGCAAGAGAGAGAACGGAACATCCGGGAAGGGAAGGGAAGGGAAGGGAAGGGAAGCGAGCAACCAGCCAGCCCTCCCGCCCTCCCTCCTCTCCGCGGCTGGGTCGAACGGCCGCCTCCGACGTTACTCAACCGGGCCGGCGCATCGCTCCGCGTTCCCTCTTCTCTCCCTCTCCTCAGGGCCGTGCTGGCCGCTGCCTCCCGCGTCCCCCCAGCATCTCCTCCCTCCGCCTCGGAGCCCGGCCAGGAACTCCCACCGCTCCCCTTCCCTTCCCTTCCCCTCGGAACTCCCACCGCTCCCCTTCCCTTCCCTTCCCCTCGGGGGCGACAGAGGCGGTGCGGAGCCCCCTCCTCGCGCGGCCTTGGGAACGGCTCTCACCTCAGGCCGAGAGCGAGCGAGGAACAGGCACGGGAGGGAGGGGGAGCGGGGGCGGAGGGAGAGGAAAGGAGTGGCAGCGCCACAGCCAATCGGAAGGAGGACGTAGCCTTGTTAACTTGAGCCATTTTTTCAATGAATTTACTCCGTGCAGGGAAAAAAAGGGGGGAGGCTGCAAGGCTGGGGGGCGGCTCCGCGGGCCATCGGCCGGATTTGGCCCGCGGGCCTTGTTTTTGACACCTGTGATATAGAGTGTCTTCTGAACAGCAACAAGGCAGACAGTAATATTTTGCTATATATCTTAAAAATACTGAGACACAGGAGGCTACACTTTTATAGCCAAAATTGGAAACAGAGAGATTTAACACTTAACATGAACATAGTATCTAAGCACAAAATGCCCTCTTCAATTTTTGCTCTGCCAGCAGCTTGTCCCAGTGATACTGTGACAAAAGGGGTTAGCAATCCACGGTGTAATTCCAGACACGTGATCTCAGTTGACCGGATTTGTATTAGAAACTTAGTATATTCCTACAAGGAATAAATGTCTTTTTGTAAGTGTCTCAGTACTATAATGCTTTTCAACTTCTTGGTAAATAAGATTGAACACTCCAACAAAACTACAGCAAATAGCAAAACTATTATATAAATTAGAAAACTTAAGGAAGTACCCAGTCTATTAGGCTTCCCAGATAGCTCAGTGAGTTGGAGTAACTGTCTGTAGAACCAGAGGTTCGCAGTTCAACTCCCTACAATGCATTCTGGGAAAAGAATCAGCCTGTGTAACCTTGAGCAAGCTAAACAGTACTAGAGCACTATCAGAAGAAGGGACTAGTAAACCACTGCTGAGTACTTTATGCCTAGAAAATCCTGGCAAGGATCTCCACAAGTGGGCATCAATTCGAAACCACAAATGATGGTGGTGGTGGTGGTGGTGGTGAAGAAGGGAAAGGAGAAAAAGAAGACAGCTAGTCAAATAAGACAGAAATTTTATAATATATCTCAGTTTAATAAACCAATATGGTTAAATACGGAAACACAAGAATTCTATTTGAGCTCTGATAATGTTCTTAAGGGAACGTGGTGGCACTGTGGGCTAAACCGCAGAAGCCTGTGCTGCAGGGTCAGAAGACCAGCAGTCGTAAGATCGAATCCATGCAACGGAGTGAGCTCCCGTCGCTTGTCCCAGCTCCCGCCAACCTAGCGGTTCGAAAGCATGCAAATGCAAGTAGATCAATAGGGACCACCTCGGTGGGAAGGTAACGGCGTTCCGTGTCTAAGTTGCACTGGCCATGTGACCACGGAAGATTGTCTTCGGACAAAACGCTGGCTCTATGGCTTGGAAACGGGGATGAGCACCGCCCCCTAGAATCGAACATGACTGGAGAAAAATTGTCAAAAATTCCCCACCACCACCATCGGGCACAGCGCTTTCGGAGAAGCCTCCCGGTGGGGGGAAAAGACCCGATCTGCTCCTGCCTTTCTGCCCCGCCGCCCAGCTGCTCCCAAAGGGCTGTCCCGATGGTGCTTGCAGCAGCGGAGGAGGTGCCCAGTGGGGGAGAAGGCAGGAGCCGATCTGGCCTTTCTCTTCCACCAGGCACCTCCTCCGCTGCTGCGGAGACAGCCCTTTGGGAGGAGCCGGGCTGCGGGGAAGAAAGGCAGAAGCCTATCCGATCTTCCCCCCCACCGGGAGGCTTCTCCGAAAGCGCTGCGCCCGATGGTGAGGGAGAAAGACCAGATTGGCTCCTGCCTTTCTGCCCCGCCGCCCGGCTGCTCCCAACATCGCTAAGCGAAAATCGCCCATAGGGAACATCGTTAAACAGAGTGCAAGATTGCTCTGAAAAAGCCATTGCTAAGCGAATTCTTCGTTAAATGAAGCAATCATTAAGTGAGGCACCACTGTATTTGCCAACCCTAATTCCAAAACACCCGAGCATGGGAAGTTTTGTATTTTGTTGTTGTTGTTGTTTAGTCATTTAGTTGAGTCCGACTCTTCATGACCCCATTGACCAGAGCACGCCAGGCCCTCCTGTCCTCCACTGCTTCCCGGAGTTGGGCCAAACTCATGTTGGTAGCCTCAATGACATCAAGCCATCTCATACTCTGTCATCCCCTTCTCCTCTTTCCTTCACACTTTCCTAACATCAGGGTCTTTTCCAGGGAGTCTTCTCTTCTCATGGCAAAAGCATTGGAGCCTCAGTTTCAGGATCTGTCCTTCCAGTGAGCATTCAGGATTGATTTCCTTTAGAATGGATAGATTTGTTCTCCTTGCAGTCCAGGGTGACTCTCAAAAGCCTCCTCCAGCACCACAATTCAAAAGCATCAATTCTTTGGCGGTCAGCTTTCTTTATGGTCCAGCTCTCACTTCTGTACATCACTACAGGAAAAATCATAGCTTTGACTATGTGGACTTTTGTTGGCAAGGTGATATCTCTGCTTTTTAAGATGCTGTCGAGGTTTGCCATTGCTTTCCTCCCAAGAAGCAGGCGTCTTTTAATTTCGTGGCTGCTGTCACTGTCTGCAGTGATCAGGGAGTCAAAGAAAGAAAAATCTGTCACTGCCTCCATATCTTCCCCTTCTGTTTGCCAGGAAATGATGGGAACAGTGGCCATGATCTTGGTTTTTTTTTATGTTGAGCTTCAGACCATTTTTGCACACTTCTCTTTCACCCTCATGTGAAAGAAGAGGTTTGTTAATTCCTCCTCACGTTCTGCCATCAGAGTGGTATCATCTGCATATCGGAGGTTGTTGATATTTTTTCTGGCAATCTTAATTAGTCTACATCACAATCCCAAATATTTAAGATTTATGATTTAGAATAGGCATCCTTCAGTCTCGAGAGACTATGGTATCATGCTCTGAATGGAGGACTTGGAACAGTGTCCAGCACCGAGAAGGCCAACTCGAGAGCGACAATCCCCTCCACACTGAGGACAAACACAATCTGTAACCCGTCCAGCTCCCCGATCCTGCTGCCTTCGCGACTGCCTCCCTGCCTCCGCCTCCTGGACAAGGGTCTCTTCAAACTGGGAGAAGCCGTGATGCACCGCCTGCCTCCAGGCTGAATGCTCAGATGTCAGGATTTCCCATCTGTTGAGATCCATTTCCAAGGCCTTCAGATCCCGCTTGCAGAAATCCTTGTATCGGAGCTGTGGCCTCCCTCTGGGGCGATGTCCCTGCACTAATTCTCCATACAGGAGATATTTTGGAATCCGACCATCAGCCATTCTTACAACATGCCCAAGCCAACAAAGACGTCGCTGTTTCAGTAATATATACATGCTAAAAATTCCAGCTTGATCTAGGACTACTCTATTTGGGACTTTGTCCTGCCAGGTGACACCAAAAATGCGTCGGAGACAATGCATATGGAACGTGTTCAGCTTCCTCTCCTGCCGTGCACAAAGGGTCCAGGACTCACTGCAGTACAGGAGTGTGCTCAGAACACAGGCTGTATAGACCTGGATCTTGGTATATGTTGTCAGCTTCTTATTGAGCCATACAGTACTCTCTTTCTGAGTCTTAAGAACATGGTACAGTGGTGCCTCGCTTTACAATTGCCCCGCATTACGATGATCTTTTTGCAATCGCAATTGCTATCACAAAACAATGGTCTGAATGGGTTTTTTTCGCTTTGCGATGATCGGTGCCTTGCCTTGGGAATTGATTCTTCGCAAAACAACGATTTCCTCCAGCTGATCAGCTGTTTCAAAATGGCCATCGGGTAAATAAAATGGCTTCCCGCTGTGTTTTTGGATGGATTCCTCGCAAGACAGCCACTGAAAATGGCCGCCCTATGGAGGATCTTCGCTGGACGGTGAGTTTCCAGCCCATTGGAACGCACTGAAGGGGTTTTAATGCGTTTCAATGGGCTTTTTATTTTCGCATTACGACATTTTCGTTCTACAGTGATTTCACTGGAACGAATTAACGTCGTAATGCGAGGCACCACTGTAGTTGTTTTGCTAATGCGTTTATCCAGCTCGACATCTAGGGAGAGAGTGTCAGAGATTGTTGAGCCAAGGTACACAAAGTCATGAACAATCTCCAATTCTTGCATGGAGATGGTAATAGAGGGAGGTGAGTCGATGCCCTGGCCCATGACTTGTGTTTTCTTCAGGCTGATTGTTAGTCCAAAGTCTTGACAGGCCTTGCTAAAATGATTCATGAATTCTTGGAGGTCTTCAGCATAATGGGCAACAATGGCTGCATCATTGGTGAAGAGGAAGTCCCACATGCATTTTAGCTGGACTTTGGTCTTTGCTCTCAATCTAGAGAGATTAAAGAACTTTCCATTTGATCTAGTCCAGAGATAGGCACCTTCTGTTGCAGTTCCAGCACATTTTATCTGGGGGAGGTATTTTTTTCTAGCTGACCTTTGCTCTCACTAACCGCATGGGCTGAGGGCAGGGGTTAGATTTAAATGAGCATGTTCAGGGTCTTTGGGCCCTTTCTTGAAGGGGTCAGAAAGGTCAGGCAAGAGATAAGCTCTGTTTTGGGAGCACATTTTATCTGGGGGAGGTAATTCTCTGACTCTATTTTTGATTCTAATCTGGTAAATAGGAAAGCCAAATAGCATTGCATACACCTGAGGGGCAGGAAAGTCTTAGGGGGTGGACCATACCTCCGCACTATTAGGGAGCAGGCTGGGTGGGTGGGGCTCGTCAGCCTTGGACGGCAGCCCATCTAGGAGAAGGAAAACTCCAATTTCAAACCTCCACTGCCTTATGGCTATATCCAGTGATGGAAAAGGCTTCAGGAGATAACCTCGAGTCAAAATCCGGAGGCGGAGTCCTGGAGGCAGTTCGTGTCGTTCTGCAACTCCTGCAACGTCGCTGGAACCAGCTCTTGCCTTTCCATTGGAATATTTCTGCGACATGGAGAGGGGGGATTTGCTGCTTGGGTAACAGCCTATCCTCCATATTGCTTTACCCAGGCTTCATGGTCTGGAGAGGACACTCCAGCTTCGCATGCAGCATTGAAACAACACGGGAAGTAGCCGTTACAGGTTATAAGTCTTTGCTAAATTGCGTAGAGCATGACACCAGGGGCTACTTCTGACGGTAGGAAAGGTCATTGCACCTCACTAGGTAGACACCGCCCGCCTTAAGCTCAGCAGCCCCCAGCCAGTAAGATGCTACCTCACCACAGTCTGTTAACCTCATAGGGTGTGTGGGGTTTAGGGTGAAACCCGACAAGCAGATTGATAACTGTGCACCATGCAACAAAGCTGGGCACCTGGAATATACAGACAATGACCCCTGGCTTTTCTGACTATGGCTTTTCTGACGACCTGCAGGAAATAGATGATGTGCGCAAGAGAGCTGTCATTGACATGGAACTGAGTAGACTGCATATGGACATTGTTGCCCTGCAAGAGACGAGATTGCCAGACCCGGGATCTGTCAAAGGAAAAAACTTCTCATTCTTCTGGCAGCGAAACCATCGAATGAGACCAGGGAATATGGTGTTGGCTTTGCAGTCAGAAATACTCTGCTGAGATCCATTGTTCCACCTACTATGGGAAGTGAAAGAATCCTGTCTCTGCAGCTCCACTCATCAGTGGGATGCGTCACCCTCATTAGAACATATGAACCAACACTGTCATCCACAACAGAAGTGAAAGACAACTTTTACAACAATCTGGGAGCTACTATCAAAAAAGTCCCTGAGAGAGAGCCACTGTTCATTCTTGAAGACTTTAACGCTAGAGTTGGTGCTGACCACAATTCTTGGCCTACTTGTCTAGGCCGTTTTGGCATTGGGAAGATGAATGAAAATGGCCAATGTTTGCTGGAGTTTTGCGGTTATTATTATCTTTGTGTCACCAACACGTTCTTCAATACGAAGCTTCAACACAGAGTTTCTTGGAGACATCCAAGATCCAAGCATTGGCATCAGCTTGATTTGATCCTCACTAGACGTTCTAGCCTTCCTAGTATTACGATCACATGCAGTTACCAGAGTGCTGATTGTGATACTGATCTATCCCTGGTGTGTAGTAGAGTAAAATTGCGAATAAAGAGACTGTATCACATGAAAAAAGAAGGAAGACCATGTATTGACATCGCAATCAAAGAAAAGTGGAGAAATTTGCCCAAGTGCTTGAGGAAACCCTTCCAGGCCCGGCTGAGGCAAATGAACCTGAACGTTGGGAACATTTCAGGAATGCTGTCTATAACACCACCTTGTTCACATTTGGCAAGAAGAACAAAAAGACGGTCGACTGGTTCAAAGCCCATTCGGAGGAGTTGATGCCAGCCATTGAGGATAAGAGTAGAGCTCTAGCAGCATACAAAGCCTGTCCTAGTGAGTACAACTTGCAAGCTCTTTGAGCCGCTCGTAGCCAAGTCCAACAGGCTGCCAGGAGATGTTCCAACGATTATTGGCTTCAGCTCTGTTGTCAGATACAGATAGCAGCAGACACAGGTAACACCAAACTTAGCAGAAATAAAAGCAGCCTTGGATTCCCTCGCCTCCAGCAAGGCACCTGTAAAGGATAACATTCCTGTTGAAGTGCTGAAGTGCTGTAAAGAGACCACCACCACCGAACTGTATGAAGTCTTTCGTCTTTGCTGGAGCGAAGGTGGAGTACCACAGGATATGAAGGATGCAAACATCATCACATTGTATAAGAACAAAGGAGACAGGGGCAACTGCAATAACTACCATGGCATATCTCTTCTTAGCATTGTAGGGAAGCTGCTTGCCCGTGTTGTGCTGAAGAGGCTCCAGGTGCTTGCAGACAGAGTCTATCCAGAATCACAGTGTGGATTTCGAGCTAACAGATCCACCACTGACATGGTATTTCCCTCAGACAGTTGCAGGAGAAATGCAAGGAACAACAACAGCCACTCGTAGTGGCCTTCATAGATCTTACAAAAGCCTTTGACTTGGTTAGTAGGGATGGCCTTTTTAAAATACTTCCTAAGATTGGATGTCCACCTCGACTCCTTAGCATCATCAGATCCTTTCATGAGGGAATGAAGGGCACTGTAGTTTTTGATGGCTCAACGTCAGATCCCTTTGACATCCGAAGCACACCTTTGGATTTATGATTTAAGATTCGCTTAAATCATGGCACCATCATAGCTACAGAATTAAAATGGAGTTTGCTTCTGATACTGAACTTAAAATAAAAGTAATCTCACAGATAATTAATTGTAAGGGTATCCAGGTCTGACTGATCATCCCTAAGAACTTGTGTTGTTTTGTTTTTTAATATCAGCTTAATTGGGCTGATATTAAAACATGCACAGGTTAGTCCAAGTGCAGAGCCAGGAGATATTCATCATGACCACCATCATTTACTGCTCTCTGGGTGTTGTTCAAGAGCTTCCTGGGCTGCAGGATCCTTAATTTCAGCCTAAAGTCCAGCCTCAGTTGCACCACCACTTTACATCTCTTGGGGTCTTCCAAACAGAGGAAATATTCCTCTTTCCCTTCTCTCAGTTTGCCCCTATTTACTGATGAACAAGGAACTTACCGGTACTATGAATTGCATCTACAGTGTTTACATTGTCTTGGGCTAGTGTGTATCTGCATGCATACAAACACATAGAAATAAACACATTTCCCAAGGAAAGCTGGGGTTCACCTCACTCAGTTGGTGGCTCGGAAAGGAGGGGCACCCTGGCTGCCACCATGTTGGATGTCTTCTTCCCAGGCATCCTTGTGTGGTGGTGAGGTTCCAAGGGAAACACTGCTGGCCATCCAATCTTGGATAGAAGGCAGTGATTTGCAGGAGGCTCTCCCAGCCTTGGTTGACAGGGGATTTAAAAGGCCCTCCTACAATCCTCTCCAGGTGAGTTGACACCCAGGAGCAGATCTGTATAAACAGAGACAGGCATTTAGCTCTATCTCAGGCAAATGATTCCCCCCTCCCATCCTCATTTATGATGGGGGAAAGCAGTAGGTGGGGAACTCACAGGGGCAGGCCTGCCTTGGGTGGGCTGCCAGAGCTCCCCACAGTTAAAAACCAAAGGGTTTCCCCAACCCTAGTAGATCTGCACCCGGGAGAGGTGCCTTATTGTTGGTCCACAATTCTGGAGTTACCTAACAATGAACTGGGATGGGTAGAGATCAGATGACAGACAGGTTGTCTGATCTGGGGATCTGCTTCTTACACCATTCTGTGCTGCTGCAGCCAACCAATGTGGTGGCCTTTTTACTCACTACTTATCTTTATCCAATAAAACTTTTAATTTCTTTCAAAGTACATATGTATTTGTGGGAGGGGACAGGAGACCCTCCTATCATCTCAGCTGGAGCCACAACGTCTATTGCTGTTGCCACTCCCACCCTTACTGAGACAGCAAGCAAACACGAAGTCTCAGGTTTAACCTTGGCATCTCCAGTTGGTGGTGGTGGTGGGGCAGCCACTCCTTCAGCTGAAGCCAACCAGCACGCTCAACTCTCTGGCACTGAAATCAGGCTGCTCAGCTGCTTGGATTCTAGTGTGGGAGGGAGGGCACGTGAAGAAGGAAGGTGAATAGATAACTGACATAGAACTGAATTCCACACCCAGTACACTTAAATGCAAATCTGAGGGAAAGGTGCCTTCAGGAGGAGACAAAAAACTTGGAAGGCCATGAATTTCATCCCTGTTTTAATCATGAAATATTCATGCCTTATGAATGGTATCAGTGACTGATCAGATATATTTTTCAGAACAAATGCTCCCTCAGGAATAACCCTAGTATTATAGAGATCAATACAATGCTTGAATTAGGCAAGAAGTAAATCAAGCAGGAAGTTAATCAAAAGTTTATGTAAGAAAAATAAAGGTCATAAACATTTATTTATTTTGGCATCTGAAATAGTTAAGATTCTAGGGCAGTTAGTTTGCTCTAAAGTTCACCAGAGATTGTCTCAGTATCCTACTTTAACTGAAGTGGAAACAAGTTCAACCAACAGCACTGCACATATGCACAAATGCCTAAACAAAGGAACAAAAATGAGATCAAGGCCACCTTAAAAAAATAGGTGCTAAGAACTTGTCACACTGCCCAGTGACAAGCTGACATTTTATCTAAGAAGTCACGTTGGCTCTGAAGGAAATCTTCCGAGTTTGTGTATTTGGAAGAACATTTTCTGAGTTGGCAGAATCCATGCTTGCTATTCATGACTTCTGGCTTCACACTCATTTTTTTTCCTAGAAAGACTAATAAGACCAGCATTCTTCAACTCTACTGTAGAAGAAACTAGAAAAGTGAGTCTAATGTATTAAGTATGTGCTCCTCATGGATCATAAAGTTGATCAGTTCTGACAAAAGCAATACCATCATACTAAACTGCTATCATATTGCAACATACCTTGTCACAAAAAGCTCAGAACTCCTTAGACCACTGCTGAAGTATCACTAGATAGGCAAGCTAGTATTCTTCAATGCACAAGCCTACACTATGCTTTTCATGTACTGTATTTTGCAACCTGACTCTCCAAAATAGAACAAGTATGACATCTAAAAAGACAATATTTTAGAAAACTGTAGCAGCAAGGACTTATTTGTTTTAAGTGTATTACTCACCCTTCTGGCCCAAACAGTTCCCAAACACACAGTAAAACACAAAATATCTTAGTAAATTTATACATGTACAGTGGACCCTCAACGTACCGACAGCTCGACATGCGTACTTTTCCAGGTATGCCCTTCCCTGGCCACAGAATTTCCCATCAGCTTGTAGCTGGAGAACTGACCTACGGACCGGAAGGGGGAGGCAGGGAAAGTGACAAATTCAAATTTGGTGCTTTCCCTGCCTCCCCCTTCCAATCCATAGACCACTGATAGTGCCTCCGGAGAAGCTCTGGAGGCACAATCGGCGGGGGGGGGCTTCCAAGAGACCTCCCATGGCGGCGGAGAAGCCCTGGAAGGCCTCTGGAGGTCCCCCTCGTCGCCGAGCATGCCTCCAGAGCTACTCCGGAAGCACGATTGGTGGTGAGGGTGACCTCCAGAGGCCTTCCAGGGCTTCTCCGCTGCCATGGGAGGCCTCTCAGAGGTCCCCCACCCCCACCAACGCAGGCTTTCCCAGGGTAGACCAGGCCTACCAGGGGAGGGCCAGTCCACCCTGGGAAAGCCTGCGTTGGTGGGGGTGGGGGACCTCCGAGAGGCCTCCGGCAACGCCAATGGCAGCAGCGGGGGACCCCTGAAAGGCTTCAGACTGGTAAGGTGTTTATTTTAATTTTTTTATGTAGGGGTATTTTTTTCTTAGGCTGTACAGATTACAGGGTTTTCAATGCATTCCTATGGGAAATGGATCCTCCACCTACGGACTTTTCGACCTGCGGCCACCATTCCAATACAGATTAATTCCGTAGGTCGAAGGTCCACTGTACTAAAAAAATTAAAATGGAAGGGAAACAATCTTTAAAAATAAGAAGCAGAATTGTATTAAAAAATTACTCAAACCCTATGTGGAACAAAGAAACTTTAACACCCCACCTAAGACTTTATAAGTAGGAACCCAGCTCCAGGCAACTCAAAGACTTCAGTATGATTCATGTATATTTTAAAAAATTTGGCCTTTCAATTATTTTTGTATCCTTACAGTGCTTCTGCAAACATGAAGTTCAGATAGGCAGTTTGTTTTCTACCAAGGAACACTACAAGCAAAATTGTTCAATAGCTTTGGCATCATAAATTTACTTTAAGAGGTCCCTTAAATATTTACCATATACACGTACAAGGTGAATGAATGCTTTTTAGTCTTATATTAGTACACAACTCATGTTTTTCTTGCAGGAATTAAAACACAATTTTAAAATTGAAGTGAAATGTCTACTGTGACTATGGTTAATTAGATGGCTTAATTCTGATTTCTTCCATGCTATTGGCATCTTTTCGAGATATATACAAAGGCGGCAGAATAAACTTCCACAACACAGCAATATTTATGCAATACTGCATCAAATAACTCAAACAGCATCCATAAGCTTAGTCTTCATTGAGGCAATATACCTGCATGTAGGCTATATCTCTGCATATCCAGTGTTGACTCACAAGAGTAAATGCCACTATATGTAAAAACAGTGCTGACACATCATGCTAAATTTCAGCCAAGCTGTTTCTTGGCAAGCTGTCTGTGAGGTTCCACTTCCACAAAGCAAGCCCTCACCTGCTTTTTGAAGCAGTACAACTGGAGAGATTTTCTGCCAGAGCAAGTCCAAGGCCTAACTTGTCATTTAGACCATATATAAAATTTTATTCTAACAGAAGCCAGGTACCATTAATTACTCTGGTAAAAATAAGGGAAAGCCAGCCAACTTTGTGTATAATGTGAAGAAAGTGTATGAATTCTTACTTCTACCTAGAAATAATCTAGTCTTATAATGATACCAGTTGGCTAGATGATTTGGGGGATGTGTCTAAGGACTAGTCTTTCTAGTACTGTAAAAGCCAAAGTCTAACATACAAGTAAAAGTTCCTCAAGTAAAAGTTCCTCAAACCAGTGATAAATAAATCTGATTCAATTATATTTTCCGAAGAAACTTCTAGCTTTGGGAAGAAATTAATGATAATAACATTACAAAACTAAAACTACCCCAGAGGGAAACAAAGGTACATTAAACCTTTACCCAGGTCATCTCAACTAAACAGACACCCTGAAGGAATTAACCCTTTCAGCAGAATTAATAGTAGGGGTTGTGATTCTTCAACATTCAATTGGTAAAAAGTGAAAGTCAGAATTATTCCACTGCTTTCAGCGCCATTCCTATTCTCCCCTGACCTACTCCTAAAGTCCCTATCGACTACTCATCTGTGTAGGCAATGTATCTTATTGAATTCCTAGTCAGAGGGGGTAATATTTTAGAACTGGATGTTTGCTTCATCTGGGCAATCAGATTCCACATGTTTAGATTTCAAATATCCTGCCCCTGGTCAACACTGTCCAACTCAACATGACGATGCCTAGGTTTGATCATTATGTATTAACACAATTTGGTTTTTTTTTAATATTTGTGATAACAACTTGAATTTCTCCACGTTCTCAAAATTAAATAATTCTGGAAAGCTATATATTGTGTTTAACTGAAGATTGAAGAAACTGATGTGGTAGTAGACATTAATATGAATTATTAAACTAAATGCTGTCCAGACCACTCAGTCATTTGGTTTATGATGAGTGCTGGAAGTAGTTTAATCTGTATCGTTGAAGCTGAAAGAACAGTCTGGTCTGCTCAGCTGAAGAGGCCATCAATATTTCATTACATCAACCAAGCAAGTCATTAAAAAAAGGATATTTCCTCTCCTCCAATGCCCAGCCATTTGACATCTGTTTCTTGCATCCACAATGGAAAAATGACAATAACTGGTGGGTTTTTAAACTATCATTTGAAAACATTATGGCTAGAATTCTATTGGAAACAATAGTGCATGCAACAGTAATTGTGAAAGCAGTCTCTCCCCCCACCGGTCACTGGTTGCAAAATGAGTGATTGTTTTGCAAACAGTGCATAACAAGTCAAATAAACAAAAGGTGACCCAACAATTATTATAAATCCCTTTAACAATTACTATTGTGTATATATCTTTCTCTAACAAGATTCTGGCAACAAACTAAGAATCACCCATTACAAAACAGAACAAATAACTGGTTTCTGTTTTTCATGTTTAATTAAAAAATTAAGTTGAAGACCTAAGACATTTTCTGAAGAGAAATAAAGGTCCTGTATGAACATCATGATTTAATATGCTTTGTCAGTAACTGCACTGCATACTTACTTTTCACCTTAGTTAACTGATCTTATGAAGTAAAAGAGTAGCGATAAACATTTAGCAACTTGTTTACTAGCCAAAGAAAGTATAACACTTAAATTTCATATCAGCAAAAAAGCTGTTTTCTTTTAAAGTGAGTATGAACATATGAATATTCCTAACCTGTAAAATGATTCCTCCACATTATATCAGCGAAACTCATTGGTGGGCCACTGGGAGGGTAGTGTTTACCTTTAAGAGGTTCATGATCAGTCCTTATCATATCCATTAATGAGTTTTCCAAAGAGTGCAAGTTAAAAGTATCATAGGGCCGATTCCGGTCCTAGGAAAAAGCAAAAAAACAAAAGGACTGTTACAAAGACATCACTACATAATGCAAACACTTAACACTTATTCTACTCATCACAAATTACTACAGAATAACAGAAAACACAACTGTCAAGTTGGTAGGTCTTCACGAGAATCCTGAGAGCTGTAGAACAAATGAGGAACAAGAGCAGATCTTCCCTCTTTCTCGTAAATGCAATGTACAGTGGTGCCTCACAAGATGAACGCCTCGCGGGACAAAAAACCCGAAAGCAAATGGTTTTTGTAATCACTGTGGTTCCTCGCAAGATGGCTTCTTCTATGGCCGTGCTTCGCAATACTTTTTTTTTCACAAGACCAATTCCTTGCAAGAAAATAATTCATTCATCTTGCGAGGTTCCCATAGGAATGCATTGCAATGCATTCCTATGGGAAACCACTTTTCGCAAGATGAAAATTTCACAAGACAGCGCTACTCGCGGAACAAATTACTTTCATCTTGCAAAGCACCACTGTATTGTGGCAAGAATAAATGTGAAGATAGGGCATGTAATTTTAACTTGACAGGATTTTTTTTAGACAAGTGCCTAGTCAAAAATTTCAGAAGGACATGGTTATTTAGGAATGAGATGATAACAACTGTCCCTTTTCTGAAACAGCATCACCTGAAAAGGGTTTTATCCTCACCCAGATGCAAGGTAAAGATTTCCAGATATCTAGTAGCATATGTATTTTGGTTTATAATTTTAAAAAAAATTAAAAAGATTTCCAGATATCCTGTTTATTCCCTTCCACTCCATGTTCTGAGACATGAAGCATTATGCTACAAAGAGCAAGGGGTTGCAAGATGAATTATAATTGCCCCAGTTTATGGGGGGAAATAAGGAAACTATCATGCAAATTCTGTGGAACCAACTATTTTGCATTCAGAACAGGTCATGGCAAAGTTGTAGTACTCATAATCATATATATTTATATGTATAAATTTAAGTTGTGTTCCATCTGTAGCCCTGCCCCCTTGGCTCCACCTGAAATACTGTTCTAGAGGTTCTTCTCATATCTGTGAGTAGCTGGAAGGGAACACAATGAATTTACAGCAAGGAATACTATCTGCACTCTTATGATCCACCTTATAGTTCAGAACAGATGCCTTTAATTTTTCGTTAATCCCATTGGTATTTATATATTAAGGTTACTAGAAGGTATATGTTCTACAGAAACAGATTGACAGGGAGATGTTTTCACATTTCCAGGTATCCTGGTAAATAGAAACATGTGGAAATATGTTATCTGGAAGTTGAGTCATGGCAACTGGACTTTTTTTTTGTTAGGTTTAAATGTTTCACTACTCATCCAATTAGCTTCTTCAGTTCTTCAGACTGAAGAAGCTACTTGGATGAGCAGTGAAACATTTCAACCTAACAAGAAAGAAGTCCAGTTGCCATGACTCAACTTCTAGATAAACACACCTGGATGACTGAGAATCTTCACAGATGTGGAAGTATGGAAAGAAACTCAGCTTAACATAGGAACAACATATTCCGAAAGCATTACCATTTGCACTTCCTGCTTGCAAAATAAGGCATAAAACCCTTGGGCACAGCAAGATTGTAAAAACCATTTGAAAGCTGATAAAAGCAGTGAAGCACAACAAAACTAAGCAGCTTGCAGCAGCTGCTTGAAATTCTTGCTAGGTTCAGTTTATCTTTTTAGTGCTAGAATGCATTGCCCAACAAATCAATTATTAATCTGTGCCTGAGAGCCTTTAATACATTTTAGAAGACCAGTTAAAATGAAAGATTCCAAATTCTGTCCCCTGAATAAATGCTTGTATTTACATTTTTTAATTATCCTTTTTCCAAAAAGGGGGAGGGGAAGAACTGGGAAAGATAGGCCATGATAACCAAAACCAGCCTTGGGGAGAAAAGAAAGGAAAGAACAAGCTGACATGCAACATGATATAAAAAACCTACTTGTATTAAACTGCATCCATTGTAAAGAACTTTATTTCAAATGTTTTTAATTTAATAGTTCTAATCACCCGATTCTACTGATTATCATTTCACTTTCAAAACAAATACAATGTTGAGTCTCTTGCACAGGCAAAAATATTTGTGTTACATCAACAAAGAGAGCAAATCCTGGACCTAAAAGTTCAGGATCCGGGAGCAAGGGCACTAAAAATACCCTATGTGCTCCTCTACTGTCCTGAGACAACATATCAGGGCCACACAAGAATTCCTATATGATATACAGGAAATGAAGACTCACAGAAATGCCAAAACCTACAATCTGCGCAGGAAATATTTGAATGGTTTTCAGTATAGCAGTGCAGCACATTTTCTCCTATAAGCAGTAAATTTATATTGATTGTTATGATCAGCATCCTCACCCTTACCACAGAGCTCAAAAGGATACTATCTGACTATATCATAATTCTAAGAGAAGTTAAATTGAGTGTGTACAGTTGGCCTAATCTCAATGAAGTCGATACAGGCATCACCACATTCACAATCAGAAAGAGAGAACACAGAGGCATGGTGAGGAGGAATAATGAGATACAGGCTTCCTTCAGGACTGGATCTTAACTTCCTTCTTTACAGCTAAGTACAGTACTTGATCACTATGTGACACAAGAGACTGTAGTGGCTCTCTATCCCACTTGCTATGCCAGACCAAATATCTATGGTAATTACAAATTTAAATTTAAAAAGAGTTAAACCACAAAGATATTGAGCTGTAAATGGCCGGAGGTTATTTAATGCCTCCCCCCCCCCAACTGATCTAAAGTAAAAGCATTTTAAGATGGCAAACAGGACAGTAATGCCAATAATCTCTTCCTTTCAAGAAAATGTATGCAAAAATCCACAAAACACAAACATTTGTACCACTTCAAAATCCTCTCATTCAGAATAAGTTTGAATCACGCAGTATTTTCCTGCAAACTAGCACTTTTGGTGCTTCACATGAAGATAAAACATTCAGTTACAGTTCATCACAAAAAGAGATGAGAACCAAATCAATACAGTTTGATTCCCTGAAAGGAAGAGGATTATAACATTTTAGAAGAGGCAGCCTTGTTAGCCTGTGCAACCAGATCAGGCAAAACCCAAAGAAAATAAAAATAAAATACAAAAACTTTGTGGCACCTCCATGGAAGCTCACATTAAAATATAACAGTTTTTAAGATGCCACAAGGATTTTGTCTTTATTTGGGTTTTGTCTGATAGGATAATAAAGAGCAATGCATGTGAATATTCAATGTGTGGGTGCCCAACTGCTGCCGCAGACAGATCAAGACACCAACAATCTATCTCAAACCCACCACCACCTTTGAATATGTTGGCTTTACAGTGTTCTCTCAGCTGCTCTCCCCATAATTTCTCCTATGTCAGCGTGTCATTACCTATTAGGAAACTGAGGAACCTATAGCCCAGCCCTATGATTTCTTGGTAGGGAAAACTATTCTGCGTATCTTTTGCTGTCAAATGGGAAGGCTCCAGGTACACCTCCAGCCTTTGCTGCCAAGTGCTACCTGTCCCCCCCCCCCATTTTTCTCACTTTGAAAAATAGGGTTAAGAGTATAAGGAAAACATGTATCCCCTAAATTTGAAATGTTTTCCCTTCTACAATAGGATATCCTCAGAAATATCTCCCTCACTAATCAGTGTTGTAAAATTAGCTGTGTTTAACTTTTAGTGACCAGTCAGATCCCAGGGATGAAACAAAGTACACCACATGAAAGATACACTGCTGAAAAAAAAATTAAGAGCCACTACTAACAAACATAGTTACCCACTTGAGGGAGTACCCCTTTTTTAAATGTGCTGATTTTTTTTATCCAGTTTGATTGTGAAATAGCATCTGATGGACAACTAGCATTTACACCCTTCAACATGAAGCAATCATAAAACCCCTTGAGGTTTTCAGCTAAATTTTAGTGTACTGGTGATAAAATGCCTTTCAGAGCAAACAGTGTGGTTTACCCATCTCCAGCAAACAAGTAGTTAAGTGTTTTGAAGATTAATTGAGAAGAACAACAAACATATTGTAAACTTTCTGCGAAAATCATGTTAACTGTCTTTTATTATCAGGCTTAAATAATTTAACCCAGCATTCTGTATTCAACAACTAGCCAGCTGGGTCAGAGTTTCCCAAACCTGAGACATCAAATGTTCTTGGACTATAGCTCCCAGAAACTATGACCATCAGCTGGCTGGATTACCTAGATATTCTGGTAGTCTCAAAAACATCTCAGCCCCCAAATGTGGAACTCACAGCTTTTAACCAGGGTATGAAATTGTTTCATACCCTCTTAACCAGAGTATGAAATTGTTGACTCTTAAGATTTTTCCGCAATATCCAACAATATGTAGTTACTGTGTCTAATCTCACCTAACATCTATTGAAGGACAAATTTTCTGTTACCTATCCATTAAGAATGTGTCTAATTCCTTTCCGATAAAATGGGCTTTTTTGTTTTTTAACTTTGTTTTTTTGTTATATATGCCAAGTTAGTTTTGGATAAAATCACGTCAGCTAGGATAGAGACAGAATGATTCCAAGCCACTAACATCTCAAGGACTATTTGGAAAACTTGAAAACATTTGGACCAGGAGAGGGGAACTCTAGTCTCCAAAAACTTCACATCAAGCCCTCACCCTCATCAAAGTTTAATAGTTCAGAGTTGGAGCATTTCCCCATGTCTCATCTTCCAACTGGATTAGCAAGCAGCATCGGGGGGGGGGATCCATTCTTGCCACTAAAAGCAGACAACCTATGCAATTCCTCTCCATGCCTTGATCGCATTCCCAGTGAAGAGCAAGAGCAGAGTGGGGAAAATCTCACTGTTACCTCTAATCTCTGACTGTAGGGGCTTTCTTCAATCAAAGAGGGGCAAAGAATTTTGTGCTCCTCTCAAATGGGAATTGGGAAATAGCCATCTACAATGGGATGGAATGGAGGACATCTGAGAAGAGAGAAACTTTGGGGCAGAGCCATATGCTGTGTGTCATCATCCAACAGAAGGTTTAGTGCACAGTGGGGATGGAATACAGCCTACCAGAACCAACAGCACCAATGCCATCCTTGTTGCTAATCACTAGAGACCTTATTGGAAAAGTCCATCAAAGTCCAGTAGTGTAAAATAAGTACAGTACAGGCAAAACAAGAAAGAAGTAGATGATGTGTTCAGAGAAACACCCTCCAGATCAGAACCTCCAAGATACACATATACCTAAAACTATGCAAGAGGCACTGAAACAAAAGAGGGAGGGGGAGAGATAAATATATTTTAACTACTCAGTGTAAGCTGACCTCTTAATTTACAATGTTGCATTATAATATAATGTTAATTTATACTATATTATTTTTCCTTGCTTCTGAATGTACTATACAATTTTTGTTATTGTTTAGTCATTAAGTCGTGTCTGACTCTTCGTGACCCCATGGACCAGATCACGCCAGGCCCTCCTGTCTTCCACTGCCTCTTGGAGTTTGGTCCAACCATCTCATCCCCTGTTGTCCCCTTCTCCTTTTGCCCTCACGCTTTCCCAATATCAGTGTCTTCTCCAGGGAGTCTTCTCTTCTCATGAGATGACCAAAGTATTGGACCCACAGCTTCAGGATCTGTCCTTCCAGTGAGCACTCAGGGTTGATTTCCTTCAGAATGGATAGGTTTGATCTCCTTGCAGTCCAGGGGACTCTCAACAGTCTCCTGCAGCACCACAATTCGGAAGCATCGATTCTTCGATGGTCAGCCTTCTTTCTGGTCCAGCTCTCACTTCCATACCTCACTACTGGAAAAACCGTAGTTTTCACTATGCAGACCTTTGTCGGCAAGGTGAGGTCTCTGCTTTTTAAGATGCTGTCTACGTTTGTCATCGCTTTCATCCCAAGAAGCAGGCATCTTTTAATTTCATGACTGCTGTCACCGTCTGCAGTGACCATGGAGCCCAAGAAAGTAAAATCTCTCATTGCCTCCATATCTTCCACTTCTATTTGCCAGGAGGTGATAGGGCCAGCGGCCATATCTTAATTTTTATTATGTTGAGGTATTTTTGCTCTCTCCATTTTTTGCACACTCCTCTTTCACCCTCATTAAGAGGGTCTTTAATTCCTCCTCAATTTCTGCCATCAGAGTGGTATCATCTGCATATCTAAAATTGTTGATATTTCTTCTGGTAATCTTAATTCCATTTTGGGATTCCTCCAGTCCTGCCTTTCACATGATGTATTCTGCATATCAGTTAAATAAGCAAGGAGACAATATACAGCCTTGTTGTACTCCTTTCTCAGTTTTGTACCAATCAGTTGTTTCATATCCAGTTCTAACTGTTTCTTCCTGTCCCACATATAGATTTCTTAGGAGATAGATAAGGTGGTCAGGCACTCCCATTTCTTTAAGAACTTGCCATAGTTTGCTATGGTCCACACAGTCAATGGCTTTTGTGTAGTCAATGAAGCAAAAGTAGATGTTTTTCTGGAACTCTCTGGCTTTTTCCATAATCCAGCGCATATTAGCAATTTGGTCTCGAGTTCCTATGCCCCTTCGAAATCCAGCTTGTACTTCTGGGAGTTCTCTGTCCACATACTTCTGAAACCATACAATTGCACTCATTTCACACGCTAGCAAGGTTATGCTCAGCAGGCTATACAATACCTTTACCTAGTTGAAGTTTTCAGTAGACATGTGTTCATAGTAAACAGTATCCCTTCTAAAAGATTGTCCATCTTGTTTTTTTCTCTGCTGTTTAGCTATAAGAAGCAACAGAAGAAAAACATTTTCTATTGTTGCTGCAAGCCAGAATGTCTCCCACAAGTTAGTAAGTCTTTTGACCCATAATTAAATGGGGAAATTACCCCACAAGAGTAATGCAGGGACAAGGGAGATCTCACACTCTCATATCACATAACAAACATACAGAACATGAACTACCATTTTGCCATCTTCCTTTTTTTTTTACGGCAAGTGAGAGTAATGAGTTTGTTTCAGCATTGGAGAATTGCATGGGGCAGCAAATTGATGATGATGATCCCACCCAACTAGTAGCAAAGCTAATACTCCGGGAGGCAAACACAACCAAAAATAACAATAGAAAGCAATAAAAAATTGGTAAGAAAAATCATTATTGTCTTCAAACTGAAGAAATGGAATTGGTGGATCATTGAGTCCAGCCCCACACGGTGGGGAATCAAACTCCCAGATACTGCAGCAAGATACCTAAACCACTGAGTTTATTTCAACCTGTTTGTAGTTTCCTGTACTACCTTAGGAAATAAGGAGATAGGCAACTTCCTCTTGTGAAGAAATGCTGCCAATCAACTTATCTGGGTGACATCAAATTACTTTCTTTACAGTTTATTCAGAATAAGGATTAAATACTCAATGAGAAATCTTCCAGGAAAGTAGCCAAAATGTTTATTCAACATTTAGGCATTAGCTTTTGAAACATATTGCTGTACTAGTTAAGTATGAAACATGTGTAGCAGACAACCCCACAACCACCTTTCTCTCTCTTCATGACCCTTTCAGTTTTTGTAGGAACCTATGACTGCGGTCAACTGTGTAAGACCCAAGCACTACATTGTGTTTCTAAAAATACTTAAAATATTCAAGATGTCTTGTAACATGACTGCTGACCTACTTTGAAAACCTATGCTTTCCTTCCTTAATTTTGAGTTATAACAAAAAAAAATCTAAAATTGAAGAAATCTAGCTCACCTAACCCAGCACTTCAAAAAAGAATGTCATTTATCTCTGCAAAGATTAAAAGGAAATACAGATTACTTCCATCTTTTTGTTTAATAAAAATCGTGGAAGTAATTATTTTTACCTTTATTACCACGCTCCTTCAAATTAGCTGCAGACTTTTTTTTACAATTGACTGAATGCTTAACAACGGTGTTCAAATTAAAATTATATTTGGTTTAGCACTAGCTTTAAATCTGTTCATGCATTTTCCTTTATTAATTCTTTCTAAAAAAAACTGACAGGCATCTTCTATTCTGTCTAGGTGTGATGAAAATTATTCATCCACTTAAACTATTAAGAATCCGTCACATCCAAGACGACTGTCACTTTAAAAAAAGCAACAAACAAGGCAGGGGGAATCTCCAAATTAGTACAGTATATTCCTGAAGTATGAAATAGCTCAGCTTTGAGAAACATTAACACCATCGAGGCTAAGGCCCATTTTTCTAGCAGAAGTGCTGAATTTGCTATAGTACAGTAACATATTTTACAATCCATAGTAATTATATTGTGATCACAGTTAAAGCAAAAAGTTACTGGGTAGCTCATTAAAGAGTTGTTAATTATCCTTTCTGACAAAAGTGATGCCTTCTATGGATAAAAAAAGAGGCAGAAAAGAGGCATGATGGGATTCAGCTAGAATAGGTACTTCTATTCTAGTTGTCTTTGGTCACCACCATAAAAGCAATGTTAATGCCTAAAATAAAAAACAAAAACAAATATTATAGATATTATCATTAGAGCAGAATGCACATTATAGTAGAAACATGTGATTCAGGCAGACTTTTATGTTGGATCAGATGTCCAAAGAATCTTTTGCTTAAGCCCGAAGAAGAATGGCAAAACAAAGCAAGCTAATTTGCAAACTTTGAGATGTGATATATATAAAATCAGCTTCTGCTCATAGTCATAATCTACCAGGTATTTTATAGTTTCAGGGTTAATTTTAGTGTTTCATTTTCTAGAGCTGAATCATTTATTGTTCTCAAATTATGAATATATAGTGCATAACTATCCAAACACTAACATCCTTTGCTTATAGAAAAACATCTAACCATTTACTTTTCAGACAGATTAACTTATTCAATCACCCGACATGTTTACACAGCGACATAATTTGTAATTTTCAAATGTATTACTTGTGAGAACACAGTCTAAAAATCCATGCTGAATTTAATTATCTTTTGATCCAATGTATTTGAGAAATTCTAATCTGTGTGTTGAAATAATACAATTTGAAGTATGTTAGCAGACAGCAATAATATTTACAGTGGCAGCCAGCTATCATGTTTTCCTTAAATCATGAAAGTTGCCCCAGCACTAAAGAATTCAGTTTAAAATTTCTGAGTGGTATAATATGCTTGCTAGGATGCTACCAACTCAAATACCTAGAACTAAATTTTTATTTATGATGCAAAACTCTAATCAAAATAATTGCAATTTGTAAGTCCTATATTTCCAGTCACTTTCTCCATGTGGAAAGCAGGGACAGAAAGGGGACAGATGATCCCCTCTAAGTGTGTTGGTCAGTAAAACAGATTTCTGAATGTAATGTTTGTTCTTCAAGTAGACATCTACACATCCACACAAATAAGTTTCTTACTGCATTGAATTTCTCTTTTAGAGCTTTCTAGCACTTTGGCAGTAGCTCCACTACTACACATATTATTCTCATTCTCATTCTCATTCTCATTATTATTATTATTATTATTATTATTATTATTATTATTATTATTATTATTATTATTATTATTATTATTATTATTATTATTATTATTATTATTGGCCGCACCATTGCCAGTGGCTTCTGGGCGGCGTACAACATTAAAACTTAAAAACATTAAAAAACATTTAAAAGACAATATAAAATAGCATATATTAAAATATGCAGATATCTACTTGTATAAGTTCAAACAACACAGTGACAAGTATCAGTTACCTGCAGGTACCAAAGAGGGGAGAAGGTATGTGTCCTGTGAACGCATAGATGACAATTCAAAGGCCAAATGTTACAAACAGTAACCTGTCAGTATTCATGGCAACAACATCAAAGGGGGACTTTCCAAGGCTGAGTTGACATTGTAAGCATTAGCAATGAGGCTCAGGCCTGCAGAGTTGAATTGGCATGCCTGATGGTGATGGTGTGGTGGCTGTCACAATAGAAATCAGAAAGATCATCTGGACCTGGAGAATATTAGGATATTTCCAGGTAAATGACATATGAGCTACTGAATATGTATGTGGCATAGAACACCTTTCAAAACCAAATTTAGCCAGGTGCTCTAGTGCCTTTGCATCTAGGCTGAAAAGTCCAAACCAATTTTGCAGGAGGATGTGATTTGCATCTTCCCCGAGTAGAAAAGAAAAGACAGTTTATAAACCAATCCCTAAGGGGAAATCTTCCCCTTCCAATGAACACAATGTTTGACAATATTTTGGAACTTCCTTTTTTTTCCATGGACCCTTAGGGGGGAAAAAAGCTCCAGAAGGAATAGCAATTCAATTGTCAACTGAAGAAAATAATGTAACCAATTACTGTATTAGACTAATAAATGAATAGAACAAAAGAATGAAAGGGAAAAAGCGTTTAAATCTGTCAAAATAACAGTTACTACTAGTCTTCCTTGACACATTCTGTCAGGGCATTCTGCCAAAACTCACTCTCTCCATCTAGAACAGTAACAGTGAACCTTTTTGGGCCTGAGTGCCCAAACTGGAAAAAAAAAACCAACTGGTGGGTGCCGGCAGAAGGGGAATCCTGGGCACAGAGGTGCCACGAGACCCCACTCCGGATCCACCACCAGTGTCAACTACTCCAGATCCTGACCCACCGCCTGTCAGGGTGCCAGCACCATGGCTGTAGCCGCCTTATCAGGTTTGGCTGCCGGGGGGGGGGGCAGTAGCAATCCGGCAACTTATGGCTTGTGTGCCTGCAGAGATGGCTCTGCCTGCCAGTTGTGGCACACATGCCATAGATTTGCCATTGCTGATCAAGAAGGTTCAGAAAGGGTGGACCCACCAGTCCACCCCTTCTTTCCCAACTAAACTGAAGTAATTGAACTAGATAAAAAGCAGTAGATTTTGAACAATGAGGAAATATGAACAACAAATATATGAAACAAAAAGTGTTTATACAACTAATCTACTTTCCAGAAAATGCTACATTTACAACCTCACATTTAATTTTGGGGAAAACAGAAAATCCATATGAATCTATATTCGTTCTACGTAACAAGAAAAACACTGCAATGTAGCAGATAAAATACTGAGTGGCCATGGAAGACTCATGTTCAAATCTTCACATGGTCACAGAGTTGTCCTGTCTGGGCACATCACTATTTCTGAAGCTTGGTTTATCTCATTTGTTGGTCAATTCTAAAGCACCCCACAATGGGGTGGAAAGGAGGCGGCTATTGCACAGATGGCATATAATTACTGAGAAGACCACCTCTCTCACAGTCACCCAAGAACCATCTCTGTGGGAGTGGCAAGAATGCTCAAAACAGGGCCTCCACAGACAACTGCTTTGAGTTTGTGTGGGATGTACAGTATTTAATTTTTTTCTAAAAAAGAGTCAGGTTCTCAGAATTTCCCTAGCTTGGTGTCAGATTGTGAATGGCAGTGAGCAAAAGAGGGGATCCTGTACACCATCTTGATTGCTGACACTGGAATTGCCAACATTCAGACTGGTCTTCGCTATGTAAAGACTTGCATCCTTTTTTTCTGGACACAACATTGCAACAAAAGGTCAGGCCATTTCCTGCTTTTTTGAATCATGCATAGAGATTACAGATGGGGACTTTGTATTCATATATGAATTTGAAGCCCACTGGCACAGGTGGCAAGCCCAATTAACATCCACCCCCATAACCCGACAGAATCAGCTGAATTAGACTAATTACTTTCCTGAAGTACTGGAAAGAAATTTGGACAAATGCTACAGACTACTTCAATATGCATATGCAGCTAGAGTTTATGAAAACTGTATTTCCTATATAAAACAAGCATGTTTAAGGTCCTGTATAGTTAAAATGCCATGATGGATCAACTTCAAATTTTAAAAACTGCACAAGAGGAACCATTTCCTTTTGAGGAAGCAGTGGTAGATATAAAGGTAACTACCAATTTCTCTATGAGCTGCAAACAAACATTGTAACAAGACAACGGCGAGAGCTTTTTAAAAAAACAGGAATTAGAACCTTAAAAGCACTTTCCAAACATTTCCAAATTTGGCACAGAGTAAGCCTATAATATACTGTCTATAAGCACTCTGTCAAATATGGTCCTGGCTCAATAAACTATTCAAAAATCACAACTATTTTGTCTAGACTGCCACCTTCTAATAGTAGTGGCTTGTATAATGCTGTTTTGACTAGTCACACAATATCAGATTACAGGCAACATGCCTGGATTTTTTTCATATCACAATTTGCCTTCCACTGATTTAGAGTTCAACCACAAATCATAATTTTTGTGTCCAGTCTGGCGCGCTTGAAGGCAAATTTTAAATCTCCAGCTATACAACATACAGCTAAGCACACATTTTTGGGTGAAGGAAGTAGGGTTTTTTAAAAAACCCATGTGGAGGTCACTTCTTTTAAATTGATTCTGGTCGTGCTTTTTTTTTATTCGTTTTAGCATGTGTGATCACCTGTGCCAAGGTAAATATGCCTGTGGGGTTCTGTGAGGTTTTCCAAGTTTTGGATGCCAAATACAATGGGTTTTGGATACCCTGCACCCCAAGCTCTCCCCCTCCCATCTATTCCTATTTTAGTGCTTCATCGACCTAGCACTATGGCACTTCAAAGTTTATTTTTAAATTAAATATTTTAGAACACAATTGAAATCAGACATAACAATTCTTAAAGAAAAGAGGGAATGGTGTAGTTGTGGGATATGTTGTAGGCTGCTAATGAATAAAAGCTGCTGGGTCCAGTGTCACCTGCCTCAAGGCAGGCATTAAGTTTCCAGTACAGAATTAAGTTTTCAATACAGAGGAAAAACCAGGACCTGGCGCACTGAAGTGCCAATATACCACACAGCTCACAACCTGACTAAAAGCAGTTCCAGAAGGTTGCACACATCAACACAAAAAACATGTGATATTAAATCAATTTCTAAAAACCAGAAACAGCTCCCAATTTAATTCAACAGTGTAGTCACACCCTTAGTTGCTTGTACAGCAGAGTCATGGAAGCTGCTCTCAAAACAACTGAAAGAAGTAAATTACCAGGAATTAGCTGGGATTCCAACGGAGCTATTTCAAGTTCCAGAAACTGAATCTAAATACAGTATTAACCAGAATATACCAACAAATATGGAAAACAAAATGGCTCACAGATTAGGAACATTCAATAGACACTCTAACCTTAACAAAAGGAAATGTCAATGATGGTAGTAACTGTACAACCACTGCATTAATTTTCCATCCAAGCAAATGCTCAAGGTATT
Organism: Pogona vitticeps; assembly: GCF_051106095.1. Classification (NCBI taxonomy): domain Eukaryota; kingdom Metazoa; phylum Chordata; class Lepidosauria; order Squamata; family Agamidae; genus Pogona; species Pogona vitticeps. The sequence goes on from NC_135785.1 coordinate 81,864,278, forward strand.
GCAACAAAGAAATTTACTACAAATGGAGCAAGAAATACATGATGTTCAAGGAGGATTTGGAAAAGCAAGAGGGGCTAGAAATCATATGGCAAATATATATTGACTATTGAAGTGTACCAAAGAATTTCAAAAGAAAATCAGTTTGTTCTTTATAAATTACAGTAAAACTTTTTACTTTGGACTATCAACAGTTATTTGACCAAACTCCGGGAGGCAGTGGAAGACAGGAGGGCCTGGCGTGCTCTGGTCCATGGGGTCACAAAGAGCTGGACACGACTTAACAACTAAACAACAAAATGAACAGTTATGTATCATTCTAGAAGAAATAGGTGTTCTACGATGTTCCAATGCACAGCCTATACTCTGGATAAGAAGTTACTATTAGGACAGAACAAACACTCAAAAGCAAAATTGTTTCTAACTGAAAAAGATGTCAGATAAGGTTATATTTCCCTTCCTTTCTGTTCAGTCTATGTGAAAATACCATATTGAAAGATGAAACAAATTTAGATGGAATACAAAGCAGTGGAAGAAACAACAATACAGTACTTTAATGATGACACTACAGTACATTACTGATAGAAAATAACAATGACTTGAAATTATTACTGATAAAAATTGAAACAAAAAAACAGAATTACAGTATAGCTGAATATCAAGAAAACAAAATAATGACTATAGAATAATTATTTACTCTAATGTTGACAATGAAGAAATCCAAATTTTTGAAGGTTTTCTTTACCTTGGTTCATCAAAACAGAGACTGCAACACAAGACTGTGCCACTGCAAATCAAGTCCAAGATTATCCATGTTATGACATTCCTAATTACTTTGTATGGATGTAAAAACTGAACAATGTATAAAGCCAACAGCGAAGAAATCATTCATAACATGGTGTTGGAAGCTTTACACATACGTGTACTAACAAAAAAAATCCCAAAGAATAGTATTTTAGATTAAATCAAACCTAAACTCTAACTAGAAGATAAAATGAAGCTATCATATTTTGGACATGTTATGAGACAACAAGATTCACTAGAACAGATAATAATGCTAGGAAAATTGTAAAGTGGTCAGAAAAGATAACCATCTAACATGAGATGGATAGATTCTATAAAGGAAGCTACTGGCTTTTAATCTGCAAGACCCAAGCAGAGCTATTAATTATAATATCTTTTGGACGTCATTAATTCATAGGGGCACTATAAGTCAGAAATGACAATACATAACAAATTCAAATATATTATCTTTCTGATATAAAACTACACTATAGTGATACTATATGGACTTTTGAAAATTGTAATGTAAATGCAGATTAAACAATCTCAGCATTTTGCTATAAAAATATAGGTTTACGGCTTTAAAACTCATAGTTCTGATTATTTACTTTGCACCCACTGAAATCTATAAAACATTAAGCATTAGATCAAGTACAAGTCATAGCCACAGTTCTACTCTAAACAGGCTATTAAGATTTTCCTTAGTATTTTACGAGGAATTACACATTTAATACCATGTCCTTTGGATAGTTCCTGAATCTGATTCATTGAAGAGCTCTCAGACAATAGCTTTGTTCCAAAAACACAACAGGCTGTGGTCTGCCATCAGGAGATCAAGCCAAGCAACAGTGAGCATGTGGGCTCCCCAACACCCCACTTCTCAATGGCTTTAAGGAGATGGGAAGCTTTTTTCTTCTTTTTTGTTTGTTTTATGTGGTTATTTTTGTCCAGAATAGAAAACAGGTTTAATTGCCCTTGGTTCATTACACTAACAGAGTAGGGATAGCCAATCTAGTGACTAGTTAATATTTTGGATTTCGCTTCCCCTCAGCTCTGCTCAGTATAAAGGTCAGGGTGTGTGGAAATAGTTCAAAACATCCACAACAGTGGCTCCCAACCTTGGGTCCCCAGATATTCATGGACTACAACTCTCAGAAATCATAGCCAGCACAGCTAATAGTAAAGGCTTCTGGGAGTTTTAGTCCAAAAACATCTGGGAACCCAAGGTTGGGAAACACTGATCTACAGAGTAGCATGTTGTCGCCTTCTGAAAGATGAAGCCTGTTTAGAGTTCAAATATAATACTGTTTTATTAACTCTACTTTAGCAACAACATAGTTTATTATTATGCTTGAATTCAAAGATTGGGGGGAAAAAACCCAAACAATAATAAGTTTACCCACCAGCACATACAATGTTTGCCTGATGGAACAGCACAATCTAGATACATATTAGCCAAAATGTTCTTACATAGCCTGAAAAAGTTGTCTTGTTTGTATTATGCCAGCTTAACTAGGGAAGGGAATTTGGGCCATTTTGTTTAATCAGGGCACCACATTATTGTGATTAGTTTAAGAAACAGCTATGTGTTGTCCCATATCTTCCTCTGAACAATTTCACCTTTATAAACTCATCTCTTAAGCCAAATACTTAGTTGCCAAATACTGCAGTTGCTACGTCACAGACAACACTGAGTATTAACAACAGATTGTTATTTTTCTCTGCAGTTCTATCACACAACCAATGTGAGTCTACGTTTCATTCCCATGACATCTTGTACAGCATTGCACTAACAATCAGTCTTTCTGATCACTGCACTTCAGCTCTGATATTTGAAGATATTTGCAATTCAGGCTGATGTTTTCAGTTTTGCTTAGTTTAACTTCTCTACTTGAAAACACTTCCCTGATGATAGCCAGAGAGAAGCCTAAAGCTATTTTTATACTAATCCTGAATAAGAAAATCTTTTATGCTTTGTATTAGAAATTTTCAATACCCTAAAGTCTGCTTTCCTATTTGGAGATCCTGCTTATTTGTACGGGCTGCCTAAAAGCCACAACCCAAACATGAAGTGTATTTTCTCAGAAAAATATTTATATCCAAAAATGTGGTACTGTACTAAAGAGGCAGCCTCTCCCTTTCACCTTGTGATGCTGGGGAGAAAAGTAGGCAGAAATTAAAGGAATCCCCTTTTTCAATTAGTGAAATTTAAAGAACATCTCTGCTGCAAGAAATAATATAGAAAAAAGAACACTGACGAGAAACATACAATAAAATATTTTGAGATAGCCGTGACTTCATCAGATCACAAAAGAACAGAGTAAGCCTTATGACCAAAAATCAATAACCACATGATACTTTTGTTAGGATCACCCCAACAAGCCCAATATTGTGAGAAAATTTCACAATCTTCATCCCTAGATTGGGATAGAAAACATTTACATTCCTACAGCAGGAGTATACTCTGCTCCCAAAACACAAATCCTGACCCAGGTTGCTCAGAGGGAGGAGAAGCTTTATCCTCAACTCTCTCCCAGTGAGGTTGATGCAGGTCACTGGGAAAGGAGTAAGATTAACTCCTATCCCATATTTCAGCATTCGTGTTCCAGACTGCTGGGAGGAAGGAGAGGCCTTAACCTTAGCTTTCTCCCAGTAATCGTGCTGGAAAAGACAGATTACAGAATTATTCTCCCTCTGCTCCTGGCTGCCTCACCCCCTCTCAACATCAACCACCTGGCCTAAGGGGAGAGAGAGCCTTCAGGCCGGAGCTGCCCCTGGGACCGCACCAGACCATCATGCCTACACCCAGAAGGAGCCAAAGATCATCTGCCGGCCATAGCTCACTGTGTGAGAGGCAGTGAGTCTATGGTTGGGCCCCTGCTGGATCTCCCTCTGTGGTTACAGGCCTTGCGGCCTGCTGCTCCTGGCTGCCTCACCCCCTCTCAACATCAACCACCTGGCCTAGGGGGAGAGAGAGCTTACAGGCCGGAGCTGCTCCTGGGACCGCACCAGACCATCGTGCCTACACCCAGAAGGAGCCAAAGGCCATCTGCCGGCCATTAAGAGCCTCATGGCGCAGTGGTTAAACCGCTGTACTGCAGCTAAAACTGTGCTCACGACCTGGGGTTCAAATCCCAGGTAGCCGACTCAAGGTTGACTCAGCCTTCCATCCTTCCGAGGTCGGTAAAATGAGTACCCAGCTTGCTGGGGGGGCAATGTGTAGCCTGTATAATTAAAATTGTAAACCACCCGGAGAGTGCTTGTAGCGCTATGGGGCGGTATATAAGTCCAATAAATAAATAAATAAATAAAGGAGAGGCCTTAACCTTAGCTTTCTCCCAGTAATCATGCTGGAAAAGACAGATTACAGAATTATTCTCCTCATGAACTTTTCCTAAGATGCTTTACTAGGAAACCAAGCAGATACCCAGCATCTCCTGTTTTTATGCAAAAGTGGGCTTCCACCAGAAGCCCAATGCCAAGGTATTGTGGAGATAACTTAATGTGCACACAATGTGATGACATCAGTGGCAGAGAACATGGGTAAAGAGACAAATTGTAGCTTTTATACATAGGAAAGGTGAAAATTATTTTGGGTTGGTGCTATGGATTTTAAAAAATCAGCGAAATGCAAAATAGATAGTGTTGTCTAACTTTTTTTACTCCTCTCTTCCAACCTCACCCCCATATTTACTGCAATATGTAATCCCAGGTCTCAAAAGGTTCATCACAATTGTACTAATTTTAATGAAATTCTTTCATTATTAGAATATATTTTATTACGGAAGTCCTGTTCACAAAGCACAGTACAAGCGTATGCAATAGCACCTACATTCAAAATTACGGAGCAGCTAAAGATTAACATTAAAAACAAGCCAATTTTGTAATATCTCATAATACATAGTCATTTTGAAGCTTATGGCCAGGGCTTAGTTATACTCCTGGCTGCTTACCTCAGCTCCCTCCATTCCTGCATGATCTATTCTAAATTACTTCAAATAACATGTCTTATACATACAATGCCCATGTAGACAAACAAGGAGACACTCATTCATCTATATTAACTGAAGCATTTTTAACAATTGCATACAAAGCACATTCCAGATAAGTTTTAAAAGATCAATAATGAGCAGATGCTACCTTATTAAGAATTATAATGTAAAAACAATATTGTCTAGTCTGACATTGCTTGTCTAATCAACAATGCATATTATCATCCTTGACATCAGAACACACTTTTTGTTTTTAGTGGCATCAGTGATGATGAAATAAATTAATAACTAAGCTTTGTATATGTTTAGCTGAAACTCAGTCCCATAATTAAGCACAGAATAGAAAGGAGATTTCACAACTGCAATTTAGGGAGTATATTGAGCAAATCAGAATCTCACCTACAGTTTCAAAAGTAGCAAAAGAGAAAGACTTTTTTTAGAATTTGACTGACTTTGGAGTATTGTTTTCAGATCCACGTTTAATATAAAGGTTTCAGTACCTATTTATAGTAGCTTCTACAGTCAAATGAGTTTACAACCACACAGTAAGGCTTGAACATTTATAATTATGGGTCTACTTATATCTATAATATCAGCTGGCATAATTAATTCTCCCAGTTTTAGCAGCTAACCAGCTGTGTAGCTAACCAGCAAATACACAGAAAAATATACATAAGAATGTATTTATTTTATTCTTGAACAATATGATGCAAAGAACTTTAGAAGCCGTTGTCCATTACCACTATTTACTGTGTTACCACAACACAGTTTATTACTGTGACACAAAATATAAAGGTTCCTATATGAAGCAAGAATCATATTAATATTCCTTAAAATCTCCACTACCTGGGGACAAAGCTCTAAAATCTGCATTTAACTCTTCCTGTTTGCATTAGAATTTAATTGCTAAATCATCTTTTTAAGTCATTTTAAATATTACTGCACTGATTGATTAGAGGCAGTTGAAGACACCTCAATAATCTTCCCCCAAAACTCAAGATATAATTGGCTCAATAAAAAGCAAAGCAAAAGTATGCTGCTTCTATAATACCCCCTAGCATTTAAAGCAGTATCTGGGCAGTTCAGAATTATGAAAGCTAAACATTGCCTTCCAAGCGAGCTGGGCGCTCAATGTACCAACCTCAGACAGATGCGAGGCTGCGTTAACCTTGAGCCAGCTACCCAAGCCCATCAGGGTTGAATTCAGGGTCATGAGCAGGGTCTTGACTGTACTACTGTTATTTAACCACTGTGATATAAGGCAAGTGTCCCACTCCAACTGAGTAATTTTGAAACCTGAGAAAGAAAATATCACAAGTGCCTATCTCATTTCCTGACAGTAAGAAACAACAAATCAAAAAAGAATGCTCTAACCTTTCATTATACTTGTAATGTCCTGTTTCTGCTGCCTAATAATAGGGACAACCCTTCTTGGTTAAAATGCTGTTCTTAACAGCAACACATACACTGTGGTGAATTGCACAGAATTAATTTTATCTGAGTTTCAGTAAAATGAAGAATTATTCAGCCAGCACACTAGCCAATCAATTTTTTTTCTATATATGATTATCAAAAGCATCTGTAGTTATACCACTAAGCAAAAGTAGGGCTACCGTACATGCTAGATTAGGAGGTGATAAAAGCGTAATTTTTAACATTTTATTTTATATTGCTTTGAAGCTAAGATGTGTTAAATATCAACAACCATATTTCACATTAGCTGGACTATTACTTTGTTCATATCAATAAAATGCAACAGTATTGATGAATCACCACCTATTTAGTCTCCTCTTCCTCCAGAAAACTCGGGGCAGCTTAAATGGCATCTCGCCTTTACCCACACAGAAAGTTGCCCAGAGAGGCAATGAAAGGTACGACACAGTAAGTTCTGCAGCTAAGAAGGGGATTGAATGTAGGTTGAACCAACATTCCAGCTACTGTGCTACTTTGGGTCTTTCTATCGATTGGTTTTCTTTAAAGAAAAGCTTCAGTCATGACTAAACCACACATTGGCTGAAATCGTATTTCTTAATTAACAAAGTCACACTATAGTAGGCTATACTTTATACTACATTCTATGTTGTACCTACAGAATGAAGTGATAACTAGAGTCAAGCCACCTGATGGAGCTTACAGAGGTGTTGATTCAACAAATCCCCATTGATTCAATGAGCCTGTCTTAGTGACTTACAACACTAAGCAATACAATTTCAGCCAGGGAGTTATGATGAGCACTCAAGCTAGAAAAACAGTGACAAGCTTGGTGCATGAAATGGAGTGCCAATTTACAAGTAGAGGCTTTCAACAATATGTACATCAGAAGTAAAAGATAACACTAGTGTTTCCTATATTATACATTTTTCCCAAGAGTAACATTAAGGGACTAAGGGACAAGTCCCAGGATATCCTAGTAACACTTCTAGGTGCAACAACAAAACAATGTTGTCCTGCAAGATAGCTCACAGGTTATATTGAATGCTTGATGACATCAAGGCCATAATATAAACACAAGCAAAAAAGGGAGTAATTAAAAACATCACCTTGACCTTGTTTTAGAGAAGCAGCTGATTCAATCATACATAGGTTGCTTTAGAAAAATTGGCAAAAAAAGGTCTCTACTCAGTGTTTCAGGCTGACACAATCAGTTAATCGTTTCCTTTATGTGAGTCACAAGTTTTTAAAAGTCACACCACATAAATATCCATAATAACAACATGTTACGTTTTAGCAAAGATCAAATATTTTCTTATGTGTACAATTGCATCTTGACCTCAAAGACTGCATTGGGCTACATGCACATTGTGGAATGCTAATCATGTTACTAAAAGCAGGTGAATTACCAAAACAGCTTTGAGTACTGCATTATTCTCCCTCATAAACCTTTTGATGATCACTTGGAAGTCAAGTTGAAATTACAATTATCAATTTTTTGTTTGCTTTACATTATCACAGCTCATAAAAACTACAAAATAAAATATTAGGCCTTAGCTTAAGTTAACAATAATATGGGTATTTTTAGAACTACCAATTCATAAAATTCCAACAACATACAAGTTAGAATTACAAAACCCAAATATTTCAGATAGCACCAATAAAATAAATGTTCTGTTTTTTTTTCCAACCCTAGTTCCACTTTATTGGAACATATTAAGACACATGATGTTCTTAGTATTCATGCAAATTCCCATGACAAGAAATCACAGAATAATAAAATCTATGATGTGGTTTTATTAGAGTCTTAACACTAATTAAGCTTATCCCAATAAATCTGGAATTACAGTTTGATAAAAATGCTGGGAATTTCATCAGAGATCATTAGATCCATTCCAGAGCCACAGTTTCTTGGGTTGCCTGGGAAAGATAGTATGATCATTAAACCAATTTAAATGTATACCCCTTATAACCATGGGAATTAATTAGTATATCCTCTATTTTTGGCCTAAGTAGTATTTTATTTAAATATATTCTTAAAGTTTAATTTACTCCTGAAAGGACAGAAGATGTGTCAATATGAGATTTATAAATACTGCAAAGAACATTTTCAATAAGGAAAGTTATGTATATTAGTTTATGTTCGTGGTTTAATGGCATATGGGAAGTTCTTTAACATATCTTAACCTAGCTATTTATGCTTCCAAATGCTAATGTAGGAACCGTCAGTACATATTGCAAAAAGCAGCTAGTTGTCACATATGCTTTAAAGACTGCAATAACTGAGCAGTTTGCTGAGGCAGAATGGCTCAGAATAAGTCTCCCTTCCATGACATTTACCCATCCTGGGGCTTTAAAGTCCAGAAACTGATGGGCAGAAACATGCTTCTCCTCCTCTGTGGTTGGAAATCCAATAGGGAATAGCAACTCTCCCTTAAAACACAACGAAACAGCAAAATAAAGTCTGGTGACAACACACTTTTTTGAATGAAAAGAACCTGCACTCTCAGGGAGATTATATTCTGCACCACAACATATACAGTACTCTGTATAAATATCAACCCTAATGGATGCTTTGTTATGCTAGCTTTTGTTACAGACTGCATGTATGGAAAAAAGGCTAACCTAAATGCATTTTCAAAAAACAAATAGGATATCCTACTACATTTAAAAAAATGTACAGACTGCATTTGGAAATGATAAAAGAGCAACTAAAAAGGCTTTTCTCTTCAGAACCTGATATGGGACACAAGGTGAAGTGTATGTGCCAATTATTCAGTTAAGGCAGCATTTAACACCAAGGCACGTTCCATTCTACATTAAAATTTCAGAGCTTCTATTTTCCTCAGTTTCATCTGTTGCAACTGATCTGCCTTGACATCTTAGATAACAAAACCAATGAAGGACATTGCTGCTTTAAATATTTCAGGGCTTATGTAGCTAGTAAATAGGCTCCATTGCAATATGGCTCTGAAGGTCGTGTCCTATTGTATCTTTCCTCTGAACAGTGTATAAAATAGAAAAAGGTTTTTTGTGCTCCTGTACCTTCTCTACATTCCTTAATCTTCTTTTTTGCCATTAGAAATTCTTATTATAAGCAAGAGATACTCATGTTAACACACACCCAAAACTCTTCCTGAATGTATTAAAATCCACACCCTGAACATAGTATCAAGATTGCACTTCAGCAATTTCAGCATTTTATTTTCAGTCATGTGTCTGATTTTGCAAACACAATCCTGTTGAACCTCATTTCTCAGCATTAATAAGGGAGAGTTCTTAAAGCAGAACAGGTTCAGCTCTTTAATTATCTTCTCCACATTAACTAGATTCCAGAAGTGTTCTTGGTTTTAGTCAGCCATTTAATCTCAGACTTCAAGCCTCCTACTCTTCCTGGATCTACAATAACCCTGCATTTCAGATTTTTTATATAAAACATAAAGGATAAAACTTGAGGCACATAGGTACTTATGAGAATATCAAGGAAGAAGGGAGTCACCAAGTAACAAATATTTCTAACCTTTCAATACAAATTGAAAGGTAACAAGAAGTCTAGAAATACAAGGTAACTAAATTTGTACCCGGGATTTCTGACATATGTGAATGTCCTCCACAAATGTATAGTTCAAATGATTTAATGGAAGCTAGCTAACTACCACAGGCATGAATTAGAATGGCAAAAGTGGTATTTGGTTTTACACAGACTGCAAGACAAAAACCAAAATATTCGCCGCCACCCCTTTGCTCTTAGTAAGAGGAAATTACCTGAAAAGGCAACAGGTTGTTGCCATTGTCTGTCCTGAAGGCATTGTCTTCCATCCAGGATTTTGGGGTTAGAGGAGCAGCTCGTGGAAACTTCGGTGGAGCAATGACATTGCTAGAGTAGGGCTTTTTAAGGGGTGAAATTGGATTGAGCGGTGATGGCACTCCAACTCCCACTCCCACACCCACTCCTACGCCCACCGCCCTTCTAGGGTCCCTGCCAGCTTGAAGTCCAGCCCAAGGATTGGAAGGTGTACTCCAGGCTGCATTTTGGTGGTTATTCCAGCTGGAAGGGGAAGATGTGGAAGCTGAGGAGGACGAAGGTTTGCTGGTCATGATGGGCTGATGGCTATAAGCAGCATTTCTCTGGGCAAAAGATGCTTGATTAGGGCTGACTGGCGATCTCCTTTGCTGCTGCTGGGCTTGCTGCTGTTGTTGCTGTTGGTGGTGCTGAGTCTGGGCTAGGCCAATCTGGGGAGAGAAAGTGCCTCCAAAAACAGGATTGACATGGTGGGGGAAATTCTGGAAAAGCATAGTCCCATTGACTGGGGTAATTCCTTGAAAAAAGCTATCATCCACTGCATTTGTGGTCCCAGTGGACCAGGTGCTTCCGAAGGAGGGAGACAAGGAGGTGCCGGCTGTCGGTTCCTGTTGAGGCTGGTGGAAACTTAAGCCGGGCAGGATGGGGGACTCCATCTGCATCTTTTCTTTGCTATTTTGGGCAGGAGCTGCTGAGCCAATACTAGTCACTGGGTTGCTGTCCTCTGGTTTGGGTGTTTCTGACGTGATGGGAGTTGAAGGGGATTCTGCTGCGTTTGGATCTTGCTGCCGCTGCTGCTGAGGCTGGGCTTTGCTTTTGTCCATCAGTAAATCATCCTGCATGGTTTGCGCAGCTGAAACGAGAGAGGGGTGGGGATACCACAAGAGAGTGTGTTAACATTCATACGCTGTTTCAGCCTTCTGCTGCTTGCTAGAATTCCACCGCTAGAGTAATGCCGCTGCAAGTTGCAAGGCAAGACTAATACGTAATCCCCACCCCCACCCCTTTAAGAGTAAGCGGGTTGAATCAGTGCGATCGCTTTGCTCTGCCTCTAAAAATACATTTGGAGATGCTTCACCCTTGCCGATGTCTTGGTTCCCTTCACTGTAAAGGAAAGATGTGCTTATAGGGCAGAGATATACAGCAATTTCGCCACGTCTCTTTCTCTTACACCGGAACTCAGAGCTCTCGCCCTGCAATGAGAAACTGATTCTTGTTCCTGTTTTTCTGTACACCCTCCTCCTCCCTCGTTATTTGCATACGTCAATAAATACTGCTGCGTCCTTCAGCAAGGTTAAAAAGACAGCAGCCTTTACTCTCCCCCACCCCCTTTCCCATGAATAGACTTTTAAAGGAGCCGGGTGCCCATTTTCATTAAACAACAAACAGGTTCAAGCAAATTGCTAGAAACCGATCGGATGCACCGTCTCAACGCCCGGAATAAATCAAATGCTCAAGCCAAACTATCTTGCCCATTAACTGCTGAAGGAGGGGAAACATCATACACACAGCAAGCTGAACGGTTTTCATTGCTTTAATGTTCCTTTTGTTTTAACCCTATTAACAAGCCAACCCTGTATTTTTGTTTTACACTCATTTATCCTGTGCTCCTTATAGTTATGACAAGAAATTTACAGCATAATTCTACATATCTGATCAGATACAAATCCCGCTGAGTTTCTTCGCTTCCCTGGGAATAAGGCCCATCGAACCCAATGCGATTTACTTCTGAGTAGGCACATATCGTTGCCTTAATCCGTTCTGGGCCAAAATGAAATAACATAATAAAAATGAAACTTCCAGTCGCCCATAAAACTGGTGGAACTATTCAGACACACTGCCATTTTCCTGTAGAAATCCTGCAAAAGCCTTTTTCACGCGTAGACATATAAGATTAAAATGTCAGTATAAAATCATTAGAGAGAAGACAAAAAAAAAAAAGCAAATAAGAGCCGCATTCACCAGCCTCCCCACCTGCAACACGCTTTCAGAAGACCCACAGTAGAATAGGCCGAACAAAAGAAAACGTCAGGCATCACAGAAGAAGCAGTTTTATTTTAGCAATATATCTTTTCCAAATAAGGCTTCAACCTTCAAAATATATCTACTCCCACCCCACCCCACCCCACCCCACCCGCAGCCTTCTGATCATCCCTTCTTGTTTTGCTGTTCAACTGCAATAAAGTAACCACAGGGTCAGTACAGCAGCTGCTTGAGGAAAGGCACGGATAATTTTGAAATACTAACTTCCTCTCTCTCCTTTACTAATTTCCAAAGATTCCTAAATGTAAGATCATATAATCAAATGAAAACGAACTACAACAAAAATGTATGGGCATCAATCCACAGGAAGAATACCTTCTAGACTAGAAATTAATTTCCTTCATTGCTGATCTGCGTTCACGATCTAAAAATAATGCCTTGTGGAGAGTACCTATATCGAGAGTATTAAGCTAAATTCCTAATCCCAGAATGAGTAAACTAGCGCATCTGTGGCACGCAGCTCTGCTGCTGCTGTAGGGGGTGCAGAGAAACCTTTAAAGCAGCACTGCAGTAAGCCATAATACTACAGCCTTTGTGTAGTTTTCCATTAGCAGCACTCGGATCAAAGTCACCAGAACGGTAAGTATACACGAAATAAATACTCGAGATTTCATACAAAGAGATAGATCCCTGCATTTTTGCTTTCCTCCGATATTTTTAACAGTTTAGGAAAACGTTGATATAAATAATTATAAATATTAACATTAAAACTATTCCTTCCAATGCAGCAGATAATTGTTTTAGATACCTTCGTAAACTTCATTTTGAAGCATTATCTAGAATCCCCCCCCCCCACATCCTTTCTTACCCTAAGATTTCGCTACAAATCCCACCCCTCCCCGTCAAGGTCAAGACCTACCCTTAATTAAACGTAGGCAAACTGAAAGGAGAAAAATGAAATGTTGCTGTGAAAAGACAGACAGCCAAATATCTAGTACTGGGCTAATATACGGCGCCTCCCGATTCCTCCACCCCCTTTTCTCCCAGTGTATGTATTTGTGCCAGTCTAAAGTACAGTTCAGGAAAGCCAATACCCCATCATAGTATTTCGTACGCATGCAGTAACCCACATAACGAAGGAAGAATCGCCGAGAACAGTTACCTTTTGAGTATTCTGTATTTAAAGATCAATAAAAGGAAGGGACAGTGTCTATTTCCTTCTTTCGGGTTTGGTATATGACAAATAGAAATTGCTCTGGCAAGAGCACTTTGACAACTGTAAGCTGAATGCGCATGTGTGCCTACGGAATTGTGGGGATTGAAGTCTTTTCCTCAACGGAGGCAGGCTGGGAGAGCAACGTTTAAAGCACCGATGGGCGTTTTAACCATCGGAAAGACCTTGTAAATACAGATACATGGATACTCAAGAGAGACAACTAGTCTAACAGGTACCTTTGGAAACACGCTTTCTTGATTGCATGTTTTGGCATCGGCCAAAACGCTGATATTTTTAAAGCCATCTGGGCAGTATGAAAATTAAAGTCAAACAGAACAGGCTCTGAAGCAAACACTTAAAATATTAGATCTGAAGTAGTCAGATGGTACACTTCAGGAGGGAAAAAGGTTTAAGAGAAGACCATAACTTATAAATGCTTTGCTTTGAGGAATCAAAGACACAACTAAGATTCCGTCTCCTTGTGTAAGGACACAGCCTAGAATTTTCTATATATATGCCTTCAAAAAACATTATACTAAACTGACCAACCATATGTACTTGAGAAGTTTGTAATCAAATCTGTCTATTCCTTGCATTTGTCATCTAGCACCCATTAGTAAGACAGACAGCATTCAGGTAGTAGGCATACGTGTATACAATCTGTCATTATCAGTACAACTAGACTGACCTTCCACCCAACCACATTCAAAATGTATAGATTAATTTAAGCCAATGACAAAAAGGCAACAAATACATTATTCTAATTGGGGGAAAACAGGTTTTATATCTATTTGACTAGAATATTTTAGAGTCATGATTACTATGAGACCACTCATTCTAATAAATCTTTACCTGTATGCAGATGTGTTGAACTTGCATCTCATTTGTTGTCAGGGATGAATAAGGGTCTTGACAATAATTTTGAAACTGTTTATCTAACATGACACAAGTGTCAGAATTCATGTATCCTTTCCTATGGTCCTGCCTTAGACTTCCACAGTCTGAATGTTGTTAAGTCAGTCTGAGTAACCAGTATGCAGCAGCATGACAAATCACTTTAATTAGCTCTCTTCCTATATTATTATTAACAACAATAATTGGAACTTTCAGAAGCCAAGTGAACTGCATAGAGACACAGTTTCCTAATCATTACTACTGGATAGCCACATAACAAAAACAAACTACTAGATATTTTGTTTCTCATAAATAACAACATAAAAACCCTAGAGTTTTCTGCTTTCACAGCATCAGGAACATTGTACTAAGCTTTGAAGGTCTTTTCATTATTTTCATTAGCCATTCTCAACTGGGGCTATATAACCCCCTGGGGCCCCCTGGCACATTTGAAGGGGACGACAGACTGGAAACAATTCTTCACACACCACCTTGCAACATATACAATTCTGATTTGGCCTGTATTTCTTTCACATTGTGTTTATGGCCATGACCAAATAAATGGCTGAGAATGGCTGAATGGTATGTCTCCATCCAACATTGATAGAGGTTAGTTAGCAACTTACATATTTATTCAGGTGCAAGTCCAACTGAATTCAAAAGGGTTTCTTCCAACTGAAGCAAACAATTTCTTATTTTCACCTCAATGAGGGGGGGGGGGAAGTTAGTGCCTGGGAGCTCAGAGATGGGAGTAGTTATGGACCATAAACTTTTTTTCTGATAATACTAAAGTGCTAGTCAGGAATACAGCCTTCTTGCATATAGCTTGCATTCTTACTGAACATGCAGGTTAACAGCTTAGAAGCACTGACTGTTTAAAGGATGTCAGTGGAACAGGAGTGTCTTCAAAAAGTGCTCAAAAGCCACAACTTCTTGAAATGCTACTGTCTGGCTTGTCTGGAATAGGATGGTTTGAACAATGCTCTTTGACCTGCATCAGCAACCACAGCAGTTTCACACTCAACACAGGGTTTTTCTTCCTCCATTAAAACCAAACATTACTAAACTAAGCCTGAGATCTTATACTTCAAGAACCATTTCCCAAAATATATTAGTGCCCAAACACTTTATTTAGCATCTAATACTGTGTTCCAGATTTATTTGTCCACTGAATTATGGGAAGTTATCAATAAGAAGCCTGTTTTTATTTGTGATTCCAACTCTGAATTGTCTTTCCTTAGGGATCCTAATCTAGCTCCGGTGTTGAGCATGTTTAGTCACCAAATTAATGCCCAGCTTTTCAGATAGGTTTTGATGGATGTCAGTAACTCCTTTGGCTGTTCTGCTCTTGTTTGTGCCACGCCACTTAAATCTATGATTGTTTTAGTTTTGATATTTTGTTAATCCATACTGCAGTTTTTCTCATTTTTCAAACTACACATAATTATGCATTTATTTTTGCAAGGCAGTTTTATTTGGAGGTATAAGACATTTTGGGTTTTGAAGAACAGAGGCATATATGTGTGTGGAAATTACAAGTCAAAATAAATGGCCAAAATATTGAGGATTGCAGCATGTTTTCCAAGGACATATAAGACTTATGGCCTTGGCCATAAGAAAAGTAAACAAATTATAAAATATAATTTTAGATGCTAAAGACTTAGAAAAAATGGTGAAGTAAGCTAAGTAAGAAAATATATTGACAAGTATAATAATGATATATATTATTCTCGATCACATTCTGTATTTTTTATTTACCCCAATACCCTGATCCAAATCCCCTTCCCTATTATCTTCTGTTAGTTAATGGACAATGAATAATAATAATTTTAAAAAGTAAACAAGTTAATTTGCATAAAGTAGTAGTAGTGGTAATAATAATGTGCTGTCAAATCAATTCTGACTTATGGCAACCCTTTTCAGGGTTTTCGAGGTAAAGAATACTCAGAAGTGGTTTCATTCCATTCTTCGGAGGGTGCCCTGGGACTGTGCGGCTGGCCCAAGGCAACACAGGCTAGCTGTACTCATAGGATCACAATGAGGAATCAAATTCCCAATTTCTGACTCCAAAGCCGGATTCCTAAACCACTGAGCTATTCATCCAGTTACCAGCATAAAGTGATAGTAGCTAAAACAACCAGACAAAATGTAAATCCAATTGACATGTTTAACCCCCATATTAAAAAAAATTAAGCAATACTATTTGGGTCAATGTACTACTGAAGAGGAAACAGTCATGGAAATTACACATCCCAAATACTTAATGCCTCCATTTCTAATTATAGGGGAAGGAAATAACATTCCCTCATATAAAATATGAAAGGGAAAAGTATTCACCACAAATACAAGATAAATCTTAACTGGGTGAGGTATTTGTCGTACAAAGGGTACAAATATGCATGTGAGAGCCAAACGTTTTTGTTCGCACACTATTTGAATTCAGAAAAGAGCAACAAAGAATTGAAAGATAATTTTAGTAACACTGTAGAATAATGCACTAAAATCTGTTTGTGCAAGACCTCTAGTACAGAGGAAAAATATCAGAACTGAGAAGCAATTAATCATAAAACATTTTTGAAGAGGTAGTGCATTAGTGTGTTTCAGCATGTATAAAAAAAACAAAAATAAAACAAAGTATTGTGGTATCTTTAATCTGTTTCTCTTTAAGGTGGTACAATACTTTTGTTTTTGCTGTACATAGCTGCAAATAATACTTGTTGTTTCTTCCTTTTTGTAACAGCTAAGTCATAACTAAGCTACATTATGGTTGTAAACAGAGTGTGATAATTTCACTCCTATAGTGGTATAACTGATTTTGATAGTTATCAGAGCTATAAACTATACCTATTGATTATTGTTATTTGTTTTAACTAGGACCTGTAACTGTATCTGTTGCTACCCATTTGTCTCCTGGGTCCATTCTCCTCCCATACCTGCACCAGTGAACAGAATTAAGCACTTGGTCCATTGCACATTGATGGATTATCTCAAGTCCACATATTCTATGTTCTAACATAAGTACTAAAGGGTCCATTGCTTCAACGCTAAAACATTACCTTTTTGAACAGGGCATTAAGGAAGATCAGAGACCTACTGAATAGTTGACTTTTCTAGCAACCTCTTAAATCATGGAGTCAGCACTGACAGTGGAAGTGTAAGCAGACAAAAGGGGTTGTGGAACAGGCAGTATTACACTGTTCCTACCTACCTTTCCTGTTGCTTAATCACTATATTTGGTAGGCATACACTCATTCACCAGTTCACAAATATAATAGTAGCACATAAGAGATACAAAGATAATCAGTTAGTGAAGAAACAAATCAAAGCCAACAAGCAGCTTTTAATTTAGTAATTCCTCATACAGAATATTGCTTCAAAAGATTACATTTGCATTCTATAGTGGCATACCACTAATATGAATTCTAAAGTCACTCCACTCTGGCCAAGGAAATAATTAGCTTCATAAGAATTCTAACACACCCTGTTATCTAAAATTGCTACCGTGTTTCCCTGAAAATAAACAGGGTCTTATATTAATTTTTGCTCCAAAAATGCATTTGGGCTTATTTTCAGGGGATGTTTTATTTTTTTAATGTACAACAATCTACGTTTATTCAAATACAGTCATGCCATCTTCTTCTGGTTGCTGCACAACAGAGGGGCAGGGTTTTACTTAACTAGGGCTTATTTTAGGGGTAGGGATTATATTACCAGCATCCTGAAAAATCACACTAGGGCTTATTTTCAGGTTAGGTCTTATTTTCAGGGAAACGGTATACATATCATTGCATCCTGATATATTCATTCCTGGTAGTTTCCTGCCATGTTGAATAACTCCCAAATTAGTATCACATGTTATATAGCATTAGGCGGAAAAAAGTGGAAATTAAGTTACTTATCACTGGTCAGAACCCTATTGAGATTTTATTCTGGAGTAAGTGAAATTATATACACTGCAGTAGCAAATTGCAGCTAGTTAACAAGGTGCTGGTTGCCCATCATGTTACTAGGCACCTTGCTAATTAGCTGTAATTCACAGCTGCAAATTACATTATTTTACTCATTTCAGAATAAAATCCCAATATGATTTATGCAAGTGGTAAATAATCCAGTTTGCTTCCCTAATAAAGCACCAGTTAAGTATTTCCCAGTTTCTCTTTGGAGAATTATACATACCAATCATTAGGCAGGTTTCATTTCTAGAAAGAAAAGTTCTAATTCAAAGCAAACAGTATTTTATCCACTTAAGAGCTATGTGGAGATGTCCAGTATATTATACTGCTAAATCATAACCAATCATTAGCTTCAGAATTTTCAGAATTACATCACACTGCTTACATCACTACCCCTTAAGATTATTGCTTAACCATACTGTATCCACAGCTCCAAGGAGAAAGCAGGCAAGATAACTGAAAGATATTTCAGATGCCTTTTTTGACATAGAAGATGGTGCTCAGTTGAGCACCAAGATACTTGAGATGTCCCATGACTGCCCACTAATATGCCCAACAATCAGAAATTATGAGGAAGCAAATAACTGACAGAAAGGAATCATGGAAGAGTCCAAACTCATGATGTTCATGTTTACAATTGCATTTTTTGCAGTTAAGATTTCATCTTTAGTTTACCATGAATTAAAATATTATAATTACATGAATACCCAATGTGGTGCAGTAGATTCACTGAGGAGCCAGAACTCATGAAACCTGGATTTGAATCCCCACTTACCATTGAAACTCATAGTGAGCAGATGGAATTGCTAAAACCCCTCCTTAAATGTCTCACTTACCATGAAAACTCTATCAGGGTTGCTATAAGTAAGTTCCAAATTGACAGCTCATAATACAGCATAATAGAATCACAATATATGACAGTACAAAGAATAAGCTAAACTTATATTCCATCACTTCACTATGTACATTTCTTGGGGCTTCATGTTTCTTTAAGTATATACTCTCTCTCTCACACACACACAGAGATTATCTATCTGCAACAATTTTACAGTGACATCATAGTTCTATACTCAGAAAACATCAATATCTCTCATGAATACTACATGCATACAAGCACATGCCCTGCATTCCAGGTACAGCACTTTTTTTTTCAATCACTTTTCATTTAAACCACCCAGACATGAACTGAAAATGCCAAATTGCACTTCCAGTCAGGCAAATGGAAGACTAGTGCTAGTTTCCTCTTTTTGTTTGTTTAATGGCAAACATATCTAAAGATGCTTCTGATTTCTATCTCAGTCCCCTCACAAGAATGCTGGCCCTATAAAAACCCTATCCGACTGGAACTCCTTATTTTTCCTTAAAAAGGGGCAATAATCAGAAATCCATTTTAACAGTCTACCCAGGAGAAAGGTAAGGGAGGCCTAAAGAAAGGTTTACAAAACTCCCAAAAGGTAATGAACGGGGGGGAGGGGAGGGGTTTGTTACATGTAGATTGGTGATGTTTTGTTTGAATGTGACCTGGTAGCATCTGTCTGCAACAACAATTTGTTATCTGGCTGCAATTAGCGTTAGACGACAGCAATTCTTAAATTAACCCAGGTCGCAGTTTCTTAGAAAGTCCACACACACACCCAGCTTCCTCAAAGGGAGGTTAGAGGTGAGGACGGGGGAGAAGATCTGTTGAATGCAATGGGGGCAGAGGAGGCGCACCTGTAAGAGCGAAGAAAGGGGGAAAGGAGGCAAGGAAGGTGTCAAATGACCGTAGGGTCTCTATGGTGACAGCGTGGCGGAGGAAGACCTCAACTCCCCCGACCGCACTCCACCCCGCAGCTTTTCTTACCAAATGGGAAAAGGGAAACCGAGGGTGTACATGAGGGGACACGACTGTTTCCCTAGAGACAGTTATGGAGCCCTCGACTTTTTTTCCTCCCTCTTCAAGACGGTAAAGACAAACAAGGGATTGGGGAGGGAGGGAGGAACAGCCGCCCACCCACCCCCAGCCCCGAAATTGACAGTGCCAAGGTGCTGACCTTTCCCGCAGCGAGCGTAGCCATCTCGCCGCGTCCCCAGCCGAAGGCAAAAAAAAAACCAAACCCCACCCGCCCCGCGCTCACAAACAGCTACGGGGGGTCAGGGAGGACGGCGGGGGAAGAGGAGCAACCGTAACGCGCGCGCCGCTAGAAGAAGGAAAAAGGCGGGGGGGAAGGGGATTTAAATCCCTTCAGGGGTGACAAGGAGCGGGGACTACATCTCCCATGGTGCCTCGGGCGCGCTCTGCGGTATCCCGCTTGGAGAAGGGAGAGAGGAGGGAACCTGGCGCAGTGGTGGCTCCTCTGTGAGGTAAGAGCCGGCGCCTGCGCAGTTGCCCTCGCCCCTCCTTCCCGGCCCTCGCCTCGCAGCTTGCAGGCCGCGGCCTGTCGGAATCCCCTCCCCCGCCCCACCGCCTCCTTCCCTGGATCGGGCTGGCGGGAGGTCGTCTGGGCCAGCGGCCTGTGCCTTCCCTCGGCGGGGTTGGTTCTCGCCGCCGCGAGCGGAGCCTCTGGAAGAATCACCTTCTGCTCTCTTTGCGGCAGGTTTGGGGCCCCTTGGCTTTCCCGGCCAGTTCCTGGCGCCTGTTGTAGCCAAGCCTCCGGGCTCCCCGCACCCGGAGAAGATGTCGGAACAGACGGGCTTGGTGATGCCGCAGACCCTGGACAGGTGAGAGGCGGGAAAAAGGCGGCAGGTTGGAGGAGGCCTGTTTGGGCGCCTTGACGAAGGGGGAGTGTAAAAGTGGAGCGGGTCGAGCTTGAGACCGGGAAAGGCATCGCTCTGTGGCCTGTGCGGAGATAAAACGGTTTGGAGAGAGACTGTAAAGGGGTTGTGCAACTTTTTTTTTCAAAACGATGTTGGTGCAAAACGATGAAAATGAGGTCTGTAAGACACTGGGTCGGGGTGGTTTTTGTTGCTTTTGTATCTCTTTGGAGCAGAGGATCACCAGGTGACTACATCCTTCTTTTCCCCCCACCATCCCATCCCAAGCAGCTGCAGCCAGGAGGAAGTTGCATTTGCATTATTTGTACAGCTGTCATAAAGCTGTCATTCTTGTGTAGCTCCTACGTTGTTTACTCAAAAGTCAGCACTGCATTGTTCAGTGGGGCTTACTTCCAGGTAAGGGTATACTGTGTACTGTTTAGGTCTGCAGGCTTATGTAGCCAGCAACTTACTTTTGTAAGTGCACATAGCCCTTTAAATCACTCACAGTTGGTAGATATTAAGGGAAAAAAAGATGACCAAATGTAAGACTGACTCTCATGCTCCTTTAATCACTTACAGTTGTTAGATATTTAATCAACAAGGAAAAATTACCAGATATTACTCCAATGAAGACAAACAAATCAGCAAGGCAGAATTTTAGATGCTGGCATATCACATTAAGCAGAGGTTCTATGCCTGTGTTACTTTGGTTATTTGTGCATGTGTGTACTGTAACCTTCTCTTTGTGACTGTCCTTCAGAACTGAACACAGGTTGTAGAACCTTTAAAATAATTTTAGTTTGGAGGTGCAGAGAAGGTATGCTCTGGGTTGTTTGGTTTTGGTCACAGGAGTCAAACAAATAATAAATTTTAGGTTAGATATTTAATTGCAGTGAAAAAGGGGTCCAGGAAAACTCTTGAGTTCCTACACGAACTGTTGAAAACCCAGAAAAAGGCTTTTATGAAGTAAACATGCATTTGCTAAGTTCAGTCTTTAACTCTAATATAGGATGCTACACATTTGGACTGGTCTGCTGGTTATTTGCTGTAATTGTAAAATACAGGTTCTATTAATCATTTTAATGAACGGAAACTTGAATTTCTGTTGCAGTGTGTGGCTAATATAAAAGTCAGTGTAAACTGAGTATGCTTTCCCTTTTTAACCTAGTTATTAAAGCTAAATCGTGGAGGACTATTGTCCAAAATAAAAAGTTTGGGAGTCACCTCACCAGGCTGACTAACAAATGGTTACATAATTAAACAAATGAGATTTTGTGATCCTGGTAGTACAGTACTAAATTCCAGTACTATCCCAGTAATATTGCAGATATTTAGTACCAGGTGATTGATACAACAGTGCACTATTAGTTCATAGGTACAAGTACAATATGTGACTTTCATTGGTCAGTTTTGCCAGAGGAGAATAACCGTCCAGTTCAAACTCAAAGATGTGCTAGTTGGGTCAGCTTAGAATTGCTGGCAGAAATGCCCTTCTGTCTGTAGGTTTTTGAGATCCGCCAGAACAGTAATCTTCCTGCAGAACTACTCTGCTGGCTAAGATCTGCCAACAGAAGAGCAAGAAAGAGTTTGGAGAATGGGTAGAATGAGGTTAGGCCAGATCCAAACTACTGTACTTCTAGTCAGAACACAGCCACAGTGCTAGCACAAAGGTAAGCCAGGATGAGAGTGGTCCTGACTAATTTGCAAAACCTGAGATTGAGAAGAGAAGGCTTTGTATTTGGCACAAATTTAGCTGGCCGTTGGCTGTCTTTGCCCGTTATGGGAGCTTTAAATGACATTCAGTGTTAATTACACTGACATACACACACAAAACAAGAGATGCATGGATGTGATATTTCCTTATTGCAGTCACCTGATAGAAACAGTTCTATTTGCTATTTCAAAAGAAAGGTTTTGGGTTCATATGCTTTTAGGCTATATTAGAAGACATGTACAGGCATGTAAATTGTAGGATTGGAAAATACATTGATTGTATATTTTCAGTTTCAACTAGCTGTAATACAAAATTCCTACAGTTTGAAATAACTTCAAAATTTATTTGTTAAGTTTATGTTATTTTCCACTGAAATAGTGTTCAGAGTGATTAATCATACAATACAGTTAAAATAAATATATAAAACACAATTATAGAAATAAGTGAGGGTGTGGAAAGGTAATTGCAGATGTGAGATGCTCTTCATTAGTTATGTTTAAAAAAGAAATTAGTCTTTGTTAGAGTGGGAAATATCCCGATTTATTGAATATTCTAGCACTCTGCATTTTATGTTTTTATTATTTCTTGGTATTTTAAAATTTATATTACTACTTATGTATTGGCATTCCCTCAGTCCAAGAAATGCTTAGCATCCTGTGATAAATTCACATTTATATACTTCTGTCTTTTTTGTAGTAGCCTGTGTTAATGTTTGTTGCATACTACATTCAGTTTGGATCATTTGATTGCTTTTTTGGGCTGCTTGCTTTTTATTGATTACCATGAATTTGTTTTTTTAAATAATCATTTTAGACTGTGTTTTTTTTACTTATTTTCTTGACTTTATAGAGTACTCTTAGACTGTGTAAATTGCCAGCTAACAATACAATATTATCTGCGTATCAAACTTTATTGGTAACCTCTTCGTTGACAATTGTTCTGTCATTTAAATCAGCAAATACTTTTCTATAGATGTTCTTGGAATACAACTGGAAAAACAGTGGCAGAAATATATGCCTTTGTCATACTACTCTTTCTTTCTTTCTTTCTTTCTTTCTTTCTTTCTTTCTTTCTTTCTTTCTTTCTTTCTTTCTTTCTTTCTTACATTTATACGTATGCCGCCCATCTAGACATAGCCTATTCTGGGCGGCTCACAACATACACGATAAAAAGAATTTAAAATATACACAGTTTTACATAGATAAAACAAAGCGATATAAAATATAAATCGTAGGTTTACAATTTTAACAATGAATTTAAAGTAAACAGTTCCAAGATGGCATGAATCAAAAGAAATAAGAAATAATATGACAGGTTTGAGCTAAACCTGGTGGAATTGTTAAATAGTTTTGTACTATGCAATAAGTATTTGTCAGAATCACTGATGTAGAAAGAAGCAAAGCAAGAATTTATACAGCAGAGGTAATTGTAACAACAGAGAGCAATCCCAGGATTGGTTAACCCTGGGATAAAGCTAGCAGAACTAGCACACACACTCGGTGGGTTGCATGGTGTGGGTTGGTGTCGTGTTGCTGTCATCATGGTGCTGTGCTGGAGTATCCTGGAAGAAACCGTGTCTTCGTGCTGTATATTGAAAGAAGAACTCTGGCTACTGGACTGAACATATGGTATTTGACTGCTGAACTAATTTACAAGGACTTTGACTCTGATTTATGCATTGAACTCTGTGAAAACTGCTGTGTATGACTTTGGGACTGGAAACAAGGACTAAGCTGTACATGTATGTATATATCCTGTAAATAATACAACTATTCTGCTATCAACACTACCTTTGGCGTCTTCATATCTCAGGGAAGTTTTTTGGTTATCGCCACCTGGTGCATCCTGGTAATACCGCAACTCTGTCATAAGAGTCACTTAATTGACTGAAGGGAAGGCCTGCTTGAATAGCCAAGTTCTCAACTGGCTTTTGAAAATGCCCAGCGAAGGTGCCAGCTGAATTTCGGTAGGGAGGGTGTTCCACAGCCGAGGGGCCACCATCGAGAAGGCCCGGTTTCTTGTTTTTTCCTTCCGGGCCTCCCTCAGCATCAGACCCCTCAGCCGTCCCTGCTGGCTATGTCGGGTGATTCGGGTAGATCTGGGTGGGAGAAGATGATTTGTCAGATATTGAGGTCCCAAACCATTTAGGGCTGTATATGTAATCATTAACACTTTGAAGCCAACGCGGAAACAGACGGGCAACCAGTGCAAAGCAGCCAGAGGGGGAGATATGTTGGTGTTTTCTCACCCCACTAAGAAGCCTGGCTGCCGCATTCTGGACCATCTGAAGTTTCTGCGTCAGCCTCAAAGGTAGCCCCATGTAGAGTGTGTTACAGTGGTCTAATCTCAAGATTACGAGCGTGTGGACTAGAGTAGTGAGCCCCCCCCCATCAAGATAGGGTCGCAGCTGGGCAATCCATCATAGATGAAAATAGGCGGAGCGGACCACAGATGCCACCTGGGTTTCCATGGTAAGCGCCGGATCCAGATGTACCCCCAAGCTGCGGACCTCACTCTTTGTGGCAAGGGTCGTCCCCCCCAAAAGAAAGGGAGTTACCTATACCGCTGATGGAAGGACCGCCCACCCTCAAGACTTCCGTCTTGTCCGGGTTCAGCCTCAACCCATTTGACTGCATCCATTCCAATACAGTCTCCAGGCAGCGCTGAAGGGACAGGACGGCATCCACTGAGGTAGATGAAAAGGAGATGTAGAGGTGTGTGTAATCAGCATACTGGTGACACGATGCCCCACACCCCCTGATGACCCCACCTAGCGGCCTCATATAGATGTTAAACAGCATTGAGAGATGATCGACCCCTGTGGAACCCCACAGTTGAGACTCCACGGGGCTGAGACACTCTCCCCAAGCTGAACTCTCTGGGGACGGTCTTCCAAGAAGGAACGGAGCCAGGCAAGCACCAGGCCACCAATTCCCAACTCAGAGAGCTTCCCCAGGAGGATACCGTGGTTGACGGTATCAAAGGCCACCGAGATGTCAAGGAGGACCAACAAGGACATATTGCCCCCATCGGCCTCCCTCAGCAGGTCATCCATCAGTGCGACCAGTGCCGTCTCTGTACCGTAGCGCGGTCTGAAGCCCAACTGGAATGGGTCCAGGGCGTTGGTTTCGTCCAAGAGCTCCTGGAGCTGATCTGCCACCACCCTCTCAACCACTTTGCTAAGGAAAGAAACATTGGCGACGTGCTTATAATTGGCAATGTCGTCCGTCGCCAAATTTGGTTTCTTCCTAATGGGCCTAATCTCTTTTCATGTGATCTTCAATTGTCACTACAATTTTCATTGCCAGGAAAGGTTGCTAATTAAATGAATGTTTCTGGAATTAATACCTTTGTTTGTCGTGCTGGATTTTGTTAAAGCTTTACTTGTAGTTAATAAAGCAAGAATACCTGTCCACATTCATGTCCATTTTACCTGGTATGAACTCACATGTTCTGGGAGATACATAATAACTTTTTGAACTGTGGTAGCAGTGTGCCTTCACATAGATTTGGCTGACCAGGTTGTATTCACAAGATCTATTCAACCAGGAAATTTTGTAAAAAACCGAAGGATTAAAATACACCCAACAATTGCAATGGAGGCTAGCACAGTTTACAATAGAGCTGCATAAATGGCAAACAAATTAATGACAAGATTGGGATGAATAGCCCATGGGCTGCCCCAAAAATACTATTAAAAAGCAAAAACCACCAAACACTGGTGGTGAAACTTTATAGCCTCTTTTCCACGTTTATAGCAGTTATTTTATGTTTACATTTATTTTACATTATTTACTGATTCAACATTCTTTTCTGCTTTGATATTTTTGCTTGAAACTGTTGTTTGTACTTTAATTTCCTTAATTGGATAAGCAAGTCTTAGTTCACTTCCTTTCATGTTTATTTGTGATTGTTATTTCCTATTATAGGGCTCGATGGTTAAGGACTGTTGAGGTGTCAGAAAATTACAGAGCTACAATTCTCTAATGCCTAGACAGCCCCTAACATCAGAGATCTTTAGCTCTTGCAAAGGGGACGTCAAGACTGCAGACTGTTATTGAACTGAGCTAAAAAGGAAATTGATTCTGTTTCAGCAACAGGCTTCCTAGGAACTTGAGGCAGGTAACTTCAAGCAAAGATGGAAACATCCACTTTAAAAATACAACAATCTCTTACTTTTAAAAGGGTTTTGTGGTAGTTTGCTAAAGCAACTGGACTCCTTGTAGGTTTTTCCGGTTGACTCCAGATGTTCCATAGCTGATTTCCTCATAATTTTTGCATGTTCAGTTCTGAAGGCCCTATTCTGTCATGGGGCCTAAAAGTTTCAGCAAATAGTAGGATGCTTAAATCTTACTTAGCTAGTGCAGGGAGATATCGGAGGGTATCTCTAATTACTATAGACTGATGCAAGTAGAATTGATAGGGTTTTCTGCCATAACCAAGTCGTTTGCCTAAAAGATATTACGTCTGATGTTTCACTGATTGTGATATCTGCATCCTGAAAACAGGCATCATTGATAAAGATTATTTGGAGTCATATTTCCTGTCATTTTCCATGTCGTGCATTCATTTAATAATCTGGCAAGTCCTTTATTTACCTCCTTTTGCTGGGTAATCCTTCCTGTTCTGGGGCCCAGCTGGCATCTGTAGTGTCCTCCTTTCCAAACAGGTTTCCAGTTTCACTCGCATCTCTGAGCAGTACATGAATACACATACATATTGAAAGGTATTGGCAAAGATGAGGCTTTACAAGGGTGTGGTACAAATCTAGCTTGTTGGGTGGCATTATGACAAGTCTCCCCAAGTAAATGTGGACCAAATAGTGATCCTCTGAGTCCAAATCATCCTCTGAATGCAAAATGCGTATCTCTTTCTCTTCCTCCTTAATGTTTCTTGTGGATTGTTCTATATGTTAAAGTAAACATAAAACAAATGGGTCATTAAGCTTATTGTTCTACAGTGGGGCCTCGCTAGACGATTACTGTTGGGGTTCAGGCAATGGGCAGGCTGATGGGCTTTGTGGTGATCACCACATGGTAGGTAATAGGATAGCAAAGAGTCTCTTAGCAATAGATAGAAGTCAGCCACACACACAGATGGATGTCTGCCAGCAGTACTCCTGGTGGGCGACTCAGCAAGGAAGCAGAATGAGAAGTCGTCTGTCCCTCTGCGATGTTCTCTCCCTCTGCCACCATTACAAGGTCACAGGTAGTGACAGCATTACAGATAGTAGACAGGGTCCAAATAGGACAATGGTTACATTAGGGTTGGTCTGGAGAAAGGCAATTAATCAAGCCCTCTTATTGGCCTAAGGAAAGGCTTCTATGCCAAGCTCTCTATGATAATGAGAAGGAGGGAGAATGATGGCAGCTCCTTCCCTCAGAAGCAGCTACAAGATGCTAGGAGAGTTTTCCCTCACTAGAACACCCATGTGGCTTAGCAACCTTGGGAATGGTACCCCCACAGATTACCCCGCAAAACAGGTAATCCACAGGATGATGACTTTTTGCGATCGCTATAGCGATTTGCAAAATGGTTTTTCCTATGGGGGATTTCGCCGGACAATGATTTGTTCCGTGCTTCGCAGACCGTTTTTCGCAAGACGACGATTTTACAGCTGATCGGCGCTTCGCAAAATGGCTTCCCTATGGGCTACTTTTGCTGGACGACGACAATTTTCGCCCATTGGAACGCATTAAATGGATTTCAGTGCATTCCAGTGGGGAAATGCTTTTCGCAAGACTATGTTTTCGCAAAACAGCTATTTCAATGGAACGAATTAACATTGTCTTGTGGGGCACCACTGTATAGTTACTATAACATTTACCTTTTCAATAACGTAACAAAAGTTCATCAGAGCCAGATTCTGGGAATCTATTCTGTAAATTCAATTGAAAAGGTTCACTGTCTAAGTTGGCATCTTCTATTAAGATTAATAGCTTTATGGAAACATAGAATCCAAGAGTATTGCTTTTTTTAATAGTGTGGTGTAGTACAGTGGTTTTCAACCTTTTTGAAAGAAACGTCCCCTTGAGCCATTGAGGAAGTTATCATCGCCCCCCTTCCCGCGGTGGCGGGGGTAAGTTAAGATTCTGGGCCACCTGCTTGAGTATGAGTTGTAGACTTTTTGGAGGGGTTGTTTTTGGATGGGACCAGCCTGCTTCACCTGGCAGCAACCTTGGCAAAGTCACTCTTGCTGGTTTTACTCAATTGACTTTCAACAACACCCATGGCGCTGCCAGGACATTTCCGACGGACTCCTTTCGATTCCACTGGAATTTCTCAGGAAACTTAACTAAGCTACATGTGCTTTCCAGGGAGCAAATCCGACTGGACTCAATGATATTTCTGAGCAGACGTCCACAGGTATGTGATATTACAAAGAGAACATTAATGTTTTTAACTATTCCTCTCGAGCTGTTTCGGATACATTTGGGGAAAACATGGGGGTGTATGTGTATGTAGGGGTGTGTTTTACGAAATCGGTATTTCAGACAGACTTTGCAACTGGTCATCTCTAACCAGGCTCCCAAACCAAGTTTGTTTCAATAATAACGATGTTTGAAAACCGCGATGAGGAATTTCTATTTTCTTAGCTGGCTTTGTTTCGTGAAATCATGTATTTTTAAAATTCCTACTCTTATCACTTAATGGTGCAATTGCTCAAGAAATCGTCCCACCTAAGTGGCATAGAAATTAGTGGAAGGTACAGGTTGCGCAGGAGAACTTCTTACTCTTCATCAGTCTCACCAGGTGACAAAAATTAGAAAAGTTCCCGCCCGGAGAAAACAAAATTCTTAAGGAAAAAAATAAAAGGCCACACATCCAGACCCACCACACATGAACCAGATGCCACACACCAACAGGGTAGGGTTTGGTTTCTGTTGATTTCAATTGTGAACATTGTGGGTGGACTGAAATGTACAAAACATTGTTTGTCCGCTTTGTTAGGCGCCTTCCTCATGTCCTGAAGTTATCCACGTCAAAATAATTGGCCTCCACACTCCAGGGAAGTGCATGGGCAACTATGATTTGCTAAAGTGGTTGTTGTAGGTTGTGTGTGTCTCCCCGTCTCCGTCTTCCCTCCCTCCCTCCCACTCCTTTCTCTTTTTTGGACCCACACACACACACACACACCCCACCGGGCCATCGCTTCCAGCCTCCCCTAACAAGGAAACACTCTTGTGATGCCCAGCCTGGGATTGCTCACCCCTTCTTCCCGCTTCCTTTCCCTTCCTTTCTTTCCTCCCTCTATTATGCCTGGCAAGAAGGGAGGAAGCTTGGTTCCGGCGAAACATCTGGGGCGCTGTCCCTTTGGTAACTCGTGGCAGGACGTGGGGCAGTGATTGACTTCCATTCCAAACGTGTTTTTCAAGGACCGCTCTCTCTTGGCCTTTCAAAACCCGCACAGGGGCACACATGCAAACATCACGCCACACCATCCAAGCAAGAAAGAGGCAGCGAGAGAGGGAAAAGTTGGTGGGAGGGGAGGGGAAGAGGCTGGAGGAGGGACCGGCGAAAGGGAGGCTTGCTGCCAACCGCCTCCCCCAGGCTGGGGACTGAGATGGCGAGGTGATGGGTGGGGACAAGGGGAGAGGACTTCTTCCCCACCATGCCAACCCCGCCCCCAGGACCGAGATGGATTTATGGACCTGGCCTTCCCCACCATCTCGCCTGCGATAGACCCTTCAGCCTGCCATGCAAAAGCTGCTCTCCCTTCCTCCGGCCCACCGTGCCTCCCGCAGCCCCTTCCCTCTCTGTCTCCCTCCCTCAGTGGGTGCTCAGCCGCCTCTCTCGTGTGTGCTCCCTCCCAGATAGAAGTCACACTCCCTTTCCCCCACCCGGGTGCCATTCATGTCTGAGGGCTGCAGCGGCACAGGGCAAGGCAGCCGCTTCTCTGGCAGTTCACTCTATCACCCCCTACCACCCCCTTCTGTTCCTTCACCCCACATCGCCCCTTTTGTTTCCAGTGCCCCCCTGAAAAATGAAAGCGCCCCCTGGGGGGCAATATCGCCAAGGTTAAGAACCACAAGTGTTGTAAATAGAGTGACAGACCAGGACTCTGGAGAACATGGTTCGAATCCCCAATTGGCCATGGAAACTTATAAGGGAAGTGAAACTGGTAAAATCACTTCTTAAATTTCTCACTTTTCTTGAAATTAGGGTTGCTATAAGTCAGTTCCTATTTGATAGCACATAACACATACATATCAACATCTCATATGATAAATTCTGTTGATCTGTTATCTTTATAAGTTCTTCCATGCCCTTACTGTCCACTGTGATCATATTGTTGGCATCAAGTGTTAGAGAATTATTACTATCCATTACTGGTGGGATTGACTGGAGAGCTAAGTGAGTTAGGTATCTGATTATAAAGTGAAGTTGGCATTGGCTGTTGTATGCCTTTTCCATGCCAAAACCTTTCTTTGAGTCCTAAGGAAAACTACTACTTTGTTGTGACTTCTGTGCATTTCCACAGTTGGGTGCTCTGTCCCTGTGCAGACGATCCTATGGAATGTTCCAGAGCTTATCTTGTGTCTCTTCTCTGCAGCCTATATGCACCTGCTCCGCCCACTCCCCTCAGTCTCTTTCTGTCCTCTCTGTTGTCGGAATTGTTTCTTCAAGATGGGAATATTTGATTAAAAGTGGGTAAATCAAAGAATAAGAGTACATCATTGATACCTACAGTCCGAATGAGACATGAAATTATGTCTTTCATTGAAGCATATTTATTGACTGAGAGGATAAAATCCTATTTGTTCTCAAGGAAACAGTTTGTTAACATTTCAGACAGCAGTGCGCCCTGCAGTGAAACAGTGAGGTTTGCCAGTGAAGTATTCTTGTTATTTGAATAATGCAGAGACCTCTTTTTTTTGAGTCTGAAAGCCATTCTCTTAGGCTATATGTGCCCCCAGAGTATGTTTTTGTGTGTACAGTTTTCTTTGTCCTGACAAGAATCTATGCTGTCCATATTTTGGCAGTGCTAATGTGGAAAATATAAAAATTGCTTATAGTGTACATCCTAGAGTGAGTGAAAATAAATTTGGCGTGTACATGCCAGCATTAATTTGATAAATTTTGAAGGTATTTAACTAAAACAATATCTTTGTTTCTTCAACAGTAAACACATAATGGTTGGAATCCTCATGGGCATTGTTGGAAAGCAATGCATGGTTTAGTGAACATAGAATGAGTATAGATACATGACCTGGGAATGAGTCTCATTGAATTTAGGGAGTTATTTCTGATAGATATGCAGTTGGATTGCACTGTGCCTTGTAGTCATTGTGGCATATATAACCAGCAGGAGTAATGAAGATTCAGTATACTGATATTATACATCTATATTCATTCTTGTCATATTGTGAAGTTGAGATTGAATGCTTACCATTTAAAAAAGAGACTATTGTAATTTTTTTAAAAATAGAGGCTTATGCATTTGAAAGTAATCTTATATGTATTTCCAAGGAATTTGTTCCTTATCTAATTTTACATACTTTCCTGAAGAGTGCTTTTGTTGGTTGGGTCCCATTTCAGTTTTCTGTAGGTGGTGGGGTCTAAAAGTTCCCTAATTTTGGCCTTGTATTCTTTTGTTTGCATGATTACTGTGGCGTTACCTTTGTCTGCTGGCAGAATGATGATGTCCGGATCTGAGTTTAGGAATACAGTATTGAGTTTAATTTCCTTAGTTATTTGTATTAGTGAGTTTAATTAATATTTGTATGCCA
Source organism: Pogona vitticeps (assembly GCF_051106095.1). NCBI lineage: Eukaryota > Metazoa > Chordata > Lepidosauria > Squamata > Agamidae > Pogona > Pogona vitticeps. The sequence goes on from NC_135785.1 coordinate 81,896,510, forward strand.
ATTTTTAAAAACCTATGTGCCTAACAAGAGAGATGCTCCAAGCAGTTACTAGAAGTCATTTCTGTGGATTGAATCCAGTGCAGGGTGGGTTAAAATAAATGATTTTTAAAATTAACTTGATTTAAAATTAATTTGAATGTTTAAATTTAAATTGTGAAAACATCCAATAAAATCCACCCTAATCCAGTGTCAACAGAATTTCCTTCCTAAGTCCTTTGCCCTGCCCCCTGCAACCCTCAACAGAAATGTATTCTAGCAGATTTCCCAGCCTCTTCCATGATGATTTTGGGAGAGTGTAGAACAGTGTTGTGAAGAGGGACCTCACCCTCCCAGTTCAGTTGATAAAAGCACATCTATCAATGAAGTGACAGAACTGCACCGAGCTTTGCTTATGAAAACATTGGACTTTATTATTAGAATGTTATTTCTACCACTATGGCAGGGGTGAGCAAATAATTTCTGAAGGAGGGGGGGCACATGAAAAATCTGAAATGTGTTCAGGGGGCGAACCAACTTTACTTAAAAATAAAATGAAACAGTGATGTTATGATTGTTTTTATTTTAAACTTGTTAATCTTCACAAATACTAAAGAGGATTTTTTGCAGTATGTTACAGATAAGCAACTGATCTACTTTAGACAAAAAGCTATAAATAGTTTTGATGTTCAACTTGATCAGTGAGAGAAATCCAGTCTGTTTTGGGCTTGAACAAGTGCTTGAACACCAAACTGGAGTGAGGGCAGGCCGGACAGCAGCGGCTTGCGGGCTGTGTGTGGCCCTCGGGCCGCACTTTGCCCAGGTCTGCACTATGGGAAGTAATTGCAGCAAATGAAAGGGGGAAAAAAATCTGAAACTTTCAGTATAATCAACAAAACAAACAATACTTTACAGTCTGTAGTATTTGGATTCTTTTTACTTTCACATAGAGAAAGATGTGCTTTCCAAAGGCAAAATTATTTGAAGAGTTTTAAAAAGACTTAACTCCGTGTTCTCTTTTCCCTTTGAGATGCTGACAAGATGAGTGAATGCTGCGAAGCATACAAATGAAAGAGAGAGACTCTTTAGTCAGGTTATGGTAGTGGCAGAGAATGACAAGGCACAAAATTCTAGCCTTAGTGGTGCAATATGATAAGGAAGCTCTGTAGAGTCTTTAAATAGAACCAAGATTAGGAGCTTAAATGCCTGCTTAAAACATACCTTTATAAACAGCAAGACTTTGGTGTTTCCACGAAGGGACACACTCATTACTCTTATTAAATATTCCGTGCAATAATTTGTTTAGATATGTTCACATATCATGTAATGTATATCCAGTAAGAACCCTAGTTTGGTTTAGAAGTTATTTCAGTGACAAAGTACCATTAAGAGTTGAATCTGAAACCAAGAATTATGTTATATTCTTTCATTGGAATGCTGAAAAATAATAAATATGAAATATTTAATTTCATTCTATGAGCTCTATTGATAATTATTATATTATAATAAAGAGTTTTGCAGCTCTTTCTCAGATTCCTATAGAACCTTATTTCCTACTGATTATAGAAATTTGCTTCCAGGTCCAATATAACCTAGCAGTGGAAGTACAAATTAGTTAGTGTTGCAGTCTCAAATAAAATACAAAAAGTGAAAGTTTAGAACTGCATTTCTTTCCAAATAGCCTAGAGTTTTGCAAAAGCAGTTCTATCAATAGTTCTGTTTCGACACATGCATCTATTTGTGGTATATGATGTAAATTTTGATAGCGGAGAATAAGTTTGAGCATTAGTGTCAACTCATTCATTTTCCACTTGTTGATTTCACCTCTTCTAAAGTGCATAGCTTCTACCTGTATTTATAGAAAAGGCAAAGGAAAGGAATGTGTAAAGAGAATAATTGAATTTTTATTTTATTTTTATTGGGAACATTCTGTGGACAGCTACACAACAGTGAGATTTACACATGCACAAGTGTAACAGTATGAAACAGCATGAAACTGCTGCTAATGAACAAGTTGCTATTCTCATTCCTAGCCTTATGATTGGCCCAGGCATGAAAATAGAAACTTGTTCATTAGCAGCAATTCATCATCACAATTTATACCATGACACGTATGCTGGCAACAACATGGTTCTGCCCAATGTTTAATTTCTTCTGGAGATTAGTGTTCCAAATTTAAAATGCAAATTAGAGACTGTTTTGTATATGGGGGAAAACAGTGTGTTTGCTGTAAATGTCTAGATGAATCAGAACTGTTAGTAATTTAAGGTTATTATTATATGACATATGAAAAAGCAATGTAGTGCAAAACTAGTCCTGTTTCATCCACTGTACAAAATTAAAGTGACACTTTGTTTAATTCTCAGATTGCTTTTGAAGATACTATTTGTAAATGACCAAGAGGTGCATAAATCAAGGATAGGGAGTTATGAGTATTTCCTTCATCAGCCTTATCGGATCCACCTATAAGTTATTATTGTCCACAACAGTAGCCATGTGGTGCATATGTAATGTAGGATATGCTGATTACTAAAAGAATCTGACAGTAGGCTGTCACTCAAAACAAAGGACACAAAATAACAACCAATTCTTTGGTATAGAACTAATTGGGTTATACCCATCTTTGAATCTGAAGGTGTGAAATGTTATCCCATATGTTTTCTGACTGAGGGAAGAAGGATTTGAAATATGTACGTATCTTAAAACATGTATGAAACATGTATGAAATCAGAAAATGACACAATAAAACAGTAAATTAAGAGTGGTTTAACTTCTGTTTATACACACAAATTGATTGGCTATGAAGCAGTAAAGTAAAATAAAGCATCTTGAATAGAGGTGTGTGGAACTTAATCTTTCACATACGTCTAAAATCCTTAGATGTTGAGGAGTTTCCGGAAGAGTTAACAATGTATGTATACTTTCAGGATACCGGTTTTATGCATTAATACAATAGCCAGTATGCTGTAAGTCAGTGGTCCCCAACCTTGGGCCTCCAGAGGCTCTTGAACTTCAGCTCCCAGAAGTCCTGGCCAGCAGAGGTGGTGGCGAAGGCTTCTGGGAGTTGTAGTCCAAGAACATCTGGAGGCCCAAGGTTGGGGACCACTGCTGTAAGTAACTTGCATCAACTTAAATGTAGTGGCATAAACTACAGCAGCAAATGGTTGCCAATTAATGATTTGCCAGTTGCATTCCTAGTTGAGCCCCATATTGTGTAATTGAAACATTACCAGGAATGCAAGCAGCATCTTGTCAGTTAGTGACATTTCACCGCCACGATCTACACAATTATAGTTATGCTGACTTAAATTCCCAGTTGGATTCTAGCCAAGATATGCTTATCTTGTGTAAAAATATCTTCTGACAAATAACCTTGCAGTGCATTGTGCAGAGAATGAAAAAGGAGAATCATATTTCCAAGGCTGTGGAATAATAAGCCTGCTTTGGTATCTTTAAGGCAAAGAAGAGTAGGGAAAAGTATGTAAGTGCTACTTGATCTGGTTTTGCAGAGATAGCAAGGGCTTGAGGGTTGAGTTTTCTGAAACTATGCTTTGTTTGACCTAGCCAGCTGTTTCTATTTTGGTTGCTGTCTGAGTAGCAACCTGATTCTGTACTAGGATCAAGGTAATGTTTTATTCAATACAAGAAAATGGAAAATCTGGCAAGAACTAAGATTCGTGTGTCAATGGTTTTATTTAGCTTTCTGCTGTAGCTACTGTCAATAGCAAGATAAAGCAGATGACAGAAAACAAGGGATTTGCTATTCATTATTCATAGCTTGCTAAAGGCTTAAGAATATAAAGGCTATCATGTGATTCTTTTTTCTAGACCATCCATTGTTTAAAATATAGCTGTTGAGCAATAAATTGGATGAAAATTGTTTTAAAAATACATGTCGTGCTGTTCCGTTGCCATATGAAAAATGAATTTGGAAGTCTCAATAGCATCCATTATATTTCAAATGTATAGCAAGTATTAAACATGTTTTCAGTTTCTAAAGGCAGCCTTTAATGATAGATGTTATTTTGTTATTTTGCAAGTTTATATCGTCACTTTTTATTCTTCCTATCGACCAAATGAACTTTAGACCTCTCTGGGTGTCACTTTGCAGACAACCTGCAAAGTTGACTGGCCCAGCCTTTCAGCTTTGTCCACATTAGCTGCTCTGAAATAGCCATCATAATTATTGCAAGCTTTGGAAGATAACTATCTAAGCATCATTTGCTTCTTAGGTGGAAGAGTTTAGTACAGTACTTTTTTTAAAACATTTTTTACCTCTTTAAAGTTACTTTTGGTTCTAAAGATATTAGCCATCAGACCAGTGGAAAAGAAAGCTTGCAGTGAATGTATTTCCGTGTGTTTTGTGGAATCACTTTGCTGCTTTAAATGAAAAATGAATTCTTATACTGTAGTGAAAAGGAAGAGAGAAGCTGAATAAGTTGTTTGCAGATTTTTGTAAATTCTCCAAGAGAATTTGGTAAAATTGCTGAGATCATTGCAGGAGGCTTGGTGGTTTTAAAAGTTCCTGTACACATTAACCATTACTAAGCAGCATTCATTGCTGAAGTCAACATTTAAATAAAGAGCTGAGTAAACTCCAAGAAATCTATATAAAACTGTTTATATCAGTAGGGAACAGTCTTTAAGTAAGTGTGCCACAGGTCAAGAATGCACCACATGTTTGTGTTACAGTATGTACATGACTCATTGGTGATTTAGCATATGGTTTATTAGGGCAGGAGGGCGCAGCAATATGGTGGAAGAAACTTTTTCTGTTCAGAAATTCAGCCCGCATGTCTTTGAATCTGGATTATAAACTGCTGGAATTAGTTAAAGATAATCCAGTTTTTGGACTGGTTTTTAAGACTGATATTGTTATTTCTTACATTTACCTACCTTTCCATTAAAAATAGTAGTCCAGGCAACTCAGCTTACAAAGTACTCAGGGATGCTTATATATTTAAATTATTTTGTTTATTTTATTTAAAATTATTTATAATTATCAATGCAAATGAATATTCACTTTGTTTCTGTTATTCACTCAGATGGACTTCATGTTCTTTTTTCCCTTGTTTGTATTGTTTAACAAAAAATCAACAAAGTATAAACAAGCTGGTACTTTATATGTACAGAGATTTCAGCTACTGTGTGGAATGGACTTTAGTTCAGATTGGATAATACATTTGCAGAAATGCACATTAAAATTTAAATAAAGCGGTTTCACAATGAGTTTGTTGGGTTAGAAAAAGTTTACTTGTTTTTCTCATTTAAATTGGATTTTAAATTTTAGCCTCTTATTTTTGATATATATTTTTTCTGTCTTGCCACCCTCTGCTGTGCCAGTTATTTTTTATACAGTTATTAGAAGTTTCGGTTGTCTTTTGTTTGATGTTTTAAATGTGATTATTATTGAATTTTAGTTTATGTAGCTATAAGCTGCCTAAAGTAGTGAGTGGTCTAGGCACTAGATGGGCAGGATAAAATTTAAATAAAACAAACAAATAAATAAATACTTTAAAAATTCTTGGCTGAAAAGAAAATCTAAATTTAATACAAATAAATGTGTCTGTGAAACTGACTAACTGCTTGGTCAATCAAATTACTTTGGTTTGCTGTTGATTTCTTTTAAAAACATTAGTATGTTAGGTTTTTTTTAGTTTCCTATATATCTTACATTGATTAAAATCCATTTACAGTGGTGCCTTGCTAGACGATTACCTCACAAAATGGTTTATTCGCAAGACAATGATTTTTTGCGATCGTTATAGCTGGTCTGCACTTTGCAAAATCCTATGGGCGATTTTCACAAGACGACGACTGTTTTCCCCATTGGAACACATTAAATAGATTTCAATGCATTCCAGTGGGGAACCGCATTTTGCAAGACAATGTTTTCACAAAACAGCGATTTTCGTGGAACGAATTAACATCGTCTTGCGAGGCACCACTGTATTATTTGCTACTGATTTGATATTATAATTATTTGGTACCAATTTGGTATTAGAAGAATGGCTG